>NC_091282.1:844233331-845433331 GCF_032444005.1 Ranitomeya imitator
GTAGATTCCCATCCTAAAAAAACAGTACAAGACATCATGTTTGGGGGCCTAGAACAGAAAAAGAGAAGAGCTTTTCCGCTTAACGAAGCAATCGCGGCCTTGATTAAGAAGGAATGGAAGAAGCCCATGAGGAAGACTCTCTTAACACCAAAAAGGAAATACCCCTTTGAGGAGGAATCGTGCTCCTTTTGGGAGAAGGCCCCCAAATTAGATGTAGCAATTGCTAAAGCCTCAGAGAAATTCGCCCTCCCGTTTGAGGACATGAGGGTTCTAAAAGACCCCATGGACAAGAAGGCAGATGCCTTTCTCAAGGGGTCCTGGGAGGCAGTAGGAGGAGGCCTGAAGCCGGCAGTTGCAGCAGCATGTACTTCACGCTCGCTGATGATCTGGCTGAACCAACTAGAGGGTCAATTAAAAGGGAAAACTTCCCGGGACTCAATTCTGAACACATTACCCGTAATGAGAGGGGCCGCGGCTTTCCTAGCTGACGCCTCGGCCGACTCCATCAGGCTGTCCGCCAGAGCAGCAGTGTTTGCTAATGCGGCTAGGCGCGCCCTCTGGCTTAAGAATTGGCCAGGTGACCTGCAGACGAAAACGAAACTGTGTACCATCCCTTGTGAAGGAGAGTTTCTGTTCGGGTCGACTCTAGATGAAATCCTGGAAAAAGCAGGGGACAAGAAAAAGTCCTTCCCCTCTCTGGGTCTCCCCTCTTATAGGAAGCCCTTTCGGAACAAGAGGTTTTTCCGTAAGAACCCAGGGAGAGGCCAGGGGAAGTGGGAAGATAAGAAGAACAAGAATAAAGGGTTTATCTTCAACAAAAACCTCAATGACAGCAAGAAACCTCCACAATGAAGGTTCGCCCCAGGTGGGAGGGAGATTATCTCTCTTTCTCCCAGCCTGGGAAAAGATTACCTCCAGTCAATGGATCTTAAACATTATAAAATCAGGACTGAGATTAACATTCAAGAGGTACCCTCGTCCCTCTTTCAAGATAACATCTACAAGATCCTCGGCAGAAGAGCAGTTAACACTAGAGAACGAGATTGTGGGGTTAGTAAAAAAAGGAGTACTCCTGGAAGTTTCCCCTCAAGAAAGAGGGCAAGGGTACTATTCCCCTCTGTTCCTGAGAAAGAAACCAGACGGTTCCTTCAGGACTATTATCAATTTGAGGAACCTAAACAATTACCTAGAGGTTCAGGCATTCAAGATGGAAACGATAAAATCATCAATCAAAATGCTGTTCCCTCAATGCTTCACGGTGGTCCTGGACCTGAAGGACGCATATTATCACGTCCCAATACACAAGGATCACCAAAGATTCCTCAGAATGGCAATCCACATCAAGGGAGTCCTAAGCCACTTCCAGTTCACAGCCCTACCATTTGGCCTAGCAATAGCCCCGAGGGTCTTTACAAAGCTGGTCGCAGAGGTAATGGCTCACCTCAGGGAAGAAAACACCCTGATCGTACCATATCTGGACGATTTTCTGGTGATAGGCTCCTCCCCGCAACATTGCAAGAATCAGCTAGATTTAGTGATTCATTCTCTAAAAGACCTGGGCTGGCTAATAAACCTAGAGAAATCCAGATTGGTGCCTTCTCAGGTTCAGGAGTACCTAGGTCTCACTCTAGACTCCAGGAAAATGGAATGCCGGCTCCCAGAGAGCAAAATACAAAAGATAATGAGCTTAACGTTAAGAGTACAATCTCTCCCCTCTATAACTCTCCGTCAGGGCATGTCCCTGTTAGGCTCTATGACCTCTTGCATTCCTGCGGTCCAGTGGGCCCAACTACACTCAAGAGATCTCCAATGGCAGCTACTTTCAGAGCAAATCCTCCTAGGAGAGCATTTAGACGGGCGGTTAACATTATCTCCTCGCACCAATCACTCTCTGATTTGGTGGACGTTCCAGGAAAATCTTTCCCAGGGAGTCCCATGGGTAATCCCGATATCAAAGGTCCTAACCACGGACGCAAGCCCCTCAGGGTGGGGAGCTCATCTGGGCGACTTGGTAGCTCAGGGCATTTGGTCTCCTTCCCTTGCAAACAATTCCTCCAATATGAAGGAACTCCTGGCTGTAAAATTTGCCCTTCAGGAATTCTCGGGAGTCCTTCAATCTCACCATGTAAGGGTGATGTCGGACAATCGGGTGGTAGTGTCCTACATAAACCATCAGGGGGGTACCCGCTCCAAAAGCCTAATGGAAGTGACCAACTCGATCCTTCAATTAGCCGAGAACAACCTTCTATCCCTGACAAGCCTACACATAAAGGGGGTAGACAATTACAAGGCAGACTTCCTCAGTCGATCCAGCCTAAAACAGGGGGAATGGGAACTAAATCCAGAGATATTTACCCAGATCACACAAAAATGGGGTGTTCCCAAAATAGATCTCTTCGCGAGCCATTTAAACAAAAAAGTAGCCTCCTTTTGCTCCCTATCTCCCCTGGGGAACCCAGTAGCTGTGGACGCGTTCCTGATTCCTTGGGGTCACCATCTGGTCTATGCCTTTCCTCCCCTCATTCTGATTCCAGCAGTGCTGAGGAAGATTCGGGAGGACGGGGCGCTGGTCATTTTTATTGCCCCGTTCTGGCCGAAGAGACCTTGGTTCTCATGGATGAGGAAAATGTCAATATCCGACCCTTGGGTATTACCAGACCTCAAGGATCTGTTGTCACAGGGCCCAATCTGTCATCCACAAGTCAAGAACTTGCTCTTGACAGCCTGGCTCTTGAGAGGAAAATATTAGAAAGCAGAGGGTTCTCTTCGGGGTTAATCTCAACTCTGTTAAAAAGTAGGAAGCCGGTTACAACAAAACAGTATGGCAAAATATGGAAAAAGTTTCTGTCCTTTTCAGGTGCAAAAATAGGGAAAGAGATTCCCATCAATTCCATATTAGAGTTCCTACAAAACGGGTTGGATATGGGTTTAGCCACCAGTACCCTAAAAGTTCACGTGGCAGCATTAGGAGCCCTATTTAATTTTGACCTAGCTTCAAATAGGTGGGTCTCTAGATTCATTAGGGCAGCAGGAAGATCAAGGCCTCTGCCAGTAAAAGTGGTTCCTCAATGGGACTTAAACTTGGTCCTTAAAGCCCTGACCAGTCCTCCATTCGAACCATTACATGAATCTACAATAAAAACGCTATCCCTCAAAACAGCTCTATTAGTCGCCCTCACTTCTGCCCGTAGGGTCAGCGACTTACAGGCTCTTTCAGCCAACCCTCCTCACACACAATTTCTAGAGGACAGGGTTGTTCTAAAAACAGACCCAGCATATCTCCCGAAAGTGGCTTCAAAATTTCACAGGTCTCAAGAGATATCTCTCCCCTCCTTCTGCCCTAACCCTAAGAACAAGGAGGAACAAACACTACATACACTAGATGTAAGAAGATGTCTCTTACACTACCTAGAAGTCACTAGAGAGAGTAGGGAGGATTACTCTCTGTTTGTGTGTTTCCAGGGTCCCCGGAAGGGGAAAAAAGCATCTAAAGCCACCATAGCAAGATGGATCACAGATGCCATCAGTCTATCATATTCAGCAAGTGGGATGTCCGTTCCCGGGGAGGTTAAGGCTCACTCAACGAGGGCAGTAGCAACTTCCTGGGCGGAGAAGGCCGGAGCTTCCATAGACCAGATATGTAGAGCTGCTACCTGGTCTTCACCATCCACATTCTATAGGCACTATAGATTGGACCTAATCTCCTCTTCAGACCTTACTTTCGGTAAAAGGGTTCTGGAGGCGGTGGTCCCTCCCTGAATGTACTATCTATGCAATTCTCTCCGTGGTGCCGTCATGGGCGATCAGAGAAAAATATAGTTCTTACCGATAACGGTATTTCTCTGAGCCCATGACTGCACCCGTACATTCCCTCCCTTCACTTATGGGTGCACACTTTGAAATAGTGCCATAGTCCATTTATAGTTTAAAGTCACGCGGTATCTTGTTATGCTAAACAGTTAAAAAATTTTTACAAATGTCTTAGTAGTCTCCCATCGTTATCTATGTAAACAAACTGATGCAGGAGTGGTACCGCCTTTTTATCCGTAGGTTTCCTGTCCTTGGTGGGCGGATCCCCTCTCTCCGTGGTGCCGTCATGGGCTCAGAGAAATACCGTTATCGGTAAGAAGTATATTTTTCCGGAACCCATGACGGCACACCTGAGGGGATCTGCCCAGTCAGAACAGGAAACCCTACTGAAAATAAAAGGGCGATGCCTCTCTGTCGCTTCAGTTAGTTTTCAGAGCATGAGAGGACCCCCTGGTTAGTACACATGGCAAATCCATCACCACATATTAAGTGAAAAAGCACCCAAAGCAATAGTGCACACCGAAAAGGTGATAAAGGGGGGGGAATATACAGGTGCCGTCATGGGTTCCGGAAAAAACGGCTACTGGTAAGTAACCTTGGCGTTTTCCCTTCCCCCATGACAGCACACCTTGAGAGACTTTTGTAGAATGAAACCTTAGGGAGGGACCACCGCTTGTAGTACCCTTCTACCAAAGGTTAGGTCAGCAGAGGAAGAAAGATCTAGCCGGTAGTGCTTGAAAAATGTTGAGGGTGAGGATCAGGTAGCGGCCTTGCAAATTTGATCAATTGATACCTCAGCCTTCTCTGCCCAGGAGGTAGCCACGGCTCTGGTGGAGTGAGCCTTGATGCCTTCAGGAACCGGAGTGCAACCTGCAGAGTAGGATAAACCTATGCCTCCCTGATCCATCTAGCAATAGTACTTTTAGCTACCCCACACCCTCTTTTGCTACCCTGAAAGGCTACGAATAGGGTTTGGTCTTTCCTCCACTGACTAGTCATAGATATGTATTGTAACCTAGATCTTCTTACATCTAGCATGTGGAACATTTGTTACCCAGGATTTCTAGGATTACTACAGAATGATGGTAAAGTAATCTCTTGACTCCTATGGAACTTTTGAACCACCTTGGGGAGATACGCCGGGTCTGTTCTTAGAGCAATCCTGTCATGAAAAACCTGAGTATAAGGAGGGCATATTGACAGGGCCTGTAAATCGCTTACCCTACGTGCCGATGTTAAGGCTACTAGTAGAACTGTTTTAAGGGTAAGTAACTTAGATGATAACTCCTGCAAGGGCTCAAAAGGGTCTTTAGCTAGGGATTCTAAGACTAAATTTAGATCACAAGGAGGGATTTTTGGGATAACGACCGGTTGAGATCTACTACAAGATTTTATGAATCGCGAAACCCATCTATTTGAGGCAAGATTACAGTTATATAGGGCCCCCAAGGCTGAAACCTGAACTTTAAGGGTGCTGGTTGCTAACCCAAGATGTAATTCTGCTTGCAGAAATTCTAGGATAGGACCCACTGTAGCCACCTCCCCCAATGGTTCACCCAGAAAGTCAAGAAATTTTTTCCATGTCCTACCATAGATCCTAGAGGTTATGGGTTTTCTGCTTTTCAATAAAGTGGAGATTAAACCTGGTGAGAATCCTTGGCAACTTAGTAATGCCCTCTCAAATTCCAGGCTGCTAGATGGAAGCCCTTCACCTGAGAGTGGGTCGCTGGGCCCTGGGTTAGCAGGTCCGGAACCTCTGGCAGAATCCATGGGTCCGTTACCGACATCTGCCTTAGAAGGGAGAACATGGTCTCCTTGGCCAGAATAGAGCTATGAGGATAATTTTTGCTTGATCCTCTCTGATCTTCCGGATCACAGCTGGAATCATCACTATCGGGGGAATGCGTAGGCCAGAGAGAACTTCCAGGGTGTCAGTAGGGCATCTACTGCGAAAGGATGTTCTCTTGGATTTAAGGAGCAGAACTTTTTGACCTTTGTGTTGTGTGAGTTGGTAAACAAGTCTATTTCTGGTGTGCCCCAGGCTTGGACTATTTGTTGGAATATCTGGGGGTTTAGGGACCATTCCCCCTGTCTTAAGCCTCTGCGACCCAGGAAGTCTGCTTGTGTGTTTTCTATGCCCCTGATGTGTAGTGCCGTTAGGGATGACAGGTGTTGTTCTGCCAACTGAAAGAGTAGATTTGATGCTTCCATGAGGCCTTTGGACCTCGTCCCCCCGATGATTGATATACGCCACCACTGCTCGATTGTCCGTCAGGATTCGAGTATGGCGACCCCGGAGCAAAGGGAGAAAATGTATTAGGGCTTTTTCCACTGCCCATAGCTCTTTTTCGTTTGACCCATAGTTTTTTTTCTAGTAATGACCAGGTTCCTTGTACAGAGTGAGACTTCAGGTGAGCCCCCCAACCTGTACCGCTTGCGTCGGTCATGATGATGTCTTTGACCAGATTTTGCCTCTGGACCCCCATTGTCAGGTGGTCTTCCACCGTCCACCAAACTAGGGAATCCCTTACGCCCAGGGAGAGACATAGATTTCCTTCTAAATGCCCTCTTAACAGTCTTTGAGCTGAGAGAACTTCCCACTGTAGTTGTCTTAGGTGGAATTGTGCCCATCCTACTGCCGGAATACACAATGTTAACGAGCCTAGTAGGGACATCGCCTTTCTTAGAGTCATTACTGGTTGATGTATTGCTGAACTGGCCAGGTTTATTATCTTGGCTACTTTGTTTTCTGGAAGGAGGCAGAGCTGACGCTCGGAGTCCAGCATTAACCCCAGGAAGGACTGTAGTTTTACTGGTAGTAATCTTGACTTGGGGATATTTATTATCCAACCCAGCTCCATTAGAGTTGATGTTACCACTGATACTTGATGAGTGCAGTGGGACTCTGACCTCCCTATTACAAGGAAATTGTCCAGATATGGGACCATTACTACATCCCAGGACCGGAGGTATGACATTACTTCCACCATTACTTTGGTGAAACCTCTGGGGGCTGTAGACAGGCCGAATGGAAGGACTGTATATTGGTAATGCTTTACCTGATTCTGAATATAGAGAGCTACTCTCAAGTATTTCCTATATTCCTGATGTATTGGTATATGGTAGTACGCATCTTTTAAGTCTATTACTGCCATGAAGCAGTGTTGAAAGAGAAGTTTTATGTTCGTGTTTATAGACTCCATCTTGAAGGAGTAGTTCTCTATCGATTGGTTGAGCTTCCTTAGATTTATTATAGTTCTCCAAGAGCCATCCGGTTTTTGGATTAAAAAGAGGGGGGAGTAAAATCTGCCTCTTTCTTCCCGAGTCGGGACCTCCTGAAGAACCTTTTTGTGAATGAGTCCCAAGACCTCGGTTTCCAGGGCAGATTGCTCCTGCTGGGACCTTCTTCGGGGGAGTTATTATAAAGTTTTGCCTGGGTGGACGGATGAATTTTATTTTTAGGCCGTCTTTGATAATATTCACTACCTAGGTACTGGGGGAGATTTTTATCCAGGCCGGAAAGAAGAGGGAGAGTCTTCCTCCCACTTCTGGCATAATGTCATTGGGGGGATTTTTTTGCCGATGTAGAGGGTCCTTTAAACATGTAGCCCGATCCTCTCTTATCCTTAAAGTCCCAATTTTTCCTTTCCCCTGGGGGGCGACCTCTGTTATATCTTCTCCGACGAAAAAAAGGTTTTTTGGATTCTTTAGGAATATTGGGAAAAACTTTCTTTTTATCCCCTGCATGTTCCAGGATCTCTTCTAGTTTTTTTCCAAAAAGTAGTTGGCCGTCACATGGAATGGAGCACAGCTTATGTTTAGTTGGCAAATCCCCCGGACAACCCTTGAGCCAAAGGGCTCTTCTTGCCGCATTGGACAAGCTCGCTGCTCTGGCTGTTAGTCTTGCGGAATCTGAGGAAGAGTCTGCCAAGAAAGCTGTTGCTCCTTGCATTAAAGATATATTTGCAAGGATGTCGCCTCTGGGTACTTTGTCCCTTAGCTGATCCTCTATCTGCTGTAGCCATACCATTAGAGCACGGGCCGTACATGTGCCAGCAATTGCTGGCTTCAGGTTCCCCGCTGAGACTTCCCAGATATGTCTCAGAAACCCATCTGCTTTTTTATCAAGCGGGTCTTTAAGAACACCCGAGTCTTCTAATGGAAGGGACGATCTTTTTAAACATTTGGCTACTGCACCGTCAATTTTAGGAATCTTCTCCCAGGATTCATAGTCTTTATCCTCAAAAGGATATCTCACTTTAGATGAAGAAGGTAAAGAACCCGTTTTTTCAGTTTTTTTCCACTCTCTCAATTAATGCTTTGATTTTCGCATTTACTGGAAACATGCGTTTCCTTTTCTCTTCTAAGCCACCAAACATGACATCTTCTAGTGACCTAGGTGTCTTCTCCTCCTTAAGACGCGTAGCAGATCTAACTGCTTTAATTTGTCAACGTCCTCAGTTGGAAAACATGGACGACCTCCTGAATCACTGTCCGAGGAGGAATCTTAAGACTGGATAGAGGCCGAGGAGGTAGAGCCTGCTGTTGCTGCTGTGATGGCGGCTGCTGCTGCTCTTGCTGCCCCACTTCCATGATGAAGTTTCTGGGCACGAGTGCGTCTTCTGTGGTTATCACCCCTTTTATGGGGGATCCACTGCACTCCCCGCCTCCTCCAATGCCCAATAGTGGCCCCTCCCCTGCTCTGCTGCGCCGCCGGAGTCTTTATCCACCGGCCGGCGTTTTCTTCATGTGCGCAGCCATCTTGGATCCGGCGCCTGCCTCTGACGTCACACTGAAACGCCCATTCCCAGCGTGCCTTGCGCGTGACATCAGGCGGGCAACCCGGAAGCGGCCGTCGTACGGCAGAGAGAGGGCGGTGTGGCAGCCACAGAAGGACCTGGCCATCCAACCGTGCTGCACAAACGCCCGCTCGGACGCAGAGCCCCGGAGGACCCGCGGACGGTGCCTCCAGACCCCGAGCTCCGACGCACAGGCGCTGCCTGTTCTTCCACGCCGGGACGGGAGCTGGGTAAGTAGAACCGCCGTGTTCAGCGCAAGGGTCCCTGTCAGGACAGGAAACCCAAATGAAGCGACAGAGAGGTACCGCCCTTTTATTTTCAGTAGGGTTTCCTGACTGGGCGGATCCCCTCTCTCAGGTGTGTCGTCATGGGGGAAGGGAAAATAAAATTGTTCTAACTAGATACTTGACCAACAAGGTCACATGTATAAAGTGCTTTAGGCCGGGGTCACACTTGTGAGTGCAATGCAAGTCTCTCACATCAATACTTGGCACAGCCGCCGGCACTCGTGACTGAGAGCGTTCAACAGCATAGAAATACATGTAGTCGCACGCTCCAGTCCCGAGTGCCGGCAGCAGTGCCAGGTATTGATGTGAGAGAATCGCGCGAGTTTCTCACATTGCACTCGCAAGTGTGACCCCGGCCTTACGGGGGGACTCTGTCTGGTCTGTCATGCTTCAGAGCCTTGCAATGCACTTGATGTCCCAAAACAATCTTCATATGTGTCCTGTTTGTCACACGCTAATTAGCCAGGCCTATTCAGGTTGACGTTGCTTTCCGCAGAATAGCTTGATTTCGGATGCTCTAATCACATCTGCCTAGGCACGACTGATGTCCTTCCTGGGGTCCAGGTCATCTCAGTCGCTGTGAATTTAATCTTGCTTCCCTTCGTGTACTCTTCCTAGCTTTTTCGGCACACTGCCCACTCAGTCGACGTCACAGTCTGTCCCATAAAATAAATTCTCGCACAACATTAAAAAGTAAAGTTGTGGCTCTCAAATGGCAACACAAAAATATCTATTTTTTTTAAGTGCTTTTTTTGTGAAAAAATAGTTTTAAAAAAATCAATTGGGTATTGCCCTAATGGTGTCAACCTGCAGGTCAGAAATAACGTCGGTTATACTGCAAGGTGAAAGCTGTAGAAAAAATATTTCCAAACTGCTATTGCGTACGGTAGACTCCATAAAGATGAAAAATCTAATGCCAAAATTGTACTTTTTTTTTGTCAACTCACTTCTCCAAACAGTCGGAATAATTTTTATCAAGGCTTGGTTCGCTTTTACAGTTATTTCCGCCAAGCACTGACTCTGAATCACTGAAACTTTATTCTGATGGGACATTGACAGTTTTTGTGAATATTGAAAAATATGAATGCTGCTAGGACCAGGGCTGTGGAGTCGGTAAGACACAGTTGCGACTCCGACTCCTGGATTTTATAGGGTTCTGACTCTGACTCCGGCTCCGACTCCTTCATAAATGGCCAATTCGTAACAATAAATTTACTGTTGTCAAATATTAACATTGTGCTTATTCAATTTCTCACCATCGTATAAGTAATCTTCCACTTAGAGCAAAACTAAATTTATTAGAATACAATTAGAATATAGCAAATAACTTTTATAAACTTTTCTAAATTCTTGTAAGTAAATATGCAATAAACACTGTTATGCAGTTAATAAGAAATCTATAAATTTGTCCTCAGAAAAAGTATTGCCTCTGTCAGATCCTCCTTCATGGATGCCCCCAAATCTGATCTAATTATTTTGAGAGCAGAGAACAACCTCTCTACACTGACTTGGGTTGGTGGCAAAGCAGTAACCACTCGGGCAACATCTCTGACAATGTCAGGATACAGAGGAATCGCTTGTTGCACTGTTATTTTTGATGAACGGTCAAATTTCTCAATTTCTTTTAGCGCACATGAAAAATTCTGCTGAAATGTACTGGCTGTGTTCTTTGATGGGGATGACTCTTCTGTGCGGGAACGCTTTGCACGGTCCTTGTGATCCAAATATTTTTCGAAATCAGTTGATGAGGGTAAAGATGTGGCAGGACGACCAAATTCTTCTTGTTCCTCATGACTGTTCTGCAACCCTTTCATCCTTACTGCTATTTCAAACAGAGCTTCTTTTCCTTTAGTTAGCTGTTGATCATCTAGAAGAATCCGATGCATTGGGTCTACATAAACAGCTGCCAAAAGAATGTTATTTTGTAATAGTAGCTCCTCTCTCCGTTTCATTGATGTAGCAATGCCACATGCAATTAACCCTCCTCTTTGGGACAGGCGAAACATCAGGTTCTTCCACTCCTTTAAGAAAATACCTGGAGTTAAGTCCTTTGCTTGTAATTTTTTAGTCACTGTACATGGGTGCTCTAGCAATTTTTCCAGCTCAGTCACCTGATTCCACTGACTTTCATTTAGTTGAGGGTTAGCCATGTCTACAAGAAAGGTTTTCAGTTCAACCAAGCGCTGAATCATTAAGTAAGTACTGCCCCATCGTGTGGCTTGATCAATAATTGCCCCTTTTCCAGCACGTCTCTTCAAAATTGAGTCAACTTTAGGGGTTCTGGCAACAGTAGCCAATTTTCTCACCTTGCCAATCAGTGCAGCAGCATGTCCTTCTAGCAGACTGTCTCTTATAGCCAGCTGTAGCGTATGCACAACACAGCGCATGTGATGAATGAAAGAACGTATTGACACAGTTTCAACAAGATCATCTAAACTATCATGTTGCTGTTCATCTGAAGCAACTTCAGTTTGCTCCTCAGTTACAATACTTTGTTCCTCTATTTCAAACATTTCTGTGTTTGTGGACCCAGAATGTTCTTCTAGCTGCTGGTCACCATCATTCCTCTCATTCATTAGCTTAATAGTACTTATATTTGAAGCATTGTCAGTTACGACAGAAAGAACTTGCTCTTTTTTTAAGTTCATAGTCTTGCAGAACCTTTTCCACCCACACCTGGAGAAACTCACTGGTGTGATGAGCTTTGGTGTCTTTTACTGCCAATGTCTTGGTAACTATTTCATTTTTGTCACAAACAAATCGGACATTGATGGCAAAATAGTTCACTCTGTGACGTGTGCAGGCATCCATTTTAAGAAACAGAAAGCGTCCCTTGAGAGTTTTTTTAAGTTCTTCCTTTTGTTTAAAAGCTTCTTTGATTACTAATTTTCTAATACTCTCTCCAGAGAAACACCAAGCTTGCGGGCCATTTCCCCATTCAGACACATAAAAGCTGGTCGTGAAAATAATTAAATAGGCACACTATCCTTTACAACAAGCTCTATGATCTGTTTTTTAAATATATCTACTGTCATTGTCACAGTAACTTTGTCACTGACAAAATATCTTGCAACTGATGGCTGCAAAGTTCTCTGCTCCTTTGTTTGGCTGGAAGAGCTGGGCACTGGTTCATTGGTTTGGATGCAGTCTTTCTCATCCACTGCTTTCAGTACTTCTGGATGAAAGCGCTGTAAATGTCTTTTTAGATTAGAAGCTCTGGTAGGAGCATTTTTATCTTTGCCTGAATATGCACTGATATTGGCTTCCCAGCATTTGTTTTCGTCTGGATCATTTGTCATACACTGACAGACATAATGTTTTCTATCTTGAGTGATGGTCAAATGTTCAAATACAGCTGATTTAATGTGACGCTTCTTTGACATTCTCAGGTTTTTAATTCTGCATTCACAATACAAATGACAATTGTTTTTCCTAAAAACAATTGTACAAAATTATTGCCAGGTCGTAAAAAAAATTGCCAGGTCGTACAACTGATACAGTGGTCAGTAATACTGTTATTCCTCATGTACTCACAGTTAACTGATGCAAAGTTTGTTGAAAGGATAATACTTCTTACAGTCTTCCTCTTCTGAGTAGCAGCTGTGAGATGCTTGGAAGACGTACACCAAACATCTAGTCTAGAGGAGGAGCTTTACTACTAAGAATTTGCAACACATTTTCACTTTCAGTTTCATACATTGTAAGTAGGGGGGTTGGGGCAGCATGAGGTTAACCAAGTATAAGATTAGATAAGGGCAGTGGAGAACAGTGACACACAAGAAGTAAGAAATGTCTCTATCTCCAGCAGAACTGCTTATCACTGTTGTTCATAGTTTGATAGAACATATATATTTGAGTAACATATATAAAATTCATACGAAAGTTCAATTATGAAATATTAATAAATTTTTTTTAAAGCTGGAGTCGGTACATTTCTACCGACTCCGACGCTGACTCCAACCAAGACTAACTCTGACTCCACAACTCCGACTCCACAGCCATGGCTGGGACGGAGGCTAGATGTTGTCCACAGTGACTCCGTCGGGGTTTCCATTGGAGTATAGTTTTTTTTAGATTCTGGCAGAAAGACAAGTCCAGCCGTATCTGTACATGGCCAGTCCATTCTTGAGAAAATCCGTGTTTAAATTGATGGGCTAAGGAGGATGAAGATCCATTTGTAGAACTGAAGCCTCCGTCATTTCAACTCTATGTCCCACTGCTGCCTCTTCTTGTTTGACTGCCAACTTCATTGCCTGAAGTCAGTCAAGCAGGTGGCGGCGGTGCTGGGCAGGAAATAGAGCTGGAGTGACAGAGGCTTTAAAACTATAGCCTTATTTGCAAAGCAATTCGAACTCTGATGGCCAAGTAATGGAGGAAGCTAGCTAGCATATATTAATAGTTTGGGGTGTGAAGTGCTGTCTAACTTGGAATATAGCTCCATAAAAGAAAAGATTGATTCATGAAGACATCCCCAAATTCTAATGCCTTGATAGGTCATATGATTATCATAGAGGTGGGTCTTCCACCACATGTAATATTGTATTTGCCCTGGAGTACATTTCTGTGCACGGACTACATTCAGACAAGCATGAATTTAATGGTACTATTTTGGTTTTGCATATATGACCATTCGCTAATGTCTGTACTGAAACTTTGTATTTGCACTTACCTTGCTAGGTCAACTCAGATTAAAACATATTCTTGGGACAATGCTCAAGTTTTATTGGTTGGTAACAAATGTGACATGGAAGATGAAAGAGTGGTGTCTTCAGAGCGGGGAAGACAGCTGGCAGATCACCTGGGTAAGATACATCATCATTCTAAGCTTGTTCCCAATGAAGGGTTATGAGTAGTTTTTTAAATAGAATTTTTATTTATTTTACTCACCTATACACTACTTACAAAAAGTTAGGGATATTTGCCTTTGGGATGAAATTTCAGGAACATCCAAAATGCACTGTAACATTTTCAGCTGAACTTGATGTGACCCGTCTCTAAACTTTTGAATGCACATGTCCAACTGTTCAGTTTTTCAGTACTTTTTGCGTAACTTGCTAGTTTTCTAACAAGGAGCTTATTGCAAATAACAACAGGTGTTTAAGCCATAAATCACCCAATAAATTTCAGGGTTCAATTAGAATTCGTATTAAACAGTCCTCACTATCATGCTTGTTCACATTTTGACATCATAAGACCAAGACACCTAACAATCTACATCCATTGCGAGGCTGCAAGCAGGATGTTCTCAAACGGAAGTTGCCCCTGATCTTAGTTTCACAGTCATCACCTGATTGCAACAGATATAGAGAGAGACTGGAAGACTCATAAAGGCAGAGAAGTGGACGTCCTTTGGCTACATCCCACACTGATGACCGCTTCATTGTGAACAATGTCCTTCGGAGCCGGTGGATGATGAATGCCACACAACTCCAGGTACATTTAAAGGAGGTGAGAGGCACCCAAGTGTCACTTCAGACCATTCGAAACAGTTTACAACAGTGTGTGTCTGTGTGCTAAACGACCTGCAAGGGTACCTGATCACACCACCATGGACAGGCATCATCGTCTTGCATGGGCCAGGGAGCATCTACGCTGTTCACTGATGAATGTCAATTCACGCTGAAGAGAAATGCTTGCCAGCAACAATGTTGGAGACATCAAGGAGAGCGCTATGCATCAGCCACTGTTGTTACCAGATGAGCCTTTGGTGGTGGTACAGTGTGGGCAGGTGTGTCTGGTCATTACAGATTTGCCCTATACTTTGTGAACGGTACAGTGACATTCCCCTACTACTTGAATAACAACTTTAATCCTGTCATTGTGCCTCTGCACGAACAACACAGGCCTAATTTCATCTTCATGGATGACAATTCTCCAGCTCATCGAAGTTGCATCATTAAGGAACAGTTGCTAGAGACTGGGGTACCTCAAATGGAGTGGCCTGCACTTTCTCCAGACCTGAATCCCATAGAAAACCTATGGGGTCAGCTGAGTTGCCATCTAGAGGCTCGTAACCCTGTACCCCACAACCTCAATGACCTGAGGGCCGGCCTTCAAGCAGAGTGGGATGTCATGCCTCAGCAGACAATAACTCTACATGTGAACAGCATGAGATGTTGTTATCAAGCTGTAATTCATGATCAAGGCCACATGACAAGTTATTGAGACATTAACATTTTTTATATTCGGGTATACCAACCACTGTTGGCTTTTGTTTCAATTGTTCGAGATGAGGAAGTCACCAATGCACACTTCTACTTATATGCCCTACTTTCATGATAAAATATCACAGCAGCGTCAACTTAACGGTTTCCATAAATTTCACCTAAAAGCCAAATATCCTTTTTTGTGAGTAGTGTATAACTCCTTTAATTCCACAACACTTTACAGACATTATTGAAACTGTCCCCATTTGGGCTCACAATCTAGAATCCATATCAAGTATGTCTTTGCACCGTGTGTGGAACCCAGAGGAAACCCATGTAAACACAGGGAGAACCTACAAACTCCTTGCAGATGTTGTCTTTGGTTAGATTTGAACCCAGGATCCCAGCGCTGGAAGGCTGCAGTGCTAACCACTGAGCCACCATGGTGTCTATTCGAAGAACCTGGGCTCTGTAGGTTATACATTAGTTTAGTATTAGCTTCTAATTCTCCTCTAATGGTAGATTCAGGAGGAAAAAAATGGCTGGACTGGTGTATTTCAACATGCCCATATCTATTTATTCCCAGGAGATGGGTAAAAAATAAGTCTCAGCAGAAGAAGAATTTGGCCAATCGTTATAGGTTGTCACTATTCAGAAAAGTGTTTCTTTTATGTTCCTTTGTAGTAGTAAAACCAAATTTTGATACTTACCCTGTCCAGGTTCAACACTGGGTCTCCAATGCTGCTTAGTTTGCCGGTAGCGCCCATGTCACATCAACAGCGCTGGACACAACTGAGCCCTGCCTGTGTAGCCGGTTCTAGGCACTGATTGGTTGCCTCACTGTCATGGCATCCAATCAATGGCTCTCGACATCTAAACCGTAAGAGCTCCTGAGCTCAGTTGTCTGAAGCACAGCTGACGTGATGTTAGCGCTGCAGACAAAACACACCAGGAGCAGCAGTCACGGCAAGTGAGAACTGCTAAAGAACATGCTAACCTTCCATTATTACTTTACAGGTTTTGAATTCTTTGAAGCCAGTGCGAAAGACAACATTAATGTGAAGCAGACATTTGAACGTTTGGTGGACATAATCTGTGAAAAGATGTCCGAAAGCTTGGATACTGCTGATCCAGCTGTTACTGGAGCCAAACAGGGACCTCAGCTCACCGACCAGCAGGCTCCACCACACCAGGACTGTGCCTGCTAAAGCCCATGCCTTTCCTTCTCCACAAACACACACAGCATTCCACCCCTGCCCCTATCGGCTGTAAAATGGTGACCTCTCCCTCACTGACCATTAAAACTTGCATATCATCAGAAGATGACTTTGTCTGTTACAACCTTTTTAGTTAGATCGATGTAGCAAAGAGAGAGTTAAAAACTGAGTGGTTTAATAATTTAAAAAAAAAGTTTAAAAATAAATTATATATAAATATATATATGTATAGAGAGAGTGAGTTAATAGTAACGAGAAGGAAATGTCTGGGAAAATGCCATCTTTGTACAGCGTCTTTTTACTGGAAAGTTAAACCCTAAAGAGATCGCTCTGACTCCGTACAAAATGGATTTTTCAAGCGTTTCAATGGCAATATCCATCAGAAATAAGAGATCCTATAAATGTGTTCGCATGAAACATGAATGTTCTATCAGTTCACCCTGAATTGCTTTTTTGTGTGTGCATTGAACACTTCCATGTCGTACCTCTTGCCACTCTTTTGTGTTAAGATTATTTATATATATATATACAGTATATATTTTATTATACTTTTTGTTTTCCTGTGTCCGATTTTGCAATATGTATGTGAGAACCTATCTTCCTATTTTAATGGAGTGCCGTTCCGGGTTCCCGCCACAAGGAGGCAGCTGCTTATAGAGGAGTACTGTGGCCAGTAATAGTCCTTTTTCCTGTCCTGACTTTAGGCGGTGATAGAATATTATCCTTTTCCTAAATATTCTAGTTCTATTTAATTTATTGATCTTCCTAGAGTATATAGTCACAAATATATAGCAAATTGTATGTTAAATATTACCAGCTTTTTAAAACTGCATTTGAGTGCTGTGAATCTCCTCTGCAATTTTGTTGACGTAGTTACAATAGAGTAAGTGAAAGAGGATCATTTTGTTTTAATAAATGTATTTCTAAAGAGTTAGCTCTTACAAAAAAACAACAAAAAAATACACAAACCTCTTTAAAGGTGCAACATCTCCATTTTTTCAGAATACGACATCCAGTGGAATAAGAAGGTGCCCACTCCCAGTACTTTAGATCTAACCGCCAGTATCGCTGCAAACTGGATACCTGCCAAAAGAACTTTTTGGGCTACTAACACCTGTGTTTTATTGCCACAGCTCCTGAAACTAGTCCTTCTTTTCCACAGTCATACATTCCCACTATTTAATCCCGTTTTATCTTAACATCCAGAAATTAAGGATCTAGATAAAGTAAAATCTGATGACAAACCACTTGCAGATTTTCCTGGGGTGACTAAATGGAGGATTGTGCATGCATTAGTAACATGTATATGTGCGGGTCTGGTGGGGGATAAGTTGTTAGTTGCACCTTTAACAGAAATGGTTTACTTGATTTTTCCAAGTTAAGAATAAAGTCTTCAGTCTGCTGTTCACCTGGTTATTTCTCCTTCTTTCATTAATGGTCACAACTGTTACTTTCCTTCAGATATAAGGCCATGTTCTCACAAGTGGTTTTTCCTGCAGGTGTCTGCACCAAAATACGCAATCTCCTTACGGTATCTTTCCCTTTTTAGTTATGCTTTTTGGGTGCAGAGTAGGCACGAGTTAATGAAATAACATCCACTTTGCTTGCTGTCAAACACAGTGGCCGAACACTTAGGGTGTGTGCACTAGCCGTCCTTTTCAGATAGTTGCTTCTCACAAAATTATAAAATCATCAAAAAGTTAATTTATTTCACAAAAAGTGAAACTCCTATATTATATACAGTTATTACAAACAGAGTGATCTATTTCAAGTGTTTTTCTGTTAATGTTGATGATTATGCCTTACAGCCAGTGAAAAACCAAGAGTCATTATCTCAGTAAATTAGAATACTTTATAACACCAGCTTGAAAAATGATTTTAACCCCTTTCTGAAATTAGACTTACTATCCCGTCGAGTTGACCTGGGCCCGTAAGACCATCGACGGGATAGTACATCATATGCAATCAGCCGCGCTCCATCACGGCTGACATCCGGAACACTGCGATCAAACATGATTGCAGCGTTTTGATGACATAGGGAAGCATCGTGCAGGGAGGGGGCTTCCTTGAGACCCCCGGAACAATGCTGTCTCCTCTCTGCAGGCCCCCGCATCCAAGATGGCCGCAAGGTCATTCCGGGTCCTGCAGGGAGGCGGCTTGTCAGTGTCTCAAGCCTCCTGCACTGCCTGTCAGATCACTGATCTGACACAGTGCTCTGTAAAGTGTCAGACCAGCGATCTGACTTTATATAGTGACGTCCCACCCTGGGACAAAGTAAAAAAGTAAAAAAAAAGGAGATTTTTGTGTACTCACCGTAAAATCTTTTTCTCCGAGCCAATCATTGGGGACACAGGACCATGGGTGTTATGCTGCTCGCCACTAGGAGGACACTAAGTAAACACAAAGAATTAACTCCTCCTCTGCAGTATACACCCCTTGACTGGCCAGTAACGACCCAGTTCGGTAGTAAAGCAGTAGGAGTATAAGAAAAACCAGACAAGTAAACTCTGTCAAGAACTGAGGAACAAACCACAATAACAACCAGCCGATAGGTTAACTGGGTGGGTGCTGCGTCCCCCGATGATTGGCTTGGAGAAAAAGATTTTACGGTGAGTACACAAAAATCTCTTTTTCTCCTATGCCTCATTGGGAGACACAGGACCATGGACGTCCTAAAGCAGTCCCTGGGTGGGGAGCAATTGCACTGCTAAACCCCATGTACCACTTGCTTACTGAGGTACCGCTGTCTGCAGAATGCACCTGCCAAGGGCAGCGTCTGCCGAAGCCTGGGTATGAACGTGATAGTGCTTCGTGAAAGTATGCAGACTGGACCAAATCGCAGCTTTACAAAGCTGTTGTGCTGAAGCCTGGCCCAAGAAGCACTGACCGAGTCGAATGCGCCTTAATCGGTAGGATTCCTGATTAGTGGAGCGAATCCACTTGGCTAGAGTGGCCTTTGAGGCAGGTAGACCTTTCCTATGTCCCTCCGGAAGCACGAACAGGACATCCGACCTACGGGAAGGGAGCCGTGTGAGATATGTACCACCGAAGAGCTCTAACCACATCGAGAGTATGGAGAGCCTTCTCGATACGATGGGTTGGCGCCGGACAGAAAGACGGCAAGACAATGTCCTCATTTAGATGAAAGGAGGAGACGACTTTAGGTAGGAAAGAGGGAGAGGTTCTCAAGACTACCTTGTCTGGGTGAAAAATCAGAAAAGGGGGTCTGCACGAGAGGGCCGCCAACTCAAACTCTCCTGATTAACGTAATTGCCACGAGAAAAACCACCTTCCATGAAAGGAGAGTGGGAGAGATGTCCTGCAATGGTTCAAAAGGGGCCTCCTGAAGAACTCCTAGAACCAAGTTAAGATCCCATGAAGCCAAAGGAATTCTATAGGGAGGAACCACCCGGGAGACTACTTGGATGAACGTTTTAACCGGCAGTCTGGAAGCAATCTTTCGTTGAAATAGGACAGACAATGCAGACACTTGTCCCTTGAGCGAACTTAGGGCAAGGCCTGACTCTAAACCTGATTGTATAAACTCCAGAATGGACGGAATAGAAAATACCAGAGGAGAACGTCCATGGGCATTGCACCATGAAAAGAAGATGCGCCAGGTGCGATGATAAATGCACATGGAGACTGGTTTCCTAGCGCGAATCATGGTAGAAGAAACCCCTGGAGAGAATCCGGCTTGGGCTAAAATCCAGGATTCAATGGCCACGCCGTCAAAGACCGGGCCCTGGAGTTTTGGTGGCAAATCGGGCCCTGTGAGAGATCCATGCGATCTGGAAGCCGCCAGGGAACATCGGCGACCATTTGGGCAAGTTCCACGTACCATGCTCGGCGCGACGAGGATTACCGGTCTCCCCTCTGCCCTGATCTTCTTGATAACTTTCGGGAGCAGAGGAAGAGGCGGAAATATGGCAGCTGGAACCGATGCCACGACAGGACCAGAGCATCTGCCCCGATGGCACAAGGATCGCGGGATCGAGCAATGAACTGGGGTAACCTGGTTGTTGAGAATCAAGGCCATGAGATCCACATCTGGCGTCCCCCAGCGAAGACAAATCTGCTGGAAGACTTCCGGATGGAGGGACCACTCGCCCGAGGCAAGACCTTGGCGAATGAGGAAGTCCGCTTCCCAATTCTCCACACCCAATATGTGGATAGCCGAGATGAGCGAGTGATTGGTCTCGGCCCAGCGCAGGATGTGGGAGACTTCGAGCATGGCTGCCCTGCTGCAGGTTCCCCCTTGCCGGTTGATATACAGCTGTGGCGTTGTCGGATTGGATTCTGATGGGATGACCTGCGAGAAGATGGTGAAAGTTGCGTAAGGCAAGCGTGATCGCTCGAAACTCCAAGATATTGATTGGAAGACGCGACTCGTGGACCAACGACCTTGTGCCGTGTGGTGATTGAAAACTGCGCCCCAGCCCAAAAGGCTGGCATCGGTGGTCACCACTAACCAGCGCACTGGGAGGAAGGACTTCCCTTGGTTCAGGGAACACTGAAGCGTCCACCCCCTGAGGGTCTGCCTGACCTGTGGGGACAGGCAAAAACGTCGGTCGAGGGAAAACGGACTCCTGTCCCAGGCTAACAGCAGTGCCTGTTGCAGGGGACGGAGATGGAACTGCGCAAACGGAACGGCTTCCATCGCCGCAACCATTTCCCCGAGGATGCGCATCGCAAAGTGAATGGGGTGAGGGACTGGGTGGGAGAGCCTGCACGCTCCCTGTTGTAAGGACAAGACCTTCTCTGGAGGGAGAATGACTAACCCGCTGGAAGAGTCCAAAATCATGCCCAGGAAGCAGATTTGCTGAGCCGGCACTGGAGTTGATTTTTCAACCCAGGCAAGAAAGAGCATCCATGGTGATACTTACAGACTCCTAACAGGCAGAATGAGACGAACCCTTGATTAAAAGGTCATCCAGATACAGAATGACTACCACTCCCCGAGCGTGAAGAATGGCCATGACAGCCGCCATGACCTTCGTGAAGACTCTGGGGGCCGTGGCGAGTTCGAAGGGCAAGGCCACAAACTGGAAGTGTTCTTCTTGGACTGCAAAACGCAGGAACTGCTGATGAGAGGGAAAAATTGGAATATGTAGATAAGCATCCTTGATGTCTATGGATGCCAGAAACTCTCCTTTTTCCAGGGATGCGACAACTGAATGGAGCGAGTCCATCCTGAAGTGTCGGACCTGTACAAACTTGTTTAGCAGTTTGAGGTCAAGTATGGGCCTTAGGGTCCCGTCCTTCTTTGGGACCACAAACAGGTTGGAGTAAAACCCTTTGAACCTTTGGTCTCGAGGGACCACAACGATGACACCATCCCTTTGAAGCGCCTGTATGGCCTGAAGATGTGACGCCCTTGCTTTGGGGGAGAAGACTGGAAGAAGCGCGGAGGGGGGATGGAAGAAAACTCGATTTTGTATCTGGAAGACACGAGCTCTCTGACCCACTTGTCGTGAGCGACCGAGAGCCAATTTTGACGAAACGAAAGAAGGCGTCCGCCTACTTTGTCGGTGTCCGCCGGACACGTCAACGAGTCATTGTGTAGAAGGTTTAAGGGATGCGGATGCCTTAGGGCCAGAAGGTCTCGGTCTGGGTTTCCAGGAACGGTTTGATCTGTATGAGACCTGGGGATTTCTGTTTTCCCGCCGTTCTGAACCAGGGGAGGAGGAGAACCAACTGGAGTTGTTACGAAAGGACCGGAATTGAAACTGCTGCTGATTCTGAAAAGACCGGGCAGGTTTTTGCTGAGGAAAAAATTTACTCTTCCCTCCAGTAGCATCAGAAATGATGTGGTCTAGTTTCTAACCAAATAAACGACCAGTTTGGTAAGGTAAAGAAGTCAGCGACTTTTTAGAAGCAGAATCTGCTCGCCAATCACGGAGCCATAAGGCCCTCCTGGAGATTGCGTTTGCAGCCGCTTGCGCAGCGCAATTAGCCGCATCTATTGAAGTGTTAACTACGAAATCTCTGGCCTGAGCTATCTGGTTAGCTAGTCTGGCCGCCTCTGGGGGAAGATTACTGTCGTGGATGGTAGAGGTTAACACCTCTGCCCAGGCAACCATTGCCTTAGCCACCCAGGTAGAGGCAAAGGATGGAAGGAGAGCTGCTCCTGAGGCCTCAAAGACTAAGTGAGCTAGGTAGTCAATTTGACGATCAGAAGGATTTTTGACTGATGAACCGTCGGACAGAGATGAGACCGTTTTGGATGCGAGTCGCGATATGGCAGGATCCACAGAAGGAGAGAGAAGCAACTCCTTCATCAGATCCTTGGAGTAAAGATTTTTAGCTTCCATGGCTTTTTGAGCCGTAAATCGCTTCTCCGGGTGTTCCCTGTGCTTTTGGACAATGTCCTGAAACTCAGGGTGATTAGCAAATATCTTTTGAATGCATTTAGTCTTTTTAAAAGACGACGTGTTTCTGAGTGGATACTGATTCCTCGTCCACCATTAGTGTTTTGTTGACTGCCTCAATAAGGGAGTCAAGTGTCTCCTGACCGATAGAGGAGTCTTGGGTTAAAGATTCCTCGACTTGTGTTCTGAGTCATGTATGCTGCGACCCTCGGGGGAGGTGGAGCGAGAAGATGAGCTCACAGACACTGTAGCTCGAGCATGGATGGGAGATGAGGGTAGGGTTCTTTTTCTGGCACCCCGAGATTCCCGTAGTACGGTACGCCCCCTGTGGTCAGACGACCCCGCAACGGAACCAGATTCCGTTGCAGCCAACGGAGGAGAGTTCTGGCTTAAGGAGGACCCTCTGAAAGAGTCCAATGCCTTGACCAAAGAATCCATAGCGCGTGACAAGAACGCGGCCCACTCAGGAGGGTTAGGCTCGACGGGGTCGGTGGAGACATTGGAGGTGGAGGCAGAAGGTGGCTGCACACAGGCTGGGTCACAGTTCTTGCACAGAGGGGTATTGTGGACACGTGGCAACGCAGAATTGCAAGTGGCACATGAAGTAAAAAACAGTGTGCTTTTTATTGCCCCTTTTTGCCTCCTTAGATTGAGACAGTGTATGTCTATTCTGCAGTACCCTGCTAATAGCAGGGCTATGGGTGCAGATGAGGGGTTAAGCTTTTCCCTATGGAGTGGAGCAGCTTACCCATGGTCCTGTGCTGGTGTCCCCAGGGAGGAAGAGAGGGAAGTAGCGTTTTCAGCTGTATTTCCCTGCAGCAGTGTAGTCCCAAGATGGCGCCCGAGATTTGCAGGGCTCTTCTCGTTCAGAATGAGAAGCGCCTGAGTAGTGGGAGGGACTCTGGCGGTGGGTAGGATTTTTGAATTGCGACCTAGTCCGGCTGAAGAAGCCGGGGACTAAATTGGTGAAGCCGGCCGGCGGAGCGCGACTAACAGTTGCCGCTAGCATACTAGCCAGCGGTACCTCTCCCCAGGGACCCGGACCGCATCTTCCCCCTTCGGTAGCATGAGGAAGAGTAGTACTCACAGAGGAGGGAGCCACCTCCAGCTCAATCGATCCTCCCTATGCCGGGGGATGGAGAGCGTCCTGACGTGTGTTTGCCCCTTTCGGGGGACTTACAGCTGTGCCTGCCGCAGGGGACTTACTGATGTGCCTGCCGCTTGAGTGCGGTGGAGCCCGGGAGATGCACATGAGAGGTATACTCTATGTGCTCGCCATCTTACAGGGGGGAGATCGGGACCGTATAGGAACTGTTACCCTAGCGTAGATTAGGCGTGCCCCAAACGTCACAGGAGAGGTATGGGGAAGTATACTCGCCATGATCGCCTGTTGATGGTTCGGGGGAGAATGGACCCTGAAAAGGAATCCGTTGCCCCCTTCACTCCGTTAATTAAAAAATAAAAATTTACAGAAAAATAAAAATAAAAACGTTGGGGTCTGAAAAAGACCCAAGTGCCTCCTACAGACACTAAGCAAGAACTGGATCGCTACTGTCCAGACAAGGGGTGTATACTGCAGAGGAGGAGTTAATTCTTTGTGTTTACTTAGTGTCCTCCTAGTGGCAAGCAGCATAACACCCATGGTCCTGTGTCCCCCAATGAGGCGTAGGAGAAAAAACAAATATTACACTGTAAAAATCTGAAAAAAAATCCTAAAAAAAATAAAAATAAATATTGTTCCAATAAATACATTTCTTTATGTAAATAAAAAAACAATAAAACTACACATATTTAGTATTGCCGCGTCCGTAACAACCTGACCTATAAAACTGTTCCACTAGTTATGCCCTTCAGTGAACACTATAAAAAAAGGCAAAAAACAATGCTTTATCATCATACCGCCGAACAAAAAGTGGAATAACACGATCAAAAAGACTGATATAAATAAACATGGTACCGCTGAAAACGTCATCTTGTCATGCAAAAAACGAGCCACCATACAGCATCATCAGCTGAAAAATAAGTTATAGCCCTCAGAATAAAACGATGCAAAAAATTATTATATAAAAGTTTTTATTGTATAAAAGCGCCAAAACATAAAATATAAATGTGATATCGCTGTAATCGTACTGACCTAAAGAATAAAACCGCTTTATTAATTTTACCAAATGCGGAACGATAAACGCCCCCCAAAAGAAATTCATGAATTGCTGGTTTTTGTTCATTCTGACTAACAAATTGGAATAAAAAGCGATCAAAAATGTCATGTGCCCGAAAATGGTACCAATAAAAACGTCAACTCATCCCGCAAAAAACAAACCTCACATGACTGTGGACCAAAATATTGAAAAATTATAGCCCTCAAAATGTGGTGACACAAAAACTATTTTTTGCAATAAAAAGCATATTTTAGTGTGTGACAGCTGCCCAGCATAAAAACCCGCTATAAATAGTAAATCAAACCCCCCCTTTATCACCGCCTTAGTTAGGGAAAAATAATAAAATTAAAAAATGTATTTCCATTTTCATTAGGGTTAGTGTTGGGGCTAAAGTTAGGTTTTGAGCTAAAGTTGGGGTTAGGATTACATTTATGGTTGGGTTAGGGGTGTGTTGGGGTTGGGATTAGGGGTGTGTTGGGGTTAGGGTTGGAGTTAGAATTGGGGGATTTCCACTATTTAGGCACATCAGGGGCTCTGCAAACGCAACATGATGTCCAATCTCAATTCCATCCAATTCTGCGTTGAAAAAGTAAAACTGCTCCTTCCTTCCAAGCTCTGCCGTGCGCCCAAACAGTGGTTTACCCCCACATATGGGGTATCAGCGTACTCCAGACAAATTGGACAACAACTTTTGCTGTCCAATTTCTCCTGTTACACTTGGTAAAATAAAAATTTGGGGCTAAAAAATCATTTTGTGGGAAAAAGATTTTTTATTTTCACGGCTCTGCGTTATAAACTTTAGTGAAACACTTGGGGTTCAAGGTTCTCAACACAGAACCTTGAACCCCAAGTGTTTCACTAAAGTTTATAACGCAGAGCCGTGAAAATAAAAAATCTTTTTCCCACAAAATGATTTTTTAGCCCCAAATTTTTATTTTACCAAAGGTAACAGGAGAAATTGGACAGCAAAAGTTGTTGTCCAATTTGTCTGGAGTACGCTGATAGGCTCCTTGGGGGATCTAGTTTCCAATATGGGGTCACTTGTGGGGGGGTTTCCACTGTTTAGGTACGTCAGGGGCTCTGCAAATGCAACTTGACGCCCGCAGACCATTCCACCAAAGTCTGCATTCAATAACGCCACTTCTGAGCCCCAACGTGTGCCCAAACAGTAGTTTTCTCCCACATATGGGGTATCGCCATACTCAGGACAAATTGCACAACAACTTTTGGGGTCCAATTTCTCCTGATGCCCTTGGGAAAATACAAAATTTGGGGCTAAAAGATCATTTTTGTGGGAAAAAATGATTTTTTAATTTTCATGGCTCTACATTTATAAACTTTAGTGAAACAATTGGAGGTTCAAAGTGCACACCACACATCTACATAAGGTCCTTAGGTGGTCTAGTTTCCAAAATGGGGTCATTTGTCGGGGGGTTTCCATTGTTTAGGCACATCAGGGGCTCTCCATACGCGACATGGTGTCTGATCTCAATTCCAGTCAATTCTGCGTTGAAAGAGTCAAACTGTGCTCCTTCCCTTCCGAGCTCTGCCATGTGCTCAAACAGTGGTTTACCCCCACATATAGGGTATCGGCGTACTTAGGACAAATTGTACAATAACTTTTGGGGTCCAATTTCTCCTGTTACCCTTGGTAAAAAAAAAAAAAAATTGGATCGGAAGTAATTTTGTGAAAAAGTTAAATTTTTTTTTTTTTTAAAACATTCCAAAAATTCCTATGAAGTACCTGAAGGGTTAATAAACTTCTTGAATGTGGTTTTGAGCACGTTGCGGGGTGCAGTTTTTAGAATGGTGTCACACTTGGGTATTTTCTGTGATATAGACTCCTCAAAGTGACTTCAAATGTGATGTGGTCCCCCCCAAAAAATGGTGTTGTAAAAATGAGAAATTGCTGGTCAACTTTTAACCCTTATAATTCCCTAACAAAAATATTTGGTTCCAAAATTGTGCTGATGTAAAGTAGACCTGTGGGAAATGTTACTTAAGTATTTTGTGTAACATATCTCTGTGATTTAACCCCTTAATGACCGCCAATACGTCTTTTAACTGACCTGAGATATAAGAGAATAGCCTCCCCACACAGATGACAATTCAGCATCTGTTGGTTGTACACTATAGCTGACAACTTGCTGTATCAGCTACGATCAGTATTTGCACCTTCTAAATCTGTTTAACCCCTTAGATGCTGCTGTCAATAGTGACTACATCATTATAAATGGTTAACAGAGTGTGGGGGCTTCTTCTTTATCCCAATTGGTGCCCTCAGATCATGATTTTGTTGTCCTGATGTTTGCGATGGCAATTCATGACCAAATAGCGGCCCTAGAGTCAGACGGCTATAGTAATCTGTTTAGAAGTTAGCAACATTTAGGTGGTAAAAATACACATTTTCATTTCTGTCATGCCACTTTGCATTAATTCCTGTAAAGCACCTGAAGGGTTAATAAACTACCTGACAGCAGTTTTCAATATGTTTATGGGTGCTGTTTTTAAAATGGTATCACGTTTGGGGGTTTCCCAATATATGGGACCCCTAAAGTCACTTCAAACATGGATAAGTCCCTAAAAAAATAAATGTTGTAAATTTCTTTGAAAAAAATGAAAAATTGCTGCTACATTTTTAAACCTCCTAAAATGCTAACAAAATAAAATAACATTTTACAAATGGTGCTGATGTAAAGCAGACATGTGGGAAATGTTATTTATTAATGGTTTGCTGTTGTATGACTATCTGGATTAAAGGGATAATCATTCAAATTTAGAAAATTGCTAATTTTTTAACATTTTTCTCAAATTTTTTATATTTTTTATAAATAAACACAAAAAATATTGAACTAAATTTACCATTATCATAAAGTATAATGTGTCACGAAAAAACAGTCTCAAAATCACTGGGATTTGTTGAAGCGTTGCAGAGTTATTACCACATAAAGTGACACTGGTCAGATTTCAAAAATTTGGCTCGGTCACTAAGGGGTTAAGGGCATGAAAATTCAATGTTGTGAAATTGCAAAATTTTCACCAAATTTCCTTTTTTTTTTTAACACAAAAAAATGCAAGTAATAGCAAATAAATTTTACCACTATCATGAAGTACGATATGTCATGAGACAACAGTGTCAGAATCACCGGGATCTGTTGAAGCGTTCCAGAGTTATAACCTCATAAAGGGACAGTGGTCAGAATTGTAAAAATTGGCCCGGTCATTAATGTGCAAACCACCCTTGGGTGTAGGGGTTAAAATCCAAAGTGTTGGCCTATTGAAATGTATGTTCAGTAAATGCTCTCAATACTTGGTCGGGGATCATTTTGCATCAATTAATGCATCAATGCGGCGTGGTATGGAGGCGATCAGCCTGTGGCACTGCTGAGTTGTTATAGAAGCCCAAGTTGCTTTAATAGCAGCCTTTAGGTTGTCTGGTGTCTCTCATCTTCCTCTTGACAATACCCCATAGATTCTCTATGGGGTTAAGGTTAGGCGAGTTTGCTGGCCAATCAAGCACAGTGATACTGTTGTTTTTAAACCAGGTATTGATACTTTTGCAAGTGTGGACAGGTGTCAAGTCCTGCTGGAGAATGAAATTTCCATCTCCAAAAAGCTTGTCAGTAGAGGGAAGCATGAAGTGCTCTAAAATTTCCTGGTAAATGGCTGTGCTGACTTTGGTCTTGATAAAACACAGTGGACCTACAACAGCAGATGACATGGCTCCCCAAGTCATCACTGATTGTGGAAACTTCACCCTAGATCTCAAGCAGCTTGGATTGTGTGCCTCTCCACTCTTCCTCCAGATTCTGGAACCATTATTTCCAAATGAAATTCAAAATTTACTTTCCTTGTGTAGTGTGTCAACTGCCTTCTGGACATCTGTCAAGTCAGCAGTCTTCCCCATGATTGTGGAGCCTACTGAAAGACTCTAAGGGACTTTGTAAACACTTATCAAGCCTTTGCAGGTGTTTTTGTTGATATTTCTAATTTACTGAGATAATGACTTTTGGGTTTTCATTGGCTATAAGCCATAATCATCAACATTAACAGAAATAAACACTTGAAATAGATCACTGTTTGTATTGACTCTATATGAGTCTCACTTTTTGCACTGAAGAACTGAAATTAACTTTTTGATATTCTAATTTTGTGAGAAGCAACTGTAGGTCCTTTCCAAAATCTTGCTTGAAAAACAGCCCGAAAAACACTCAAGAATGAAAAAATTACTTGCTGTTTTTATGTTCGGTCTTTTAACACCTTCAAGTTTCTAAAGACAATAAAACAAACACACTGGCGCTAAGATAAACACCCCGAAATAAAGCTGCAGGCACCTTGGCGGACTGTGTGCAAAACCCTGCCAAACAAGAACTAAATCTGTAAAACAAACAAACAAGAGGTGCCGCGCTGCACAAAGGCTATAGCTGTATGGTAAGTGAGTTCCAATGTCCTACCTCACAGACGGAGGCTGACGAATGTCCTGGGTTAGAAGGTGGCTGCCACAAATCTGTATCCTCCGAAGTGTGAGAGGGCTGCGGCGTCAGCAGTACATAACTCAAAAGGGAGCGTCCTCCCGTAGTACAATAGTCCCCTATACGCTCAGCGCTGGAGATCCCGGCTGGCCGCCTCGGCCGATGGCGCCGCCGAACAGTAGCAAAGCGAAAAGGGGGCGTGGCTAAACGGTCATTAAGGGGTTAATAATTGTCTGTGCTTCCTGCACACTGCTCCTCTGCAAAATATCCCTCCCGCACACACTGCTGCTTTCCAAAATATCCCTTTCCCCACATACACTGCCCCTCTCCAAAACATGCCCCGCATACACTGCCCCTCTCCAAAACATTCCCCCTGCGCACACTGCCCCTCTCCAAAACACCGCCCCTGCACACAATGCCCCACTCATAAAACTGTGCCCCCTTTCACAATTGTCACCCCATTATGTGCCCTCACTGTAACACTATACATTTGAATATAAGGAGATGGGAGCGACATCTCCTGGACAGCTCTGCAGGCTCCACAACATTGTTGGCCGTATGTTGTGCAGCCTTGGTCTAGGTCATGTGACCCCCACTGATCATTCAAGACCTTCAAGAAATATGCAGCTCCAGAGACAGAAGTGCACCTCTCTTACCTCAGCGTGCACACAGAGTGGACTCCATAAAAACTTAGCTTTTCTTTCTATTGAATCAATATTCTGCTCTGTGTGCACGCTCACATTGTATTCTTTTTCTACATAATACTTGATTACATAAAAAAAGCGTTTCCAATCCACACTGTTGCAAAACTCCATAAGAGTGGTCCGCGGCCACTAAGGCCCCTTTCACACATCAGTTTTTTGCCGTCAGTCACAATCCGCTGGCTCGATGGATCCGTCGCAGATTGTGAAAAACTGATGCAACGGATTAGTTTTCTCGACGGATCCGACTAGCGGATCTGGCTAATTGGATCGGAGCATGCTCAGTTAAAAAAACGGAATTAGTTGACGGATTCCGTCATTTGACGTATCTGGCGCCATAGGCTTCCATTCGAGCAAACGATGGACTGCGACGGATCCATCACTGTCAGATTTTCTGACGTACACAAAAAATGTTACTATGTCTGTCGTCTCCGGCCGCCGGACAATCAATTTTCAATGGATCTGGCGAACAACAGATGAAACGTGAGGCCATCAGTCGCTAATACAAGTCTATGAGAAAAAAAACGATCCGGCGGGATCAGTCGACAGATAGCAAAAAACTGATGCGTGAAAGGGGCCTAAGGCTAAAATCTTATAATTGATGTCCTAAAAGCTGTAGATAGCTTTCACGTGGGGAAGTGCTGAGAGATATTTACCCCATAAAGGCTAACCAGCCAGCAAAATGAATCACTAAGGCTAAGTTCACATTAGCGTTCGGGGGCTTTGTGGAGGGTTGCATACTTCCTCCGTTAAGCCCTGCCTACTTTCGCAAACTTATGCATGCGTCCTGCGTACTTATCTTTAACATTGGGTACGCAGGACATGTGGATGTGTGCGGACACGCCCGCCAACCGCACGTGAACGCAACAAGCTGGAAGTACGCAGCCCTCCACAAAGCCCCAGAACGCTAATGTGAACTTACCCTAAAATTGTACAAAGGAGGAAATTGAATATCTACCCCATGTGAGTTAGCCTATGAATATTATATTCATACACTATTGAATATTCCAATATTGATCCTTGCATTATTAGCCCCCAGCAGTCAACAGCCACACTGCATGAGGCAGTAGTACGTCTAGACTATGATCAATGCATTAAGCTAAGACACCAATAATTATTGTAATTTTAATAAGCACATTTTTCTTATTATCGTTTTAATCTAATCATTAAAAGTTATGTTATTAATCTCAGAATCTTTACTTAGGGTCTATTTGCCATTTGTTAATTATCCAATCCTAACAGATAAGTCTCAGCTGCTGCCAAAAGCTTATGAAAAAAACAAAAACAAATATGTTTTTTTACATTTGGTGCATGAACTGGTAAAGTCCTATGTACTCAGCTGGTGCTGTATTCCGCTTCAAGTATTCCACATGGAAAACATGCAGCAAATCTAAAACGTGGAAAAATACCTTTGATCAACTTTTCATGCAGATTACTGTAGCTAAAAACTTCCATGATACTGTTGGATTGTAAAGCGGCAATATACTGTTGCGGAGGGCATACCAATGTTGCCATTGTCAGACCAGTAGAGAGCCCATTCATACTGAAAAAGGTGCAGATGGCGGTCAGTAACACTAGCTAATAGCTCACACTGCAACATTTTCTTTCCCTTTCAGAAAATCAAACGTGTGCATTATCAGATTAACTCTCATTGCCTAGTGTTCAGACAGTTGTGCACAGTGACTGAAAGAAAGCTCATTTGATGCAGGACTTAAAGGGAACCTGTCACCACGTTTGGCCGATATGAGATATGGCCATCACCTTTCAGGGCACACAAGCAACATTCTCTAATGCAGAATATCTGCCCTCAACCCGCCCTGAAAGAAAGGAAAAATACCTTTTATTATACTCACCTGCAGGATGGTCCAGTCAGAGTGGTGTCACTGGTCGTGGTCCATCTTCTTACAATCGTTCCCTTCCGTCTTGCTTTGTGTGTATGACGTGTCCCTACGTCATCCATACAGACTTCCTGGCATCGCGCTCTTGCACAGGCGTACTTCTCTCTGTTTATGGCAGAGCAAAGTACTGCAGTGCGCAGGCGCCAGGAAAGGTCAGAAAGCCCCGGCGCCTGCGCACTGCAATACTTTACTCTGCCCTAGCCAAGGCAGAGCAGTACACCTGTGGAAGTGCGCGATGCCAGGAAGTCTGTGTAGATTACGTAGGGACACGTCATACACACAAAGCAAGAAAGTGGACGCGATTGTAAGAAGATGGGAGGCGCCATACCAAGAACATTGACAACCCTCAGACCAGACCGCCCCGCAGACGAGTATAATAAAAGCTCTTTTTCTTATCTATACAGCATTATAGAATGATGTATATCAGGCCATATCTCAAATCGTCCAAACCTGGTGAGAGGTTCCCTTTAAAGTTATTTACTATACAAATATAAAATTCTACAGCTTTCAAAAGTCCCTGTACATACACCATAGATGGCTATCTGTCCCATACACAGGAGTGCTCCTGCGTTCTCTATAAGAGAGCCACTGCCAGACATCCCTGGTGCCGAAGTATCTCAGAAGAAAACGATTCAAAATCCAGAATCGAAAATGCGGTATCCTTACCTCTTCCAACAATCATCTCTCCGGGGCCCCTTACATATGAGACTGTTGGCAATCACCAACATCATTGGGTTCAGATGAAGTGTAATGGGGGCTTAAGCTGAATTCAGTGTCTGTCTGGTGTATGTGCCAGCATATAATGGGCCCCCTCTGATGTATACTGCAATTCACCATTCCGGCTATGTTCACATGTCCAGTAATCAACCCTTTGTGCAGACTTTTTTTTTTGTCCGGCTTAAAAAAACAAAACTGATTTCAACTGTATCAGTTTTGTGTCTTAACATTGAACTCTCTAGAAATGGGTCTGTTAAATAACCCCAATACACATTAGACTAAATTTGACGGAACGCGCGGCTTGAGATCCCACGCGTGCACGCAGGCGCAGTACACAAGACATCAAGTGATGTCAGTGGTCGGGCAGCGTGAACAGCGCATGCCCAAGGCAGAATATGACCGCGCAGGCGCCTGGACAACTGAATAATGCAGAGGAAGCGGCGCCCTTCTCGCAGAGTGACGGCTGTGTTGTGTCTGGATGAGGGGGGAAAGACCTACCCCCCGGACGATTTGAAGGAATGAGGGACCAAATTCAAAAGCGATTATTTCTGCAGTGCAACGAACAATAACTAAAAGAGCCATCTTGTCAGAATGCAGCGTTAGTGCTGCACAAGGTGGCTCTTTTAGTTACAAATGCCTGACGGGGGGGTGACAGGTTCCTTTTAATATGCATGGATACAGCACTCTGTTAGCAGCCAGCTTCTTTAGCAATGACCTTTTGTGGCTTGCCTCTTTGTGGAGTGTGTCAATGACTGCCTTCTGGACATCTGTCAAGTCAGCAGTCTTCCCCATGATTGTGGGGCCTACTGAAACAGACTAAGGGAACTTTTTAAACGCTTAGGAAGCCTTTGCAGCTGTTATTTTTTGTTAATTATTCTAATTTACTGACGTAATGACTTTTGGGTTTTCATTGGCTGTAAGCCATAATCATCAACATTAACAGAAATAAACACTTGAAAGAGATCACTGTTTATAATGACTCTATATAACATGAGTTTCACTTTTTGTATTGAAGAAATGAAATAAATTAACTTTTTGATGATATTCTAATTTTGTGAGAAGCACTTGTATGTATTGTAGCCTCTCACATGACAGATGTCAGCAGAGAGTGGTCTGGTCTGCTGAATTTTAGCACCCGATCCTTTTGTTCTACCTGGAGATCACCAGAACACTCCTTTCCATGGGGGGAGCTACTCTCTGAACAGCTTTCTAACATGCACGGAGACTCTCATTCATTGACTGCAAACAACTGTTGAAAATGGGATTGGTATAGCAGTCACCAAAAGTGACACTAAAATAATAAGAAAAGAGAAGGATTTTCTAATTGTTACAAACAATAAAAAGACGTGTTTCCATGGGGTAACGTAAAAATAACATAACGGAGATACGGCAAGAAAGAACCTGAAAATATAGTGTATCATATAAGGAATTTTGCAAAGCTTCTTTTCCCAGATAGGGTCACGCTATTTTTTTCCATCCATTGACTTCCAATCGATCAGCATTGGTTGAGAATTACATATCTGCTCACCAGGCGCCTGATTGAATAAAAATATAAGTCAATAACAACTTAGATTTTGTTCTATTCAATAGTTTATCAAATAGTGATCAGGACAAACTCTCCTTTCCATATATTTAATGTGGATTCTATTACCGCATATTAGCCTGAGACAAGATCACTGGAAGGATACTAGGATCTGAGCATGTAATGATAGAATATCATAGTAGTGGCCATTCCCTTTAATGCTGCTTGGAGCCTGCTTAATTAAATGGGGTCATTTAGCACTGATGGTATGTTAGTTGGTTTTATGGTAAGTGCTTTTTTAAGTGCTATTGAGGTAAATTGATCTTTTCTCCATGTAAAGTCTTGTTAGTACGACCGTATGTTCAGTCCAAGTGCTTGTCCATGAAAAAAAAAAAAACGGACACTGACCAGTGTCATTCAATGGGGCTGTGTAAATCAGCAATTTTTTTTTTCATTGGCCGAATCTGCATGTGCAAAAAAAATAGAAAAAAAAAATTGCAGCATGCAGTAGTTTCTTCCATATATCAGATAAGACTCTGCTATTCAATTATATGGGAGCGCAAAAAAAAAATTGGATGCCATATGGAGCCACAGTACAGCATTTGTATGTAAAAACATTGCAATTCTGTTACATAGGAAATTGTAAGTGGTTAATAGCTGCTGACTAAAAAACAGACTGTATACGGACTGCACACGAATAACAAATGGGAAAAACACTGCACCACTTTACTGGATGAAAATCAGACCGATTTTTTTTTACGGTCGTGTGAACCTACCCTGAAGAACATCTTACCCTGTGTTTAAGGTAGGAGAGGTAGACATCCCAGCCCAGTGTGAGGACATTCACATACATTACACGGTACTTAGTCGGTAAGTAGTAGAAATTTATCAGTTGAGCCGGTGGCCATACACACCATTCTGTCTGAAAAAGACAACACAGTTCTAGGCGGCATAACCCCAGAAAACTACATTGTCATTATACAGATCCGAACTCACCTTGTACATTTCCCAAAATTTGCCTTTAAATTCTGCCCAACTGTTCCTGATACTTTGCCCTTCCATTGAGCCAACTCCTATCATGGGAAATGAAAGATTTTATTAAAGGGGTTGTCCGGTCTAAAATGACAAGTCTGAAGTCACAATATGTGACTGCAGACTTGTGAATGCTCGTGGCCCAAAATGTGTGCACTGGGAAGACTCGCAAGTCTGCAGCCAAATAGAGTGACTGCAGACTTGTCATTTTAGGTTGGACAATAGTCCTCATCTCTTTTATGCTGAAGAAAATAGGAAACTGTTTACTAAACACAGAGAATTTATTAAGACTGGTGTTTCATACACCTTAATTATCAGGTTAGCCAGAAAAAAAATTCCCCAGAATTTATTAGGAAGCAAAAACTCAAATCTACACTGGTCCATTATTTTTTTAAATGCCAGTAGAGTTTTATTTAATACATCCCCCTACGTCTTTTTATGTAAGCTTAGCGCTAATATTTTTTTATGGTGTGTAAGGGAAATTCTGTGTCTATGAACACACATTGTTCTGGCCCACTACAGTTTTGAAGACCTGTAGTTCAAAACCAACAAAAGAAGAAAAAGGTCCTGTCCATCAAAACCAGTTGAATATCGTCCCATTTTCGCCCATTCCTGACCAGGAACATTTTCCATTTTTTTTCTTGCACAAGTAGTTGAAAGAGCTCTTTTTTGTGATACATGGGACTTCACCTTTATGGTTTTGTCATACTCTTTTTTTTTATCCTTTTTTTCGGGAAATAAATGTGTTTTTCGCGTTTTATTTTTATAGCAACAAAGGACCACTAAAATACATTTTAAAAAGTTCCCCTTTCTGTAACAATTATTTTTATCAAATAGTTTTTTTGTTTTTTTTTATGGAGGCAGGGTTAGTAGCTGTTTTTTTCCTGCTTTTTATTTATCATTTATTTCACATACTAAATACTATTTTTTCCTATCATACATCCCCTGTAACTGGTATAGTAGCCCCAGTTACAGTGGAAATGCAGCCTTCTGGGTGAATAGCAGAGCTGACTGGGTCTCCTAGGACCCAGCAGCTCATACTCCCTGCCAACACCAAGCATTCACATGACTGCTGGGTCTCTTTAGACAGCGCCGAAAGATCTATTACTCTATAAAACAGTAACCATTTGAGAAGGCAGAGATGGTAATAAACCATCTGTGCCTTCTTAATGGAGAGCTCAGCTGTGTCCAACAGATGGCTTTGTGCTCTCGTACAATAGTCAAAGTAGAATGTTGGATCACACGGAAGTTTGAAGTCTTTGTCTAGATAACGGAGAAAAAATGTAATAATACTGTTTATGTTCATCTGTATAACTAACATTATGTTTATGCAGCTTACTTGATTAGTCGGAATTTGCACTTTACGTATTAAAGAGATCTTGTCACATTGGGTAACGCTATTATCCTGCAGAACCTTTTTTTTTTATAGTTGTGACAGATTGCTCCTCGCCAACTCTTTACAAAGGCCTTTAGGTGACATTCAGGTTGGTATACTTTAATTGGTTTTAATGACCTGCTGCCCTTTCCTTGAAACTTGAATGTATTCTTACCAACAAAAAACAGCACTCCCAAAATAGGGGATACCACGATTTGTTCAAGCAGAACTTTCTTCACTACCACTTGTACTGTTGCTCTCGGTAAAAGGCGATCCAGCCAAATATACCAGTAATGATCCAGTGGGCCAAAACAGTTGCCAATGATAAACATCCTACCTGCGTACACAGGAATATTAAGATAAAAAATAATTGCTAAAGATCAATCCAATAATACAAAAGGAATATAATGGGATATATAGTACATAAAGTGCAGCACAGACTCATCTCAACTAAAGGCTTAGATCAGGAACAGAATAGGCATTTATAGGACATTTCATAACTTTCCAAAATGATTATGATAATATTCAGCACATATGGCATTGTACTACTGTACTCAGTTTATTATATACTAGATGGTGGCCCGATTCTAACGCATCGGGCATTCTAGAATATGCATGTCCACGTAGTATATAGCACAGCCCACGTACTATATTGCCCAGCCACGTAGTATATTGCCCAGCCACGTACTATATTGCCCAGCCACGTACTATATTGCCCAGTAACGTAGTATATTGCCCAGTCACGTAGTAATAATAATAATCTTTATTTTTATATAGCGCTAACATATTCCGCAGCGCTTTACAGGTTGCACACATTATCATCACTGTCCCTGTTGGGGCTCACAATCTAAATAGTAGTATATTGCCCAGCCACGTAGTATATTGCCCAGTAACATAGTATATTGCCCAGCCACGTAGTATATTGCCCAGTCACGTAGTAAATTGCAAGCCCACGTAGTATAAGGCACAGCCCATGTAGTATATTGCCCAGCCCACGTAGTATATAGCAATGTGGGCATCATATCCCTGTTAAAAAAAAAAAAGAATTAAAATAAAAAATAGTTATATACTCACCTTCCGGAGCCCCCGGATCCAAGCGAAGCGGTTACCGACGCAGAGTCCTCGCTCGCTCCGGTCTGGAGAGTGCATTGCGGTCACGCGAGATGATGACGTAGCGGTCTCGCGAGACCGCTACGTCATCATCTCGCGAGATCACAGCATGGACCGGTTACCGGAGCGTCGCGAGCAGGAAAGGCCTGTTGTGGATCCGAGGGGCCGATGGACGGTGAGTATATAACGATTTTTAATTATTTTTTAATTATTTTTAACATTAGATCTTTTTACTATTGATGCCGCATAGGCAGCATCAACAGTAAAACGTTGGTCACACAGGGTTATTAGCAGCGTTAACCGAGTGCGTTACACCGCGGCATAGTGCGGTCGGTTAACGCTGCCATTAACCCTGTGTGAGCGGTGACCGGAGGGGAGCATGGAGCGGGAACAGACTGCCACTCCTTCCTCCCCGCAATGTTGCCGCCGGGCTGTGCCCGTCGTTGATTGGTCGTGGCTGTTTTGCCGCGACCAATCAGCGACTTGGATTTCCATGATAGACAGAGGCCGTGACCAATGAATATCCGTGACAGACAGAAGTGACCCTTAGACAATTATATAGTAGATTTTAGGAGTCTGAGTCGGACCTTTTTATATCCATGCTGACTCCACAGTACTGCCCTCAACTACTGAAATGAAACAGTCAGCTAGGCCCCTTCACACATCACTGGTCATATTTCTTCACGGCAAGCACTCTTCCCCGTTTTCGACTCAGTACGTTGATGACCAAGAATGGAGCTGTCAGTGGGACATAAGTGAAGCTTTGAAAATTAAGGTTTTCATCTGTTTTATCTGACTTTTTCCACATGAAATCCAGTTCTCTGTTCCTAAAATGGAACTTGGAGGAAGACGTGAATGGAGCCACCTTGTGTACATCGTATGACAGTATGAGCAGGCGTTCTAGCACACAAATGGTGGCATGTATAGCAGTATGAGGAGGAATTGTAGCTCACAGATCCAGCACACAATGGTGGCACATATGGAAGTACGAGAAGACATTCTAGCTCGCGGATGTAGCACACAATAGTGGCATACATAGCAGTATGAACAGACATTTTAGCACATAGATCTCGTACACAATGGTAACACATGTCTGCTCATACTGCCATTCTAGCTCGCGGATCTCGCACACAATGGTTGCACTTCTCTGTACCTACCTGTCCGCAGCCAATCTCGCCTTCTCGTTGGGTCTGTCCTGACCTCTCGAGTCTGTTGAATGATATCTCCGATGCTGAGCAGTATCCCAGAACTCACTGTGTTAGTCACCAGCAAATTGTGGGAATTAAACATCTTTCGCCAACAGCCTGCAACACAGTTCAATATGACCCTACCCTGGCGAGACATGACTGTTTCCACCAGACAGTAGCCAACAGGATGGCATGTAGAAAGAAGCAGCAAAGTACACCTGGAGGAAGAAAACGCAGTCCTATTAACCTAGAGTCCGAGGTGTGGAAGAGTCGCATACGGCTTTAGGAAGTCCGTCCTGAGACAACAGCACTGGGAGTGTGCCCCCTGCAGAATATAGATGTATTACATTCACTGATTAGAAGTGGGGGCTGTGTAAGACCGCCTAGTCAAGACTAGCGGTGGATACCGCGTCGCACTAGCACAAGCCGGCACCGGTCTCTTGATAACTAACTGTGGACCCTATAACCCAGACTTCATTACCTCGAGCAGCTCATACTGCACTAGTGACGTACATCCCTCATCACGTCCAAGGGACGCTTCTATATCTTCCTTATGGAAATTGTTACTGAAGAAGGCCAAGCATTGAGGCCGAAACGTTTATTTTGATGACTACAATAAATTACAAAAAAAACTCCATTTAAGTTGAGTGCCTAAGTTTATCTTTCACTATATACGGCTTTGGACTCTACTAAGGCACCATTTCCGGATAGTGCACGCGGTTTTCCTCTATATCATCGGTATTCGTATCCCTACGGCACGGGGGTGGGATCAGCGTGGAAACATCAGCTGTGGATTTGCATTGGATTCAGGTTGTGAGTGACCAGAACCTGCGGACTGACAGTCATCTGTGTGGGGACAGCTGCTTTGGACTGACAGTCAGCTGTGTGGTGGGAGCTGCTGAGGGCGGACGGTCAGCAGTGTGGGGGGAGCTGCTGGGGACTGACTGTCAGCTGTGTGGGGGGAGCTACTGGGGACTGACGGTCAGCTGCGTGAGGGGAGCTGCTGTGGACTGATGGTCAGCTGTGTGGGGGGAGCTGCTGGGGACTGATGGTCAGTTGTGTGGGGGGAGCTGCTGGGGACTGACTGTCAGTTGTGTGGGGGGAGCTGCTGGGGACTGACAGCTGTAGGGGGGAAGCTACTGGGGACTGACGGTCAGCTGTGGGGGGGGGGAGCTGCTGGGGACTGACAGCTGTGTGGGTTGGAGCTACTGGGGACTGACTGTCAGCTGTGGGGGGGAGCTGCTGGGGACTGACGGTCAGCTGTGTGGGGGGAGCTGCTGGGGACTGACGGTCAGCTGTGGGGGGAGCTGCTGGGGACAGAAGGTCAGTTGTGTGAGGGGAGCTGCTGGGGACTGATGGTCAGCTGTGTGAGGGGAGCTGCTGGGGACTGACGGTCAGCTGTGGGGGGAGCTGCTGGGGACTGACTGTCAGCTGTGTGGGGGGGAACTGCTGGGGACTGACGGTCAGCTGTGTGAGGGGAGATGCTGGGGACTGACGGTCAGCTGTGTGGGTTGGAGCTGCTGGGGACTGACGGTCAGCTGTGTGGGTTGGAGCTGCTGGGGACTGACGGTCAGCTGTGTGGGTTGGAGCTGCTGGGGACTGACGGTCAGCTGTGTGGGTTGGAGCTGCTGGGGACTGACGGTCAGCTGTGTGGGTTGGAGCTGCTGGGGACTGACGGTCAGCTGTGTGGGTTGGAGCTGCTGGGGACTGACGGTCAGCTGTGTGGGTTGGAGCTGCTGGGGACTGACGGTCAGCTGTGTGGGTTGGAGCTGCTGGGGACTGACGGTCAGCTGTGTGGGTTGGAGCTGCTGGGGACTGACGGTCAGCTGTGTGGGTTGGAGCTGCTGGGGACTGACGGTCAGCTGTGTGGGTTGGAGCTGCTGGGGACTGACGGTCAGCTGTGTGGGTTGGAGCTCCTGGGGACTGACGGTCAGCTGTGTGGGTTGGAGCTGCTGGGGACTGACGGTCAGCTGTGTGGTTTGGAGCTGCTGGGGACTGACGGTGAGCTGTGTGGGTTGGAGCTGCTGGGGACTGACGGTCAGCTGTGTGGGTTGGAGCTGCTGGGGACTGACGGTCAGCTGTGTGGGTTGGAGCTGCTGGGGACTGACGGTCAGCTGTGTGGGTTGGAGCTGCTGGGGACTGACGGTCAGCTGTGTGGGTTGGAGCTGCTGGAGACTGACGGTCAGCTGTGGGGGGAGCTGCTGGGGACTGACTGTCAGCTGTGTGGGGGGAGATGCTGGGGACTGACGGTCATCTGTGTGGGTTGGAGCTACTGGAGACTGACGGTCAGCTGTGGGGGGAGCTGCTGGGGACTGACTCAGCTGTGTGAGGGGAGCTGCTGGGGACTGACAGCTGTGTGGGGGGAGCTACTGGGGACTGACAGCTGTGTGGGGGGAGCTGCTGGGGACTGACAGCTGTGTGGGGGGAGCTGCTGGGGACTGACTGCTGTGTGGGGGGAGCTACTGGGGACTGACGGTCAGCTGTGTGGGTTGGAGCTACTGGGGACTGACTGTCAGCTGTGTCAGGGGAGATGCTGGGGACTGACGGTCAGCTGTGTGGGTTGGAGCTGCTGGGGACTGACGGTCAGCTGTGTGGGTTGGAGCTGCTGGGGACTGACGGTCAGCTGTGTGGGTTGGAGCTGCTGGGGACTGACGGTCAGCTGTGTGGGTTGGAGCTGCTGGGGACTGACGGTCAGCTGTGTGGGTTGGAGCTGCTGGGGACTGACGGTCAGCTGTGTGGGTTGGAGCTGCTGGGGACTGACGGTCAGCTGTGTGGGTTGGAGCTGCTGGGGACTGACGGTCAGCTGTGTGGGTTGGAGCTGCTGGGGACTGACGGTCAGCTGTGTGGGTTGGAGCTGCTGGGGACTGACGGTCAGCTGTGTGGGTTGGAGCTGCTGGGGACTGACGGTCAGCTGTGTGGGTTGGAGCTGCTGGGGACTGACGGTCAGCTGTGTGGGTTGGAGCTACTGGAGACTGACGGTCAGCTGTGGGGGGAGCTGCTGGGGACTGACTGTCAGCTGTGTGGGGGGAGATGCTGGGGACTGACGGTCAGCTGTGTGGGTTGGAGCTACTGGAGACTGACGGTCAGCTGTGGGGGGAGCTGCTGGGGACTGACGGTCAGCTGTGTGGGGGGGAGCTGCTGGGGACTGACGGTCAGCTGTGTGGGTTGGAGCTGCTGGAGACTGACGGTCAGCTGTGGGGGGAGCTGCTGGGGACTGACTGTCAGCTGTGTGGGGGGAGATGCTGGGGACTGACGGTCAGCTGTGTGGGTTGGAGCTGCTGGGGACTGACGGTCAGCTTTGTGGGTTGGAGCTGCTGGGGACTGACGGTCAGCTGTGTGGGTTGGAGCTGCTGGGGACTGACGGTCAGCTGTGTGGGTTGGAGCTGCTGGGGACTGACGGTCAGCTGTGTGGGTTGGAGCTGCTGGGGACTGACGGTCAGCTGTGTGGGTTGGAGCTGCTGGGGACTGACGGTCAGCTGTGTGGGTTGGAGCTACTGGAGACTGACGGTCAGCTGTGGGGGGAGCTGCTGGGGACTGACTGTCAGCTGTGTGGGGGGAGATGCTGGGGACTGACGGTCATCTGTGTGGGTTGGAGCTACTGGAGACTGACGGTCAGCTGTGGGGGGAGCTGCTGGGGACTGACTGTCAGCTGTGTGAGGGGAGCTGCTGGGGACTGACAGCTGTGTGGGGGGAGCTACTGGGGACTGACAGCTGTGTGGGGGGAGCTGCTGGGGACTGACAGCTGTGTGGGCGGGAGCTGCTGGGGACTGACAGCTGTGTGGGGGGAGCTACTGGGGACTGACGGTCAGCTGTGTGGGTTGGAGCTACTGGGGACTGACTGTCAGCTGTGTGAGGGGAGATGCTGGGGACTGACGGTCAGCTGTGTGGGTTGGAGCTGCTGGGGACTGACGGTCAGCTGTGTGGGTTGGAGCTGCTGGGGACTGACGGTCAGCTGTGTGGGTTAGAGCTGCTGGGGACTGACGGTCAGCTGTGTGGGTTGGAGTTGCTGGGGACTGACGGTCAGCTGTGTGGGTTGGAGCTGCTGGGGACTGACGGTCAGCTGTGTGGGTTGGAGCTGCTGGGGACTGACGGTCAGCTGTGTGGGTTGGAGCTACTGGAGACTGACGGTCAGCTGTGGGGGGAGCTGCTGGGGACTGACTGTCAGCTGTGTGGGGGGAGATGCTGGGGACTGACGGTCAGCTGTGTGGGTTGGAGCTACTGGAGACTGACGGGGAGCTGCTGGGGACTGACGGTCAGCTGTGTGGGGGGGAGCTGCTGGGGACTGACGGTCAGCTGTGTGAGGGGAGATGCTGGGGACTGACGGTCAGCTGTGTGGGTTGGAGCTGCTGGGGACTGACGGTCAGCTGTGTGGGTTGGAGCTGCTGGGGACTGACGGTCAGCTGTGTGGGTTGGAGCTGCTGGGGACTGACGGTCAGCTGTGTGGGTTGGAGCTGCTGGGGACTGACGGTCAGCTGTGTGGGTTGGAGCTGCTGGGGACTGACGGTCAGCTGTGTGGGTTGGAGCTGCTGGGGACTGACGGTCAGCTGTGTGGGTTGGAGCTGCTGGGGACTGACGGTCAGCTGTGTGGGTTGGAGCTGCTGGGGACTGACGGTCAGCTGTGTGGGTTGGAGCTGCTGGGGACTGACGGTCAGCTGTGTGGGTTGGAGCTGCTGGGGACTGACGGTCAGCTGTGCGGGTTGGAGCTGCTGGGGACTGACGGTCAGCTGTGTGGGTTGGAGCTGCTGGGGACTGACGGTCACCTGTGTGGGTTGGAGCTACTGGAGACTGACGGTCAGCTGTGGGGGAGCTGCTGGGGACTGATTGTCAGCTGTGTGGGGGGAGATGCTGGTGATGGACGGTCAGCTGTGTGGGTTGGAGCTACTGGAGACTGATGGTCAGCTGTGGGGGGAGCTGCTGGGGACTGACTGTCAGCTGTGTGAGGGGAGCTGCTGGGGACTGATGGTCAGCTGTGTGGAGTGGAGTTGCTGGGGACTGACGGTCAGCTGTGTGGGTTGGAGCTGCTGGGGACTGACGGTCAGCTGTGTGGGTTGGAGCTGCTGGGGACTGACGGTCAGCTGTGTGGGGGGGAGCTGCTGGGGACTGACGGTCAGCTGTGTGAGGGGAGCTGCTGGGGACTGACGGTCAGCTGTGTGGGTTGGAGCTGCTGGGGACTGACGGTCAGCTGTGTGGGTTGGAGCTGCTGGGGACTGACGGTCAGCTGTGCGGGTTGGAGCTGCTGGGGACTGACGGTCAGCTGTGTGGGTTGGAGCTGCTGGGGACTGACGGTCAGCTGTGTGGGTTGGAGCTGCTGGGGACTGACGGTCAGCTGTGTGGGTTGGAGCTGCTGGGGACTGACGGTCAGCTGTGTGGGTTGGAGCTACTGGAGACTGATGGTCAGCTGTGGGGGGAGCTGCTGGGGACTGACTGTCAGCTGTGTGGGGGGAGATGCTGGGGACTGACTGTCAGCTGTGTGGGTTGGAGCTACTGGAGACTGACGATCAGCTGTGGGGGGAGCTGCTGGGGACTGACTGTCAGCTGTATGAGGGGAGCTGCTGGGGACTGACGGTCAGCTGTGTGGGGGGAGATGCTGGGGACTGACGGTCAGCTGTGTGGGGGGGAGCTGCTGGGGACTGACGGTCAGCTGTGTGGGGGGAGCTGCTGGGGACTGACAGCTGTGTGGGGGGAGCTACTGGGGACTGTCAGCTGTGTGGGGGGAAAGCTGCTGGGGACTGACTGTCAGCTGTGTGGGGGGAGAGCTGCTGGGGACTGACTGACAGCTATGTGGGGGGAGATGCTGGGAACTGTCAGCTGTGTGGGGGGAGCTGCTGGGGACTGACGGTCAGCTGTGTGAGGGGAGCTGCTGGGGACTGACGGTCAGCTGTGTGAGGGAAGCTGCTGGGGACTGACGGTCAGCTGTGTGGGGGGGAGAGCTGCTGGGGACTGACGGTCAGCTGTGTGGGGGGAGCTGCTGCGGACTGACAGCTGTGTGGGGGGAGCTACTGGGGACTGACAGCTATGTGGGGGGAGCTGCTGGGGACTGACAGCTGTGTGGGTGGGAGCTGCTGGGGACTGACTGTCAGCTGTGTGGGGGGAGCTGCTGGGGACTGACAGCTGTGTGGGGGAGCTACTGGGGACTGACGGTCAGCTGTGTGGGTTGGAGCTACTGGGGACTGACTGTCAGCTGTGTGAGGGGAGATGCTGGGGACTGACGGTCAGCTGTGTGGGTTGGAGCTGCTGGGGACTGACGGTCAGCTGTGTGGGTTGGAGCTGCTGGGGACTGACGGTCAGCTGTGTGGGTTGGAGCTGCTGGGGACTGACGGTCAGCTGTGTGGGTTGGAGCTGCTGGGGACTGACGGTCAGCTGTGTGGGTTGGAGCTGCTGGGGACTGACTGTCAGCTGTGTGGGGGGAGATGCTGGGGACTGACGGTCATCTGTGTGGGTTGGAGCTACTGGAGACTGACGGTCAGCTGTGGGGGGAGCTGCTGGGGACTGACTGTCAGCTGTGTGAGGGGAGCTGCTGGGGACTGACGGTCAGCTGTGTGGGGGGGAGCTGCTGGGGACTGACGGTCAGCTGTGTGAGGGGAGATGCTGGGGACTGACGGTCAGCTGTGTGGGTTGGAGCTGCTGGGGACTGACGGTCAGCTGTGTGGGTTGGAGCTGCTGGGGACTGACGGTCAGCTGTGTGGGTTGGAGCTGCTGGGGACTGACGGCCAGCTGTGTGGGTTGGAGCTGCTGGGGACTGACGGTCAGCTGTGTGGGTTGGAGCTGCTGGGGACTGACGGTCAGCTGTGTGGGTTGGAGCTGCTGGGGACTGACGGTCACATGTGTGGGTTGGAGCTACTGGAGACTGACAGTCAGCTGTGGGGGAGCTGCTGGGGACTGATTGTCAGCTGTGTAGGGGGAGATGCTGGTGACGGATGGTCAGCTGTGTGGGTTGGAGCTACTGGAGACTGACGGTCAGCTGTGGGGGAGCTGCTCGGGACTGACTGTCAGCTGTGTGAGGGGAGCTGCTGGGGACTGACGGTCAGCTGTGTGGGGTGGAGCTGCTGGGGACTGACAGTCAGCTGTGTGGGTTGGAGCTACTGGAGACCGACGGTCAGCTGTGGGGGGAGCTGCTGGGGACTGACTGTCAGCTGTGTGGGGGGAGATGCTGGGGACTGACGGTCAGCTGTGTGGGTTGGAGCTACTGGAGACTGACGGTCAGCTGTGGGGGGAGCTGCTGGGGACTGACTGTCAGCTGTATGAGGGGAGCTGCTGGGGACTGACGGTCAGCTGTGTGGGGGGAGATGCTGGGGACTGACGGTCAGCTGTGTGGGGGGGAGCTGCTGGGGACTGACGGTCAGCTGTGTGGGGGGAGCTGCTGGGGACTGACAGCTGTGTGGGGGGAGCTACTGGGGACTGTCAGCTGTGTGGGGGGAAAGCTGCTGGGGACTGACTGTCAGCTGTGTGGGGGGAGAGCTGCTGGGGACTGACTGACAGCTATGTGGGGGGAGATGCTGGGAACTGTCAGCTGTGTGGGGGGAGCTGCTGGGGACTGACGGTCAGCTGTGTGAGGGGAGCTGCTGGGGACTGACGGTCAGCTGTGTGAGGGAAGCTGCTGGGGACTGACGGTCAGCTGTGTGGGGGGGAGAGCTGCTGGGGACTGACGGTCAGCTGTGTGGGGGGAGCTGCTGGGGACTGACAGCTGTGTGGGGGAGCTACTGGGGACTGACGGTCAGCTGTGTGGGTTGGAGCTACTGGGGACTGACTGTCAGCTGTGTGAGGGGAGATGCTGGGGACTGACGGTCAGCTGTGTGGGTTGGAGCTGCTGGGGACTGACGGTCAGCTGTGTGGGTTGGAGCTGCTGGGGACTGACGGTCAGCTGTGTGGGTTGGAGCTGCTGGGGACTGACGGTCAGCTGTGTGGGTTGGAGCTGCTGGGGACTGACGGTCAGCTGTGTGGGTTGGAGCTGCTGGGGACTGACTGTCAGCTGTGTGGGGGGAGATGCTGGGGACTGACGGTCATCTGTGTGGGTTGGAGCTACTGGAGACTGACGGTCAGCTGTGGGGGGAGCTGCTGGGGACTGACTGTCAGCTGTGTGAGGGGAGCTGCTGGGGACTGACGGTCAGCTGTGTGGGGGGGAGCTGCTGGGGACTGACGGTCAGCTGTGTGAGGGGAGATGCTGGGGACTGACGGTCAGCTGTGTGGGTTGGAGCTGCTGGGGACTGACGGTCAGCTGTGTGGGTTGGAGCTGCTGGGGACTGACGGTCAGCTGTGTGGGTTGGAGCTACTGGAGACTGACGGTCAGCTGTGGGGGGAGCTGCTGGGGACTGACTGTCAGCTGTGTGAGGGGAGCTGCTGGGGACTGACGGTCAGCTGTGTGGGGGGGAGCTGCTGGGGACTGACGGTCAGCTGTGTGAGGGGAGATGCTGGGGACTGACGGTCAGCTGTGTGGGTTGGAGCTGCTGGGGACTGACGGTCAGCTGTGTGGGTTGGAGCTGCTGGGGACTGACGGTCAGCTGTGTGGGTTGGAGCTGCTGGGGACTGACGGCCAGCTGTGTGGGTTGGAGCTGCTGGGGACTGACGGTCAGCTGTGTGGGTTGGAGCTGCTGGGGACTGACGGTCAGCTGTGTGGGTTGGAGCTGCTGGGGACTGACGGTCACATGTGTGGGTTGGAGCTACTGGAGACTGACAGTCAGCTGTGGGGGAGCTGCTGGGGACTGATTGTCAGCTGTGTAGGGGGAGATGCTGGTGACGGATGGTCAGCTGTGTGGGTTGGAGCTACTGGAGACTGACGGTCAGCTGTGGGGGAGCTGCTCGGGACTGACTGTCAGCTGTGTGAGGGGAGCTGCTGGGGACTGACGGTCAGCTGTGTGGGGTGGAGCTGCTGGGGACTGACAGTCAGCTGTGTGGGTTGGAGCTACTGGAGACCGACGGTCAGCTGTGGGGGGAGCTGCTGGGGACTGACTGTCAGCTGTGTGGGGGGAGATGCTGGGGACTGACGGTCAGCTGTGTGGGTTGGAGCTACTGGAGACTGACGGTCAGCTGTGGGGGGAGCTGCTGGGGACTGACTGTCAGCTCTGTGAGGGGAGCTGCTGGGGACTGACTGTCAGCTGTGTGGGGGGGAGCTGCTGGGGACTGACCGTCAGCTGTGTGGGTTGGAGCTACTGGAGACTGATGGTCAGCTGTGTGGGGGGAGATGCTGGGGACTGACTGTCAGCTGTGTGGGGAGAGCTGCTGGGGACAGACGGTCAGCTGTGTGGGGGGAGCTGCTGGGGACTGACAGCTGTGTGGGGGGAGCTACTGGGGACTGACTGTCAGCTGTGTGGGGGGAGAGCTGCTGGGGACTGACTGTCAGCTTTGTGGGGGGAGAGCTGCTGGGGACTGACTGACAGCTGTGTGGGGGGAGATGCTGGGGACTGACGGTCAGCTGTGTGGGGGGAGCTGCTGGGGACTGACGGTCAGCTGTGTGAGGGGAGCTGCTGGGGACTGACGGTCAGCTGTGTGAGGGAAGCTGCTGGGGACTGACGGTCAGCTGTGGGGGGAGATGCTGGGGACTGACGGTCAGCTGTGTGGGGGGGAGAGCTGCTGGGGACTGACGGTCAGCTGTGTGGGTTGGAGCTGCTGGGGACTGACAGCTGTGTGGGGAGAGCTGCTGGGGACTGACTGTCAGCTGTGTGGGGGGAGAGCTGCTGGGGACTGACTGACAGCTGTGTGGGGGGAGATGCTGGGGACTGACGGTCAGCTGTGTGGGGAGAGCTGCTGGGGACTGACGGTCAGCTGTGTGAGGGGAGCTGCTGGGGACTGACTGTCAGCTGTGTGGGGAGAGCTGCTGGGGACTGACCGTCAGCTGTGTGGGGGGAGATGCTGGGGACTGACGGTCAGCTGTGTGGGGGGATTGCTGCTGGGGACTGACGGTCAGCTGTGTGGGGGGAGCTGCTGGGGACTGACAGCTGTGTGGGGGGAGCTACTGGGGACTGACTGTCAGCTGTGTGGGGGGAGAGCTGCTGGGGACTGACTGTCAGCTTTGTGGGGGGAGAGCTGCTGGGGACTGACTGACAGCTGTGTGGGGGGAGATGCTGGGGACTGACGGTCAGCTGTGTGGGGGGAGCTGCTGGGGACTGACGGTCAGCTGTGTGAGGGTAGCTGCTGGGGACTGACGGTCAGCTGTGTGAGGGAAGCTGCTGGGGACTGACGGTCAGCTGTGGGGGGAGATGCTGGGGACTGACGGTCAGCTGTGTGGGGGGGAGAGCTGCTGGGGACTGACGGTCAGCTGTGTGGGTTGGAGCTGCTGGGGACTGACAGCTGTGTGGGGAGAGCTGCTGGGGACTGACTGTCAGCTGTGTGGGGGGAGAGCTGCTGGGGACTGACTGACAGCTGTGTGGGGGGAGATGCTGGGGACTGACGGTCAGCTGTGTGGGGAGAGCTGCTGGGGACTGACGGTCAGCTGTGTGAGGGGAGCTGCTGGGGACTGACTGTCAGCTGTGTGGGGAGAGCTGCTGGGGACTGACCGTCAGCTGTGTGGGGGGAGATGCTGGGGACTGACGGTCAGCTGTGTGGGGGGATTGCTGCTGGGGACTGACGGTCAGCTGTGTGGGGGGAGCTGCTGGGGACTGACAGCTGTGTGGGGGGAGCTACTGGGGACTGACTGTCAGCTGTGTGGGGGGAGAGCTGCTGGGGACTGACTGTCAGCTTTGTGGGGGGAGAGCTGCTGGGGACTGACGGTCAGCTGTGTGAGGGGAGCTGCTGGGGACTGACGGTCAGCTGTGTGAGGGAAGCTGCTGGGGACTGACGGTCAGCTGTGGGGGGAGATGCTGGGGACTGACGGTCAGCTGTGTGGGGGGGAGAGCTGCTGGGGACTGACGGTCAGCTGTGTGGGGGGAGCTGCTGGGGACTGACAGCTGTGTGGGGGGAGCTACTGGGGACTGACTCTTAGCTGTGTGGGGGGAGAGCTGCTGGGGACTGACTGTCAGCTGTGTGGGGGGAGAGCTGCTGGGGACTGACGGTCAGCTGTGTGGGGAGAGCTGCTGGGGACTGACGGTCAGCTGTGTGAGGGGAGCTGCTGGGGACTGACGGTCAGCTGTGTGAGGGGAGCTGCTGCGGACTGACGGTCAGCTGTGTGGGGGGAGATGCTTGGGACTGGCTGTCAGCTGTGTGGGTTGGAGCTGCTGGGGACTGACTGTCAGCTGTGTGGGGGGAGCTGCTGGGGACTGACAGCTGTGTGGGGGGAGCTACTGGGGACTGACTCTTAGCTGTGTGGGGGGAGAGCTGCTGGGGACTGACTGTCAGCTGTGTGGGGGGAGAGCTGCTGGGGACTGACTGACAGCTGTGTGGGGGGAGATGCTGGGGACTGACGGTCAGCTGTGTGGGGAGAGCTGCTGGGGACTGACGGTCAGCTGTGTGAGGGGAGCTGCTGGGGACTGACGGTCAGCTGTGTGGGGGGAGATGCTGGGGACTGGCTGTCAGCTGTGGGGGGGAGCTGCTGGGGACTGGCTGTCAGCTGTGTGGGTTGGAGCTGCTGGGGACTGACTGTCAGCTGTGTGGGGGGAGATGCTGGGGACTGACGGTCAGCTGTGTGGGTTGGAGCTGCTGGGGACTGACTGTCAGCTGTGTGGGGGGAGATGCTGGGGACTGACGGTCAGCTGTGGGGGGGGAGCTGCTGGGGACTGACGGTCAGCTGTGTGAGGGGAGCTGCTGGGGACTGACGGTCAGCTGTGTGGGGGGAGATGCTGGGGACTGGCTGTCAGCTGTGGGGGGAGATGCTGGGGACTGTCAGCTGTGTGGGGGGAGATGCTGGGGACTGACGGTCAGCTGTGTGGGTTGGAGCTGCTGGGGACTGACTGTCAGCTGTGTGGGGGGAGATGCTGGGGACTGACGGTCAGCTGTGGGGGGGGGAGCTGCTGGGGACTGACGGTCAGCTGTGTGAGAGGAGCTGCTGGGGACTGACGGTCAGCTGTGGGGGGAGATGCTGGGGACTGACGGTCAGCTGTGTGGGGGGGGGGGGGGGGGAGAGCTGCGGGTTTCCAATCTGGGGGCTGTATATATGATTTCCCATATGACACAATGGAAGGTCCTGGCTAGCGCTTTCCATATCGATAGTGCCAATCTGTGTGGGAACACAATGGGTTAAACCCACTGTCAGCTGTGCGTGGGTAAGGGTGGAAATCACGTGACAGCAGTCCGCACTGCTCCAGGTCCCAACTCAGCGCTCACCGGTGTGCCAGTGACACACGGTTACTAATCCCGTGGCTATATACTAACCCTTCCGCAATAAAACCTTTCCCAGGGCCCCTTCTCTCCAGATGTGACAGTAGAAGGTCATGAATCTACAGTCGCCATTTTTAGTTCAGTCATGTGCCCTTAAGTTTAGTCATTTCCGGCTGTGGCCTTTGTGACGTCACGTCACCGGGACTACTGTTTGGCGCCTGAGATGGAGTAGGTCGCCCCCTGCTGGTGAATAGGATTTAGAGTGAGACATACGAAGGCATGTAACTAGGGAAACCGACGTTGCCCATAGTAACCTATCATTCTGCGGCGCTCACATTCCTGTCAGCCATTGTCCTCGGGCATATGGAAGCGTTTCTCTATTACAAGGAGCCATAAAATGGCGGCCATAGCCTGCTGTACACTGTACTGTTGTCCTGGTGCAACAATGGTACATGAAGGGTTACACAGTACTGTGTACCTATGGATTCCATGCAAATCCTTAAGGAAAAAGTGAATGACAGGAGGAATCTTTATGGCCGACACCTTCGTATAACGAGCCATAATATGGTTGGTCACTATGGGCGGATGTTTTTATTGCCACCATTTTAAGGAACGTGTGGCGATACCAAATATGACCATTTTTCTATATATTTTTTATTTTTGGATAGGTGAAAGAGCGATTCAAACTTTTATATATTTTTTTATTTTATTTAATACTTATAAAAACATTTTTTTAATTTTCTCTTTCTTTTATTAGGCTAAGTGCACACGTTCAGGATTTCTCGCAGAAAATTCCTGAGAAAAACCGGACCTTTTCTGCAAGAAATCCGCAAGAAAACTGCATGCGATTTTGCCGCGGTTTTGATTCGTTTTTGCCGCGTTTTTTTCCGGACACTTCCCAATGCATTTAGTAGTGGGAAATCCGCAAAAAAAAATGCAAAATTAATGAACATGTTGCGGTTTTTACCACGATGCGTTTTTTTCGCGGAAAAAAACACAACATGTGCACAAAACATGCGGAATTCATTCTAAATGATGGGATGCTTATTGTATGCCGTTTTTTTGCGGTTATATAGCGTTTTTATCGGGAAAAACCGCGAAAAAACTGCAACGTGTGCACACAGCCTAATGTTCTTTTACAGGTCCTGATATTTCCGGTACTGGAAGAACCAGTACCGGAGATATCAGTGTCCGTGTGTGTAATACTTGGGGCACACGTGTGGCAAATGTGTGCCGCCCGTGTCCCGCATCAGTACCACATGTACCGGCGCCTGGTAAGCAGCATTACAGTTTGCGCTGTTCCCTGGAGCTGGATGCTGAAGACAGCTCGGATCATTGTACCCTGGTCACGCTGTGATCAGCGCTAGCAGGGAGCAATGTTTAAAGTTGTATTCAACTAATAAGAGTGAGAGCAGGCGGCGGCTGATAGGAGTATTCATCAGCCGCCACCTGCACTATACATAGTAACATAGTAACATAGTAAGGCCGAAAAAAGACATTTGTCCATCCAGTTCAGCCTATATTCCATCATAATAAATACCCAGATCTACGTCCTTCTACAGAACCTAATAATTGTATGATACAATATTGTTCTGCTCCAGGAAGACATCCAGGCCTCTCTTGAACCCCTCGACTGAGTTCGCCATCACCACCTCCTCAGGCAAGCAATTCCAGATTCTCACTGCCCTAACAGTAAAGAATCCTCTTCTATGTTGGTGGAAAAACCTTCTCTCCTCCAGACGCAAAGAATGCCCCCTTGTGCCCGTCACCTTCCTTGGTATAAACAGATCCTCAGCAAGATATTTGTATTGTCCCCTTATATACTTATACATGGTTATTAGATCGCCCCTCAGTCGTCTTTTTTCTAGACTAAATAATCCTAATTTCGCTAATCTATCTGGGTATTGTAGTTCTCCCATCCCCTTTATTAATTTTGTTGCCCTCCTTTGTACTCTCTCTAGTTCCATTATATCCTTCCTGAGCACCGGTGCCCAAAACTGGACACAGTACTCCATGTGCGGTCTAACTAGGGATTTGTACAGAGGCAGTATAATGCTCTCATCATGTGTATCCAGACCTCTTTTAATGCACCCCATGATCCTGTTTGCCTTGGCAGCTGCTGCCTGGCACTGGCTGCTCCAGGTAAGTTTATCATTAACTAGGATCCCCAAGTCCTTCTCCCTGTCAGATTTACCCAGTGGTTTCCCGTTCAGTGTGTAATGGTGATATTGATTCCCTCTTCCCATGTGTATAACCTTACATTTATCATTGTTAAACCTCATCTGCCACCTTTCAGCCCAAGTTTCCAACTTATCCAGATCCATCTGTAGCAGAATACTATCTTCTCTTGTATTAACTGCTTTACATAGTTTTGTATCATCTGCAAATATCGATATTTTACTGTGTAAACCTTCTACCAGATCATTAATGAATATGTTGAAGAGAACAGGTCCCAATACTGACCCCTGCGGTACCCCACTGGTCACAGCGACCCAGTTAGAGACTATACCATTTATAACCACCCTCTGCTTTCTATCACTAAGCCAGTTACTAACCCATTTACACACAATTTCCCCCAGACCAAGCATTCTCATTTTGTGTACCAACCTCTTGTGCGGCACGGTATCAAACGCTTTGGAAAAATCGAGATATACCACGTCCAATGACTCACCGTGGTCCAGTCTATAGCTTACCTCTTCATAAAAACTGATTAGATTGGTTTGACAGGAGCGATCTATAAATAAATTTAAAGAAAATAAATGACGGTGTCCCTGTATTTTTGATAACCAACCAGGCAAAACTGACAGCTGGGAGCTGCAACCCTCAGCTGTCAGCTTTAGCAAGGCTGGTTATCAAGAATAGAGGGGTCTCCACAGCGTATTTTTAGTTCTTTAAATAAATAATTTTAAAAACATCGTGGGGTCCCCCATTTTTGACATCTTGCCAAGCTAAAGCAGACAGCTGGGGGCTGGTATTCTCAGGCTGGTAAGGGGCCATGGATATTGGCTACCACCAGCTTAAAAATAGCTGGCAGCCACCATGAAAAGGCACATCTATTATATGCGCCAATTTTGGCATTTTGCCCGTTTCTTCCCACATGCCCTGTGGCAGTGGCAAGTGGGGTTCATATTTGTGGGGTTGATGTCACCTTTGTATTGTATTGTCTGGTGACATGAAGCCTATCCATTGCTAATCCTACAGTTGAATTGCAAATAAGCACACAGCAAGTATAAAGTCTTTTAATTGAAATAAAAACAAAACACCATTTTCCTATTTTATTTAAAAATAACAAACACAGGTGAGTATAACGCACATTCCGTAGAAGGCTTTGTCTCCTGAAATAAAACAAAAATAAAAAACAACCATATTCCTCATCTGTCCGTTGTTCTGTCCCACTCCGTAATCCATGTCTGGGGATTAATAATTTCAATCTGGACAGTGCCAAGATGTGACCATCCAGGCTGAGAACCACTGATGAATGAGCTGCTGGGAGCGCAGCCGTGACCTCCTTGAGGTTACCGCTGGTCACTGAGGCTGCTTTCCCAGCCGGCCTGAACTGTGGTGACCTCAGCACTATGAGAAAAAGTCAGTGAGTTCACCGAAGATCACTGTGAGAAATACTCTCATCAGTTGCTGCCTGGTCTTGCTGTTGTCAGCTGAATACAACTCTCAGATTCTCCCCTGCTAGCGCTGATGGCAGCGCGACTAGGGGAGAACTAAGAGCTGCCTTCAGCACCCGGCGTCGGGAAACAGCGCAAACAATACTGCTGCTTCCCAGGTGCTGGTACATGTGATACTGATACATGGTGGAGCGTTAGGTCAGTATAACTGTGTTTGTTATTTTTACCCCTGAAGGTGGTTTGCACGTTAATGACCAGGCCAATTTTTACAATTCTGACCAACTGTTACTTTATGAGGTAATAACTCTGGAACGCTTAAACGGATCCCACTGTTTCTGAGATAGTTTTTTCGTGACATATTGTACTTCATGACAGTGGTAAAATTTCTTTGGTAGGACTTGCGTTTATTTGTGAAAAAAATGGAAATTTGGAAAAAATTTCGCAATTTTCCAACTTTGAATTTTCATGCCCTTAAAGGGACTCTGTCACTTGAATTTGGAGGGAACAATTTTCAGCCATAGGGGCGGGGTTTTTGGGTGTTTGATTCACCCTTTCCTTACCCACCGGCTGCATGCTGGCTGCAATATTGGATTGAAGTTCATTCTTTGTCCTCCATAGTACACGCCTGCGCAAGATCTTATAAGGACCAATAAACCTTGGACCTAGTTTCCAAGATGGAACCTTCAGCTTAATGTTCCTAGAGGACAGCCACACCAAGTCACTAACACACAGGTCCAGGCCCACCAAACGTCTCTGATCAGCCACACTCTTAGGCCGGCTTCACACTTGCGAGTTTTACGGACGTAAGAGCGCAGAAACTACGTCCGTAAAACTCGCAAAAAATACGGCACAATTATTCTCTATGCCCCTGCTCCTATCTGCCGTATTTTACTGATCAGTATTATACGGCTTTCTACGGCCGTACAAAATCGCAGCATGCTGCGTTTGTCACCGTACTGCGCAAGAAATACGCCAATGAAAGTCTATGGAAGCGTGAAAAATACGGATTACACACGGACAAGCAGTGTGACTTGCGAGAAATACGCAGCGCTGTTAGAGAGAAAAGCCGGCAATTCAGTGCGGTGTACAGTAAAATCACACTGACAGCTTACAGTCCAATAGGTAGAATAAATGTGTACACATAGAATAGGTATATATGTCAGTGAGACACATATATGTATATATATTAATATTTATTCCAGCGCTATACAGCTTGAAAGCCGGTAATTCAATTACCGGCTTTTTCTTTCTCCTTCCTAAACCCGACATGATTTGAGACATGGTTTACATACAGTAAACCATGTCTTCTCTCCATTTTTTTTGCAGATTCCACACTACTAATGTCAGTAGTGTGTATCTGCAAAATTTGGCCGTTCTATCTACTAAATTAACCCCTTACCGGCATCGGACGTACTATACCGTCCGATGCCGCCTCCCCTGCTTTGATGCAGGGCTCCGCGGTGAGCCCGCACCAAAGCCGGGACATGTCAGCTGTTTTGAACAGCTGACATGTGCCCGTAATAGGTGCGGGCAGAATCGCGATCTGCCCGCACCTATTAACTAGTTAAATGCCGCTGTCAAACGCAGACAGCGGCATTTAACTACCGCTTCCGGCCGGGCGGCCGGAAATGACGTCATCGCCGACCCCGTCACATGATCGGGGGTCGGCGATGCTTGTGAATGGTAACCATAGAGGTCCTTGAGACCTCTATGGTTACTGATTGCCCGTCGCTGTGAGCGCCACCCTGTGGTCGGCGCTCACAGCACACGTGCAATTCTGCTACATAGCAGCGATCAGCAGATCGCTGCTATGTAGCAGAGCCGATCGGGTTGTGCCTGCTTCTAGCCTCTCATGGAGGCTATTGAAGCATGGCAAAAGTTAAAAAAAAAAGTTTAAAAAAATGTGAAAAAAATAAAAAAAACATAAAAGTTTAAATCACCCCCCTTTCGCCCCAATCAAAATAAATCAATAAAAAAAATATCAAATCTACGCATATTTGGTATCGCCGCGCTCAGAATCGCCCGATCTATCAAATAAAAAAAAGTATTAACCTGATCGCTAAACAGCGTAGCGGGAAAAAAACTCGAAACGCCAGAATTACGTTTTTTTGGTTGCCGCGACATTGCATTAAAATGCAATAACGGGCGATCAAAAGAACGTATCTGCACCGAAATGCTATCATTAAAAACGTCATCTCGGCACGCAAAAAATAAGCCCTCAACCGACCCCAGAGCACGAAAAATGGAGACGCTACGAGTATCGGAAAATGGCGCAATTTTTTTTTTTTTTTTTTAGCAAAGTTTGGAATTTTTTTTCACCACTTAGATAAAAAATAACCTAGTCATGTTTGGTGTCTATGAACTCGTACTGACCTGGAGAATCATAATGGCAGGTCAGTTTTAGCATTTAGTGAACCTAGCAAAAAAGCCAAACAAAAAACCAATGTGGGATTGCACTTTTTTTGCAATTTCACCGCACTTGGAATTTTTTTCCCGTTTTCTAGTACACGACATGCTAAAACCAATGATGTCGTTCAAAAGTACAACTCGTCCCGCAAAAAATAAGCCCTCACATGGCCAAATTGACGGAAAAATAAAAAAGTTATGGCTCTGGGAAGGAGGGGAGTGAAAAACGAACACGGAAAAATGAAAAATCCCCCGGTCATGAAGGGGTTAAAGGGTTAAATGGCGGAAAAAATTGGCGTGGGCTCCCGCACAATTTTCTCCGCCAGAGTGGTAAAGCCAGTGACTGAGGGCAGATATTAATAGCCTGGAGAGGGTCCACGGTTATTGGCCCCCCCTGGCTAAAAACACCTGCCCCCAGCCACCCCAGAAAAGGCACATCTGGAAGATGCGCCTATTCTGGCACTTGGCCACTCTCTTCCCATTCCCGTGTAGCGGTGGGATATGGGGTAATGAAGGGTTAATGCCAGCTTGCTATTGTAAGGTGACATTAAGCCAAATTAATAATGGAGAGGCGTCAATTATGACACCTATCCATTATTAATCCAATTGTAGTAAAGGGTTAAATAAAACACAAACACATTATTTAAAATTATTTTAATGAAATAAAAACAATGGTTGTTGGAGTATTTTATTCTACGCCCAATCCAGTCACTGAAGACCCTCGTTCTGTAAGAAAAAAAACATAATAAACCAACAATATCCTTACCCTCCGCAGATCTGTAACGTCCAATGATGTAAATCCATCTGAAGGGGTTAAAATATTTTGCAGCCACGAGCTTTGCTAATGCAATGATGCTCATGGCTGCAAAAACCCCGGAAAATGAAGGTAAAGTAGGTCAATGACCTATATTTACCTGCATTTGCGGTGAGGCGCCCTCTGCTGGATGTTTCTAGATCGTGGGAACTTTCCTATAAAGCTCCCAGGCTCGAGTTCATATGAGGACAACCAGCAGAGGGCGCCTCTTATGAACTCGAGCCTGGGAGCTTTCTAGGAAAGTTCCCACGATCTAGAAACATCCAGCAGAGGGCGCCTCACCGCAAATGCAGATAAATATAGGTCATTGACCTACTTTACCTTCATTTTCCGGGGTTTTTGCAGCCATGAGCATCATTGCATTAGCAAAGCTCGTGGCTGCAAAATATTTTAACCCCTTCAGATGGATTTACATCGTTGGACGTTACAGATCTGCGGAGGGTAAGGATATTGTTGGTTTATTATGTTTTTTTCTTACAGAACGAGGGTCTTCAGTGACTGGATTGGGCGTAGAATAAAATACTCCAACAACCATTGTTTTTATTTCATTAAAATAATTTTAAATAATGTGTTTGTGTTTTATTTAACCCTTTACTACAATTGAATTAATAATGGATAGGTGTCATAATTGACGCCTCTCCATTATTAATTTGGCTTAATGTCACCTTACAATAGCAAGGTGGCATTAACCCTTCATTACCCCATATCCCACCGCTACACGGGAATGGGAATAGAGTGGCCAAGTGCCAGAATAGGTGCATCTTCCAGATGTGCCTTTTCTGGGGTGGATGGGGGCAGGTGTTTTTAGCCAGGGGGGGGGGGCAATAACCATGGACCCTCTCCAGGCTATTAATATCTGCCCTCAGTCACTGGCTTTACTACTCTGGCGGAGAAAATTGTGCGGGAGCCCACGCCAATTTTTTCCGCCATTTAACCCTTTAATTTAGTAGATAGAACGGCCAAATTTTGCAGATACACACTACTAACATTAGTAGTGTGGAATCTGCAAAAAAAAATGGAGAGAAGACATGGTTTACTGTATGTAAACCATGTCTCAAATCATGTCGGGTTTTAGGAAGGAGAAAGAAAAAGCCGGTAATTGAATTACCGGCTTTCAAGCTGTATAGCGCTGGAAAAAATATTAATATATATACATATATGTGTCTACTGACATATATATATATATATATATATATATATATATATATAGACAGTATATATATATATTTTTTTATTTTTGGGACACATGGATCACTTCTATAGCGGTATGTTGGTTTTGCAAGCCTGCGAGAAAACCACGCAGTACGGATGCCATACGGATTACATACGGAGGATGCCATGCGCAAAAAACGCTGACACACCCTGCCTACGGAGGAGCTACGGACCACTATTTTTGGGACTTTTCAGCGTATTACGGCCGTAATATACGGACCGTATTGTTTTACGCTGTGTGTGACGCCGGCCTTATACTTGGAACCCATCTTTCTCAAATTATTAGTCACCCTCTGCCATATTTTAGAAATGGAAGATGAAAACCATTCTTCCTCCAGAAGGGCGATTACCATTAAAAGACCTAAACTGAGGATGGAACCCATATGCCCCGAAAAACAGGGACTTACTGGTTGATTCCTGACAACGATTATTTACCGCGAATTCAGCCAAATGTAAGTGGGTAACCCAGTCAAAACATCTGAGATATGTCTCTAAATTCTGGTTAACCTGCTCTGTCTGCTTGTTAGACTGCGAGTGGAAAGCAAAAGAAAAAGACAAATGGATCCCCAGACGGGTGCAAAATGCCCTCCAAAAACAAACTGCACTCCTCGATCAGAATCAATATCGGTAGGAATCCCTGACGAAAGGATTTGGCGTTAGGCAAAGCTGGTAAAGCAATAAAATTAGATATTTTACTGAATCTGTCCACCACCACCAGAACTAGTGTTCCCTGTCGATACGGGTAGGTCCGTGATAAAATCAAACGACAAATGAGTCCAAGGTCTGCTGGGAATCTTCAATGGTTGGAGAGCCCTCGACGGACAAGTATGAGATGCCTTAGAACGTACACAGACACTGCTGGTGGCTACATACTCCCGGACATCGTTATGAGCACCTGGCCACCAAAAATGCTGAGTAAGCAAATCCGCAGTGGCTTTACCCCGAGGATGTACAGCCAACACAGTATCATGATATTCACTGAGGACTCTAAGACAGAGATTTACTGGAACGAACAGTTTACCAAGTGGACAGGCAGCAAGGGTGTCACCCTGAGTGTCAACAACCTCTCTTTCCAGATCGCCGCATATAGACGCTATCACCACCCCTTTTTGAAGAATAGCTACCGGTTCGCACTTATCTCCTCCCCCAGGAAAGCAACAGGATAAGGCATCTGCCTTAATGTTCTTGTTCCCCGGCCTGTAAGTAACAAAAAAGTTAAACCTGGTAAAGAATAATGCCCATCTTGCCTTCAGTGGTGTAAGACGTTTCGCCGACTCCATTACATTTTTATGATCCGTGATAACCATCACTGGGTTAATCGCTCCCTCCAAAAAATGACGCCACTGCTCAAAAGCCCATTTGATAGCTAAGAGTTCCCTTTTACCAATATCATAATTTCTTTCAGCTGGTGACAGTTTCTTTGAAAAGTAAGCACATGGTTGCCATTTACCGGGAGACACACCTTGTGATAATACAGCCCCAAGTCCCCCCTAAGACACATCGACCTCCACAATGAAAGGCTGAGAGACATCAGGCTGAATAATAATCGCCGCAGAAGCAAAACACCTTTTCAACGTGTCAAATGCCTCCCTGGCAGGACTGGTCCACCTGTAGAAGTCCGTCCCCTTCTTGGTCATATCAGTAAGAAGTTTGGCTGCTACCAAAAAGTCCTTCATGAATTTACAGTAGTAGTTGGCAAAACCTAAAAATCTTTGTAACACCTTCAAATCCTCTGGACAATCCCAATCCAATACCGCCCAGACTTTTGCTGGATCCATGCGAAAACTGGTGAAAGACAACACATATCCAAGGAAAGGGATCTCCTCAACCGAGAACATGCACTTCCCGGGTTTGACATAAAATTTATGATCAACTCAGATTGCCAGAGATATGGCTGCCCCAAGGAAGTCAGGAATCTCATACAGACCAGAAAAAGAAAAAAAGTGAGCCGCACAGCTCGACTTTGCAGAGATTATAAACTCAATGTGGAGAGTTTCCCAACAAAAGGTAGTCCGATCAGGTGAGGCGGTGCTTGCGTGAAACAAAGTGTCCATGTAAATAAAAAAATATGTCGATGATTTGTTCTTGGTATGGGACGGCACTGAGGCAGAATTTGATTCTTTTGTCAGCTATCTTAATGGCAATAATACGATGGGGATGTCCTTCACCCATAGATTTGGGGGTCTCCATCTTGATTTCTTAGATGTTATGGTGGAGGTGGTAGATGGTAGCATACACACTTCCATATTCCGGAAACCCACCGCGGTAAATTCTATTCTTCATTTTAATAGTTTTCATCCTCACCATACTAAGGGTTCTTTGCCATATAGCCAGCTGTTGAGAACACGGCGAGTAAATAACACGCAAGAAGGCTACGAACGCCAGTCTAAGGAGCTTTGTGGGAGGTTTCGTGACAGAGGTTACCCAGAGGAGCTATTGAGGTCCGCCGTAAAACGGGTTGAGATGTTATCACCGGATAGTAAGGGGAGGCGACCTGATGCTTCCGGACAACGGTTTACTTTCTGCTTTCAATACGGCCCATTAGATAGGGAAATAAGAGCGTCTATTCGCAGACATTGGCACGTACTGGAGAGAGATAGGGATCTTACAGGGAGGACCATAGGGGGCCCTTTAGTATCTAATAGACGAAGTGCACGTATTAGAGATTCGCTAGTACATAATCGGATCACGAAAGAAAGATCTACATGGCTGGAACGTGCCGCACCTTTGGGTAACTACCGCTGTGGCCACTGTCGGTTCTGCCAGTTCCATATGCAGGGTCCAACGGTACATATTGGCCCCATTATGCATCAAGTGCGGCACTTCATCTCATGCAAAACGCAGCATGTGGTGTATGTGGTCTTCTGTCCCTGCAGGAGGTTCTACATTGGTAAGACGATCCGCTGCCTATATGTACGCTTCCGTGAACATTTTAAATCTATTGAAACCGGGAAAGGTGTCCCGAGATTAATTGAGCATATAAGAGAAGAACACCAGGGTAACCCAGAGGTGTTAATGTTTGCGGGCCTTGAAAGAGTTAATCTACCGGTGCAGGGTGGTGATCTGCACAAAATCTTACTGAGGCAAGAAACTAAATGGATCATACGGACAAGAGCCACTGGCTCAGCAGGTCTTAGGCTACGTTCAGACTAGCGTTGTGCTAGTGTGCGTCGGGTTAGCGTCGGGCGACGCAGCGGCGACGCACGCGTCATGCGCCCCTATGTTTAACATGGGGGACGCATGCATTTTTGTTTGTTGCGTTTGGCGACGCATGCGTCTTTTTTGCCGCAAGCGTCGGACCAAGAAAACGCAACAAGTTGCATTTTTCTTGCGTCCGATTTTCGGCCAAAAACGACGCACGCGTCGCAAAACGCAGCGTTTTTGCGTGCGTTTTGCCGCGTTTTTGCGTGCGTCGTGCGTTGCGTCGCCAACGCAGCGGCGCACAACGCTAGTCTGAACGTAGCCTAAATGATCGTGTTGACATGTCTGTTTTTTTTATAGAACGCTAACGTTGTTTTTGCGTATATTTGCTGTTCTATATTGATCGTCATCCTAGATTGATCCCCATCTTGTACTCTTGTGGTTGTAAGTAATTAGTCTGTTTTGTACAGGTTTATTCAGTAAGTATTTGTAAGCCGTATACATATTTCTCTGACTTTTTTTTTTTTTTCCTCTGAGCCAGGTGAATTCAGGTGTGGATTCCTTTGTATGTCTTGGAATAGAGGACATAATTAGTATTCTGGATAGATTGGTCTATTATAATTGGCTACCGTTCTTATTCTATATTGCTGTGTGTAATAAGGTGCTCTAACCGTTATTGTTTTTAACTGTTTTGTTTTTTGTTATTCTACACACACTGTGCACTGTGGTTGTCCTGGGGGGGAGGTGGCGTGGGAGGAGCTGGTTGTTTCTTACCTGCTTATCTAGGCGTCACTTCCTCCTGGACACAGACCCGTGGAAGCGCTTGGTATTAGCGCGAAACGATCGTCGTCGTCTTGCCTGTCGCACTCCTACTTTCACTCCCTCCCTTGAACCGTGAAGATGATTTGCTGCATGTTCTAATAAAGGATGTTTGAATTGCCACTGATTGGTGAGTGCTATTGCGTTTTTTCTATTTTTTTAATCTCATACAGAGCTAAGGCATCTATTACCCTGTGAGCCTCTCACAGAACTGACTATGGAGGTCAGGGTAATTCCCCTGGTGTCCGTGGTCCACCTCTGGAATTCAGAACAATATTTCTCTACTAGGTGGTCTCCTTGCTGAAGTTGGTGTAGTGAGGACTCAGCTAAGGAGACGCAATTGGGGTCACCATACACAAAGCCCAGTGCCTGAAAAAAAACCTCTACCGTTTGGAGCGACTGTGAGTCAAATGGAAGAGAAAATACCCATGCTTGTGGGTCCCCCTGGAGGAGCGAGATAACTATCCCCAGATGCTGCTCCTCTGTACCCGAGGATACCGGACGTAAACTAAAGTAAAGTTTACAGGCTTCACAAAACACAAAAAACTTGTCACGCTCCCCAGAGAACCTGTCCGGCAACCAACATGACCTTGGGCTCCACAATGGTTTGCCTGAGGGATAAGATCCCTACACCAGATGTAACAGGGTGCTGTAAAACCACTGTGCGTAAATCCGCCACCTGCAGAATGAGCTGAAATTGCCCTGTCATAGCTGAGATTGGATCTATCATGGATCAGATGAAATGATAGTGGTCAAAGTTAATGTCACGACACAGCTGTTGGGTGACCCGGAACCAGGGGCTTCTTTCCTGGCCCTAACACTAGGGGTGCCCCAGCTTGCCCTGTTCCCTGGGATACTTCAGATGGCGAAGACGCCAGGGCCTCCACCCTTGCCTTATAGCCTAAGTTAGCCCTCCATCTGTTCTCTTATCCCCACCCAGGGAAGAGGGGTTGCTACTGTGCACCGCAGTACACCAACCCGACAAACAGGGCAACAGGCAAGGAGTAAATTAAAATTCCACACACACAAAATATTCACTCACATACCACAGAGGAATCCCCCGGAGTGTGCAGGAAGGGGAAGAAACCAAAATAGGGAAGGATAGAGAATTACCAAACACCAGTTGCTTATAACTCCTCCAGCACTCCTTCTCATTCCAACTTCTCTCACACCTTTAGCCATGCAGCAAAAGCTAGCTCTGATGAGGATTATTAATAGAGCCCAGATTATATAGGGAAAAGGAGTGGCTAACTGAGCACAGCTCAGCACAGGTATTTCCAACATGGGCGATTAACCCCTGTTCTGCTAGAACAGTGTTTCTCAACTCCAGCCTCAAGACCCACCAACAGGCCATGTTTTAGGATTTCCATAGGTGATGGAGTTAATGCTGGAGCAGATGATTAAATTATCACCTGTGCAATATTAAGAAATCCTGAAAACTTGACCTGTTAGTGGGTCTTGAGGACTGGAGTTGAGAAACACTGTGCTAGAACAAATAAACACATTTAATAAGCCGGAGAAGTGCTTCTTCTCAGTGCTGGAGTAGGAGCAACCCGACGCTGCGGTCTTCTGGTTCCGCTCCGTCGCAGTAACCCGGTAACAACAACCTTCTAAAAACTGCACCCCTCAATGTGCTCAAATCCACTTTCTAGAAGTTTATTACCCCTTCAGGTGCTTCACAGTAATTTTTGGAATGTGGGGAAAAATTGAACATTTAACTTTTTTTCACAAAAAATGTACTTTAGATCCAATTTTTTTTTATTTTGACAAGGGTAACAGGACAAAATGGACCACAAAATTTGTTGTGTAATTTCTCCTGAGCATGTCAATACCCTATATGAGGGAGAAAACCACTGTTTGGGAGCACGGCAAAGATCAAAAGGGAAGGAGCACCATTTGACTTTTTGAGTGCAAAATTTGCTGGAACAATTGGCGGATGCCATGTCGAGTTTTGAGAGCCTATGATGTGCCTAAACAGTGAAAATCCCCACAAATGACATCATTTTGAAAACTAAAAACCCTTCAGGGAACTTTTGTGGTGAGCACATTGAACCCTCAGATGCTTTACAGAAGCTTATAATGTTGAACTGTGAAAATAAAAAAAGTCAAATTTTATTCGGTCTCCCATGACAGCACCATGAGAGAGGGGATCTGCCCTTCAAGGACAGGAAACCTACAGACATAATAGGCACCTCTCCCCTGCATCACTTGGTTTCCTGTCTTTGTCGGGTGAACCTCTTCGAGACATACCTGTGAGGATGAAAGATTTGGTGGATTTCCAGGCCCGGACGGTCGGTTCAGGCAGAGGGGGTCCCCTGCCTCAGCCGGTGCAAAGTCCCTGGAAATGTCACAGTGGGTCCAGGGTGGACCACACTGTAGTGAGCAAAGCAGGTGGAGTCTTGTCCAGGGAGGAATACCAGCTCCTGATGTTCTGCGCCTGAACACAGGTGAGTATGCCCCTGGAACTTGCCGGCAGTGTCTCCTGCATGGCACGTTCTGGGGTGTCTCTGGTGATGTGGTGTCAGGTCCTGGTGACGTGCCCGGCGGCATGTCTGGGGCAGGGCCACGTGATGCTTCCAGCCCTGATGAGGCAGTCGGGGCGCTCCGGTGGGGCGTCCAGAGCCGTCGGCAGCGTTGGGGCTCAGGGGTCATGTCGGCGCGGTATGCACCATGTGTTCCATGCTTGTGGGGGGCGGGGCACCCTGGGGACTGCGTCACGTCCAGGGGGCGCTGCTGGTGGGCACTGGGGAGGGGATCTCATCAACGGCGCCGAAGACCAGGTGACCTGCTGACCCAGATATCCGGAGGCACCGATGGGGGTGTGCCCAGTATTTAAAAGGGCACTTGCACAGACGTCCTTGCTTCTGGGCCCTGATCATTTTTCTGAAAGGATGGAGTTGTGAAAGCAGCAGAAACAGGTACAGCCTGTACAGCAGCAACAACAACAGCAGCAGCAGCAGCTCAGTCAAAAGCCTCAAGCATCCCGGCGAAAACCCCGTGACAGTGCAGGAAGTGGCCGTGTAAGTGAGAAACTGGATTCTGCGGGGAGTTCTAGTCTCAGGAGCTCCAGCAGAGTGAATGATTCAGCAGCCTCTAGGGAAGATTCTTCGGCTGAGATGCCTAGTAATCCGGTACCTATTCATTTGATTCACACTGGTAAGGGATCTTTGTGAAAGTTCACTCAGTGATGTAGTCTTCCCCTTATTTTTCTCCTGATTCATGCAAGGAAAGAAGTGTGGAGGGAAATCAAGACATAGGTCTTTGCAGGTCTGCTTGCCGGACTCCTACCTAAAGATAAGGCAAACAGGAAAAGAAATCCAGCTTCCAAAAATATCAAGATTTATTGAGCATAAAATCCAAAGTCCAATGACATGGTTCACAGGAGAATGAGTAGCAGCAGGCTACGCGTTTCGAACAATGAGTTCTTTTTCAAAGCTTTGAAAAAGAACTCATTGTTCGAAACGCGTAGCCTGCTGCTACTCATTCTCCTGTGAACCATGTCATTGGACTTTGGATTTTATCAATAAATCTTGATATTTTTGGAAGCTGGATTTCTTTTCCTGTTTGCCTTATCGTTCCACGTGATGACTGCACGGTATCCGGGCTTCCCCACAACAAATGCTTAATAGGTGAGCTGGTTTTTCACTATTTTTCCTACCTAAAGAGGTTGTGCCAGTCATGCATCCAACAGGCAGTAGCAGAGGAGACACCTAATTTCGCTATTAGTCTAAGGGAAATTATTAGGACTGAGGCAAAAGAGTCCATGATGTCCCTGTCCCAAGGAGAGGCCCAAAAGGGGAAGGAAAAAAGGAGGAAGACTAGGTCCCTGGAATCAGACACTTCTAGTGACTTTGTCAGGGGCGAGAATTCTTCTGGGTCGTCTTCATCAGTGTTTTCTTCTTCGGAAGACAACTCTGGCCGCTTCTGTTTCCTCATAAACTGGGTAGATAAATTGGTGAAGGCAGTCAGGAATACAATGGGGATGGTAGAGACAAAGCCTGAGAGGTCAGTTCAGGAAGTCATTTTTGGGGGACTGGACCAGAGAAAATGCAGGTCCTTCCCCTTGAATGATAAAATCCACTCTCTCGTACACCGAGAGTGGAAAAGACCAGAGAGGAAAGGTTCCCTTCCCCTAGCGTTTAAAAGGAGGTATTCCTTTGATGACCTGATGTTGAGTTCTTGGGATAAGGCCCCGAAACTTGATGCGGCAGCAGCTAAGGCATCAAAAAAAATCCTCTTTGCTCTTCGAGGACATGCGCTAAATCCTGCGGTAGCATCTACATGTACGGCCAGGTCTATGATAATCTGGTTGGACTGACTAGAGACTCAACTGAAGGAGAGGACTTCTAGAGCGACTATTCTGGAGTCGATACCAATGATACATGGTGCCACAGCGTTCTTATGAGATGCCTCAGCGGGCTCGGTCAGGTTGGCAGCAAAAGCTGCGGCCTTCTCGAATGCAGCCCGGAGAGCGTTGTGACTGAAATGCTGGCCCAGGTATATTCAAGCCAGGTCTAAACTTTGTGCTATTTCATGCAAGGGGGAGTAACTGGGCCGGTCCTAGGGGATGATAGCAGGGAACGATAAGAAGCAATTTCCCAGTATGTCTGTTCCCTCCTACAGGTGGCCCTTCAGTAGGAGAAAATTTAGCCGTGGAAAATCTTCCAGGTACCGAGCCAAATGGGATGATCGAAGGAGGAAAGATAGGGGATTTATGTTTGGGACCTACCCTCGGGAGCATAAGAAATCACCTCAATGACTGCTGGCCGTGGTGGTGGTGGGGGGGGGGGGGGGTAGGCTGTCAGCCTTCTACTCTGCCTGGTTTAAAATATCCAATAGTGACTGGGTTCATAGCCCGATAACATCAGGGCTGAGGTTAGAGTTTCTTTTGATCCCACTGGACAGGTTCATAACCTGTTCACGGTCTTTCTCCACAGAACAACAAGCCCTGGAAGCAGAGGTCCTGGAGCTGTTGCGTAAGGCTAATTTTTGAAAACTGTTTCATGGCAGTGTTGAATCTTAGGCTACTTTCACACATCAGGTTTTTGCTGTCAGGCACAATCCGTTGAATGTTGAAAAAAACAGATGGGTCGAAGATTGTGAAAAACTGATGCGACGGATCCGTTTTTTCCACGGATCCGACTAGCATATCCTGATAATTGGATTTTAAAAAAATTGTAGCATGCTCAGTTTAAAAAAACAGAATCCGGCGCTGGGATCTGTCATTTTCCGGATCCGGCACCTTCCGGCTCTCATAGTCTTCCATTCTAGCAAAAAGTCGGAAGCGCCAGATTCAGCACTTCTGTTTTTTACATTTTGTGTACATTTTTTCCAGGAGCCAGAATTGAAATTTTAGCCAGATCTGTAAAAAAAAGGAAGGAACAGTAGGCCATGCAGCGCAATCCGGTGCTAATACAAGTCAATGAGAAAAAAAACAGATCTGGCTTTTGATATCACCAGTTCCGTTTTTTCAAAAAAGAGCCGGATTGGGCCGGAGGGAAAAAACCTGATGTGTGAAAGTAGCCTTAAGGATGCGTTCTATCATGTGCCTATACATGTTGAGCACCACCGGTTCCTCAAGGTGGAGGTGGTCATAGAGGGCACAATTAGGCATTTTCAATTTAAGGCTCTCCCCTTTGGTCTCACCATTGCCCCTTGAGTCTTCACGAAGGTGGTGGCAGAGGTCATGGCACACCTACGTACAACCAACGCCTTGATTATTCCCTATCTGTACAATTTTCTTGTTGTGGCAGGTCGACTGATCATTGCTCGACACAAGTAAGAGAAATAATGGCCACCTTGGAACACTTAGGGTGGCTATTGAACATTAACTACCGGCCAGTAAATTTGACTGGCCATTGACTACCGGCCAGTAAATTTGATAACATTCAACATCAGGTGATGAGAGCATTAAACAGTCCCTCTCTGTCCTTTAGGAAGGCGATGTCCCTTTTGTAGGGTCACTAACCTGCACCCCAGCAGTCCCTTAGGTTCAATTTCATACGAGAGCAGTACAGTGGGACGTCTTGCATAATGATAGATTCATCAGGGGGTACCTGGATGGGGTAATGACGCAGCTTCTTTGCAGTCTCTGACGTGGTGGTTAGACCTGGCTAATCTATCCAGAGGGGTTCCTTGGGTAAATCAGATATCTCGGATAGTTACTACAGATGCTAGACCTACAGGTTGGGGGCTCATCCGGGTGAGGTCATGGTCCAGGGAATTTGGAAAGGAGAGCAGCTAGATAGCTTATCTAACCTGAAAGAACTGATGGTGGTGGATCTAGCTATAAGGTTGCTTATATCCCTACAGGGTCATCATGTCAGGATCCTCTCCGACAGTTGACGGTGGCCTACATCAACCACCAAGGAGGAACCCCGTACAGACCGCGTGGGGGAGGTGCTGCCCTTTTATATCTGTAGGTATCCTGTCCTTGAAGGGCAGATCCCCTCTCTCATGGTGCTGTCATGGGCTCTGAAAAATACTGTTACCGGTAATTAACTAAGACTTTCCCCAGAAATATGTTTTCACCCTAAATGTTGCATGTTCATAAGGGTAACAGGAAAAATTGCACCATACAATTTGTTGTGCAATTTCTCCTGAGTACGCCGATACCCAATATGAGGGAGAAAACTGCTTTTTGGGTGCACGGCAAGGCTCGGAAGGGAAGGAGCGTCATTTGACTTTTTGAATGTAACATTTCATTCCATCATTAGAGGACATCATGTCCTATTTAGAGAGCCCCTGATGTGCCTAAACAGTGGAAACCCCCCACAAGTGACCCCATTTTAGAAACAAGACCCCTCAAGGAATGTATTTAGATGTGTGATGAGCACCTTGAACCCCCTAGGTGCGTCACAGAAGTTTATAACGTTGAGCCGTGAAAATAGAAAAAATCATATTTTCCTCACAAAATTGTTATTTTGGCCCCAAATTTTGCATTTTCATAAGGCGAAAATGAGAAATTGCACCATACAATTTGTTGTACAATTTCTCCTGAGTACAATGATACCCCATATGTGGGGGAATACTACTTTTGAGACACAATGCAAAGTTCAGAAGAGGCACCATATTGGAGTTCAGATTTTGATATAATGGTTTGAGGGTGCCATGTCACATTGGAAGAGCCCCTGAGGTGCCAGAACAACAGAAACCCCCTATATTTGAACTCATTTTACAAACTACACTCCCAAATAAATTCATCTAGGGGTGCAGTGATCATATTGACACCACATGTTTTCTACCATTAACGGTGAAGAATAAATTACATTTTTACCACTAAAATATTGTTTCAGCCCCAAGTTTAACATTTTTCTAAGGGCTAATAGGATTTTTTTTACAACAATCTGAGGTCCAATTTTTCCTGAGTGCACCAATACCCTACATGTAATCGGGAAATATTTTTCAAGCAAAGTGCAAAGCTCAGAAGGCAAGGAGCACCAGATTTTACTGTTATGGTTTGCAGTTGCCATGACCCATTGGGAGAGCCTATGAGATGCCAACACAACAGAACTCCCCATAAGTGACCCCATTTTACAAACTACACATCTAGAGGTGCAGTGATCATACTGACATCAGGGGTGTGTCACAGAATTTTATACCATTGGGCAGTGAAGAAAAAATAACTACATTTTTGCCACCAAAATTTTTGTTTTAGCTCCAGATTTTACATTTTCACACAAGAAGTGGTTAAAAATTGCACCAAAATTTGTCCCTTTTCTACTGAACGTGGCAATACCCCATTTATGGCTGTAGTGTACTACTTAGCCATACGGAGAGACTCGAGAGGAATGGAGCATTATTTGCCTCATGGAATGCAGATGTTCATAGAACAGTTTGTAGACTCCATATACAGTGGCGGGGGGCTAGTGGTGTTCACCGTCTGCCAGGTACCCCCGTCTTCCCCACATGGGTAAGCAGCTGATCAATTTCTCAGACATAGTGAGCAATTGTTTCTCTTGGGTATTATTTAGCACTTGCTATTTAGATGTTTCTTTCCCTTATGGAGAATTACATATGCACCTTTCTTTACTCTGAGTCTATTTGTGATCACCTGCTATGAATTACATCGATAGAAGGGTCCCCTGGCACCCAGTGACACCATTGGTTTATCCCCCATTGCACTTTGTCAGGTGTTTTGTATTTGGGCTTGATGCCCGTATGTATTCATTATATGTATTTTTGTAAGTGAGTTTATACAATAAAGATATACCTTTTTATGCTTAAATTACCATCTTTGGCGTCTCACTTCATTATTACTTTTATGGTAAACTAGATGGTGGCCCGATTCTAACGCATCGGGTAGTCTAGAATATGCATGTCCACGTAGTATATTGCCCAGCGACATAATATATTGCCCAGCGATGTAGTACTTTTATGGTAAATTACTTTTGAGGGTATACTCCTTGTTCTCTATAGGATTAATATATTGTTGTGGAGTTGCTGATGCACTCTCATTCAGGTCCTCACACTGGGACCACTGTGGTTTTTTTGAGTGTGTTTCCAAAATGTCACTAATTGTTAATCTAGTGGGTACGTAAAGTATTCAGACCCCTTTAAATTTTTCACTCTTTGTTTTATTGCAGCCATTTGGTAAATTCAAAAAAGTTCATTTTTTCACATTAATGTACACTGCAGCTCATCTTGACAAAAAAAATCAGAAATGTAGTAATTTTTGCAAATTTATTTGGTCGCATTAATGTTTCCTTCAATGACAACCAGTCACCCTGTCTCTGCAGCTGAAAAACACCCCCATAGCATGATGCTGCCACCACCATGTTTCACTGTTGGGATTGTATTGGGCAAGTAATGAGCAGTCCCTGGTTTTCTCCACACATACCACTTACAATTATCACCAAAAAGGTCCATCTTCGTTTCATCAGACAAGAGAATCTTATTTCTCATAGTCTGGGAGTCCTTCATGTGTTTTTTTTTTAGCAAATTCTATGCGGGCTTTCATATGTCTTGCACTGAGGAAAGGCTTCCGTCCGGCCACTTTGCCATAAAGGCCTGACTGGTGAGGACTGAGGTGATAGTTGACTTTGTGAAACTTTCTTTCATCTCCTTACTACATCTCTAGAGCTCAGCCACAGTGATCTTGGGGTTCTTCTTTACCTCTCTCATCAAGGCTCTTCACCCACGATTGCTCAGTTTGGCTGGGCGGCCAGGTCTAGGAAGACTTCTGGTGGTCCCAAAATTCTTCTATTTAAGGAACCTTGAATACTACAGAAATCCTGTTGTGACCTTGGCCAGATCTGTGCCTTGCCACAATTCTGTCTCTGAGCTCCTTGGCCAGTTCCTTTGACCTCATGATTCTCATTTGGTCTGTCATGCATTGTGAGCTGTGAGGTCATATACAGACAGGTGTGTGCCTTTCCAAATAAAGTCCTATCATTTTTTTTAAACACAGCTGGACTCCAATGCAGGAGTAGAACCATCTCAAGGAGGATCACAAGTAAATGGACAGCATGTGACTTAAATATGAGTGTCCAAGCAAAGGGTCTTAATGCTTATGACCATGTGATATTTCAGTTTTTCTTTTTTAATAAATTTTCAAAAATTACTACATTTCTGTTTTTTTCAGTCAAGATGAGGTGCAGAGTGTACATTAATGTGAAAAAATGAACTTTTTTGAATTTACCAAATGGCTGCAATGAAACAAAGAGTAAAAAATAAAAAAAAAGGGTCTAAATACTTTCTGTACCCACTGAACATAGCCCCTAATTGCTAGAAGAGCAGAATCCCCTCTCAAGTGACCCCATTTTGGAAATTATACCCCTTGGGGACTTTACAAGTGTAGTGACAATTTTGATTCCATGTGTATTGGGTATGGGTATGTTGCAGTCACAAGTATGTTATTATTATTGTAGGCTTTCCTGAAGAGATGGGTTTTCAGGTTCCGTCTGAAGGATCCGAGGGTGGTGAATAATTGAACGTGTTGAGGCGTGGAATTCCAGAGGATGGGGATATTCGGGAGAAATCTTGGAGGCGGTTGTGTGAGGAACGAATAAGTGTGGAGGAGAGTAGGAGGTCTTGGGAGGATCAGAGATTACGTGAGGGAAGATATTGGGAGATTAGTTCAGAGATATAGGGAGGGGACAGGTTGTGGATGGCTGTGTAGATCAGTGTTGAACTGGATTCGTTGGGGAATTGGAAGCCAGTGGAGAGATTTGCAGAGGGGAGAAGCAGGGGAGTAGCGAGGAGAGAGGTGGATTAGCTGAGCAGCAGAGTTGAGGACAGACTGGAGCGGTGCAAGAGAGTTAGCGGGGAGGCCACAGAGGAGGGTGTTGCAGTAATCGAGGCGGGAGATGATGAGGGCATGCACAAGAGTTTTGGTAGATTGTGGGCTGAGGAAGGGACGGATTCTGGCAATATTTTTGAGTTGGAGGCAACAGGAGGTGGCAAGAGTTTGGACGTGCGGTTTGAAGGATAAGGCAGAGTCGAGAGTTACCCCGAGGCAGGTGCGGGAGAGAGCGTGATGCCGTTTACCATAATAGATAGATCATGTAGGGGGATGCGCAATATGGGGGAAAGATGATGAGTTCGGTTTTGTCTGCATTGAGTTTTAGGAAGCGAGAGGGGAAGAAAGAGGATATGGCTGACAGACACTCCGGGATTCTGGACAGCAGAGAGGTGACATCTGGGCCAGAGAGGTAGATCTGAGTGTCGTCCGCATACAGGTGGTAGTGGACGCCATGGCACATTATGAGTTGTCCTAGGCCAAGGGTATAGATGGAAAAAAGTAGGGGCCCTAGGACAGAGCCTTGAGGGACTCCAACAGAGAGAGGGAGGGATGAGGAGGTAAGGTGGGAGTGGGAAACGCTAAATGTGCAATCGGAAAGATATGAGGCAATCCAGGACAGGGCAAGGTCTTTGATGCCAAGGGAAGAAATAATCTGTAGCAGTAGTAAGTGGTCGACTGTGTCAAAGGCAGAGGACAGGTCGAGAAGGAGGAGGATGGATAACTGTCTGTTAGCTTTGACTGTAAGTCATTAGTAATTTTGGTCAGGGCAGTTTCGGTGGAGTGGTGGGGGTGGAAGTCAGATTGGAGGTTGTAAAGCAGAGAGTTAGATGAGAGGTGGGAGGAAAGTTGAGCATGGATGTGGTGCTCAAGGAGTTTTGAAGCAAATGAGAGCAGTGATATGGGGCGAAAGCTGGGCATAGCAGTTGGGTCAAGGTTAGTTTATTTTGAGGATGAGTGTGATGGTGGCATGTTTGAAGGCAGAGGGGAAGGTACCAGAAAATAGCGATAGGTTGAAGAGATGGGTTAGGGCTGGAATGAGCGTGTTAGTGAGGTAGGGGAGAAGGTTGTAAAGGGATGGGGTCAAGTGTACAGATGGTGAGGTGTGATTTGGAAAGGAGGTGAGTAAGCTCTCCTTCAGTGATGATGGAGAGGGAGGTTATTAGGGAAGGGCAGAGGTCTGGTATATGGAGTGGTTGGGGTGGTGGAACAGAAAAGGTTGCCTTGTTTGGTCGATCTTCTTTTTGAAGTAGGCGTGTTTTCTTTCATCGCCGCTCAGCGAAACTGGATGCTTGTCGAAGTTTTTTGGTGTGATTGTTATGCCAAGGTTGCCTATTGATTTGACGCACTTTGCCATGCATGAGAGGGGCGACTGAGTCTATGGCTGATGTGAGGGTGGAGTTATAGAAAGCAGTGGTGCTGTCCGTGTCGGGGAGTAAAGATATGGAGGACAAGGGTAGAGAGAGTCTGTGAGTGTCTAGGTGTGCGAGGTTTCTGCGAGGATGTGGTAATGGCCGGACATGGAGGGTGGGTGAGGACAAGGATGAGAAGGTGAGTAGATGGTGGTCAGATAGGGGAAGGGAGAGGTTGTGAGATTAGATAAGGATTGGAACAGAGGCGGGTGAAGATGAGGTCTAGTGTATGTCTGTATGGGTGGCTGTGGAGGACCACTGAGTGAGTCCAAAGGATGAAGTAAGGGCCGGGAGCTTGTAGACTGCTGGCTGGCGGGTATCAGAAGGGATATTAACCCCTTAATGACCACCAATACGTCTTTTAACTGACCTGAGATATAAGAGAATAGCCTCCCCATACAGATGACAATCCAGCATCTGTTGGTTGTACACTATAGCTGACAACTTGCTGTATCAGCCACGATCAGTATTTGCACCGTCCAAATCTGTTTAACCCCTTAGATGCTGCTGTCAATAGTGACTACATCATTATAAATGGTCAACAGAGTGTGAGGGCTTCTTCTTTATCCCAATTGGTGCCCTTATATCATGATTTTGTTGTCCTGATGTTTGCGATGGCAATTCATGACCAAATAGAGGCCTTAGAGTCTGACGGCTATAGTAATCTGTTTAGAAGTTAGCAACATTTAGGTGGTAAAAATACACATTTTCATTTCTGTCATGCCACTTTGCATTAATTCCTGTAAAGCACCTGAAGGGTTAATAAACTACCTGACCGCAGTTTTTGATATGTCAGGGGGTGCTGTTTTTAAAATGGTATCACGTTTGGGGGTTTCCCAATATATGGGACCCCTAAAGTTACTTCAAACATGGATAAGTCACTAAAAAAATAAATGTGGTAAATTTCTTTGAAAAAATGAAAAATTGCTGCTACATTTTTAAACCTCCTACAATGCTAACAAAATAAAATAACATTTTACAAATGGTGCTGATGTAAAGCAGACATGTGGGAAATGTTATTTATTAATGGTTTGCTGTTGTATGACTATCTGGATTAAAGGGATAATCATTCAAATTTAGAAAATTGCTAATTTTTTAACATTTTCCTCAAATTTTTTATATTTTTTATAAATAAACACAAAAATGTTGAACTAAATTTACCATTATCATAAAGTATAATGTGTCACGAAAAAACAATCTCAAAATCACTGGGATTTGTTGAAGCGTTGCAGAGTTATTACCACATAAAGTGACACTGGTCAGATTTCAAAAATTTGGCTCGGTCACTAAGGGGTTAAAGTCATCCATGATGATGGTGGGGATGTCAGCAGAGAGAAAGTGAAGAAGCCAGGTGGAGAATTGGTCGATGAAAGCAGTGGCTGAGCCCGGAGGTTGGTATATGACAGCCATTTGGAGATAAGAGGGAGAGAAGATACTGACAGAGTGAACCTCAAAAGAAGGGAGGATAAGGGAGGGTGGGGGTTGGATAGGGTTGAAGGAACAGTTTTTTTAAAGAAGGAAACCCACTCCTCTGCCATATCTGCTGCCAGAGCGAGGAGTGTGGGTAAATTGGAGGCCACCGTAACTCAGTGCTGCATGGGAGGTCGTGTCAGGGGGCATCAGCCAGGTCTCAGTGAGGGCCAGGTTATGCCCAGGCTGTGCTTCTGGGGCATGCACCCTTAAGTAAGGCGGGCTCTTATCGCTTCAGAAATGCCAAACGTGGACGTTATATGTGGTTTAGGTACACTGTGGGGCTCAGAAGGGAGGGAGCATTTGGATTTGGGAGTGGAGAATTTGCTGAATTTCTTTTGGCGAGTGAGGAGCCATTTCACTTTTCCAGAGCCTTTGTGCTACCTGTAACGAGGAAGCCCCCTATATTTTTGTGAACTGATGACAGACCTGAGTGGGGACTTGCATTTTTTGTGGATTGAGTTGAAGCTTTCATTGGGAACACTTTACATAACATTTGGGATCACATTTATCCGGCGCTCTACACTGACCTCTTACTTTGGGGTTTCCATCTAAATCTCTGAGAGACATGATTCAGATGAAACCCCCAAGGGATCCATTCACTATGATGAGGCAGTAGAGTTACTCTGACTCTGTCTGTCTGGCCTCTGTTCAGTGCTGTCCTTCTTTTCAGAAGTGCACAAAATTGTGGCTGATGGCACTTTTACACAATCCTAAAAAGACAGAACTCCGCTGGATCACAAGTCAGACGGCGTCCACAGTGCCTCCATCTGCCTCATTATAGAGATTCTTCCCCCAGGGATTCTGTCTGAATCACGTATTTCATGGAAACCCCAGTGCAAGCGCTCAGCACAGAGTGCAGGATAATTGTGCACCGAGCCTTACTGCGATCTTAGGTAGGCAGAATGAAAAAATCTGTAAATGTAGAAAAAGACACATGGCACTGCTACTAGTTTCTACCCAATGCCACCACGTGTATATTATTGCTGCTATGCCGATAAGCCTGAAAATGGACCCTCGGGTGCACAATCAGAAAGTCTATGATAATCCAAACGAAGAAAAAATAGAAGTGCACTCACTGGTCCTGAAATTAACAATCCTTTAATCAGAACATGTGCAGGTAACTGAAGGGAGAACGTGGAACAGAAGGACGACGGCCGTTTCGCGCAACTGTGCTTCTACGGGTCCTGATATCCGTTGTCCTTCTGTTCCACGTTTTCCCTTCAGTTACCTGCACATGTTCTGATTAAAGGATTGTTAATTTCAGGACCGGTGAGTGCACTTCTATTTTTTCTTAGTTTGGATTAGAATGAAAAAATCCACAGCATTTGAAGAAATGGTTTTATTTATTTTTGATGCCGTTCCTTGTGCGGCATAAGTGATTAGGCGACTTTATCCTTCGGGTCGGTGCGATTACAGCGATACCAGATTTATATATATTTTTTTTGTTTTGCTGCTGACACACAATAAAAGACACTTTTTATTGCAAAAACTGGTTTTTGCATCAACATATTTTGAGAGCTATAATTTTTTCATATTTCAGCCGACAGTCATGTGAGGGCTTGTTTTTTTGCGGTACGAGCTGATATTTCTATTGGTACCATTTTGACTGTTACCAATAGTGCCTGTTTCCCGCCCACACAAAAGTGTACTCTCATTCAATAACATGATATTTGACTTCAGACTGCCAATTGTCACAGTGTGCAATGCCCCCACTGTCCGTATTCCACTGTCCTCGCATTGCATGCCGGCTGATCACTTTTATGCAATTTTCATACTTGTGGCCATGAGCCGAAGTGATTGTCATGCACTAGTAGAACACATGCAAATGCAGGGGAATCGTGACTGGGTGCGCTGCACACTGTCACTACTCAGAAGTCGTATAGTGACTGTAAACATTTATTTTCAACCTGGATAATCCTGTATGTATTATTGTATAATTTTCATATTGTACTTTTATGTATGAATTATTAATCTTGGCTTTCTTTTTTCAGTTACTATTGGATACGCCCATCAGATGTGTACATTAAGATGACAGTGATTGTACAATTCTTCCTCCTCAGTATTCAAAATAGTTAATAGATCATGCGCTGAGAATGCACAGTGACAACCCCTGTGCAGCCGACATATGGCAGAGCTGAATGGCACAACCTGGGTATGTGCAGTAGAGTGAAGCTGCGCTGCTCATTTACATACAAGCAGGAAAACGGTTTATGGCAAGATTTGTTTTGTATTCATTGTAATGCCTGTAATAATGTCCATTAAGCCAGAAATTGAAGGCAGATCCCAGGGAAGTGATGGTGAGAGCAGGCATTCATGGTACATGTAGTTCACCATGTGATATACAGTATATATCATCAGCATGATAACAGCATTACCAATGTATGTATTTTCTATACTTTTACCCAGCAAAAACGCTTATCAAGGGGGCGTGGCTATGTAGCCGAAGAAGACAGAAGCATCTTAGGAGAGCTCCGTATATCCTGAGATAATCCTGCCATAAATATTGAGTGGGACCGAGCGGTACCAACCCAAATCGGAGCCTTACACACCGGAGAGTCCTCTGGATCTTTTGGGGGACCGCTGTAGAGATCCGTGGAGTCGGGAGCTGCGGGAGCTGGAGCGGGCAGGAGATCCCCGCGTGTGGCGGCGGCCATTTTCAGAGCACGCGCCAGGAAGCACAGGATGCGGCGCTGCCTTTTGCTGGAGCTGAGCCCCCCTATCATCTCGGAGGCGACGGTGGCCGACCACGCTGGTGAGAGCAGCGGGACACCTGCGCGTGGAAGCAGGGAAGACACACGGAATACGGCGCTGCTCTCTGTTGGAGCCAGGTCCCTTTCATCTTGGAGGCAGCGGCGGTGGATGGTGCTGGAGAGTGCGGCGGGGTGCCTGCACGCAGGAGCGGTGAGGACTGGCAAGTGTCGATACGTGCCTGGGGCAGCGGCCATTAACATAGCGCACACCCTAGCAGATAGGGAGTTGCGCTTTCAATCACATCAGCGGCGCTGGGCGGTGAGTGTGTGCCTGAAGAAGTAGGGGTGGTGCAGTGTGTGCCCTGAGAAAATGGGACCTGCGCCCCCCTGTCGGATGGACATTTTCCCTACTAGGGCCATAATACTACAGGGATTAACCCCTTTCTAGCTGCTCCCCTGGTGGTAACTGTGGAACTGCACGGCCTGTGTGTTACAGTGACTATCTCTGAGCTTCCCCATAATTGCCTCTGAGGTCGCTTTGTGTAATCCCCTTGTGAACACCCATCATGCAGCACCCTAGAGGAGCTACAGCCGCTGAAAAATTAAAAAAATATGCCAAGGATGATCCTCCTGATAATGTGCGCAGTCTTAGAAATAATCCCGCACCATCCCAGCGTAAAGGTCGCCCCTCTGATGGTAACGAGGAGAGAGGAGAGGATGAACTGACTCTTAAACAGGCATCAGAGCAGTTGATGCAGGCTATCTCTCTCACTAGATCATCTCTCACAGAGAAAATAGAAGATGTGCATACTGAGGTGGGGCGCCTGCGACATGACATGCAGGCTATGAGAGGGCGCATCTCAGAGGTTGAAACGAGGGTGTCTCATATAGAAGACACTATCACCCCTATGGAAGCTAAACTGACTAAAGCTGTTGGATCCGTGAATGCTTGGAAGCAAAAGGCAGATGACTTGGAAAATAGACTACGCCGCAATAATATCTGAATTATAGGTCTCCCGGAGCGGTCAGAGGGTCAGCAACCTGAGCAATTTCTGGAGGAATGGCTTAAGTCTTCATTGGGAGATGGATTCTCCTCGACATTTTTGGTGGAGAGGGCCCACAGGGTCCCGGCGAGACCTCTTCCTCCTGGAGCTCCTCCACGACCTTTTTTGGCACGTCTCCTTAATTGTAGAGACAGAGACGCCATCCTTCGCTTGGCGCGACAGAAGGGCCTCATTAAATTCGATAATGCTAGCATATCGATCTTTCCAGATTTTTCCATGGAACTTCAAAAGCAGCGGGCACGATTTATGGATGTCAAGAAACAACTTAGAGAGAAGAACATTGTCTACTCTATGCTTTATCCAGCCCGGCTCCGTATTGTCTATAAGGGCTCCTCCTTATTTTTCACAGACCCAGCGGAGGCGATCGAGTGGCTGCGGTCTCGCGTGGGGTCGAATGTGGAGGACTCCTAACCTGGGTTCCCTGATTAATGGCAATATAGATAGAGCTCTCTGTCTGGGTGCAGAAAATGTCAACAATACCGGACACTGAATCCAGTGAGGGTATCCCTTTTTCAATTTGACTGTGGGAGCATGGAAATATACTCCCCTACTGTTCAAGTTTTGTTTAGTTTGGTTTTATGTACTAGATTTGGTTGTTTACTAAGTATGGTTGCCGCTAATGCTGACTCTTTGCTCTGTGCGATGCCGCAATGGTAATGATATGCATTAATTTTCCCTTTAAGAGTAAACATGGGGGTTGAAATTATATGTATGACCTGGAACATACGAGGTATAAAAACCCCACGAAAGAAAATTAAGGTATTTTCGCAGATAAAAAGATACCACCCTCATGCTGTAGCACTAATAGAGACACATTTAACAAGAGACACAGCTCGATGTATGCAGAAACCGTGGGTACAATGGTCCTTGCATGCATTTCACACTAGCTATTCTAGAGGGGTTTATCTGCTGATACACAAGGAGGTCAGATGGGAGGCCAGGGAGGCGAGACGTGATCCAGAGGGCCGTTTCGTTTTTGTGCATGCATTTATTAATTCACGAGAGTATGTGTTGTTGTGCATCTATAACCCTCCTCCTGCTAATTTGTCAATCCTCCGTATGGCTCTAGGCTTCTCCTTAAAATATCCAGAAGCCAAGGTTATTTGTATGGGGGACTTTAATTTAGTTATGAATCAATCCATGGATAGATTGAGATTGGATGATGTAACATCAGGGGACGCTTTACCTCAACAACCCTCTCAATTAGCATTGTTTATGGACGGGAGCGGGTGGCTAGATTTATGGAGAATAAATCATCCGGAAGTTAGGGGGTACACCTGCCACTCGTCGACTAGACAGTCTCTATCTCGAATAGACTATATATTTGGGTCGGGTGAGATGGCATTATGGGTGGATAGCATTGAACATGGTAATTGGGGGATCTCGGACCATAGTCCAATTATTCTTAAACTTAAATATGAGCAATCCGATAACAGTAATAGGTCCTGGAAATTGAATCCCTTTTGGTTAAAATTGATAGACTCTAGTGATAGGACGGTTGATCAGTTGAATGATTTTATTCTAACACATTCGGAACTCCAAAACTCTGGTTTATTTTGGGATACCCTGAAGGCATACTTGAGAGGATGCTTGTCTTCTACTATTTCCTATATCAAGAGGGTGACGGCGAGGGAGGACGAGGAGATAGAGCAAAGATTAAAAGACTCGGAGGCCACTTATATAGCTAATCAGTCTAGCAGTAATAGAATTGAGTGGCTTACTTCCCAGAGACTATATACCCAGCATGCAGACGCTAAGTCAAAACGCAAATTATTTTTCACTCGGCAGTCCTATTTTGAGCTGGGCAATCAAGCCAGCACACTCCTGGCCTTCTTGGTGCGCCAGCATAACACCTCCAACACAATATTGCAGATCCGGGTGTCCGATGGCTCGTTGGTATCCTCTACTGATAGAATACTTCAGAGCTTTTATGATTATTACACTTCGCTGTAATAGTGGTTTTGATGTTGATGAATGCTTGGATTATCTATCAGATATAACATTCCCCTTGCTAGGCCCATCTCAACGAGCCCTTATGGAGGCTGAATTTACCCTGGAAGAGGTAGAACATGCAATAGCAGATATGGCTACTGGGAAGGCCCCGGGACCTGATGGGTTTCCCATTGAATTTTATAGGAAATACCGTGATAAATTGGCACCTATATTGCTGAAGGTACTTAGGGGACTATGGGAGGGTGAATCTGTACCCGAAACATTTTATGATGCTAATATTGTCGTGCTCAGGAAGGAAGGGAAGGATCCTCTAGATTGTGGATCATATAGACCAATTTCTTTGGTGAATGTTGACTATAAAATTTTTACGAAAATTCTAGCTACTAGATTGAATACGATCATATTAGATCTCATACACCCAGATCAAACTGGTTTTATGCCCGGGAAAAATACTTCTATTAATATCAGACGGGTGCAATCGGTCATTCAATATAGTTCACTAGAGCCGGACAATAAGTGGGCATTGGCTTCGCTGGACGCAGCCAAGGCTTTTGATTCCCTTGAGTGGTCTTTTTTAATTGCATGTCTACGGAAATATGGGTTTGGGAATAAATTTCTGAGAGGGATAGGTACATTATATGCGAAGCCTGGGGCGCGTATGGTGGTAAACGGCTCTATGTCTGCACCATTTTCTTTGCATAAGGGAACTCGCCAGGGATGCCCTCTCTCCCCAGCTTTATTTGCCTTGGCAATAGAAGCCTTGGCAATATGGATGAGGTCCTCTGTAGATATTAAAGGGATACATATTGCTGATCAGGTGGACACTATAGGTCTTTATGCTGATGATATGGTGGTGTTTATGGACCAGACAGAAGATACATTACCAAAAGTAATAACGATGATTGATAAATTTAGTAAGTTTTCTGGCCTATATATAAATTGGGATAAGTCTGCTCTGATGCCTCTCTCCCATACCCCAATGCCATGCCTTGAAACCCTCTCGCTGTTGCCCATTGTCTCCAATTTTAAGTACCTCGGGATACATATGTCCCAGCGCAGTCACCTAGATTTGCATCTCAATATATATCCACTAATTGACGTGGTTAAATCTAAATATGCTACCTGGGACAAGCTCCCGCTATCTGTAGCTGGTCGTATCAATCTGATCAAAATGATTTTACTCCCAAAATTGAGCTACTGTTTTCAACATAGTGCCGTTTCAATACCTAATCTTTCTTTGCAACCCTAAACTCCCTTACTACATCCTTCATATGGGGGAAGGCTAGACCTAAACTTAAATTATCCACCCTGCAGAGACCCAAACAGGGGGGCGGGGCGGCCTTGCCGGACTTCTATCTGTATTACCTTGCTGGGCAGGCCAAAATGATAAGTGAGTGGATGCCCGGGAAAGCTCTTCCCAACTCTGAAAGCCATATATTACATTCAGCTAAAGTTAATTGCCCGCTGGGTTTTTTAGAGATGGAGAAAATTGCTGTCCCTCGTTTGCTTCCTTTGCTTCGCCTGGCACGATCAATATGGAGACAAATTAAAAAAGTGACACAATCTGTCGATATAGCAGCCGAAAGGCCGTTATGGAACAATGGTTATTTTCCGGGATTATTGGGCCACCCGTCTACTGAATTTTGGATATCATATGGCGTCCTCACGGTGAGCAATATACATAGCCAGGGGATTTTTGTTTCTTTTGAACAATTACAAAATACTCATAATATACCGAAGTCTCAATTTTTCCGCTACCTGCAATTAAGATCTGCTTTCCAATCACATGTACGAAATACGGGTGCGGGTCGAGCTATTTCAACTCTACCGTTAATAGGAATTCTTAATTCACAGGGCCCTCAGGGACTCATTTCCTCTTTATATACCTATCTGATATCCATAGGCGAAGTATCTACCATAGATTCAATTAAGGGAAAATGGGGGAGGCTTCTTCCAGATACACTAGGAGAAGAATGGGATGAAATTTTGGAATCTCCAACTAAGGTCTCCCCATCAATCAATAATAAGATGATCCAACTGTATATAATTTAACAATCTTATTTGACCCCGACTCGTCTTTTTAAAATGGGCCGTCTTCATTCATCAGACTGATTTTATCCATATGATATGGAAGTGTCCTGTTATTTTTCAATATTGGAGAGAAGTGACGGTACTATTGACATCTTTGGTGTCGATCCCTGTTCCACTTGAGCCACTGGTATGTTTGTTTGGAGTATGGGAGGCGGAGGCTTGGGATCACCACACGGGAATTTTTCTGAGGGAGTCGCTGTTTATGGCACGAAAGGTGTTGGCAATGCGTTGGATGGGAGGTTCTGGTCCATCTCTTAGAGCATGGGTTGACTTAGTAAATTCAATTATTCCGTATGAGCGGACGCTATATCAGAATAGGGGTTGTTCAACCAAATTTGAGAAGATATGGGGAAGATGGAATTCATCCTGTCATACTGTATAAGTTAAAAGGATTCAGTATACGCATAAGAAAAGGGTGTATGATTATTTAGACACTATTTACCCACAGAGCGGAATTTATTTAGAACTCTCTCTTGTAAGCGGCATTATGTTAGTATTAGAGGCTTTATTAGAAGTTAATGTAGTTAAGGTTTAAAATAAGGCATTAATGATCAACATGCACAGTTTATTATCTTTATAATATTTTATACATGGCTATGTATGGTAATTTCCTGTAATCAATGGATAATGATGAATACAAGCAAAAATGTGTATGATCTATCCTGAAATCAATAAACGAATTAAAAAAAAAAAAAAAAACGCTTATCAACTTTTTTTATTATTATTTTTTATGTCACTATGACTTAAGACCCATGACTTTTTTCAGATTTTATTTTCTATTTTGACAGTTTGTTTTTTTTTCACCATGAATTCGAAAAAAAAAAATAACTTTTGGGGTATGTAGACAGAAGGATGGAAAAACCACTGTATATGACAATAAAAGCACTGTATATGCTGGTTAGCCAATAAAGGTGTAACGCTTAGATGGGGCTGGTCTCTGCTTGCCGGCTAATCTCCTTACCATGTGCACTGACAGTGTGCTTTCTTGCTGACTTTTCACTTCTCATCCGATCCGGCAGAGAGCGCCTTGTCTCTGTGAATATTGCATAGTGACAAGATCTGAGCATACATCAGAATTGACAACCGACACATGCTCAGTAGGGCAGGGACTAGCCCAGCCCCTGAAACGGATGTCACTGATGATGCTTCCTTTCAGGGTGGGGGCATAGGCTGCCGCAGTAACTGAAGCCTCTGCTCCCTTATGATAACTCGTCTAAGTATCCCAGCATAAACTGGGATTTTCAAACAAAGCATTATCAAATAGGAAGTAGGAAAAAAAATTAATACAGCAGTTAGATAGCATAGTGAGGGAACAATAAGGAATTTTTAATCAAAGTACACTGCTCAAAAAAAAAATGACGGAAACACTAAAATACCACATTTTAGATATCACTGAATTAAATATTCCAGTTGCAAATCTTTATTAATTACATAGTGGAATGTGTTGAGAACAATAAAACATACAAATGATTAATGTAAATCAAAATTAATATCCCTTGGAGGTCTGGATTTGGAATGATACTCAAAATCAAAGTGGAAAATCAAATTAGAGGCTGATCCAACTTCAGTGGAAATGCCTCAAGACAAGGAAATGATGCTCAGTAGTGTGTGTGGCCTCCACGTGCCTGTATGACACAATGTCTGGGCATGCTCCTGCGGCAGCAGATAGTCTCCCGAGGGATCTCCTCCCAGACCTGGAGTAAAGCATCAGTCAACTCCTGGAAAGTCTGTGTTGCAACTTGGCATTGGTGGAAGGAATGGGACATCATGACCCAGATGTGCTCAATTGGATTTATGTCTGGGGAACGGGCAGGACAGTTTATGCCTTCATCATGCAGGAACTGCTGACACACTTCAGCCACATGAGGCCTAGCATTGCCATTGTCTCCAGATCTGCCATTATTTGTCCAAATTAAATAAATGCAATGCATCGGTGATAAGAAAATAACACACAGCCGTTGTCTGTCAGTGTATAATTATAAGTCTGAATCTCAGATGCCTAGTCATAAGTCTTTATTACAACCAAAAAGATAGGGAAAGTTGGAATGGCTTAATACATTACCTAATAAAGAAAGTATTAAAATTTGGAAATTACGGAAACTGCTGAATTCCTTGAAACTAGTTCTACGCAGCTTTCTATGCCTTCTGTAACAAAGAAAGCTTAAAGCGAACCTGTCACCAGGTTTGGCCGATATAAGATACAGCCACCGCCTTTCAGGGCTTATCTACAGCATTCTATAATGCTGCAGATAAGCCCCTGATCTGACCTGAAAGATAAGAAAATAAGTTTTAGGCTATGTGCACAAATTGCGGATTTAGATGCGGATCCGCAGCGTTTTTGGACGTGCGGAATTGCATCAAATCCGCAGTGTAGTGCACAAGCAATGTTAGTCAATGGGAAATTGAGAATTTTTGTGCACATGCTGCAGAAAAAAAAATGTGCGGATTTGCAGCGTTTTATTTTCCGCAGCATGTCAATTCTTTTTGCGGATTTGCAGCGTTTCTGCACCCGTGGACTTCCATTGTGTCAGGCCAATCCACAGCAAAACCGCAGGTTTAAAAAAGATCTGCGGATGTGCCTGCGAGAAACACTGCAGATCGGGAGGGGGAAGAGTGTATAGGCGGAGAAGATGTGCGTGTCTGTGCAGGTGTTTATGTGTGTGTGTGTGCGGGGCTGTGTGTGTGTGTGTGTGGGTCTGCGGGTGTCTGTGGGGCTGTGTGTGTGTGCGGGGCTGTGTGTGTCTGTGTGTAGGCAGGCATCGTCCGATGGGACTACTTGTCCCATCCGGCTATGCCTGCTACAGTGACAGCTAGCCGGATGATGGAACAGTAGTAGTCCCAGCATCAACCATTTTATTATGTTTATTACTAAACATCGGGCTTGGTGTTATCTATCTATAGATCTGTCTATTATCTATGTATTATCTATGTATATATCTATCTACCCATCTATTATCTATCTATCTTTCTGTGCGTGTAAACATTATTCTTCAATGGAGTATGTAAATGAAGAGCTTGGACAAGAAATTACATCACAATTCTTTTTTTTTATGTTCAATAATAGATCTTTATTTAGCTTTCAAAAATGCATACAATCCGCATGAAATTCCGCATAAAAAAACGCATCAAATCTACGTGGATTTTTACCTGCGTTTTCTGCCAAGATATGCAGAATCTGAGCAGAAAATTCCACAGGCAAATCTGCAACATGTGCACCTATCCTTAATACACTCACCCCGGGGGCAGTCCGGTCCAATGGGTGTTGCAGGTTCAGGTGTGGCGCCTCCCATCTTCTTATGATCGACGCCCTCCTGCTTGCTTCATGGCTCCCCAGCATCACACTCCGGCGCAGGCATACTTATCTGACCTGTTGAGGGCTGAGGAAAGTGCTGCAGTGCGCAGGCGCCAGGAAAGGTCAGAGAGGCCCAGTGCCCGCGCACTGCAGTACTTTGCTCTGCCCTCAATAGGGCAGATAAGTATGCCTGCGCAGGAGCGCGATGACGGGGACGTCGTGGGTCCCAGGCTGGTGGCTTCCATTAGGTAATTATGTTCCTTCTTGTATACACTGTGGCTATATAGTTATATTCCTTGACGCTGTGGCTGGCGGTGATCTAGCACCTTATGTTTATTACCTTTATACTTTGCGATTTTGCATATTTGTGGTTATACTAAATGTTCTGATATACATTCACTCTTTTATCCATGTAGTGCGTGATCGCTGTCAGCTGCTGCGTCGGGTGAATTGTGGGTTATATATACATGATTTTTCAGCAGGTGTTTATATTTATTAAAGTGATATTGATACTTTGGAGGTAACTCTACTCATTTTGCCACTTTTCCAGCCATAGCTGCTGGTTGGTCCTGCACTTTGTTTTCCCCTATTTAAGGCTGGTTTCACAGTTGCGTTTTAAAAAAAAACGCATGGTGAAAAAAACGCATGTAAACGCGTTTTTTTGATGCATGCGTTTTTGCATGTGGTGAAAAAAACGCGGCGTTTTGACGCGTTTACATGCGTTTTTTCATGGGTTTGCGTTTTTTAAACGCATGCTGAGAAATGTATGACAGCTGCCAATCATCAAAATAAAGTAAAAAACCCACTATAAACAGAAATAGTTAGGGTTAGGGGTAGAGTTATGGATCATAACCCTAACCCTAAAGGGATCCTAACCCTAACCCTAAAGGGATCCTAACCCTAACCCTAAAGGGATCCTAACCCTAAAGGGATTAGGGTTAGGATCCCTTTAGGGTTAGGATCCCTTTATCACCTTTATGGTGGGGGGTGGCATATCAGTGTGTTTTCAGTTTTTTTGTTTTTTTTATAAAAACGCATGCGTTTTTAACGCAAACGCATGTGCTTAAAAACGCATGCGTTTACATAGACATCAATAGGTTTTTTTGCGGCAAAAAAAACGCCGCAAGAATTACTACATGTTGCATTTCTGCAACACAACGCATGCAGAGAAAAAACGCATGCGCTGCAAAAAACGCGTCAAAACGCATGCAAGAAAACGCATGCGTTTTTAATGTTAAATATAGGGAAAAAACGCATGCTTTTTTTGCGTTTTTTACTGCAAAAACGCAAAAAAAAAAAACCGCAAATGTGAAACTAGCCTTATTATGGATTATATACATGTTTTTATCTTTGTAATAAATAAAGTTTATATGATTCTATTTGTGCTTTGCTTAGCGCTATTTTTTTGAGTTATTGAACTTTTTTCGTGACGATGGTCCACCAAAACACGACGGATCCGTTGCACGACGGACGCGACGTGTGGCCATCCGTCACGATCCGTCGCTAATACAAGCCTATGGGTAAAAAATGCATCCTGCGGGCACATTTGCAGGATCCTTTTTTTTCCCAAAACTACGGATTGCGACAGATTGCAAAAAACGCAAGTGTGAAAGTAGCCTTAGTCTTTGCAGTGGAACAATGTTACCCAACGCCTCCTGCGGCATACGTCGTTCCACAGAATGGGAGCCTATGGACTCTCTCTCGAATCTTATATTATAAAATTCGGCCAGGAACTCAGTCGACGCATCCGTCATAATACTGGATGCAAAATACAAGTGACTAGCACACTCCAAAAGTGTTGTGATGCAAAGTGTTTTTTTTTTTTATTTACATACAGTATACACAAACGTTTCGGTCGTTACTGGACCTTCATCAGTGTGCTAGTATACTAGTATGCTTAGAGAAGCCCCGAGTAGTAAGATTAGATTGCATCAATAAAAGCCTGAAGATAAATAGGACGCAGGGGTAGTCACAAGCCGCAGAGATACAATGGTGTGTCACAAGTGACACTAACTGCTGGATGGAGCAGGAGCCACGCGTAATATACCGCCAGAATGGGCTACAAAATAGTGCGCATGAGGTAGACACAAGCTACTGAGATAGTGTCATTCCGTGACACATTACCCTATCTGCTGAATGAAGCAGGAGGCACGCGGTATGTACCGCCAGTATGGGCTGAAAAATAGTGCTCAAGGGATAGGCGCAAACTATGTAAATAGGATAGTGTGTCATAAACTGACACTATCTGCTGGATGAAGCAGGGGCCACACAGTATGCACAACCAGTCTGGGCTGCAAAAATAATGCGCACTATCCGCCTACTCAGCACAGGGAAGCACGCGGTATCCACCAGTAATACTGGATGCGTCACACACGTTTTCCTCTACTTTCACAACGTCCGTCGACGCGTCATTTCACTGCACTATGACGCACAGCCAACGACGGAAGTGTTTTGTTTAAGTGTTACCTTTATTTTCTTGAGCAGTGTATATTAGAAAAGAGATTAGATTCTGACAAATTGATAGGCATATAAATGTTAGTTCCGAACCACCCTTTTAATAACCTTGGTCGCTTTTCACTGTAGGCACTGAAGTTCAGCTATGTCTTTCTTATGCACCGGAGACCAAAATTGTACACAGTATTCTAAGTGTGGCCGCACTAGTGAACTTGTATAGACGCAAAACTATGTTTTTGTCATGAATATTTAATGCATCCTACAGTTTTATTTGCCTTGGCAGCAGCTGCCTGGCACTGATCACTACAGTTAAGTTTGCTGTTCAATCATATGCCCAAATCTTTTACCTAGTGTTTTACAATTAGTACATAATTATACATTTTATTTCATTTGCTTAAGTGTATGACCTTACATTTATTTGCATTAAACTTTAATTGGCAATTCTCAGCCCAAACATCTAGCTTACATAAATCCCTCTGTAATATTATAATATCCTCCTTGCAGAGTTAATTATCATCTGCAAACATGGATATTCTGCTCTGTATGCCCTCTTTAATGTCATTAAAAAGGTTGTCCACTTCTTTTACATTGATGGCCTATCCTTAGGATAGGTCATCAATGTCTGATCAGCCCAGGGTCCAACACCCGCTACCCTGCCGATCTGCCAAGGGATGGAAGTACTTGCGGACCTGGCCGTCTACTTGTAGTGGCCGGGGCTTGGTAGTGCACATCCGCCTCCTATTCAAATCAATAGGAGGCTGAAGTGTAATATCCTGCTGCAGCCACTACAAGTAGAAGGCCAGCTCCGCAAGTAAGGACTCCCGGATGGCAGTGGACAACACCAATAACATCTGATCGGCGAGGGGACCGGGTGTCAGACCTCGGCAGATCAGACATTGATGACCTATCCTAAGGATAGGCCATCAATGTAAAAGTAGTGAACAACCTCTTTAATATATTGAAAACAGAAGAGCCCAATACTGACCCGTGTTTTACACCACCTTTAATTGTAACCAAATAAAAGTACTCGGGGATGTATGCCATCTAGGCCTAGTGGTTTGTCTACTTTAGTGATTTGGAGGTAGTGCTGTACTTCCTGCTGGTTTAAGCAAGTGAAATTAATGTATGGGATTCCTAATTTTAATTCACAAATGCAACAGATGTGTGTGATTTAGATCATTGACAGGTTGGAAATGTGCACATCTACCAAGAGCACGGAGTGATGGCAGCATCTTCTCTTTCAATATGGAGCAGTACATCTGTGAATTCATGATACCATCAATGAAATGTAGCTCCTCAATACCTGAATCACTCGAGCAGCTCCACATAAGGATACTGCCAACACGATGTTTTACTGTAGGCACTATGCATTTTTCTTTGTACTACTTACCTTTGCACACCATACAGTTTTGAAGCCTTCAGTTCCATCACATTTATTTTGTCTCATCACTCCAGAGTAGAGTCCCATTAAGGTTCATATTTTTCAGCATGGGTCCTGGCAAATTGCAGCCGGGCCTTCTTGTGTATGGGCTTTAGGAGAGCCATTCCTCTGCAGTGTACGCATTGCATTGTGTTATGGGAACCACGCACCCGTTTAATTTTCTTAGTTAACGGTAGTGAACTTGCATGTCTATTTTCTTCAACCCTTCTCTTCAGAAGATGCTCCTGGACTTCTCTATGAGATGGTTGCAGTTCTATCCTTGTATTATTTTGATACAGTATTCTGAATGATAAGTAAAGCTTTGCTGATCTTGTAGCCTTCACCTTGATTGTGTAAAGAAATTATCTTACTTAGGTCTTGTGACATTTCTCTTCCACGTGGTGCCATTGCTGAGAGCATGAAATGGAAAGGGAATTTACTAAGCCATGCCCTTTGATATTCAACTGTCTGCTGGACACCTGTTTAATGAATAATCAGTTACTGTGATTGAATTCTTGTTAATTAGAATTTTGTAGTCTTAACTTCAGCTTTGCTCCCAAGACTGTCATTGGGGTGTACTCATTTTTGCAACATGGTCTTGATTGAATTTGTTAAAAAAATTACTCATTTGAGGTTTGTAATCTATGGCCCATATTTGTGTATTTTGTAGTATAGTATGTTGAGTCTAAAGGGATACTAAAGGATTTCTGACATCTGTTGGGGTGTACTCTTATACTGACCATGTTAATGTTTGAAACATTTTATAAGAGTATCACTGGGGAGTGTAAAGAGCAGAATGTTGCCATCTCAGTTATGGACATTATTGCATCTGGACACAGTCAATAAAATTGGCTAAATAGTAATATAGAAGATAAAGCAAAACTGCGCAGAATATGCAGATGCTAGTTCAAGCTCTACAATGCCTCTGCTACTGCATGCAGCCTGAAAATAAGTCTCAAACTGAGACAGGACTACCTCCACATGGGTGAACATATTCCAAATTAAAGAAGATCTGTAACTTGCTCATTTTTTTAAAATACCTTGCAAAAGCTCAGAGTTCCCCCGCTTCAGCTTTTTTTCTGTTTTGCGCTGCGTCACTCCTGCACAGAAATTTAAATTTTTTTCTTCTCAAGTGCAGTATGAGAAATCCCTGCTTTGCAGCCAATTACACATGTCTTCAGTCTTGGACTGGAGTGTGTGCTTTTATCCATCTCTCCCAGACACTGACCATCATAGCTCAGCAGCTGATATAGCAGTTTCAGACGCTGTTGATGTATGATTGGCCGTGTATCGCACGGAGGCGTGAAAGTGCACGCCCCCAAAGAAGACTGTAAAGAAACACCCAGTTGGGCTGCAAAGCAGAGATTTCACAAAGTGTGCTCCAGAATAAACAGCAGTGAATATCTCTGCACTGAATCGAAGCAGTGCAAAAACGGAAAAGGCAGGGGAGATCAGAGATATTTACATTTGATATATTAAACATATTTAACTACATTTTTTCTGAGCAAGTGACATGTCTTACTTAAATATGATCACTCTGTAGGAGATTTTCAATGTCAAGTCCCCAGATCATCAAGACTGGCGTTATTCATGCTAGTCTTTTAAGCAGCATTTTTAGTGCATAAGATTTGGAATTCTGTACCTAAAATTGCCGTTTTTTTGTTTTTTTTTTCCATGTATTTTTTCAGGCTCCGCAATGGGATAAAATACACCAAAACAATTCAGTTCACCTGTGTTTTATCCTACATGGTAACATGGCCAACATCTGATAAACCCCATATACCGCTCTTTGAACACTTGTTAACTGTGAAAACCAGGAAAAGCAAGGAAATTATGTATCGTATTTGTTCTTGAAATAATAATTCATTGACAAAAAGCAAAAAGATAATTTTTTTTATTAAGAAAAATAATAAAACAAATATGGTTGGTGACAATTCTAAAAGAGATTTAGGTCTGGTTTAAAAAAGGATGCCCTATATGAGAAACCTCAAGGCTCAAAACAGCGTGAAGTTCAGCATATTGGTGTCCTTCCATGAATCCAGGCCTGACACACTAATGACTAACAACGGTTCACTATTGCAGCAGTAGTGAATGGCACATTTTCACCTTCTCCACTAAGGTCCACTATGGCTTCCCTATATGATCCACTGTTAAAAGGATCTTCATGAGTTCCTAGCTGAAATACTGCCATGAAGAACCGCTTTTTTGGGGTGTTATAGGCATCTTTTGGAGCATAATTTATATCTACATAAGAGAATGAAACAGGTAAGGTATGATACTGTTGTGGCCTTCATTTAGGACAATCCCTTTGCAACTTTCCACACACCCCTCCTCCCCAATTCATCTGTATTAGTGAAACTGCTAACATCAGCTCTTGTACTGTTGGAATTAGCCTGTCCACATAGCGGACCACATAATACTACATGCATAGCCAGCTTCGCATGGACACCAGCAGTTCTCTAGGGATCTCAGAATATGGATCTACGGAAATCGAAAATTTCCCAGGCAGTTTAATTTAAAGACGGTGACCTAGCCTTAGGATAGGTTATCAATGTCTGATCGTCCAGAGTCCGACACCGGGCACCCCCGCTGGCCAGCTGTTATCGGTGTAGGTGGCTGTCGTCCGGAAGTACACGCTTGCGGAGCTGGCAGTCTTCTGGTATTGGCAAAGGAAGGGCACTGCACATCCGCATCCTATTCAAATCAAAAGGAGGTGGATGTGTAGTACCCTGCAGTAACCACTACCACAAGACAGCCTGCTCCGCAAGTGAGCACTTCCGTCCAGCAGCAGCCAATAACAGCTGATCAGCAGGGATACCGGGTGTCGGACCCTGGCCAATCAGACATAGGCATTGATGACCTAACCGAAGGACAGGTCATCAATGAAAAAGTAGTGGATAATCTCTTTAAACATGTATTCCAACCAGAAACATGTATCAAAGGTAGGATGAGTTTTAATGGTAGATCAGTGGAGCACAAGCCCTGCCTCTCAATTCCGAGCCCATAACATTGACTGAAACAACCAAGTGTTGTTCTGGAATTGGTCGGACCCCCCCCCCCTATCAACGTAACTCGTATCACCTGTTAATTGAAATGGTGGAAATGCTTTTGGCCAGTATATCTCTCTAGACAGTATACAGTAATCTTTACAATTGAGTACAGAACCGTAATTCAGATCCATGCTTTAGTGGGAATTAAAGCTAGCTACACGTGACAATGTCTGATGCTGGTCTTATTAGGGTTTTCTTATGAACAAGGTATATTTAATCAATAGATCTTGGAATAAGTTCCACAATTGGATGTGTTTAGATAAACTGTTCCTGTGCTGAGATAATCTTATAAATGTTCTCCTGCTGTGTACTGTGTAATGGCCGTGTCTGACCACAGCTCCTGGGTAGGGGAGGAAGCAAGAGAGTATACAGACAGGACAGCAGGGGATCACAGGTGATTCTTTCTGTGAGGCAAAACATTTCACTACCTGGTTTTAAGCAATGCTTTAACTCAAAGAATCCGTTGTGATCCCCCGCTACCCTGTCTGTATAGTCTCTGTATACTCTTTTTCTTCCTCCCCTCCCTTCCCGCACGGTCAGACACGGCCATTACACAGTACACAGCAGGGGCACATTTATAAGATTATCTCAGCACAGGAACATTTTATTTAATCATATCCAATTGTGGAACTTATTATTATTCAGAGATCTAATTATTAAAATTAACTCTGTTCCTAGGAAAAGCCCTTTCAGTATATAGCTCTCGCACACAGACCTGTATTGTACCATATACATGAAGCCTCGTAAATTTTTCTAATTGTTAGGGTCAATATGAAGATCTAAACCATAAAAGGATTCAATAGCTGAACAGGGAAATGGAGGCAAAACCAAAAGATTGCCCCAAAGGGGTCCTACCTTTGCCCTGTTGTCCCTTTAAAAAAAAAGGCTTGCGAAAAGCCAAAATATGTTCAAGTGGAGGTAACCTTACGTAATAAGACAACTCGTCTAAAGGTATGTGGACATGTTGAGTATTTGAAGCAAATTTGTTGGCAGGCAAAAAAAAAACCGATGCATAAATTGCACATGTTTTTCATGCATTTTTGTTTGTGTTTTTACCCCATTCATTGTAATGGGCGAAAAACACTGCAAAACCGCTGGAAGAATTGACATGCTTCAGATCTGAATGAACCCTCTTGATTTTTTAAATCTGCAAGTAACAAGTAAGCAGCATGTGCGTGAGATTTCAGAAATCGCATTCATTTTGTTATTACTGTAAAACGCCGTTTTTTCCACTGCAAAAATGTAGCGTGTGAACAAGCCCTAAGTCAGGACATACATTTACCCAGCAGATACATGGAAGGCTTGTCATAGAATGAGGATTTTTTTTCTAGGACAGTTATTGTTTTTTTTTGGGGGGTGGATGTCATGCAAGTAAATTGGGGCAGGAAACGACACAACAGTTATTCTCTCTATCACTTTCTAGAGGACAGCAGCTAGTGTGGTTTCTCTGCAAAAGATGCCCGTAACACCCACTGCAGCCTCCCAACCAGCAGGCGTCTGTTGTCGGCCTCTTGGCACCATGTCACCAATGTTGCTGAGAAGTGCAAGATTATAGCAATGCAGCATTTTGAGTGCAAATCACAGTAAAGTTAGATCAGAGACAAGAGAAGTGTGCACAGAATTGTGGCTTTGTTCAAAGGTGAACTACAAATACATTAAAATAAAGTGAAACGTTAGAACAATAAATTAAATGGAGTCCATATCCCATCTGAGGGCATTCCCATTTCTCAACCCAAATGGAAAGCATTGCGAGAATGCACACTGACACACGTGTGACCTGGCAGATCAGCCAAATATGAGGGATACTTAACGGTAACATTATGCACGACAAGACACCGGACATACTGTAACACAGAAAATCACAGACAGATGAGAGGGCAGAACCAATAACCTGGACAGTACGTCAGGAAAAGCCATCAAGATGTCAACTATTTGTTCTAGCTGATATGGGTGGTGATGTCCAGTGCCCCTCTCTCCCTCCTATCTTACCTTTTCTCAAGGTAAGGCTGTACACAAACCCAAGGGTATAAATAAGATTAAAAATAGTGAAAGCTGCTACGTTACAGCAAACAACTAGGAACTACATACATCTGTGAGGTATGGCTATATCGTGTACAATAAAACCTTCCCGGTAAAACAAAAGGTGCCGATTTCAACAGGATGGCCAGCCATCAAACATGCATGGAGGCATTGTGACTCTTCTCTGACAGATGTCAAGGAAAAGAAAGCTTGGGCATGTTTCATTTCAAGGACAATAGGCCGCCGCCAGAACGGTCTGGCAGCGTTTTTGATTTCTCCCTATGGAGAAGACAATCTCAGCCAAGCATGTACAATACGTGTAGTGAGGAGATCGAGAAGAAAGCTGTCAGATGAACAAAGAAGGCAGCCGATCGCTACGTAAAGCGTATGGCCAGATGTTGCGTTACTATAGCTCAGGTGAATAAATCAGTGCGTACCTTATTTTGGTTGCATTTGCAGTTCGCTTGGCCTCTGTGGATTCTCATAGTGTTTAAAAGCTGAAGGACACATGAGCAGCTGATCTGCCTTTTCTAGTAAATCCAACAATCTCTCCACCATAAACTTGTGCGACATTTGGGTTAAGAAAGTATGAACACCGGTCAGCTGACTGCTACACATGAATCAGAACACACATATACAGCATTTCTACCATACCCTGAGGTTTAGATTATCTGGCGTTCCTATGCACACATAGACCACGCCTGTTCCCCCAACATTCCGATATCAGGACGGTTTACAACATTGCAGAAGTAAAACCAAAAAGACCCGTGTAATGCATAATCCTTAGAGGCAATGTATCTTCTCGCATGGATCCCAGCCAGCATATTCAGCCATGTTCTACGCTTTGTAGTGACGGAGTAACCAGAGGTCCACTGGAGATCCTAATATGCAAGGAATTAGTGCTTGTCCATTCTTTCTTTTCACAAATCATCTAGCTACTATCCACTGCTGGTAACTACTGGCTGGTGCTACTTTCAATAGCCTTATTGTAGCCATCTATTGATGGCTGCTAATGTGGTGTTTAAGGGACGACACCGATATGTGTCCATCTGTATTGATGGCCACATAAAATGGGGTGGTAGAGCATAAAGTTTTCAAAAAAACAGAAAACATTTGATTACCTACCATTACTTACTCCGTTGTTCCAAGCATCTTCATAAATACGTTTCTGAGTCTGAAGGAAAAACTATAACTGAAATATAAGCTGCTCCATGCAAATAAGGCTCGTAACATCACAAATCATAGCTATGCCCACTTACATTGCCACCTGCCTCTCCATTGATGAAGGAAAAGGTCACAACATGACCGACCATAGCAAAGGACTGCATACTTGCAAGTGTACTTCACCAGCATCTGGAGAGGCTCAGGCAGGAGGTGCCCAGTTTAGAGTATGAAGTAAACTTTAGCACGTCTTTTAATACTTAAATATTTTAGCTATAGTTTCCCTTTCTACCAGAAATAACAGCAACCCACTGGGAGCTTAGAGACTGGAAATCTGTGCCTCCAAAATTAGAAAAGAAATAGAACCATGACATTCCACCATGCTCTCCCATGCGGTTTCTCTGATGTTGGGGACAATTTGTTTCTTCCGATATCAGTTTTTCTTTTAAATACTTATTTTTTTCATAAAAATCCATCCCTCCTCCAGAAAAATAAAATGTAAAGTGTGTGTGAATAAAAATAAAATAATAATGATGTGACAATTTGGCGTTACGTTCCTAATGGAAGATATGTGATGTTTCCCTCTTGGTCCAAACAGACCTCCCCCTGGCCTGCAGTCTCCTCCATAGCAGTATTAGCGGATTCCGCCTTCCTAGTGTCCTTTTGTGTCTGCGTCCTTTCAGATGACAATTTCAGGTTATCAAAGTTCAGTACTTTTCTCTGCTTGGTCAGAGCGTTCTTTGATGGGAGTTCTAAGCGATCCAGCTGGTTGGCCACACTTCTGCAGCTGTCTACCGGAGAGGGTTGATCAGTTTCATCACTGACTTGGGCTGAATCGTCTGTGATCTGGATTTTTGAGTCACTGTTTTCCTCATCCACAGGACTCTCTTCCTGTTCGGTTTCAGACTCTCCTTCTTCCTCCAGTGTCAGTTCAAACTGAAACTTGTCTCCTGCGGTGCTTCCCCTGTCGGGGTCTAGTTCTTCTGGTGGAGGGGATGGACTCTGGGGGATCATGCTTTGATACCACTCTCTATTGTCCTCTAAAGTGTCCAATATTTCTTGGGCATCTGGGTGTACCAAGTCGGCCCAAGTTTCCCACAGAGGATGCACAATGTAGTCAATAAAACCAACCTGCAATGAAAGAACATAGAGAAGTGAGCGCTAGCAAAGTCTCATGGACATGTCTCATGGACATCAGGACTGGAACAGACATGAAGCACATTGTGTAGACTCACTGTACAAAGATCAGATTGACCTGGAAATTATTAGATTCCCGTCATATATTGCTAAAAGCAGTCTTCATTGTGATCACTATGTTTAGGATAGAGACCCCAAACCACAGAAGAGACTTGGTGTAGAGGAATACATAGGTGTTATGGTTCCCTACTTATGGTGTATCACTTGGTTTCCTGGGTGCAGCAGGTATGATAGAGCTACAGCTTTCTCTTCTGCAGATTTACCAAAGTTTACATAACCTGCCTACACCACAGCTTTCTGTGTACAAGGTATAGTAAAAAAAAAAGGGGAGAAGCCAGCACTGCTTATGGTCAGAACGCAATAATTAAAATGCACATACTAAATTCTAATTGTATTTCAAATATGAGACATTTAGCAAACAATTGATCAATTCTTTGAGCCACCCCGCCACTTCACGGCATTCTAATAATGGGGCAGTCCTACTCTACGTATTTTATTTACGTTGTGCCATTATGGCCTCCTGAATGTATCAAGAGTATAAAAAGAAAGACCACATTACATGCAAACTGTAATTGATAGGCCGCTGTACACACATACAGCGGCCCTGCCCTAGGCTTTGGTTAATTGTGCACCTGTGTCTCAGCCTGTCTCACTCTTCATCTGTGGCGCTGACTGGGCAGTGTGGAAGTTGGACCTGAAATGTCTGTGTCTGGACCTGGTCAACCTTTATCCTTACCTGCCCCTCTGACGCCATTTGAGTGATTCAGAAATGCTTCAGGTATAGGTTGCATTTAATGTGGTCTTGCTTTTAATTTATTTAGGAGGCCTCTATGGCACAGCGAATATAAAAAAACGTAGAGTAGGACTGCCCGATTATGAGATTGCCGTGAAGTGGCGGGGTAGCTCAAAGAATTGATCAAATGTTTGCTAAATGTCTCATTTTAAATACAGTTAGAAATCAATATGTGCATTTGCATTTTATGTATTGCGTTCTGACCACAGGCAGCGCTGGCTTCTCCCCTTTTTTGCTTCGTACAAGGTATAGTGACAGAGTGCTGCTAATCAGTGCTGGGAGCGCGCTTGGACTAGGAAGCACCAGGCCAGTTGTCCTGAAGTGATAAGCTCCTGCTGATAAAACACTGATTGTATTGAAACAGCAAAACACAGTCCAGTAAGTGACACATCGCTGTAGTCAGATTCTCTTTCCCTATATCATGGTGCTCTCAGATTTCGTAGCAAAAATCTTGTGACAGATTCCCTTTAATGTCACCCATCATGCTACCACGAGTGTGAAAGCACAACCGACATTCAAAAGTGACCAAAACATCAGCCAGAAAGCATTGGTACTGAGATGTGGTCTGTGGTCCTCCCCTGCAGAGCCGCTCCTTTATTGAGTGTGTCTTGATAATTGCCAATAATTTCCATCTGTTGTCTATTCCATTTGCACAAGAGCATGAGAAATTGATTGTCAAACAGTGTTGCTTCCTAAGTGGACAGTTTGATTTCACAGAAGTTTGATATACTTGGAGTTATATTCGGTTTAGGTGTTCCCTTTATTTTTTTGAGCAGTGTATATATTTCCCAGAGTAAACAGGCTGCCAGTTATCCAATGAATGCAACATTCTTATTCATAGAGTAAAATAAGCTTGCTTAAAAATCATTGCTCTCGGCAGCACATATGCTGCCGAGAACAATGAGTCTTGGCACACAGAATGGTACATTACCGATCATTCTGTGCTCATGGTAACTGCAGTTGGCCTGTCTAAGCAGGTTATTAAACATGTATTGTTTAATGAGAGTCATCAGTAAGTGTAAACCCGTTAGAAATTTTATTCGCCAATACCAGACTACCCTTTTAATTCACTGATTTAATTCACTTTTGGCTCAGTGGAAAAGGCTCTAAAAGTGGGGCAGGGCTGAACAATCTTTGTATCCTACTGCAAAGGGGGAGTCTCCATAATATTATTCTTTTGGGTTTCGCATTCACAGCTTACATTGTGCAGTTCAACATGATCTGACATTAGTTTACGTCATTATTTTCCAAGAACTAGAATCCTTTTTTATTTTTCCATCAATGGAGCTGTTTGAGGGTTTGCTTTTCCATCAATGGAGCTGCTTGAGGGTTTGCCTTTTTGCCTTGCAAGCTGTACTTTTTATTGACAAGTTGTTTTGATAAGTTTTTCAATTGCATTTTTTTTGGGGGGTAAGTGAAATGGCTGAAAAACAACAATTCTGGCTTTTATATGCTTTTTTTTGGTTTTACACCAGTTGCTATAAAGGTTAATTTTTCTATTTTCACAGATTGGACTTTTATAAACATAGCTTCGAATAGAGAAAATTGGGATTATTAAAATTGCTGTCAGTGATTGACAGGAGTATCTAAATGGTTAACAGCAGCATACGAAGCAGGCCCAGCTGGAGCCGTGCGGTGACTAGAATAGCAATTTTTTCAGAGAAACATCAGATGGCGTGCTCTTCTAGTCATCTGTCCGGTGACATCTGAATGGAGCAGGCATCGCTTCTAGAGCCATCTAGCATGGTCTACATTGGACCCGTGCTCATTATAATGAACCGTAATTACAAAAATGACTGTTAGCTAAAAATACATACAGTTAAGTGAAAAAGGACAAATCCTTTAGGTTAGTCTCCATATTTGAACACCTGCTGTCCTACCTAAAAGCAGATAATATAAGAATAGAAGAAGGGAGGAGTACCTGTGATTTTTCAACAGATGCATTGTGCTTATCACACATCGGACTGATCTCCATTCCCTTTTCCCGCTCCTTATCTCCTTGATGGAAGAATTCCACAATAATCCGATCCGTCCACTGGCGATACAACTCCAAAGGTTTGGTGGGATTGCTGAGGTCTGCACAATGAACCATGTTTTGAAGGACCTAAGAAGAGAACAATGGAGAAGATGAAAACACTATATAAATCACTAAAGATTGGCTCTGTTTCTGGTATTTACATGGAGAAAGGGAGCCAAGACTTGCTGCATACTTGCATGAGACTCAATACTTGAGGTTTGCTGTAAATTGCTGATCTAAGGCCATGTTCACACGTTCAGTATTTTACCTCAGTATTTGTAAGCCAAAACCAGGAGTGGGTGATAAATACAGAAGTGGTGCATATGTTTCTATCATACTTTTCCTCTGATTGTTCCACTCCTGGTTTTGGCTTACACAAACTGAGGTAAAATACTGACCAAATACTGATAGTGTGCACGTGGCCTAAGGAAGATTTCAGAAGCGATCAGAACACTCATTCACTTCACAGAAATTTTGGATGGGAATGGTTTCAATCAATCAAAAGAAAGCAAATATGAAATACAATTTTTCCTTGCCACATTTCTCTGTCCGGTGAACTCACTGATTTTGGGACAGTTTGGGACACAATTTTATCAGACCGCACGCTCTAGGTGATCTCTGACAAAGCCGGCACTAACAAGAGGAGGGAAACCTGTCATTCTTATATATTATTTAGTGCCACAAAATTGTTCACAATACAGCTGTTACTGAAAAGATGAAGTGGCCAACCCCTTTAAGGCTAGGGTGGGAATGATTTGGAAAAAATGTACCATATATAGACATCATTTTTTTTATACCTGTATTCGATCCGAATAATTATCAAGCAGCAAAACGCCCAAACTGGTCACTTTTTTCGTTTCTACCATTGTCTTCAGGTCAGCCAGAAGATTCATATGTTTGGACATATCAGTAGCCAGTACCTAAAAAAGAAAATTGAAAAAGATTAGCACAGAAAATGTCTTTAAGGCTATGTGCACATGTAGGAAAAGAGGTGCAGAATTTTCTGCACAAAATCCGCATCTCCTGGCAGAATCCACAGCCGCAGATTTGCTGCGGTTTTTATGCGGAATTGATGCGGATTTTCTGCGGTTTTTGCCACTGCAGATTTTTATCATGGAGGGGTGCAGAAACGCTGCAGATCCGCACAAAAGAAGTGACATGCACTTCTTTGAAATCTGCAGCAATTCTGCACTGATTTTTCCGCACCATCTGCACAGCTTTTTTTTATCCCATAGACTAACATTATACTGTTTATACACATTAGTCCAAAATATATAAAGAACACATCCAAAGCAATGACATACCAAAAAGGCCTATCAAGAAATTAAACAGGCCACAGACTGTTCAGTTCAAACCAATAATTTATTATACATACTGGCAGGGCCAGCGTTTGGCACAGGCAGACCAGGCAGACGCCTGGGGCCCCCACCTAGAAAGGGGGCCCCCTACCTCTGCAGCACCTGTATGAAGTGCCCAGAGCGTGTACAGCAGTGGCGTCTCTCCCAAACCCCCCTTGAGACCCCCTCAGTGCTGTGATTTACTCATGTGCTCCCAGAGCTCTGTGCTGTTTGCTGTAGGATCAGGTTTCACAGTCACATACAGCAGCCATTGGCTCTGACCACAGTCACTGCTTGTAATCTGAAAGTGCTGTCACTACAGTCTGGATGACACAAGGCAGGAATATTGTCTGCTGAATCAGGGTATTTATTATATAGAAATAAATGAATTCCCATGTGAAATAATAAGGGTAAACCATACACATATAGTACAGGTGTGCATAGGAATCAGCATTTTGGGTGCATTTTTTTTTTTTGCAGCCAAAGCCTACTCTCTTGGCAGTAAAAACACTGCTTTCAAAACACCCATTTTTTAGGGTATGTGCAGAGGATCCGGAAATGGCAGCACCTTGTACGCAGTGGACACGTGCTGCGTCCAAAGTGCTGCCATCTTTTGAACACAGGTGATTCCACGTGTGTTCATTGATCTGTGCGGAATCACCGCGTCCTATACATTGCACGGGTGAGATTTCTCTTGTGGAGACTCGTGTCTACACCAGATAAATTGGCATGCTGGGGTCTGGACAGACGCGCCGCATGTCCGTCTCTGCGGGTGAGGTGCAGGTGATAGTGCACGCATAGTAGAGATGGAATTTCTTGAAATCTCATCCACTATACTGTAACATCTGGCCGCTGCGGGTTGGACGCTGCACAAGTACACAGCAGCAGACCCGCAGCGTTCACTGATTGCGGGCACACACCCTTAGAGCTTTTGCTGTTTGTTTTTTTTACAGTATGCATTTTGTCTACAGTACATGTTTAATAAAGTTAGTGTTATTCACAAAAAACGCAGCAAAAAACAACATTGCAACATTTGCAGCATGTTTTAAACTTTTTCATTGCTTTCTACAGGTGAAAAAAATTGCTGAAAGTGAAATGCTGCAGATTTAAAAAAGGCTGCAGTTGTGAAATTCTGTCAGGGGAAATAAAAGGGTGCGCAGGAGATTTCAGAAAATCTCAGTTTTTGCTTGTGCTGTAAAATGCTGTAAACTTCTTATTTGCAGAAGAAAAAGCTGCAAAACTTCTGCATATGAACATGGCGAAAAGCTGCTTTATAAAGTGCCAGCAAAACATATGAGATTTCCGAAATCTCCTGCATGCGCTTGTTTGTTTTCTGACTGGATTTCAGAACTGTAGCACTTTTTAAATCCCCTCAGCTTTACCTGCAGATTTACCGCAGATTTACTGTGGAATTACCGCGGTTTTTATGCAGTTTTCAACAGCGTTTTTACACCTGCGGATGGAGCAGGTGTAAAACGCTGCGGAATACGCTCAAAGAATTGACATGCTGCAGAAAATACAACGCAGCGTTTTCGCGCGGTATTTTCTGCAGCATGTGTACTGCGGATTTTGTTTTCCAGACGTTTACATGGTACTGTAAACGCATGGAAAACTGCTGCAGATCCGTAGCAAAATCCGCAACATGTTCACATAGCCTGAGAAACACGTCACTACTTCTGTAGTTCTCACCCTCCTGGTTTTGGCTTACATATGCTGATGTGAAATACTGACCAAACACTCAACGTGTGAACGTGGCCTTAAACATACTGTAGACAAAACAAACATCCTCACTCCAAAAAAAGCTGAAAAAAGTGTGAAGAACACCACAAAACAAGCTGAAAAACAGGGGTTTTGAACGCAACATTTTTACTGCTAATAGAAAAGGTTTTGGCTACTAAAAAAAATGCTGCATGTGAACATAGTCTTAGTCTGAAACGCTATGTCTATCTGTTGTGTTACATAGGACTGCAGGTGACATCTACCACATTATCTGTTCTCAGAGAGTTAGCACTGTTTTATCTGAAGAGTTAAAAAAAAAATTAAGAGGGGGTTGGGGGCAACTCTTTGTCTTGGGCTCCCAATCTTTTCTGACCCTAGCAACGCCCCCGCGTACAGCCAATAGTGGCATACCCGTTGGCCGATATAAGGCCCCTAAATATGGGGGCCACAGTGCAATGTTATTATTTGGGGCCCCCACTTTAAATTTTTGCCTAGGGCCCCACTTTGTCTAAAACCGGCCCTGCATACCGGAGATAAAAACTCATTGCATAACATATACATTTTCCATAATATACATTTTTTATGATGATCTACAGAATGCCTCCAATCCAAAAACTAGTTCCATGTGAAGTGTAACAGACCACAATAACCAATTATAGTATATGATGAAGTCTAACTTATTCCTCAATTTATTGTGGGCCTAATTAGTGGGTACCATGGCAACCAATTTACCTAAGCGGGACCAAATGGACCATGCTAGAAATGCCAATATATATACGGTATATATATATCCCTATTTTCTCCAACAACCTGTAAGGCTTGCATACTAATATATACCAGTTAGTCTATTGCAAAATATGGTCTAGCTGTACAATAAAGTGCCACTGTGCATATACATATAGCTGTTACGCCGAGGTTGCCTATACGGCTCATATATCTGTACACATGTGCATAAATGTATATTTATTTGCTACAACAGTCTATAAGACTTGTATGCCAATATATACCAGTTTGTCTGTTACAACAGTGGTCTAACTATATACTCAATATATCAACATGCACATATGCACCGCTACCAAGCCAAAGCTATCTATATGGCTTTTTAATTTTAATATATTTACAATGCAGAGAAACCATAAAGTGCTAAGCTGCCTATTGGCATCCAAGTTGTTAGTGTTAATCAAACGGTCAACGACAACCGCAGTTGCGGTATATCCATAAGGTCATAGTTACCTCCTGTGCACTCACACACGGAACCAGCAATATATATTGGTATATATATTGGCATTTCTAGCATGGTCCATTTGGTCCCGTTTAGGTAAATTGGTTGCCATGGTACCCACTAATTAGGCCCACAATAAATGGAGGAATAAGTTAGACTTCATCATATACTATAATTGGTTATTGTGGTCTGTTACACTTCACATGGAACTAGTTTTTGGATTGGAGGCATTCTGTATATCATCATAAAAAATGTATGTTATGGAAAATGTATATGTTATGCAATGAGTTTTTATCTCCGGTATGTATAATAAATTATTGGTTTGAACTGAACATTCTGTGGCCTGTTTAATTTCTTGATAGGCCTTTTTGGTATGTAACATTATACTGTACATCACAGTGCGGATCTGCAGCGTTTCTGCGCGGAAAAATCCGCTGCGGATCCGCACTAAAGCCGCATCGTGTGCACATTCCCTCCCCTAGAATATCACAGACTATTCAGAGCTGTAACTGCTCCTGCTCACTATCGTCTAAATGATCAATTCTCTTCCTGGCATGTAAAAGAGATCTTCCATGTGACTCCAGACCATGGAGTTCCCAAAGAACTAAAAGAGACTCATTCCTGTCTAGCTACTGTGAGTTCTAGAGAAAATGAGGAAGCAGCACACCATTACTTTAGTGCAAAAAAAGCTGATTTAGTGGCCCATTTGTGCAATGTTTCGGCTCTGTGTGCGAGCCTTCTTCAAACAATGTGTAAATGCACATACAGAGTATTTAACCCCTTCAAGACCCAGCCTATTTTGACCTTAAAGACCTTGCCGTTTTTTGCAATTCTGACCAGTGTCCCTTTATGAGGTAATAACTCAGGAACGCTTCAACGGATCCTAGCGGTTCTGAGATTGTTTTTTCGTGACATATTGGGCTTCATGTTAGTGGTAAATTTAGGTCAATAAATTCTGCATTTATTTGTGATAAACACGGAAATTTGGCGAAAATTTTGAAAATTTCGCAATTTTCACATTTTGAATTTTTATTCTGTTAAACCAGAGAGATATGTGACACAAAATAGTTAATAAATAACATTTCCCACATGTTTACTTTACATCAGCACAATTTTGGAAACAAAATTTTTTTTTGTTAGGAAGTTATAAGGGTTAAAATTTGACCAGCGATTTGTCATTTTTACAACGAAATTTACAAAACCATTTTTTTTAGGGACCACCTCACATTTGAAGTCAGTTTGAGGGGTCTATATGGCTGAAAATACCCAAAAGTGACACCATTCTAAAAACTGCACCCCTCAAGGTACTCAAAACCACATTCAAGAAGTTTATTAACCCTTCAGGTGCTTCACAGCAGCAGAAGCAACATGGAAGGAAAAAATGAACATTTAACTTTTTAGTCACAAAAATTATCTTTTAGCAACAATTTTTTTATTTTCCCAATGGTAAAAGGAGAAACTGAACCACGAAAGTTGTTGTCCAATTTGTCCTGAGTACGCTGATACCTCATATGTGGGGGTAAACCACTGTTTGGGCGCACGGCAGGGCTTGGAAGGGAAGGAGCGCCATTTGACTTTTTGAATCAAAAATTGGCTCCACTCTTTAGCGGACACCATGTCACGTTTGGAGAGCCCCCGTGTGCCTAAAAATTGGAGCTCCCCCACAAATGACCCCATTTTGGAAACTAGACGCCCCAAGGAACTTATCTAGATGCATAGTGAGCACTTTGAACCCCCAGGTGCTTCACAAATTGATCCGTAAAAATGAAAAAGTACTTTTTTTTCACAAAAAAATTCTTTTAGCCTCAATTTTTTCATTTTCACATGGGCAACAGGATAAAATGGATCCTAAAATGTGTTGGGCAATTTCTCCTGAGTACACCAATACCTCACATGTGGGGGTAAACCACTGTTTGGGCACATGGTAAGGCTCGGAAGGGAAGGAGCGCCATTTGACTTTTTGAATGAAAAATTATTTCCATCGTTAGCGGACACCATGTCGCGTTTGGATAGCTCCTGTGTGCCTAAACATTGGCGCTCCCCCACAAGTGACCCCATTTTGGAAACTAGACCCCCCAAGGAACTTATTTAGATGCCTAGTGAGCACTTTAAACCCTCAGGTGCTTCACAAATTGATCTGTAAAAATGAAAAAGTACTTTTTTTTCACAAAAAAATTATTTTCGCCTCAATTTTTTCATTTTCACATGGGCAGTAGGATAAAATGGATCATAAAATTTGTTGGGCAATTTCTCCCGAGTACGCCGATACCTCATATGTGGGGGTAAACCACTGTTTGGGCACACGGCAGGGCTCGGAAGGGAAGGCGCGCCATTTGACTTTTTGAATGGAAAATTAGCTCCAATTGTTAGCGGACACCATGTCGCGTTTGGAGAGCCCCCTGTGTGCCTAAACATTGGAGCTCCCCCACAAGTGACCCCATTTTGGAAACTAGACCCCCCAAGGAACTTATCTAGATGCATATTGAGCACTTTAAACCCCCAGGTGCTTCACAGAAGTTTATAACGCAGAGCCATGAAAATAAAAAATAATTTTTCTTTCCTCAAAAATGATTTTTTAGCCTGGAATTTCCTATTTTGCCAAGGATAATGGGAGAAATTGGACCCCAAATATTGTTGTCCAGTTTGTCCTGAGTACGCTGATACCCCATATGTGGGGGTAAACCACTGTTTGGGCGCACGGCAGGGCTCGGAAGGGATGGCACGCCATTTGGCTTTTTAAATGGAAAATTAGCTCCAATCATTAGCGGACACCATGTCACGTTTGGAGAGCCCCTGTGTGCTTAAACATTGGAGATCCCCCAGAAATGACACCATTTTGGAAACTAGACCCCCAAAGGAACTAATCTAGATGTGTGGTGAGGACTTTGAACCCCCAAGTGCTTCACAGAAGTTTATAACGCAGAGCCATGAAAATAAAAAAAAAAATTATTTTCTCAAAAATGATCTTTTAGCCTGCAATTTTTTATTTTCCCAAGGGTAACAGGAGAAATTTGACCCCAAAAGTTGTTGTCCAGTTTCTCCTGAGTACGCTGATACCCCATATGTGGGGGTAAATCACTGTTTGGGCACATGCCGGGGCTCGGAAGTGAAGTAGTGACGTTTTGAAATGCAGACTTTGATGGAATGCTCTGTGGGCGTCACGTTGCGTTTGCAGAGCCCCTGATGTGGCTTAACAGTAGAAACCCCCCACAAGTGACCCCATTTTGGAAACTAGACCCCCAAAGGAACTTATCTAGATGTGTGGTGAGCACTTTGAACCCCCAAGTGCTTCATAGAAGTTTATAATGCAGAGCCGTGAAAATAATAAATACGTTTTCTTTCCTCAAAAATAATTATTTAGCCCAGAATTTTTTAATTTTCCCAAGGGTAACAGGAGAAATTTGACCCCAAAAGTTGTTGTCCAGTTTCTCCTGAGTACGGTGATACCCCATATGTGGGGGTAAACTACTGTTTGGGCACATGCCGGGGCTTGGAATTGAAGTAGTGACGTTTTGAAATGCAGACTTTGATGGAATGCTCTGCGGGCGTCACGTTGCGTTTGCAGAGCCCCTGATGTGCCTAAACAGTAGAAACCCCCCACAAGTGACCCCATTTTGGAAACTAGACCCTGAAAGGAACTTATCTAGATGTGTGGTGAGCACTTTGAACCCCCAAGTGCTTCATAGAAGTTTATAATGCAGAGCCGTGAAAATAATAAATACGTTTTCTTTCCTCAAAAATAATTATTTAGCCCAGAATTTTTTATTTTCCCAAGGGTTACAGGAGAAATTGGACCCCAAAAGTTGTTGTCCAGTTTCTCCTGAGTACGCTGATACCCCATATGTGGGGGTAAACCACTGTTTGGGCACACGTCGGGGCTCAGAAGGGAAGTAGTGACTTTTGAAATGCAGACTTTGATGGAATGGTCTGCGGGTGTCACGTTGCGTTTGCAGAGCCCCTGGTGTGCCTAAACAGTAGAGACCCCCCACAAGTGACCCCATTTTAGAAACTAGACCCCCCAAGGAACTTATCTAGATATGTGGTGAGCACTTTGAACCCCCAAGTGCTTCACAGACGTTTACAACGCAGAGCCGTGAAAATAAAAAATCATTTTTCTTTCCTCAAAAATTATGTTTTAGCAAGCATTTTTTTAGATTCACAAGGGTAACAGGAGAAATTGGACCCCAGTAATTGTTGCGCAGTTTGTCCTGAGTATGCTGGTACCCCATATGTGGGGGTAAACCACTGTTTGGGCACACGTCAGGGCTCGGAAGTGAGGGAGCACCATTTGACTTTTTGAATACGAGATTGGCTGGAATCAATGGTGGCGCCATGTTGCGTTTGGAGACCCCTGATGTGCCTAAACAGTGGTAACCCCTCAATTCTAACTCCAACACTAACCCCAACACACCCCTAACCCTAATCCCAACTGTAGCCATAATCCTAATCACAACCCTAACCCCAACACACCCCTAACCACAACACTAACCCCAACACACCCCTAACCCTAACCACAACCCTAATTCCAACCCTAACCCTAAGGCTATGTGCCCACGTTGCGGATTCGTGTGAGATATTTCCGCACCATTTTTGAAAAATCTGCGGGTAAAAGGCACTGTGTTTTACCTGTGGATTTTCCGCGGATTTCCAGTGTTTTTTGTGCGGATTTCACCTGCGGATTCCTATTGAGGAACAGGTGTAAAACGCTGCGGAATCCGCACAAAGAATTGACATGCTGCGGAAAATACAACGCAGCGTTCCCGCGCGGTATTTTCCGCACCATGGGCACAGCGGATTTGGTTTTTCATATGTTTACATGGTACTGTAAACCTGATGGAACACTGCTGCGAATCCGCAGCCAAATCCGCACCGTGTGCACATAGCCTAATTCTAAAGGTATGTGCACACGCTGCGGATCCGCAGCAGTTTCCCATGAGTGTACAGTTCAATGTAAACCTATGGGAAACAAAAATCGCTGTACACATGCTGCGGAAAAACTGCACGGAAACGCAGCGGTTTACATTCCGCAGCATGTCACTTCTTTGTGCGGATTCCGCAGCGGTTTTACAACTGCTCAAATAGAAAATCGCAATTGTAAAACCGCAGTGAAATGCGCAGAAAAAAACGCGGTAAATCCGCCATAAATCCGCAGCGGTTTAGCACTGCGGATTTATCAAATCCGCAGCGGAAAAATCCGCAGAGGACCAGAATACGTGTGCACATTCCTAACCCTAACCCTAGCCCTAACCCTACCCCTAACCCTAACCCTACCCCTACCCCTAACCCTACCCCTAACCCTAACCCTACCCCTACCCCTAGCCCTAACCCTAACCCTACCCCTAACCCTACCCCTAACCCTAACCCTATTCTAACATTAGTGGAAAAAAAAAATTTCTTTATTTTTTTATTGTCCCTACCTATGGGGGTGACAAAGGGGGGGGGGTCATTTATTATTTTTTTTATTTTGATCACTGAGATAGATTATATCTCAGTGATCAAAATGCACTTTGGAACGAATCTGCCGGCCGGCAGATTCGGCGGGCGCACTGCGCATGCGCCCGCCATTTTGGAAGATGGCGGCGCCCGGGAGAAGACGGACGGGACCACGGCTGGATCGGTAAGTATGATAGGGTGGGGGGGGACCACGGGGGGGGGGATCGGAGCACGGGGGGGGGAATCGGAGCGCGGGAGGGGTGGAACGGAGCGCGGGGGGCGTGGAACGGAGCACGGGGGGCTGGAATGGAGCACGGGGGGGTGGAACGGAGCACGGGGGGGGTGGATCGGAGTGCAGGGGGGGTGATTGGAGCACGGGGGGGTGATTGGAGCACGGGGGGAGCGGACACGAGCACGGGGGGGAGCGGAGCACTGGACGGAGGGGAGCCGGAGCAGTGTACCGGCCAGATCGGGGGGGTGGGGGGGCGATCGGAGGGGTGGGGTGGGGGCACACTAGTATTTCCAGCCATGGCCGATGATATTTCAGCATCGGCCATGGCTGGATTGTAATATTTCACCCGTTATAATGGGTGAAATATTACAAATCGCTCTGATTGGCAGTTTCACTTTCAACAGCCAATCAGAGCGATCGTAGCCACGAGGGGGTGAAGCCACCCCCCCTGGGCTAAACTACCACTCCCCCTGTCCCTGCAGATCGGGTGAAATGGGAGTTAACCCTTTCACCCGATCTGCAGGGACGCGATCTTTCCATGACGCCGCATAGGCGTCATGGGTCGGAATGGCACCGACTTTCATGACGCCTACGTGGCGTCAAAGGTCGGGAAGGGGTTAAAGTATACAGTGGGGGAAATAAGTACGGTATTTGATCTCTTGCTGATTTTGTACATTTGCCCACTGACAAAGACATGAACAGTTTATCATTTTAAGGGTAGGTTAATTTTAACATTTAGAGATAGAATATCAAAAATAAAATCCAGAAAATCAAATTTTATAAATTAGACACATTTATTTGCATTTTTCAGTGAGAAATAAGTATTTGATCCCCTACCAACCATTAAGAGTTCTGGCTCCTACAGACCAGTTAGACGATCCTAATCAACTCGTTACCAGAATTAAAGACAGCTGTCTTACATAGTCACCTTTATAAAAGACTCCTGTCCACACACTCAATCAGTCAGACTCTAACCTCTAAAACATGGGCAAGACCAAAGAACTTTATAAGGATGTCAGGGACAAAATCATAGACGTGCACAAAGCTGGAATGGGCTACAAAACCATAAGTAAGATGCTGGGTGAGAAGGAGACAACTGTTGGCGCAATAGTAAGAAAATGGAAGAAATACAAAATGACTGTCAATCGACATTGATCTGGGGCACTATGCAAAATCTCACCTCGTGAGGTATCCTTGATCATAAGGAAGGTAAGAGATCACCTTAAAACGACATGGGGGGACTTGTTAATGATCTCAAGGCAGCTGGGACCACAGTCACCAAGAAATCCATTGGTAACACATTATGCCGTAAAGGTTTAAAATCTTGCAGTGCCTGCGAGGTCCCCCTGCTCAAGAAGGCACATGTGCAGGCCCGTCTGAAGTTTGCCAATGAACACCTGGATGATTTTGTGAGTGATTGGGAGAAGGTGCTGTGGTCAGATGAGACAAAAATTGAGGTCTTTGGCATTAACTGAACTCGTGGTGTTTGAAGAGAGAGAAATGCCACCTATGACCCAAAGAACACCGTCCCCACTGTCAAGCATGGAGGTGGAAACATTATGTTTTGGGGGTGTTTTTCTGCTAAGAACTACTTCACCGCATCAATGGGAGAATGGATGGAGCCATGTACCGTAAAATCCTGAATGACAACCTCCTTCCCTCCACCAGGACATTAAAAATGGGGCATGGCTGGGTCTTCCAACAAGACAGTGACCCAAAACATACAGCCAAGGCAACAAAGGAGTGGCTCAAAAAGAAGCACATTAAGGTCATGGAGTGGCCTAGCCAGTCTCCAGACCTTAATCCCATAGAAATTGGAGGGACTTGAAGCTCCAAGTTGCCAAGCGACAGCCTCAAAATCTTAATGATTTAGAGATGATCTGCAAAGAGGAGTGGACCAAAATTCCTCCTGACATGTGCGCAAACCTCATCATCAACTACAAAAAAGTCTGACTGCTGTGCTTGCCAACAAGGGTTTTGCCGCCAAGTATTAAGTATTGTTTGCCAGATGCAAATAAATGTATATCATTTATACAATGTGATTTTCTGGATATTATTTTTGATATTCTATCTCTCAATGTTAAAATTAACCTACCCTTAAAATTATAGACTGTTCACATCTTTGTCAGTGGGCGAGAGAGCGGTGGATGCCGCATCTGACGTGGCTGCGCCCAAGCATTTCACAGGATTCAGATTACAATCCCATACAATTTATATTTACAGACCTGCTATAAATGCGGACATACCAGGGACTATCCCCACCTATATCCTAGATATACGACCTATCATAAGTACGCCACTGACAAAGGTCAAAAGTGACCGAAACGTTTCTTAAGCGTACTACAATAAATCGTCACATCATTAAGCTGAGTGCAAGGTTTCATTCTTACTATTGAACGGTTTGGGGACCTACGTTAGCACCTCTTATAGTAGTGCTCACGGGGTTTTTCCTTTGTCAATGAGGAAACTTACAAAATCAGCAAGGGTTGAAATAATTATTTCCCCCACTGTGTAGTTAAATGAATGTACTTTACAACAATAACTCTCATAAGAGTGTTATTCCATAGTTTATTCACAATTCATTTTATACATAAAGTGTAAAGTCATATTATTTACAACAATATACAGTTATACAGTGCCAATAAAAAAAGGGCATGTAGGGCAGTCTTGTGAAGAAATCCGTTAAATAGTCAATTGGTCATAATGCAATCAGCTGTATGGAATTACAACACATGACTTGCCCCGTATCCAATAGCGCCATTATCGGCGTCCTAAGAAGTCACATGTGCATGTCAGGTAGTAAGTAAGATGAAAAAGTATAGCGAAAACTCGCGCAAGCGAAATTGCGCTCCGGGGCGGCCAGCACCAACTCAGTAAGTAGAAGACTTCCAGCACATGCGCACAACTGTCACACTGTCAGCATGACTTGGCGCACGCGTGATTACAACTCTATGTACCCAGCGCCATCTTTCTAGAGGGGTTACAGACATCCTTTGCCCATATTCCACAGGTATATTTCTTAAGTTCATGGCTCAGGTTCACTAGTCCCCCAAAAAACCAGCCCATAACAGAACTTAACCCCCACAACACTTACTATGCTGGAGGAAATACAACTCTGATGCCATTAGACATAGTGAAACATATCCCCCTCCATTACATTACCCAGGACTCTGTCACATAACCTAATTGACAAACTACACTATGGAAAGGAGGAATTTCATAAAGGAGATGAAGTCAAACAACATACCTAGAGGGTAACACCTAATTTAATCATACTGTTTTAATGTATTTAATTTCTTAATCCATTGTAGTTCCTTAATTTTTAGCATTCTCACTCAATCACGACATGGCATGTAAAAGAGATCTTCCATGTGATTCCAGTCTATGGAGTTCCCAAACTAAAAGGGACTCATTTACGTCTAGCTACTGTAAGTTCTAGAAATTTCCAATCCTCAAAATATTAAAGGGGAATTGCCACCGCCAATATCATATCCCAACATATAGTAGATGTAATAATAATACTAGCAAATACCTCCTATTAGAAATGTTAGTTCTTCTGATTCGCTGTGTCATTTACCCCATATGCAGGTATTGCAGTAGCTTAGGTATCCATGGTTATGAACACTAATACAGTGACAGTTCGTTAGTTGCTAGCGGTTGTAACCATTAAGCAACATAGAGAATCAGAAGAACTATACTATATTTCTAATTTAAGGTGCCTCTGCCTTGGGGTCATACTTGATTCCGAGCTTTCATTCACCCCCCACGTCCGATCACTGGCTCGCTCTTCTTATCTGCATCTCAAAAACATTTCTAGAATTCGCCCTTTTCTTACTTTCGACTCTGCAAAAACTCTTACTGTTTCACTCATTTATTCTCGTCTGGACTATTGTAACTCTCTCTTAATTGGCCTCCCTCTTACCAAACTCTCCCCGCTCAAATCTGTCCTGAATGCTGCTGCCAGGATCATATTCCTCACCAACCGTTACACCGATGCCTCTACCCTGTGCCAGTCATTACACTGGTTACCCATCCACTCCAGAATCCAGTACAAAACTACTACCCTCATCCACAAAGCACTCCATGGCTCAGCACCACCCTACATCTCCTCTCTGGTCTCAGTCTACCACCCTACCCGTGCCCTCCGCTCCGCTAATGACCTCAGGTTAGCATCCTCAATAATCAGAACCTCCCACTCCCGTCTCCAAGACTTTACACGTGCTGCGCTGATTCTTTGGAAAGCACTACCTAGGTTAATACGATTAATCCCCAATCCCCACAGTTTTAAGCGTGCGCTAAAAACTCATTTGTTCAGACTGGCCTACCGCCTCAATGCATTAACCTAACGATCCCTGTGTGGCCCATTAAAAAAAAAACAAACAAACCATAACCAGGTTCCTCACATCATGTTCTCATACACTTTATGCAGTTAATAGCCCTCGGTGTCAGTACTGCTACATACTTAGGCTGTTAACTGGTTCATGCAGCTTTACATGAACACCTGAGCCTTACACTATGGCTGGTCTGAACAACTAAAGCAATTGTTACCATCCACCTCTCGTGTCCCCGCTTTTCCTCATAGTCTGTAAGCTTGCGAGCAGGGCCCTCACTCCTCTTGGTATCTATTTTGAACAGTGATTATTGTTATGCTGTAATGTCTATTGTCTGTATAAGTCCCCTCTATAATTTGTAAAGCGCTGCGGAATATGTTGGCGCTATATAAATAAAATTGGGGATGGGAATATCCCTTTAAAGTGGTGTCCACTACCTCTGGACAATCCCTTTTTAAATTAAGTAGTCCCCCTTGTGAAATAAAAATAGCATATATTCACCTCTTGCACCAGTGCTGTTCTAGTGATGTTGGTACCAGGTCTGCCGCAGTTTGTGTGAGTCCTGTAGCCCAATATCGAACACTGATGGGCGACAAGGCCACATGAACCTCAGTGCCGGCATCAATGGAAAAGTGCTGATGTAGAATGCGAGTATCCGTGTAGTGGACAACCCCTTTAAGTATAGCTTATTGGGAAAACTCGAGCAGGACAGAAATGTTATGTTTAATGGCTGGTAGAGTGGTGACACCCTTGTGACCTGTTCAATTGATAAAGAAAATGTATAATACAAAAGGTGCTCTAGGTACTAATAGTTGTGTGTGAAAGGTCCAGACCAAATAGTGGGAGGAGAAATGTATAGGAATTTAACGGTCCAGTGCCAGCATTTGTATTTGGGAATATTCTTCCACCCATTTCATTTTTTAGCAATTTTTTTAAATCTGACCCTAGTCACTTTATTAAGTAATAACTCTGAACTGGTTCTCCCACTGATTCTGTTTTACGTGACACATTGTACTTTGTGGTAATTTTAGGTCAATATGATTTACACTTATTTTTAATGACAATTTTTTACTTAATCCTTCACTTGTTTATTCACTGATCTAATACCCTTCAATAGTAATGTATTGCAGGGTATTAGACCTGGAAAGTTTAACACTGACAGGAGGCATGTTACACTCTACGTATAGAAGGCAGACCTAAAGGATGACAACCATCGGCACCCTATGACTGCCTTGAGGCAGGGATGGTGTGGGGCAACGAGTCCTCACCCTGAAAATGTTCTAAATGCCACATTTGCAATTGAAATGTTAAACAACCAGAGACGATGCTGGCACCAGCATGGTTGTCAGTAAAATGGATTTTGGGCTCCCGTGCCTGCTTGATCACCATGAAGAACTTACCATATATATCATATGTTTAGAACACCTCTCCCATCATGACATACAGGGAAGAGGTCAAATATAACTCATTACAGTATCCACAATAGCATACATACAAGAATGATTGCCCATAGCAAAAAGTAAAATGGGCTCCCCTTCATATTGCCAGGTTTGCCATCCAGGCCAGAAATATCTAGTCTTTTTTTCTCCCTCCAAGCCCTTTTCATGGGTCAATGAGGTTCCTCTAGGGAGGGGAGTCCATAGCACCTTGTAGCCACAAAACACCATAAAACCAACCAGCGTAAGGCCTCTCCAAGGGCCGAAGAGCCACCACATGATGGTTCCAACACCTACTGACATTGATTTGTTCCTTCTTCACATGCTTCCCAACCTATAATCAGGCTGACCTGAATGCAGAACAGTAACAGACACCAACCAAGTAGTCCCTTACAAAAAAAAACACCAAACCCTCCTCTCCATAACTCAGCAGACTTGAATCATTGCCAGCTCTCTGGTCACCCACTTACCATATCGATGACCATTTTTCGTAAAGTCTGGCGCTGTTTTTTGGTCAAATTTTGAAAAATGTCGCAGTTCTCTTCTTGAAGGAGCTTAAATCCAACTGCAAGGTGATGGTTTTCTAAGACCGAAGCATCATTGTACATCAGCGCCAGCTCAGAGTCTAAAAAGGCAAGAAAAAAATGATACAAAATCATGTGGATGAGATATGGAAAATAGATATTAGCGTCTATATGTAGGTGATGAGAGGCAAGATCAGAGCTCATATGTCTGACAATTCCTAGTCACTACCTGACATACTAACTACAGCCTGTTCCAGATTAAAGCAGATGTCCATCTTAGTAAGATGCATCTATCATCTGTCTTCTCATTTTCTAGAACTGTGTGAGTCCATAGATGAGAACAGATCGAAATCCTGTTTAATAAGTGACATTCCCTGCCGGTAGTCCCATTTTAACACCAGATCCACACATCTCTAAAAGCAGCTGCATTCTCACAATATACGTGTGCGCTTTACTTTCCAGTCTGTGCTTTGGAAGTTTATTACAAAGGTGGAGGTTCTATCACTTACTAGTATTTATTAGAAATTGATTTGATACGCCTGGATGATCAACGTCATGAATAGCACTAGCGAAGATGGCAGCCATGATTTCCAAGTCAGTAAACACAGCCTGTAAATATATAAAAATATTTAACTTTAGAGTCAATATTAACAACTAAAAAAAAAACATCAACAGTCTAAAAGCAAAGTTAAAGAGAACCTGTCACCCCGAAAATCGCGGGTGAGGTAATCCCACCGGCATCAGGGGCTTATCTGCAGCATTCTGTAATGCTGTAGATAAGCCTCCGATGTTACCTGAAAAAGGAGAAAAAGACATTAGATTATACTCACCCAGGGGCGGTCCCGCTGCTGGTCAGGTCCGATGGGCGTCTCCGGTCCGCTGCGGCGCCTCCCATCTTCTTTCCATGACGTCCTCTTCTGATCTTCAGCCACGGCTCCGGCGCAGGCGTACTTTGCTCTGCCCTCTTGAGGGCAGAGGATAGTACTGCAGTGCGCAGGCGCCGGAAAGGTCAGAGGCCCGGCGCCTGCGCACTGCAGTACTTTGTCTGCCCTCAACAGGGCAGAGCAAAGTACGCCTGCGCCGGAGCTTAAAAGTCGGTAATTCAATTGCCGGCTTTTGCTATCTCCTTCAAAAACCCGACATGATTTATATACAGTAAACTATGTCATATCCCCTTTTTTTTGCATATTCCACACTACTAATGTTAGTAGTGTGTATGTGCAAAATTTGGCCGTTCTAGCTATTAAATTAAAGGGTTAAATGGCGGAAAAAATTGGCATGGGCTCCGCGCAATTTTCTCCGCCAGAGTAGTAAAGCCAGTGACTGAGGGCAGATATTAATAGCCTGGAGAGGGTCCACGGACTATGGGAATATATATGTACAATAAAATATTACAACAAACGGTGTGTGTTTATTTCATTAAAAGACTTTTTAATAATGTGTGGGTGTTTCTTTAACTCTTTCATACAATTGGATTGATAATGGATAGGTGTCATAATAGACGCTTCTCCATTATTAATCTGGCTTAATGTCACCTTACAATAGCAAGGTGGCATTAACCCTTCATTACCCCATATCCCACCGCTACACGGGAATGGGAAGAGAGTGGCCAAGTGCCAGAATAGGCGCATCTTCCAGATGTGCCTTTTCTTGGGTGGCTGGGGGCAGATGTTTTTAGCCGGGGGGGGGGGGGGGTAGGGGAAAAACCGTGGACCATCTCCAGGCTATTAATATCTGCCCTCAGTCACTGGCTTTACCATTCTGGCGGAGAAAATTGCGCGGGAGCCCACGCCAATTTTTTCCGCCATTTAACCCTTTAATTTAATAGCTAGAACGGCCAAATTTTGCACATACACACTACTAACATTAGTAGTGTGGAATATGCAAAAAAAAAAGGGGGATATGACATGGTTTACTGTATGTAAACCAGGTCTCATATCATGTCGGGTTTTTGAAGGAGAAAGCAAAATCCGGTAATTGAATTACCGACTTTTAAGCTATCTAGCGCTGTATGAAATATTAATATATACATATATGTGTCTCAATGACATATATATATATATATATATATATATTCTATGTGTACACATTTATTCTACCTATTCTATTGTAACCTGTCAGTGTGATTTTAATGTACACCGCACTGAATTGCCGGCTTTTCTCGCTAACACCGCTGCATATTTCTCGCAAGTCACACTGCTGGTCCGTGTGTAATCCGTATTTTTCGGGCCCCCATAGACTTGCATTGGCGATTTTTTTGCGCAATACAGTGACAAATGCAGCATGCTGCGATTTTCTACAGCCGTAGAAAGCCGTATAATACGGATCAGTAAAATACGGCAGATAGGAGCTGGGGCATAGAGAATCATTGGGCCGTGTGGAATGCGTGTTTTACGGACGTATTTAATGTGCTCATACGTCCGTAAAACTCGCTAGTGTGACGCCGGCCTCATACACAGCAATCAGCGGTCTTAATCAACATCATCCATTCACTGAGGACACTAGTACTTCTAGTATTAGGCTACATGCTGAGACTTTGGGGAGTTTTTAATGTTGCACAATTTCTGCACATATTATGAAAATTAGGTTATTTGCAGGTTTTTACTTGTGTTTTTGAGATGGCGTTATTTGTCTCTTGTTGTTATGACACGTTTGAAATAAAGCTGTTATGTTTTGATACTTCATGGTATTTGGCTTTGACAAAACTTTATTGATATACTGTGTTTTTTTGGACTATAAGACGCACCTCAAATTTAGGAGGAAAATAGGAAGAAAAATAATTTTTAATATAAAAAGGGGGTCTATCTTATAGTCCAAATTTAGCTTAAGGGGAGTGGGCAGTAGAGCGGGGTCACAGATGTGGAGCAGCATTGCAAGGAAGAGGGGACAAAAATTGACAATTTTAGATGTGTCATGCTAATAGACACCTATCCAAAAAGACTGAAAGCTGTCATAAATCTATAGGGTACGTCAACAAAGTATTAGTTTAAGGGTATGCTCACACTAGCATATAACACGGCCATCCAATTAGTGCTGTACACCACTTAAACTAGGTCTTATTTTTGGTGCATATATTTGACAATAGAAGAAGCAATACAATGCAGTGCTATGAACATTAGATTATTGATTTAAAATAAGGCATAATGTAAGTTGGCAACCCCTTTAAGATTAAAATAACCTTTTACATTATTCTCATATTTTCCTGATGTAAAGTCCAAATTAGTTTGGGGCTAACATTATAAAAAATATATATGTCTCGTAAAATACAGTGCCTCTTTAGATCGAAAACTGGTTTTGAGATCTACACTTAAAAAGAGCTTATATTTCACTTCTGAGGCTTTAACCAAGCACTACCATGATGGGGGAGACAGGCAAACACAAGGGGAGAAGACGTCACCTCTAGCGCAGGAGTGGATAGCAGGACGTGGGTGGACTGAGCCACATCTGCCGCGTGGATGTTGTTATGGTAGGCCACATCTGCGTGGTAATGATCCTCCAGTGTCATCATGTAGGTGATAAATGTTTCCACAGGAATTCGAAAAGTCTTTAACAGGTCCCTTTCCTGAAAATAAGAAGAAGATTAGTGACTCTAGCGAGTGATTGTAGAAAGGTGGCCCTATAATGTATTTTCTCATGGGGGCTAATTAGAAACTCACATCACAATTTTAGGATATACAGTACAGACCAAAAGTTTGGACACACCTTCTCATTTAAAGATTTTTCTTTATTTTCATGACTATGAAAATCGTAAATTCACACTGAAAGCATCAAAACTATGAATTAACACATGTGGAATTATATACCGTATATACTCGAGTATAAGCCGACCCGAGTATAAACCAACCCCCCTAATTTTGCCACAAAAAACTGGGAAAACTTAATGACTCGAGTATAAGCCTAGGGTGGAAAATGCAGCAGCTACCGGTAAATTTCAAAAGTAAAAATAGATACCAATAAAAGTAAAATTAATTGAGACATCAGTAGGTTAAGTGTTTTTGAATATCCATATTGAATTAGGAGCCTCATATAATGCTCCATAAAGTTTGATGGGCCCCATTAGATGCTCCATATTAAAATATGCCCCATATAATGCTGCATAAAGGGTAATAAGGGACCCATAATATGCTCCATAGAGATATTTGCCCCTTATAGTGCTGCACAAGTGTTATGGCCCCATAAGATGCTCTGCACAGCCACTTGCCCCATATAGTGCTGCACAAGTGTTATGGCCCCATAAGATGCTCTGCACAGCCACTTGCCCCATATAGTGCTGCACAAGTATGGCCCCATAAGATGCTCCGCACAGCCACTTGCCCCTTATAATGCTGCACAAGTATGGCCCCATAAGATGCTCCGCACAGCCACTTGCCCCTTATAATGCTGCACAAGTATGGCCCCATAAGATGCTCTGCACAGTCACTTGCCCCATATAGTGCTGCACAAGTATGGCCCCATAAGATGCTCTGCACAGCCACTTGCCCCTTATAATGCTGCACAAGTATGGCCCCATAAGATGCTCTGCACAGCCACTTGCCCCTTATAATGCTGCACAAGTATGGCCCCATAAGATGCTCTGCACAGTCACTTGCCCCTTATAATGCTGCACAAGTATGGCCCCATAAGATGCTCTGCACAGTCACTTGCCCCATATAGTGCTGCACAAGTATGGCCCCATAAGATGCTCTGCACAGTCACTTGCCCCATATAGTGCTGCACAAGTATGGCCCATAAGATGCTCCGCACAGCCACTTGCCCCTTATAATGCTGCACAAGTGTTATGGCCCCATAAGATGCTCTGCACAGCCACTTGCCCCATATAGTGCTGCACAAGTATGGCCCCATAAGATGCTCTGCACAGCCACTTGCCCCTTATAATGCTGCACAAGTATGGCCCCATAAGATTCTCTGCACAGCCACTTGCCCCTTATAATGCTGCACAAGTGTGGCCCCATAAGATGCTCTGCACAGCTACTTGCCCCATATAGTGCTGCACAAGTATGGCCCCATAAGATGCTCTGCACAGCCACTTGCCCCTTATAATGCTGCACAAGTGTGGCCCCATAAGATGCTCTGCACAGCTACTTGCCCCATATAGTGCTGCACAAGTATGGCCCCTTAAGATGCTCTGCACAGCCACTTGCCCCATATAGTGCTGCACAAGTGTTATGGCCCCATAAGATGCTCCGCACAGCCACTTGCCCCTTATAATGCTGCACAAGTATGGCCCCATAAGATGCTCTGCACAGTCACTTGCCCCATATGCTGTGGCTGCCATAAAAGAAAAAAGAAAAAAATCACATACTCACCTCTCTTCGCTCAGGACCCTGGCACTGTCACCTGCTTCTCATGCGGCTCTGTCTTCGGCACTGACGCTCAGCAGAGGGCGCGCACTTACTACGTCACCGCGCCCTCTCACCTGAGCGTCACTGCTGAAGACAGAGCGATACCCGGACCGAGGAGCAGGTGACTATCGCGCAGCGCAGCGCTCCCCCTCCCCGTATACTTACCTGGTCCTGGCGCTGCCTCCCTGCTTCTTCCCCGGCGCTGCATCTTCTTCCTGTATGGGGGGTGGAGCCGCATATTCATTACTGTATATGAGTGGTGCCATGTGACCAGGGGTGGATTAAGGGTAGCCAGGGCCCCGCGCTGTTCACACACTGTGGGCCCCCCCGGTCATGTGACGGGGGTCATGTGACGGGGGTCACGTGACGGGGGTCATGATATACCCGAACCAGATTATTCCAGAAAAAGGGCCGGGCCCTACTCTACTGTAACCTAGGAAATATTTGTTAAAATCTGCAATACAATTTAGGTATATCTTGACCAATAATATCACATACAAGGAACAAATACCACCGCACCATGACCAGACCACAAATTACAACCACAGTGATCAAATAATAGCACATACAAGGGACAAATACCACCGCACCATTTCCAGACCACATATTACCATACCTCCCAACTTTTGAAGTTGGGAAAGAGGGACAAAGTTTGCGGTGCGCGTTGCGCGCCGCAGCAAATTTTAGGACACACCTCTGACCACACCCATTCACTAGTCACACCCATATCCATGTCTCAACCACACCCATTTAGCTCTGCTGATCACACTGTTCATAAAGAATAATTATAAAAAAAAAATATGGCCACACAGTGCTCGATACTGTATAATGGCCACACATGATGTTCAATACTGTATAATGACCCCACATGATGCTCCATACTGTATAATGGCCACACATGATGTTCCATACTGTATAATGGCCCCACATGATGTTCCATACTGTATAATGGCCCCACATGATGCTCAATACTGTATAATGACCCCACGTGATGCTCAATACTGTATAATGGCCCCACATGATGCTCAATACTGTATAATGACCCCACATGATGCTCAATACTGTATAATGACCACACATGATGCTCAATACTGTATAATGACCCCACATGATGCTCAATACTGTATAATGGCTACACATGATGCTCCATACTGTATAATGACCCCACATGATGCTCAATACTGTATAATGGCCCCACATGATGCTCCATAATGGCCACACATGATGCTCCATACTGTATAATGACCGCATATGATGCTCCATACTGTATAATAGCCGCACATGATGCTCCATACTGTATAATGGCCACACATGATGCTCCATACTGTATAATGGCCACACATGATGCTCCATACTGTATAATGACCGCACATGATGCTCCATAATGGCCACACATGATGCTCCATACTGTATAATGACCGCATATGATGCTCCATACTGTATAATAGCTGCACATGATGCTCCATACTGTATAATGGCCACACATGATGCTCCATACTGTATAATGGCCACACATGATGCTCCATACTGTATAATGGCCACACATGATGCTCCTTACTGTATATTGGCCGCACATGATAATGGCCACACATAGCTACTCCTACACACGCGGCTGCGCTCCGTAAACTTTGCATACACGGCTCCGCTCCGTACACACGGCTCCACTCCATACATCTCATACACACACGGCTCCGCTCCGTACACATTCAGCTCCGCTCCATACACCTCATACACGGCTCTGCTCCATACACCTCATACACACACGGCTCCGCTCCATACACCTCATACACACACGGCTCCGCTCCATACATCTCGTACACACGGCACTACTCCGTACACCTCATACACACACCGCTCCGCTCCATACACATTGCACACACTGCTCCGCATACCTTGCACACACACAGCTCCGCTGCGTACACCTCATACACATACGGCTCCTCTCCATACATCTCGTACACACACGGCACTACTCCGTACACCTCATACACACGTGGCTGTGCTCCGTACACCTCATACACACGCGGCTGTGCTCCGTACACCTCATACACACGTGGCTGTGCTCCATACACCTCGTACACACGCGGCAGTGCTCCGTACACCTCGTACACACGGCTCCGCTCCGTACACCTCGTACACACGCGGCTGTGCTCCGTACACCTCGTACACACGCGGCAGTGCTCCGTACACCTCGTACACACGGCTCCGCTCCGTACACGTCGTACACACGCGGCTGTGCTCCGTACACCTCGTACACACGCGGCTGTGCTCCGTACACCTCGTACACATGCGGCTGTGCTCCGTACACCTGGCTCCGCTCCGTACACACGCGGCTGTGCTCCGTACACCTCGTACACATGGCTCCGTACACCTCTTACACACGACTCTGCTCCGTACACCTTGTACACACGCGGCTGTGCTCCGTACACCTCGTACACATGGCTCCGTACACCTCGTACACACGCGGCTGTGCTCCTCCGTACACCTTGTACACATGCGGCTGTGCTCCGTACACCTTGTACACATGGCTCCGTACACCTCTTACACACGCGGCTGTGCTCCGTACACCTCGTACACACGACTCCACTCCGTACACCTTTCACATGCTGCTCCGCTCCATACACCTCGTACACACGCGGCTGTGCTCCGTACACCTCGTACACACGACTCCACTCCGTACACCTTTCACATGCTGCTCCGCTCCGTACACCTCATACACACGCGGCTGTGCTCCGTACACCTCGTACACACGCGGCAGTGCTCCGTACACCTCGTACACACGGCTCCGCTCCGTACACCTCGTACACACGGCTCCGCTCCGTACACCTCGTACACACGCGGCTGTGCTCCGTACACCTCGTACACACGCGGCTGTGCTCCGTACACCTCGTACACACGCGGCTGTGCTCCGTACACCTCGTACACACGCGGCTGTGCTCCGTACACCTTGTACACATGCGGCTGTGCTCCGTACACCTTGTACACATGGCTCCGTACACCTCGTACACACGCGGCTGTGCTCCGTACACCTTGTACACATGCGGCTGTGCTCCGTACACCTTGTACACATGGCTCCGTACACCTCGTACACACGCGGCTGTGCTCCGTACACCTTGTACACATGCGGCTGTGCTCCGTACACCTTGTACACATGGCTCCGTACACCTCTTACACACGACTCCGCTCCGTACACCTCGTACACACGTGGCTGTGCTCCGTACACCTTGTACGCATGGCTCCGTACACCTCTTACACACGACTCCGCTCCGTACACCTCGTACACACGTGGCTGTGCTCCGTACACCTTGTACGCATGGCTCCGTACACCTCTTACACACGACTCCGCTCCGTACACCTCGTACACACGCGGCTGTGCTCCGTACACCTTGTACACACGACTCCGCTCCGTACACCTCATACACACGCTGCTCTGCTCCGTACACCTCGTACACACGCGGCTGCGCTCCGTACACCTCATGCACACGGCTCCGTACACATCGTACACACACGACTCCGCTCCATAGACCTTTCACACGCTGCTCTGATCCATACACCTCGTACACACACGGCTCTGCTACATCCACCCTATAAACACCTCCTGACCTCACACATACGCTGCCTTACCTTCCTCCGGCGCCATGGCAACCAGCAAAGTCCTGTACACGGAGGTCCTCCTCCCGATCATGTGACCCCTGACTCCTCCCATCCGGTGACCTCATCACAGGTCCTGTGCACAGAGCAGCCATTATGTGGTGTGCTGCTGTGCAGGCCTGGTGCAGGGACTCGGAGCTCTCAGCTGACCGGCTGATACACGCACCTCCCAACCAATGCGGGCCCCCTCTCTCTGCCCACCGGGTCCGGGGGCACACAAATGCCGGCGGGCATTCAGACACTTAGTGGAGGGTCAATCTGTGCGGTAGCCCAGGGCCCCCCCAGACCACTGGGCCCTGGGCTACCGCCCATATTGACCCTCTGATAATCCGCCCCTGCATGTGACCACTTAATACAGGAAGAAGATGCAGCGCTGGAAGAAGCAGGGACTGCAGGGACCGCGCCAGGAGCAGGTAAGTATAATTACACAGCCCCCGCTCCCCCTCCCCTGCCGACCCCCGGGTATGACTCGAGTATAAGCCGAGAGGGGGACTTTCAGCCCAAAGAAATGGGCTGAAAATCTCGGCTTATACTCGAGTATATACGGTACTTAACAAAAAAGTGTGAAACAACTGAAAATATGTCTTAAATTCTAGGTTCTTCAAAGTAGCCATCTTTTGCTTTGATGACTGCTTTGCACACTCTTGGCATTCTCTTGATGAGCTTCAAGAGGTAGTCACCGGGAATGGTTTTCACTTCACAGGTGTGCCCTGTCAGGTTTAATAAGTGGGATTTCTTGCCTTATAAATGGGGTTGGGACCATCAGTTGTGTTGTGCAGTAGTCTGGTGGATACACAGTTGATAGTCCTACTGAATACTGTTAGAATTTGTATTATGGCAAGAAAAAAAGCAGCCAAGTAAAGAAAAACGAATGGCCATCATTTTTTTAACTCAAATGTTTTTTATTAAATATAAGAGCACAATAAAACATTTCACATTAAGGTATACGTTTCCATTTTTCCCCACTCTTAACCCTCCCTTACCCATCCCGCCCCCCTCCTTCCCTTTTAGACAGCTCACGCCTTCCTCTTAACATATCCAGTAGTATTATATACGTTATCCATATACAATAACTAATTTGTACACGAGTACACCATAAATATATAGGTGAACCCTCCTCAGGCCTAACTTCTCTTAGCCTCCCCTAGCCTAGATCCAGCCAGGGCATCCACAATTTATCAAACAGGCCCATCTTCCCTCTTTTCTGATATACACCCTTTTCCAGGGTAATGACCTGCTTCACATATTTAAGATATTCTCCCCTCGAGGGAGGTTCCTCTTTGATCCAATTTTTGGCTATGACCTTTCGAGCCATGTATAGTAGTCTAGCGATTGCTATTTTCAGCTTGTTATCCACAGTTATCTCTTCCACGTACCCCAGCACGCACACCAAAGGTTCTCTTGGAATTACACATCTGTATGCCCCTTCTATCCGGCTTACAACCACCAACCAAAAAGCAGTCAATCTCGGACACGACCATAACATATGAAACATTCCAGCACGATCATTCCTACATCTAGGGCATTCCGAGTCAGATCTCAGCCCAGCTCTATACAGGACATCCGGGGATTTATACACTCTGTGCACAATATAAAGCTGGGAGAGCCTATACGGCTCATTCAGTGATAGTTTCGGTATCCATTCTAATACAGACTCCCACGTTTCATCCTCTAAACGACCCAGCTCTCTTTCCCATTTAGCCCTCGCACCAATCAGATATTCTAATAGGTGAGTGTGAAGCAGATCCTTATATAAAGATGAAATGGCACCCCTCGTTGTCCCCACTCCACAGATGTAGTCTAGTACTAAGTCGTTTTGAATTTGGAAACAATCTCCCTCATTCTGGGCCACAAACGCATGCTGTACTTGTGCATATTGGAACCCCCCAGATGCCTTAAGACCATATTCCGACTGTAGCTGGGAAAAGAATTTCAACTCCCGTCGCTCTAAAATCTGACAGGCATACCGGATCCCCTGGCTTGCCATTCTGGTATTTGTCCCATCGCCAAAAACTCCGATAGATTATTATTAAACCACAGCGGAGAAAACCTGGTCAGACAAGCAACCCCGCAAATTTGTTTAACTCTCCCCCATACTTTATATATCAGAAACAATGTTGGGCATGTTAGCGGTCGAGTTCCCGCCTCTGCACAGGGGGAATCTCGGGCCATCTCCGCTGCGGTCTCCCATTTTTCTCCTGCCGCAGTGGAGACGTCCAGCCTCGGACTGGAGCACCCTGGGCCCACCAGAGAAAATCATTCTTGGAGCCCACTATGTAGCTACATGGAAATAGATACAAGACCATCAATTGTGCGGTAAAAAGCGCTAATATCAGTGTATAATATAAGGTAGTTCACGTCTTAATTATGTAGCAAGGATTGGGGTAGCCCCCTCACAGAATATATTGTAGCCTCCTCATAAAATATAATGCAGTCCCCTCTCATAGAATATAATGCAGCACCCCACAAAATATAATGCAACCCCCTCAGGTATAACGCATACCCCACCATAGAATATAATGTAGCACCCTCATAGGGTATAATGCAGCCCCCCTCATATAGTATAATGTAGCCCACCACAGAATATAATGTGGTCCTCTGAGAGAATGCAGCCCCACCATAGAATATGATGCAGCCCCCCATAGAGCATACTGTAGCCCCCTCATATAGTATGATGTAGCCCCCCATATAATGTAGTCCCCTGAGAATGCAGTCCCCCCACAGAATATAATGTAGCCCCCCTCATAAAGTATAATGCAGCCCCTCTCCACCCCCATCATTGTCCTCATCACCACCTCCATCATTGCCTTCTCCCCCACCACCCCTATGATTCTCCCCACCACCCCATCACTGCCCATTCCACAACCTGCATCATTGCCTCCTCCCCCACCATCATTGTCCATTTCATCACCTCCATCATTGCCTCTCCCACCACCATCATTGCCCATCACTTCTATCATTGCTTCCCCTCACCTCCATCATTGCCTCCCCACCACTACCATCACTGCCCATCACCTCCATCATTGTCTTCCCCCACATCATTGCCCATTGCCTCCATCATTGTCTCCCCCACCACCATCATTGCCCATCACCTCCATCATTGTCTCCCCCACCAAAATCATTGTCCTTCACCACACACACACACACACACAGCACACTGCAGCAGCAGCTCATCACATACACACACACGCAGGCACACACACAGACATGCAAGCACACACACAGCTCACCGCAGCAGCGGCTCATCACACACACACACGCTGGCACACACACACTCTCACACACACACAAGCAGGTACACACACGCAGGCACACACACACACAGCTCACCGCAGCAGCAGCTCATCACACACACGCAGGCACACACACACTCTCACACACACATGCAGGCACACAGTACAGCTCACCTCCCCGCAGCAGCAGCTCATCCCGGCAGCCTCTTCCTTGCTGGAAGCTTTCTGACTGAGACAGCGCGCTGGGTGATGACGTCATCCAGCTGGGCTGTCTCAGACACGAAGCAGGATGCCGGGAGGTGAGCTGCTCTGTGAGTCTGTGTGTGCGCCTGCGTGTGTGTATGTGTGCGGTGCTGTGTGTGCGTGTGTGTGTGTGGTGCTTGAGTGGGGCTTTACGTGTGGGCAGTGTTAGCGGCAGCCTGTGGCTATCACTGCCCGCTATTAAAAACAAATGGTATTCACGCCTCTCCATGCCCATAGGGGAGTGGAGAAGCGTGAATATTCATTTTGCTTTAGCAGCGGGGACAGGATCCTGTCTCCAGCTGCTGCTACTGGCACAGGGCGGGCCCCCTTGACTCAGGGGCCCTATAGCCACTGGCAAGGGGCCCCTGGAGCAGTGGGGGCCCTAGGCAGCTGCTGGCCAGTATGCCAGCAGGTGTCAGTGCCTGGGCCCACCGGAGAATCCTCCGGTTCTCTGGTGGGCCAGTCCGAGCCTGTCACATCGGTCCCAGCGTCTCGCTCAGTCTGACTCTGTGCAAAGGGTTACTGCTGCTTTTCCAGCTTCTGCCATTGAAGCCAGTGTTGGGCAGCGGCGAGCAGACGCTTTTGGGACTAAGTCCTGCTTTTCCCCTTCTGAGCATGCCCAGGGTAAGATCTCTCATTGGAGATCGAGGGTCACATGCTCAGATACTGCAGCAAGACCCATTGGTTCTCCAGGAAGGTCCTGAAGTTCCTCAGGCTCTGTGGCAGCCTCTCATTGGTCCTTCTAGGAAGGTCCTGTATGTGCTGCAGCTATATAATGTTCGCATGGCCGCACAGCCATGCGCTAGTATCAATTTATGTACGAGCTCAGCGCGGTCATGTTTGTATTCAGTCAGGGATCCCGCTGAAATAAGCCCCTAGAATGCTGGCACCTCCGGCGAGGAGTTTCGTGTTTGCATTTGACTGCATGACCACCATCTGCTCTACTAAGTAGCTGTGTTCCTCTGTGAGCCAGACAGGGCACAGCGTTATCTTTGCTAACAGACTCTGTGAAGTAACAGAGTCTGTTTATACTGCTTTTTGTACCGCCATATCTAGCAGCAGGTGCTTTCCTGCACGGTGGATCCCGGGTTGCGAACGCACCAATTTCTTCTAAATAAATATATATATTCGGTGTGTTCCGCCAACCCTAACAGGGTATTTCTTCCCCAGTATCCCTAGGGATCCATCTTCCAGACACTGTACCGCCGGACTTCTCTTCACCACCCTTTCTATCAAAAGTTGTGTTGTATTGGTTTATGACTCATGTTCTCAGCCCTTTAAATGCTGACATTGGGCCCCCAAGAAATATATTTCAGGGTTAGGTAAAGCCAAGCCTCCCGCGTCCTTAAAGCGTTGAAGTGTCTCCAATCTGGCCATCATTACTTTAAGAAATGAAGGTCAGTCAGTCCGAAAAATTGGGAAAACTTTGAAAGTGTCCCCAAGTGCAGTTGCAAAAACCATCAAGCACTACAAAGAAACTGGCTCACATGAGGACCGCCCCAGGAAACGAAGACCAAGAGTCACCTCTGCTTCTGAGGATAAGTTTATCCGAGTCACCAGCCTCAGAAATCGCAGGTTAACAGTAGCTCAGATTAGAGACCAGGTCAATGCCACACAGGGTTCTAGCAGCAGACACATCTCTACAACAACTGTTAAGAGGAGACTTTGTGCAGCAGGCCTTCATGGTAAAATAGCTGCTAGGAAACCACTGCTGAGGACAGTCAACATGCATAAGAGACTTGTTTGGGCTAAAGAACACAAGGAATGGACATTAGACCAATGGAAATCTGTGCTTTGGTCTGAGGAGTCCAAATTTGAGATCTTTGGTTCCAGCCACCGTGTGTTTGTGCGAAGCAGAAAAGGTGAATGGATGGACTCTACATGCCTGGTTCCCACCGTGAAGCATGGAGCAGGAGGTGTGATGGTGTGGGGGTGCTTTGCTGGTGACACGGTTGGGGATTTATTCAAAATTGAAGGCATACTGAACCAGCATGGCTAGCACAGCATCTTGCAGCGGCATGCTATTCCATCCGTGTTTGCGTTTAGATGGGCCATAATTTATTTTTCAACAGGACAATGACCTCAAATACACCTCCAGGCTGTATAAGGGCTATTTGACCAAGAAGGAGAGTGATGGGATGCTACGCCAGATGACCTGGCCTCCACAGTCACCAGACCTGAACCCAATGGAGATGGTTTGGGGTGAGCTGGACCGCAGAATGAAGGCAAAAGGGCCAACAAGTGCTAAGCATCTCTGGGAACTCCTTCAAGATTGTTGGAAGACCATTGCCGGTGACTACCTCTTGAAGATCATCAAGAGAATGCCAAGAGTGTGCAAAGCAGTCATCAAAGCAAAAGGTGGCAACTTTGAAGACCCTAGAATATAAGACATAATTTCAGTTGTTTCACACTTTTTTGTTAAGTACCGTATATACTCGAGTATAAGCCGAGATTTTCAGCCCAAATTTTTGGGCTGAAAGTGCCCCTCTCGGCTTATACTCGAGTCACGGTGGGTGGCAGGGTCGGCGGGTGTGGGGGAGAGGGCGCTGAGGCATATTTACCTAGTCCCGGCGATCCTGACGCTCCCCCTGCCGTCCCACGGTCTTCGGTGCTGCAGCTCTTCCCCTTTTCAGCGGTCACGTGGGACAGCTCATTAGAAAAATGAATATGGACTCCACTCCCATAGGGGTGGAGCCGCATATTCATTTCTCTAATCAGCGGTAACGGTGACCGCTGATAGAGGAAGAGGCTGCGGCACCGAAGACAGTGTGACAGGCAGGGGCAGCGTCAGGAGTGCCGGGACTAGGTAAGTATCTCATATTCACCTGTTCCCGTTCCACACGCCGGGCGTCGCTCCATCTTCCTGGCGTCGCTCCATCCTCCCGGCGTCTCTCCGCTCTGACTGTGCTGGTCAGAGGGCGCGATGACGCATATAGTGTGCGCGCCGCCCTCTGCCTGATCAGTCAGTGCAGAGAGACGCCGGGACCGGACGCTGGGAGCTGCATGCAAGAGAGGCGAGTATGGCTTTTTTTTTTTTTTTATAGCAGCAGCAATGGCACAGCTTTCTATGGTACATCAATGGGGCAATAATGAACGGTGCAGAGCACTATATGGCACAGCTATGGGGCAATAATGAACGGTGCAGAGCACTATATGGCACAGCTATGGGGCAATAATGAACGGTGCAGAGCACTATATGGCACAGCTATGGGGCAATAATGAACGGTGCAGAGCACTATATGGCACAGCTATGGGGCAATAATGAACGGTGCAGAGCACTATATGGCACAGCTATGGGACAATAATGAACGGTGCAGAGCATTATATGGCACAGCTATGGGGCAATAATGAACGGTGCAGAGCACTATATGGCACAGCTATGGGACAATAATAAACGGTGCAGAGCACTATATGGCACAGTTATGGGGCAACAATGAACGGTGCAGAGCAATATATGGCACAGATTTCAATGGGACAATAATGAACGGTGCAGAGCACTATATGGCACAGCTATGGGGCAATAATGAACGGTGCAGAGCACTATATGGCACAGCTATGGGGCAATAATGAACGGTGCAGAGCACTATATGGCACAGCTATGGGGCAATAATGAACGGTGCAGAGCACTATATGGTACAGCTATGGGGCAATAATGAACGGTGCAGAGCACTATATGGCACAGCTTTATATGGAGCATCTATGGGGCAATAATGAACTGTATGGAGCATTATATGAGGCTCCTGATTCAATATGGATATTCAAAAACACTTAACCTACTGATGTCTCAATTAATTTTACTTTTATTGGTATCTATTTTTATTTTTGACATTAACCGGTAGCTGCTCCATTTTCCACCCTAGGCTTATACTCGAGTCAATAAGTTTTCCCAGTTTTTTGTGGCAAAATTAGGGGGGTCGGCTTATACTCGGGTCGGCTTATACTCGAGTATATACGGTATATAATTCCATATGTGTTAATTCACAGTTTTGATGCCTTCAGTGTGAATTTCCAATTTCCATAGTCATGAAAACACAGAAAAATCTTTAAATGAGAAGATGTGTCCAAACTTTTGGTCTGTACTGTACATTTTTGAAATATTTAGAAAATCATGTAAAGTTTGTAAAAAAAAATGTGGCAAAGATCATGTGATATGAATACTATTTCAAGCCATTGTACACATAGAAACAAAATGGACTTACCGATGATATATAAACATAAAAAATGGATATAAAGATGTAATAAAAATGTAAAGAACTGATTTACGGATGACATATACACATATAAAACGGCACATAGATCACATAAAAATGCCCCTGGGATGAAATACAGATGATTTTACATATAAGAGGAAAAGAAAAGATACACGCTATGTAGCACTCCTGTTATCCACTGCCTCTCATTGAATAAAGATACAGGACATAGCCAGTAAGACAGTCTAGAAAGAAAGACCCAAGATAAAAAGGGTCAACTGCACAAGCGGCTTTTATACATCAACACCTTTCCACCATAAAACATCATGGTACACTCACTCTGCACTAGATGTATGGAGCGGACACAGAAACTGAGAGATCGATTTAAGGGTATGTTCATACGTCGGCTTTTTGACTTGTGCAAACCTGCCAAGTTTTTCAAGAGGAACATGCTTCAGGAAATGCCAATAGCCTCTTCAGAAGGAAGACGACTTGATCTCTGCCGCCACCTACTGGACGTAGCAATCCTAAAAGTCAATATCGACTCTTTAAGGAGCCTTGAAACATAACTATAGGAGCATTGCATGGCCTATAAATGCCTTTACTATGGCTTGGCACTCCACTAGTCAGAGGCCTTTCATACAGCTAAATCAGATCTCATGCTTTGCACTGAGGAGGGGCAACACCCTGAAACATGCCTCCAAATGGAGTTTTGGGTTTGGCTTCTTATCCCAAGTCAAGCGGAAACGCTTGTTAAAGAGTCTGACTTTTAGGATTTCTGCTTCCAATAGGTGACAGCAGAGATAAGTCGTCTTCCTTTTGAAGAGGATTTTAAAATTCCCAGAAAAGCATTGCATTGTCTACAAGTCTCCGTACACCAGCCTGGCACTCACTCTCGGCAAGGAGAAACGTTCTCCCTTAGACCCTCAGAAAATGCTGGCATTGTTTTTTTCCTGAAGCATCTTTTGTATTGTTAATTAGTTGCTTCCTGAGTGTTTTTTTTACTTTACATTTTTAGCCACCAGCGTTTTCTTGAGGTTTTTCACATAGTTTTTTTTTAATTTTTACACTCCATTGAATATTGAAGAAACCGCTAGCTGTTTGTGAAGCAAAGACACTACAAAAATGCTCCAAAAATGTCCAGACATCTTATAAGCCTTCCCATTGACCTGTATTGTATAGTATAGAGCATCTTCAAGAAGAAAATGCCAGAATGGTCAGGTCACTTCTTTTATCTTTGGAATCCTGAAGTGGTTAAAAGATGCTCAAAACTGTGAACTTGAACATAAGAGCAACTTGTTGTTTTCACATAGAATGACTGTGTTCAATCTTTTGAGTATTTTCTCGGTGTAATCTACCTAAAAACCATGTCATGCACTTACCCTAAAAATCAGTGACCAGAGCTGAACTCCGGTTGCTACTGTTTAACCTTTTAGATGCCACTGTCAATCTCTGACTGCCACATTTAAATGGTTGTAATTGACCTGGATGCCCACTGCTCCCCTTGCAACAAGGTTATGGGATTCCGATGAGTTAATATGGCAGCCTTCTCCCCTTGAATACACCAGTAGTTGCCACCTTTGTACTCCCATGAAGACCTATGGCATTATTGTACTATATACAGGTCCTTCTCAAAAAATTAGCATATAGTGTTAAATTTCATTATTTACCATAATGTAATGATTACAATTAAACTTTCATATATTATAGATTCATTATCCACCAACTGAAATTTGTCAGGTCTTTTATTGTTTTAATACTGATGATTTTGGCATACAACTCCTTATAACCCAAAAAACCTGTCTCAATAAATTAGCATATCAAGAAAAGGTTCTCTAAACGACCTATTACCCTAATCTTCTGAATCAACTAATTAACTCTAAACACATGCAAAAGATACCTGAGGCTTTTATAAACTCCCTGCCTGGTTCATTACTCAAAACCCCCATCATGGGTAAGACTAGCGACCTGACAGATGTCAAGAAGGCCATCATTGACACCCTCAAGCAAGAGGGTAAGACCCAGAAAGAAATTTCTCAACAAATAGGCTGTTCCCAGAGTGCTGTATCAAGGCACCTCAATGGTAAGTCTGTTGGAAGGAAACAATGTGGCAGAAAACGCTGTACAACGAGAAGAGGAGACCGGACCCTGAGGAAGATTGTGGAGAAGGACCGATTCCAGACCTTGGGGAACCTGAGGAAGCAGTGGACTGAGTCTGGTGTGGAAACATCCAGAGCCACCGTGCACAGGCGTGTGCAGGAAATGGGCTACAGGTGCCGCATTCCCCAGGTAAAGCCACTTTTGAGCTACAGAGAAGCAGCACTGGACTGTTGCTAAGTGGTCCCAAGTACTTATTTCTGATGAAAGCAAATTTTGCATGTCATTCGGAAATCAAGGTGCCAGAGTCTGGAGGAAGACTGGGGAGAAGGAAATGCCAAAATGCCTGAAGTCCAGTGTCAAGTACCCACAGTCAGTGATGGTGTGGGGTGCCATGTCAGCTGCTGGTGTTGGTCCACTGTGTTTCATCAAGGGCAGGGTCAATGCAGCTAGCTATCAGGAGATTTTGGAGCACTTCATGCTTCCATCGGCTGAAATGCTTTATGGAGATGAAGATTTCATTTTTCAGCACGACCTGGCACCTGCTCACAGTGCCAAAACCACTGGTAAATGGTTTACTGACCATGGTATTACTGTGCTCAATTGGCCTGCCAACTCTCCTGACCTGAACCCCATAGAGAATCTGTGGGATATTGTGAAGAGAAAGTTGAGAGACGCAAGACCCAACACTCTGGATGAGCTTAAGGCCGCTATTGAAGCATCCTGGGCCTCCATAACATCTCAGCAGTGTCACAGGCTGATTGCCTCCATGCCACGCCGCATTGAAGCAGTCATTTCTGCCAAAGGATTCCCGACCAAGTATTGAGTGCATAACTGAACATTATAAGGCTGGTTTCACACTAGCGTTTTTGAACGCATGCGTTTTTTTAAAAAAACGCATGGTACAAAAACGCATGTAAACGCGTGTAAACGCTGCGTTTTTTTGACGCACGCGTTTAACGCGTGCGTCAAAAAAACGCAGCGTTTACACGCGTTTACATGCGTTTTTGTATGCGTTTGCGTTTTTTGTGCATTTTTGGGGGAAAAAAAAAAAAAGGTTACAATAACCAACCAATGAGAATAGAGTGGGCTAGAGAGGGCGTACATGATTGGGACTCAATATATAGACCCTAGGGGTACATAAAGTTTCAGAGCTTGCTACTGTTTCCGGTGTCACGATGGATCTTTCAATAGCGAACTTTAATTTCCAACTGGAGTTCAGCTTCAAGATTTTCCTTGCCTGTGTTTTTGCTTGGGAGCAAGACCGAAACCGCCAAAGATGGAGAAGGAGACAGCGTCGGCGTTTTTGGAGGCACCCCATCATTGAAGTGCGTGAGACCCGCGGAGCATATCACACCCTGTATGCGGAGCTGAATGCCAACCCGGAGAAATTCCAGGATTACACCAGAATGTCGCAAGATTCTTTCCGTGAATTACTGTCTCGTGTCGAAGGTTCCATACGGCGACAGGACACACGGCTCCGTAGAGCAATTCCACCCGAGGAACGTCTGTTGGTGACATTACGGTACGTTCCAAAAATAAACCAATGATAGTCAAATTTTGGGGTTATGACATGTATTTTGGGTTGTTTTTTTAAAATTTTTCTTATTGAAAAACAACATAAAATAAGAGCCGTTTTATAATGTTTTTTTTGGTTTCTTTTCCTTCTAGATTTCTGGCCACAGGAGAGAGTTTATCTTCCCTGCACTTCCAATACCGCCTTGGAATCTCAACCCTGTCCGGAATTGTTGTGGACACCTGTCGTGCGTTATGGAATGTACTCCGTGAGGAGTTTATACCCGTACCCACCGTGGACATGTGGCGGGAAATATCCAAAACATTTTTGAACGTGTGTGATTTTCCAAACTGTTTAGGGGCGGTGGATGGGAAGCACATCCGCATTGTTAAACCTGCAAGAACCGGATCTGAGTTTTTTAATTATAAAAAATATTTTTCGATAGTGCTCATGGCAATAGCGGATGCGGAGTGTCGCTTCATCGCCGTGGACGTTGGAGCTTTTGGCCGTGGCAATGATTCCCAGACCTTCAAGAGCTCTGATATGGGCCGCCGTGTGTATGGCAACAATTTTAATTTCCCCCCTCCACAGCCTCTCCCCAACACTCAAGGGTCACCGCTGCCATTTGTTATGGTTGGGGATGAGGCCTTCCAGATGTGTGAAAATCTCCTGAAGCCATATTCTAGTAGGGACTTGGACCATACTCGCAGAATATTCAACTACAGACTGACCAGGGCAAGAAGAACCGTAGAGTGCAGCTTTGGCATTCTGGTTGCAAAATGGCGCATTCTCGCAACAGCCATCAATCTAAAAGTGGAAACAGTGGACGAGGTGGTCAAAGCCTGTGTGGTTCTACACAATTATATAATGGCTAAGGAGCGACCCCACATTGAACTTGATGAACCAATTTCACACCCATTGCCCGATTTTCATCATCACCCGATGAGGTCAACTGCAGCCGTTGGTCTTATGCGTGACCAATTTGCGGCCTATTTTGTGTCCGATATTGGACGGGTTTCATGGCAGGACAATGTTGTTTAAATGTCCTGTTGTATGTTAATGTTTACCAAATATTAAATACTGATACCAATTTTTCAAATTAATAAACTTTTTTGTGTTCACCAGGTCTCCTGTCTTTTTCCTCTCTAAAGGTTGAACAAAGATGGGCAGTAGTAGTATATCATAATTTGTAATCCAAAACAAGGAGTGGGTGATAGTTGATGAGGTAATAATTTGATTTTTTTAATCATAATTGACCTCTGTTGCACTCCCTATTTTGGTTTACAAACAATGATATAAACACGCATACTTATAATGTAACCAGATTTAAATTTCTTTATTGGTAATCTTCTTGACGTCATTGCGTCACGACTGGCACGCTCTCTATTCCCGTCAAGTCAAGTGTAAGAAATAATGAATTCATGATGAACATAAACATGATCATGAATTCAAAATTTCTTACACCTGCCAAGGTGAGGATAGATAGTTAGCGTGTGCCAACAATTGTCCCATCAGTTTGACAAACATTGTCACATAATGTGCTATATAGAATATGGTGAATATACAAGTCAGTAATCAACTAAACAGGTCAGGTGTCTATTTTGACATCTGACCGGTTCAGTTGAGTTCTGAACTTGATTTACACCATTTTCTCTTTGTACAGTGACACTACACCAGTTAAAAATTAAAAATAAGAGTATGGAAATAACTACTATTTTTTTGGCCAACTCATATCTGTATACTAAAGAAACACATATAGATGTTGTCTGGTATTTTATACTACTGGAGATATGTGTAGGCCAAAAGAATAAAAGTGTGTAAACGCAGTTTATTGGTGTGTATTTAGAGCGGTGAAAGACACAATAAACCAAACATAATTGTTGAAAATAAACTTTTTTTTATTGGGGAAAAACACAAATTTATTTTTTTTTACCGCGCCGGGTTGAACCACGCCGGCTTGGGGTTGAGTGCCGTAACTGGGGGGTATTTAGAACTGAAGCCTGGCTCACCGTGGAGGAGGAGGCAGAGGTTGCAGGAGAATGGGCAACAAAACTTGAAGGGTCTGGAAGTTCGGGGATGGGGCTTAAAACATGAGGGGCTTGAGACAAACTGCACGGTTGAGACACATCGGAAGGTGATGGGGGAGGAATAAACAAAGTTTTCTGTTTCTTATGGGTTTTGCCAGTTTTCTGTGTTTTCCGGGTTGGGGGAAGTCTTTTGGGGCTAGGGTGTAAACTTTGGGTGGGAGACACGTCAGGACCCGGCTCCACAATTTCACAGTCAGTCTCCATTGTGGAGCGCTCGGCAATCTCTGAGTCCAATGGGGGGAAAGATAAAGTCCCGCCTGGGTCCTGGTGCCTCGTTGGGGGGGGGGAAACAAAAACCCTCCCAGGATCCTGGTGCCTCGTTGGGGGGGGGGGAACTTAACACCCTCCCAGGGCCCTGGGGCATCGTTGGGGTGGGGGAAACAAATCCCATACCAGCGTCCTGCTGCATTGCTGGTGGGGGGGAACATAAAGCCATGGATTGTTCTTGGTGCATCGGGGTGGGTCCTGCCCGGAAACGTATGGCTTGGTCATGCATCATGGGGTGCCCGGTGCGATACGCCATGGATGTGTCCTGCTGCATCGGGGGGTTTCCTGCCCGGAAAGCAACGCCTCGGTCCTGCTGCATCGGGGTTGGTCCGGTCCGATATGCCAGGCCTCGGTCCTCCTGCATCGGGGTGGGTCCGGTCAGATATGCCAGGCCTCTGTCCTGCTGCATCGGGGGTGGGCCGGTCCGATATTGCATGGATGGGTCCTGCTGCATCGGGGGTGGGCCGGTCCGATATTGCATGGATTGGTCCTGCTGCATCGGGAGGTTGCCGGGCCGATAAGCCACGCCAGGGTCCTGCGTCATAGAGGTGTCAGCGGAGGAGGTCCAAGCCGGAGCAGCGGTCGTCACGGTGGTGGCGGTGGGATGTCCAACAGCACTCGTCATCGTGTTGGCGCTGTACTGGAGAACACCTGTTGAGGGAATAGAGGTGGCCGTGCAGTGGTATGCAGCAGAGGTAGGAATGGTGTTTACTTCGGACAGTGACGGCACAGTTGGATATGCCGCCACATTACGACTCTGACTCTGCTGCATAGCCTGCCCCAAAGCAACATTGCAGGCCTGCATCACACTCAGCTGGAGATCAGGGCTAAGGTGTTCCGACATGCTCTGGTGGATTTTATTAAAAAAATGATGAGCTGGCTTCTGGAGGTCGGCTTTAACTTGATCAAGGCTTTTAGCGACATCCTGGATGCGGCACTGTAACAGGTTATGGGACACATCCATTTTGTCACTTAAAGCCTTGATAGCTTCGTGTAAAACCGAGCTCAAGTGCAAAAACTCGGGCATGAGGGACCTATCCGAAGCCCTCTGTCGCTGCCGGGATGAGCCCGCAAAAATGGGTGCAGCGAAAGAGGACTGCGAAAGGGGAAGACCTGATGGGCCAGCTCCCTGGTCTCCAGTGACTGTGGAAGACCCACCTGGTGCTGCGCTGCTGGATGGCTGGGACGGGTCCGTGGCTGTCGGCTGAAGGACCGCTCCAGAACCTGTGGCGACAGTCGTGCAGTGTGTGCTGTGAAAAAATAAAACAGAAAATTAATACCAAACGATAACAAGACGGTACATCCTATGGAATTAAAAATGACAGATTATGTCAATGCAATACAACCGGAGGCATGTGACAAATACTTACGTTCTCAAGAGAAGGACCGGTCTCAGGAAGGCCAGCACACGGTGGTACTTGTACAGCCGGTGCCTTGCTCCGGAACCACTAGCTGCACTCTTCTCTGCACGCAGGTCCTTGTTGAAGCGGTCCTTCATGGAACGCCAACGTGTTCTTACTTTGTCCACTGTGAAATAACAATAAAATATAATGGTCAGAATCAGGACTTTTGGCCATGCTCTCGTGACTGTGTGTGATGACAGAAACTACGAAAAGTTTCTGTCATCACACACAGTCAAGAGAGCATGGCCAAGGTCTGTTGCTTCACACTACCGTGCAATACTTACCAAATGCATTACGGACCCGTGGCGTTGAATTCTCCCAGCCATCCCACAACGCTTGGGCCACCTCACTCCACAAACGACGGATAACACTATTGACGGAGTGCTGTTGATCCCGGCTGTCCCACAACGGGACTCGCTCCTGTACCAGAGTGATTAGCAGGTCATTATCGATGTGGTCATCGTCCCGTTGTGAAACCTAAAATTTAATTAAAAAAAATTAAGTTTGCTCAACCACATTTAAAAAAAAAAAAAAAAAATGAGAAAGGGCAGAAATATGAAAGACAACTTAAATAAGGACAGTCTGCCTGGTATACATACCCGCTGCCGTCTTCCACCTGGACCTTGACTCCGCTGCTCCGTACCTCTCTGTCCCTCAGTTGAAGTGCTCTATAGAATAAAAAAAATATAATTGCCTCATGTGTCGATGTGACAGTCAATACTTACCAAGCTGACGGAACAAAAAATTACCTCGCTCACGTGATCCACTTCTGATTGCCGTGGCTGGAATTCATCATCAGACGAAGAAACCGGAGAAGACATTCTGATGCGTGTTGAAAGAAAAACATTGAAAAAATTAGGACATGTAGATCCAAAAAATTGAAGAATAATGCATTGGCAAGGATATACTCACATTGCTCTGTGTCTTGTCCAACAATGCGTCCGGGCAGGGTGCTGTCTTCCTTGGAGTCTGATGAGAAGTGACCAGAAACTTCCCCCAGCCTTCCTTTTATAACCCTTCAGCTATGGGGGAGCCTTATCAGTGTCTAGACAACCTTATCTTAACTATGGTGCCAAAAAAAACGCATGCGTCAAAAAAACGCATGCGTCAAAAAAAACGCATGCAAACGCATGTCCAAAAAAACGCATGCGTCTCCATTGACTCCAATGCAATTTTTTTCCCAAAAAAAACGCATGTGAACGCATGCGTTTTTTTGGAAAAAAAAAACGCTTTGCAAAATACTACATGTTGCATTTTAGAAAGTGAACGCATGCAGTTAAAAAACGCATGCGTTCAAAAACGCGGACAAACGCGGACATTAAAAACGCACGCGTTTTTAATGTTAAATATAGGGGAAAAAACGCATGCGTTTTTTTGCGGAAAAACGCATGCGTTCAAAAACGCTAGTGTGAAACCAGCCTTATTTGATGGTTTTTTTGTTTGTTATTAAAAAACACTTTTATTTGATTGGATGGGTGAAATATGCTAATTTATTGAGACAGGTTTTTTGGGTTATCAGGAGTTGTATGCCAAAATCATCAGTATTAAAACAATAAAAGACCTGACAAATTTCAGTTGGTGGATAATGAATCTATAATATATGAAAGTTTAATTGTAATCATTACATTATGGTAAATAATGAAATTTAACACTATATGCTAATTTTTTGAGAAGGACCTGTAGTACAATCAAAGGATTTCAGGTTCAAGTCCCACAGGATAAGTTGACACGACTGTATTTTTGGTCCGAGCCCATGTAAAAAATCATATATCACTTGGCCCAATTGAGCTGTTGATATGACCGTTTTTTTTTTTTTTTTTTACACGGAATGTAAAGCATTAAAAAAAAAAAAACGCAGCATGCACTAATGTCTTCTCTATTTAGGATCAGACTCACCCTATTCAATCTATGGGTGTGTGAGAAAAGAAACAAAATCAGATCTCAAATGCGTCAACTGTATGCCATATGATTTTTTATGGATACATTGCAATTCTCTAACATAACAAATTGTATTTGTTCTTGTATATTTTACTAACAGATGTCATACAGATGACAATGCAATTAAAAATTGCACTTTTTAAAATGAAAATTGGACAATTTTTTATTTACCTGTGTATTAACATAGCTACAGAGAGACTAAAATGCGCGATTTAACAAAATTATCAAAAAGTGAAAAAAATATAAAAAGTTTGAATATCTCCCTTTTCTCTATTTAACCACTTTACCCCCCCCCCCCCCCCAAGGTGGTTTATACGTTAATGACCAGGCAAGCTTTTACAATCCTGACCACTGCCAGTTCATGCTTCAAAAGATCCCACTAAATCTGAGATTGCAACATATTGTACTTCAGGAGAGTGCTAAAATGTCTTCGATATAACTTGCGTTTATTTGTGAAAAAAATGGAAATTTGGCAAAAAGTTGAGCAAAGAGTTATGTCACACAAAATAGCGAATAAATAATATTTCTCACGTCTACATGTACATTTACATCTGCACAATTTTTTAAATAACATTTTTTTTTTGTTAGGAAGTTATAAGGATTAAAAGTTGAGCAGCAATTTCTCCTTTTTCCAACAAAATTTACAAAACCATTTTTTGTAAATTTTGTAAAAAAAAAAAAATATGTATAAAAAAATTAATGTTTAACTTTTTTCACAAAAAATTTACTTTAGAACCAATTGTTTTTTCCTTTTCACAGGGGTACCAGGAAAAATGGATCCCAAAATTTGTTGTGCTATTTCTCCTAGGTATGCCGATACCCCATATGTGGGGGAAAACCACTGTTTGGGTGCACGGCACTGCTGGGAAGAGAAGTAGCGCCATTTGACTTTCTGAATGCAAAATTTGCTGGAACAATTAGCGCACACCACCATGTCGCGTTTGGAGAGCCCCTCATGTGCTTAAAAAGTGCAGATCCCCCACAAGTGACACCATTTTGTAAACTAGACCCCTCAGGAAACTGATCTAGATGTGTTATGAGCACATTAAACCCTCAGTTGCTTCACAGAACTTTATAACTTTGAGCAGTAAAAATTAAAAAAAAAAAAAAAAATAGAGACAACATTTTCCCCACAAAAATGTTATTTTAGCACCAAATTTAGCATTTTCAAAAGGGTAACAGGAAACATTTCTCCTGAGTACGTTGATACCTCATATGTGGGAGAAAACTACTGTTTGCGCACACAGCAGGGCTTGGAAGGGGCGTAATTTCACTTTTTTTCAATGTAAAATATGCTGGAATCATTAGTGAACACCATGTCCCGTTTGCAGAGCCCCTGTTGTTCCTAAACAATGGAAAGCCAAATTTTTTTATTTTCCCAAGGGTAACAGGAGAAATTGTACCATACAATTTGTTGTGCAAGTTCTCCTGAGTACGCTGATACCTCATATGTGGGGGAATACTACTTTTGAGGCACAGTGCAAAGCTCAGAAGGGAAGTGGCGACATATTGGAGTTCAGTTTTGCTGGAATGGTTTGAAGGAGCTATATCACATGGGCAGAGGCCGAGTTGCCAGAACAGAAACCCCCTATATGTGAACTCATTTTACAAAGTACACTCCCCAATGAATTCATCTAGTGGTGCAGTGATCATACCGACACCACATGTGCCTCACAGAATTTTGTACCATTGAGCGGTGAAGAAAGAAAAATTAAAAACTTGTTTTAGCCCCAAGTTTTTAATTTTTCTAACGGTTAATAGGGAATTTTTTTTTCACAACTGAGGACCATTTTTTCTTGAGTGCAACAAATCCTGTACATGTAATCGCAAAATATTTTTCTGGCACAGTGCAAATCTCAAAAGGGAAGGAGCGCCATACTATTGTGCAGATTTTACTGTTATGGTTTGCAGGTGCCAAGACCCACTGGGAGAGCCTCTGAGTGGCCAGAACAACAGAACCCCCCATAAGTGACCCAATTTTGCAAACTACACCTCTCAACGAATTCATCTAGGGGTGCAGTGATCATATTGACACCTTGGGTGTGTCACAAAATGTTATACCATTGGGCAGTGAAAAAAAAAATAACTACATTTTTAAAACCAAATTTTTGTTTTAGCCCCAGATTTGACATTTTCACACAAGACATGAGTAAAAATGGCACCATAATTTGACCCACAATTTCTGCTGAATGTAGAAATGCCCCATATGTGGCTGTACAGTACTGCTTAGCCATACGGTGAGACTCGGGAGGGACGGAGCGCTATTTGCTTCCTGGAGCTCAGATTTTCCTAGAACAGTTTGCAGACTCCATATTCAGAGCCCCTATTTGCTAGAAGAGCAGACTCTCCCCCTCAGGTAATCCCTTTCGGAATTTATCTACAGGTGTAGTGACGATTTTGACTACATATTTGTTCTCCAGAAACAAACAGCAATGAATGTTGCCATGTGAAAATTGCAAACTGCCATTGTAGTGACCAGTACATTATGCCCAGCTCATGTTCCTGGAGACATGCACTCATGGCAGGCTCTGATCGCCTCAAAAATGCCAAACATGTGGACGCTATATGTGGTTTAGGCACACTGTGGGGCTCAGAATGGAGGGGGAATTTGGATTTGGGAGTGCAGAAGTTTCTGAATTTCTTTTGAGGGGCGATGAGCCATTTTGCTTTTCCAGAGCCTTTGTACTACCAGTAACGTGGAAGCACCTTAGACTTCCATTAACAGATGATGGACCTGAGTGAGGGTTTTTTTTTGTGGATTGAGTTGAAGCTTTTATTGGGAACATTTTACATAAAGTTTGGGATCACATTTATCCTGCACTCTACGCTGGGCACTTACTTTGGGGTTTCCATCTAGATCTCCGAGTGACATGATTAAGATGAACTCCTTCCTCCCCCCCCCCCCCGAGGGATCCATTCACTATAATGAGGCAGTGGAGTTCCTTTGGACACCCATCTGGCCTCTGTAAGGTGTTGTCCTTCTTTTCAGAAGTGCACAAAACTGTGGCCGACGACACTCTTATGCAATTCTAATAAGACGGACACCGCCGGATCACAGGTCCTGAGGCGTCCACAGTGCCTCCATTTGCCTCATTATAGGGAATCTTCCAACGTGGGTTCTGTCTGAATCACGTATTTCAGATATTTACAATGAAACCCCGATGTAAACCCTCAGCGAAGAGAGAAGGAAAAATGTGTGCAAGCCTTAATGCCAACTTTGGGAGGCAGAATGAACAAAACAGCAGGTGAAGAATTGGTTTATTTATTTTTTACCCCGTTCCTCGTTTTTTTTTATGTTTGGCAACTGTCAAACACTAAAGAATGCTTGCTATTGCAAAAACTAATTTTTGCATCACCATATTTAGATAAATTTTCAATATTTTAGCCCACAGAGTCATGTGACGGCTTGTTTTTTTGCAACACGAGTTGACGTTTTTATTGGTATCATTTTCAGACACATGACATTTTTGATCACCTTTTATTGCGATTTTTGGGAGGCAGAATGAACAAAAACCAGCAACTCAGGATTTTTTGTCATTCTGCGTGTGGTAAAAGTGATAAAGCAGTTTTATTCTTCGCGACAGTACGATTACAGTGATACCCCATTTATATAGTTTTTTATGTTTTGGCGCTTTTACACAATAAAAACTATTTTATAGAGAATAATTATTTTTGCATCGCTTTATTCTGAGAGCTATAACTGTTTTATTTTTCCGCTTATGGAGCTGTATGGCGGCTCCTTTTTGTGGGACTCTGACGTTTTCAGTGGTACCGTGCTTATTTATATTCATCTTTTTGATTGCGCCTTAAGCCACTTTATGTTCAGCAGTATGATGATAAAGCATTGTTTTTTGCCTTGTTTTTCTTTTTTTTTAATGGTGTTCCGTAAAGGGGTTAACTAGTAGGACAGTTTCATAAGTCGGGTCGTTCCGCACGCGGCAATACTAAAATATGTGTACAATAGATTTTGAATTTATTTTTTTCATCCAAGAAGTATTGTTTCTCCTTGTGGAGATCGACATGCTAAGCATGCCGAGATGAGGAGACTTAAAGCCGAAATGCTCCTCTGGGTAATATACTAATTATGCAAATTGTCTCTTCAGAGAGGAACAGAGCTAGAACTCTAGTGCCACCTAATGGAATTAGCAATCCTACAAGTCAATGTTGACCTAGGATAATAGCAAAACCAGAATCTCAGTTTGTAGACACTGTGTTTCAGGATACTGCCCCTCATCAGTGCAAAGTGGAGATCTGGTTTGGCTGTGTTAGAAGTGTCCGACCGTTATCCAAGAAGTATCGTTTCTCCTTGCGGAGATCGACATGCTAAGCATGCCGAGATGAGGAGACTTAGAGCCGCAATGCTCCTCTGGGTAATATACTAATTATGCAAATTGTCTCTTCAGAGAGGAAGATAACTACAACTCTAGTTCCACCTATTGGAAGGTAGAGGAGCATTGCGGCTTTAAGTCTCCTCATCTCAGCATGCTTAGCATGTCGATCTCTGCCAGGAGAAATGATACTTCTTGGATAATGGTCGGACGCCTCTCACACAGCCAAACCAGATCTCCACTTTGCACCGACGAGGGGCAGTACCCCGAAACACAGTGTCTGCAAATTGAGATTCTGGTTTGGCTATTATCCTAGGTCATGTGACAAGGCTCGGTAAAGGGTCAACATTGACTTGAAGGATTGCTACCTTTCAATAGGTGGCACTTTATTGTATATTTTTTTACAAATTTTAAAAAACTTTTTTTAACTTTTCTATTTTGTCCTATTATGGGACTTTCATTTTTTCCAGGCTGATTGCTTGTATAGCATAGAGATGCAGTAGCCTCCCTGTGCTATGCAAACTGTCAGCGCTGCACTGACACAAAAAGCTGTTTTGTCATGCTCTGAGCATGATCAAGCAACTTTGCTAGCTCTGGTGACCCGGATATTATCATGACGACATTGGGTCACCATGGCAATGATCGGGACCCCATGACATCCACAGATTCAAGGGCACAGGGGCTTTCTTCCCTCTGCCGACTCCTGAAATGCAGCATTTAGGGGATTAAAGTGTCGGGAGTGGTGCGGGACCGCTCCTGGCACTGAGTGCCGGGTCTCAGGTGTCAGAATCAGCTGACACCCAGCAGAGATCACACGCGCACAGCCTTTTTGCGCACGCAAAATCACTGGGACGTATCCATACGTCCCAGGTCAATAAGTCTCAGTGGGAAAGGGGTTAAAAATAAGGAAATAATAAAAAAAAAAACTTGATAGGAATCACTGCGTGCATAAAAGTCTGATTTATCAAGTTAAAAATTTTTTTTTTAAAAAAAAAAGCCTAAACTGATAACTTTCAGGTATCTCACATCATGAAAGTATAGAATTAGAAAGCAATCAAAATAAAGTACATAACCCAAAATGGTACCAATAAAAACTTCCACTTACCGAGGAAAAAGCTTGGGTTGATCAATGGAAAAATAAAAAGGTTATGTGTCTCGGAAAATGAGTTTTTTCCAATACACTGTATGGTAAAATGAATGGTGACATTCAAAATTGAGTTATTGCTCAAGGAAGAAGTGGAAGAAAAATAGAAATTTTGCCTGACATTGCCATCTCCGTGTGTGGTTCCACCATTACTCCCAAGCAACATGCCCGCTGCCTTGGGGTCATACTTGATTCCGAGCTTTCCTTCACCACCCACATCCGATCACTGGCTCACTCTTCTTATCTGCATCTCAAAAACATTTCTAGAATTCGCCCTTTTCTTACTTTCGACTCTGCAAAAACTCTTACTGTTTCACTCATTCATTCTCGTCTGGACTATTTTAACTCTCTCTTAATCGGCCTCCCGCTTTCCAAACTCTCTCCAATCTGTCCTGAATGCTGCTGCCAGGATTATATTCCTCATCAACCGTTACACTGATGCCTCTACCTTGTGCCAGTCATTACACTGGTTACCCATCCACTCCAGAATCCAGTACAAAACTATTACCCTCATCCACAAAGTGCTCCATGGCTCAGCACCACCCTACATCTCGTCCCTGGTCTCAGCCAACCACCCTACCCGTGCTCTCTGCTCCGCTAATGACCTCAGGTTAACGTCCTCAATAATCAGAACCTCCCACTTCCGTCTCCAAGACTTTACACGTGCTTCGCCAATTCTTTGGAATGCACTACCCAGGTGCCTAAAACGCATTTGTTCAGACTGGCCTACCGCCTCAACGCATTAACGTAACTATCCCTGTGGGGCCCATTAAAAAAAAACAAAGAAAAAAAAAACATAATCAGGTTCCTCGCATCATGTTCTCATACACTTTATGCAGTTAATAGCCCTGTGTGTCTGTACTGTTACATACTTAGGCTGTTAACCGGTTCATGCAGCTTTACATGAACACCCGAGCCTTACACTATGGCTGGTCCGAACAGCAATTGTTACCATCCACCTCTTGTGTCTCCCCCTTTTCCTACAGATTGTAAGCTTGTAAGCAGGGCCCTTATTCCTTTTGGTATCTATTTGAACTGTGATTACTGTTATGCTGTAATGTCTATTGTCTGTACAAGTCCCCTCTATAATTTGTAAAGTGCTGCGGAATATGTTGGCGCTATATAAATAAAATTATTATTATTAAGTTATTATTATTATAATTGCAAAATGAAAAATTGTCCACTTTAGGAAGGGGTTAAAGAACCCTTATGTAAGCAATTTTCCAGAAAAAGGCATGGTCCTAAAAATCATGTCTCAGAGTCAATTGCGTTTGCTGAAGGTGATGTATGTGTGTGAAGAGATCTAGCGCTCTTCTAATAGGGTCACAAGCGTTCTTCAGCTGTCCGCATTTTACAGACTGTATATGCCAGCCATATGTTTGCTCCCTTACCTGAAAGATGGAGTACATGATGACAGTCAAGGGTCGGTTTCCAGAATACTCTGCTACCTTAAAGATATCAAGGCCCCACTTATTTGACTCTTCTATTTCCTGTAATACAATGCAGTACATACATGTGAGCAGGTGGAGTGTACGCAGGCAATGGTAAAGTTTCAGCAATACTCATCATGCTGAAACCATTACAGGATCCATTACACGGGAATACTGTATACAGCAAGTACGGTTAGTTTATTGTAACAAGGTCGACCACCTCAGAGAAACTGTTAGTGCACAACCTCCACAACGCCTCTTCATATCAAACCATTGCCCTTCTCTCATAACATTCCTTCCCATGGTCACTGAATAGTTTGACATTCTCTCTACAAGTCACACCTCACCACTTGTGCACTTGACCCCATTTCTTCCCAATCTTACCTCATACCTAACCCATCTCTCAACTTATTCATCTTTTGTGTCTTCCTTCTGCTTTCAAAAACACAAAAATCACGCTATCGTGAAGAAGCCATCCCTTTACCCCACCTCTACATCCAGCTATTGCCTCATATCACTACTCTCCTTTGTCTTTAAGGGCAGCTCGGTGGCTCAGAGGTTAGCACAGCAGCCTTCCAGCGCTGGAGTCCTGGGTTCAAATCCCACCAAGGACAACATCTGCAAGGAGTTTGTATGTTCTCCCCGTGTTTGCATGGGTTTCCTCCGGGTTCTCCAGTTTCCTCCCACATTCCAAAGAAATACTGATAGGGAATTTAGATTGTGAGCCCCATTGATAATATCTGCAAAAAAACTGTAAAGTGCTGCGGAATATGTTAGCACTATATAAAAATAAAGATTATTATTTGTCTCAAAACTCCTTGAACAGCACGGCCACATTGAACTTTCCTCCTACCTCTCATCCAACTTGCTCTTCGACAACATACAATCCGGCTTCTGTCCCCACAACTCCATGGAATTGGTCCTAACCAAAATTACAAATAACTTATGAACCGCCAAACTAGCAGACAATAATCTACTACTCCTACTTCTTGAACTGTCACCTGCCTTCAACACAGATGACCACTGTCTTCTACTAGAGATCCTCTCTTCAGGGGGCATCAAAGACCTTGCTCTCTCCTGGATTTCCTCATACCTACATTTAACGTCTCTTATTCCCATAATATCTCCTGCCCTCTCTCTGATGGTGTCCCTTAAAGCTCTGTCCTGGGAACACTACTCTTCCCTATTTGTAGCTTTGTCCTGGGATAACTCAAGGTTCCACAGCTTCCAGTATTACCTACACGCTGATGACATTTAAATCTACCTCTCTAGCTCAGATGTCACCTCTCTGCTGTCCAGAATCCCAGTTTGTCCATCAACTATATCTTCCTCTTCTTAACTCACTTCCTGTATCACAAGTCCACTGCCTCGTTGTAACTCTTGATTCCGTTTTGTCCTTCAAGCCTCACATCCAAGCTCTTAGCACCTCATGTCGTCACCAACTTTAAAATATTTCCAGAATCCATCCTTTCTTCAATTCTGAATCTACAAAAATGTTAGTGCATGCCATCATCATCTCTCCCCTCAACTACTGCAATATCTCCTCTGTGGCCTCCCAACTAACACTCTAGCAATTCTCCAGTCTGGTCCTAACTCTGCAGCCTGATTAATCCCCATCTCTCCTCTGCCAATCCCTTAACTGGCTTCCAATTAGTCTGTGAATCCAGTTTAAACTACTGACTTACAAAGCTGTCCATAATCTATCTCCTCCATACATTTCCGAACTAATCTCCCGACACCTCCCCACGTGTAATCTTTAAGGTACCGTCACACATAACGATTTCGTTAACGATATCGTTGCTTTTTGTGACATAGCAACGATATCGTTAACGAAATCGTTATGTGTGGCAGCGACCAACGATCAGGCCCCTGCTGGGAGATCGTTGGTCGCTGGGGAAAGTCCAGGACTTTATTTCGTCGCTGGATCTCCCGCTGAATCGGCGTGTGTGACGCCGATTCAGCGATGTCTTCACTGGTAACCAGGGTAAACATCGGGTTACTAAGCGCAGGGCCGCGCTTAGTAACCCAATGTTTACACTGGTTACCAATGTAAAAGTAAAAAAAAAAAAAAAAACACTACATACTTACATTCCTGTCACGTTCCTCAGCTTCAGCTTCCCTGCGTCCCCCAGTGTGAGCGCCGTCCGTAAAGCAAAGCACAGCGGTGACGTCACCGCTCTGCTTTCCGGCAAGCTCGCTTACACAGTGCAGGAAAGCTGAGGCCGGGGGACGCGACAGGAATGTAAGTATGTAGTGTTTTTTTTTTACTTTTACAATGGTAACCAGGGTAAACATTGGGTTACTAAGCGTGGCCCTGCGCTTAGAAACCCGATGTTTACCCTGGTTACCCGGGGACTTCGGGATCGTTGGTCGCTGGAGAGCTGTCTGTGTGACAGCTCTCCAGCGACCAAACAGCGACGCTGCAGCGATCGGCATCGTTGTCTAGATCGCTGCAGCGTTGCTTAATGTGACGGTACCTTAAGTCCTTATAAGACCTCAGTTTCTCCTCCCCTGTGTCTATGTTCCTCGCCATTTACCATTCAATACGTCCAATTGTCTCCCACAATTGAATAGTTCAGACACAACATGAAAACCAATCTCATTTGAAAAGCCTACAGCCTGCAATAAGCCCACCACCACCTCACTATCACCAAGGCAAACTAACTCACCAACCTACGGTCTCCTTCCCCAATACCATGTTAGATTGTAACCCCGTGAGGACAGGGTCCTGTCCCCCTCTGTACTAGTCTGTCACTGTAAATATACTGCAGTTATAGTTTAGTATATGTTAACCCTCTTCACATGTACAGCACCGTGGAATCAATGGTGTTTAAAAAACCTATATTAACAATAACCTTTGCCAGAAGTGATTCCTGATCGGTCTTCACCCCAAAACGTGGAATACTGCAGGTAGTGAAGCTTGAGCTGTGTGTCAATTTCTTTACACCGCTAATTTGGGACATGGGTCTCTTCTTCTTTTCCTTCTCCTTGGTAGTTGGAGAGGGAATTTCAACTTCATGCTGTTTGTCTGAAATCACATTGTTTCTTTAGAGTCGTTCATCACTACATTGCAGACAGTTACAAGTTCTTATGTGTTCTGGAATATATCATGTTTTACCATTTCATTATTTAGATGTAGAAATCTTCCTACTTCTCCTTGACCACCAAGTGATAGAGGAGGAGCTGTCAACCACTTAGCGTGGCGAGACACTTGGGAAAACATGGAACGCTTGGGCTTTCTCTATGAGTCCTAGCAGCACATATGCAGCATTGTGCATGAATATACTGAATTATATGGAAAGCTATACCTCGGAGCACCTAAAAGCCAAACTGAAGAGGGATTCCAGTCATAAGCATCATCCCTTATCCACCAAAGAAGCATTAGATCAGAGGGATCCAATTTCTGAGAGCCTGACCAATACCCTGGCCCCCTGTTCGCCCAATCATAAAAAGGGGTCATTGTATGATGTCTCAATGCAGCAGGCATGCCATCAATCTCAACAAAGTTAAACTGGTTTTCCGTCACACTCTGCATGCCCCAGAGGGGGCCGCAGTCTCAATGGGAAACGCGGGCTGTGATGTCAGCAGCCAATGTGAAGAGAAGACCACCGGGGAGGATCGGAAATGTAAGTGGGCGAATGTGTGTGTTATATACCTATTTCAGTAATATTGCTCTGTGCAGACTGTGGCTACGAATTAAAGAGGCTTTTCATTTTCAGGAAAGTAGGCCCTAAACCTTGTAAAATATCTAAACCAAAAAAACAGAGAAAATACTCACCCTCAAATATCTAAAACAACATACAGAGAAGCACTCACCCTCCCGGGGTACAGCATTGGCTCTCCATGTATCGGTATTTTAATTGTAGTGATGACCTCATTTTGCTTGAGCATATCACTTCAGCAGCCAATCACTGAGCTCAGCAGCTCAGGTTCCATAAACAGAACAAGGTGCTGTGCTCAGTGACTGGCTACAGCGGTGATGTGGGCTGTCAATATATCATAACTACTGCAGCCAATCACTGAGCTCAGCAGCTCGGGTTCCATAAACAGCACAAGGTGCTGTGCTCAGTGACTGGCTACAGCGGTGATGTGGGCTGTCAATATATCATAACTACTGCAGCCAATCACTGAGCTCAGCAGCTCGGGTTCCATAGACAGGACAAGGTGCTGAGCTCAGTGACTGGCTACAATGGTGATGTGGGCTGTCAATATATCATCACTTCAGCAGCCAATCACTGAGCTCAGCAGCTAGGGTTCCATAGACAGCACAAGGTGCTTAGCTCAGTGACTGGCTACAGCGGTGATGTGGGCTGTCAATATATCATCACTACTGCAGCCAATCACTGAGCTCAGCAGCTAGGGTTCCATAGACAGCACAAGGTGCTGAGCGCAGTGATTGGCTACAGCGGTGATGCGAGCTGTCAATGTCCTATTACATACATTGGAGCAGCAGCGGAGAGCAATATTGAACCAGGGAGGGGGGATATCTACTCTGTCTGTTGGTTCAGACATTTTACAGCACTTGGGGTCCACTTTCCTGAAAATGGAAAACCTTTTTAATAAGGAAAAGCTATATAAAGTGCCAGTAACAGAAGAAAGCATCCTGAGGCAGAGTGTGCGCAGGTCACAGGAGAATGGTCACACAATGGGACACTGCACAGGCTTACCTAAGAACGTGCTGGATATGTATTCGGACACTTGGTTTCCGGAGCGACTTGTTTCAGACAAATGTGTCAGTTCTCTATTCAACATCCTTTTAAACTAGAGGAAGAGAGAAAAAAAGAGATGAATATATTATAGATGGACGCGGAGACAAGCGAGTCTGTATCCATACAACGGATCCCATCCTCATCAGCCGTAGATGATTGGGGTTGTCTTCTCCTCACACATGGAGTCTTAGCGCAGGCCGTGAGGATGGGAATGATGGCTGTACCCGGGTGGTCACAGGTGGCAGGCGCTGGCCCGGGGGGCACCGTGTATGGCAGAACATTTGACATTGCATTTTCCTCAATGACAAGGTAAAGGCAAAGGCCAAGGAGCATGCAGCGATGCCCGGTGCCCACTTAGGGGTTAACCCCTTCATCCCTGTGTGGCCACTACTCATCCACCGCTCACACACCCCTCCCCTCTGCCTCCCTACACACACTGCTCACCTTAGCCCACAGAGAGCAGCCCATCCTCCTACACCCAGCACCCACAAGAGTGCTAGGGGGTCCCCCATGTACAGGGGCCGGAGCCACTAGCTAGCCCCCTGGGAGTCCATGGAGGAGCCCGGGGAAGCCCGGGTGACATGCTGAGCTTCGGGAATCCCTGCACCACTGCCCCAACAACAACACAGCGAACAGACACAGGCAACCAATCACAGTGCAGCACACAAGCCAATCAGGGGCAAGCAGCCGAGACACACTCAGGAGGTGCGACCAATAGCAAGATACGAAGACATCAACCAATCACAAAGCCTGTTCACTAGAGAGGGCGTGCTCAACGCGACTGCAGCGAGAGGACATAAGAGAACCCGGAAATAGGGCTGAGGGCGGAGCTAGCGCGGGCGATGCGACAAATCCGAATACGCTCAGCTGTGGCGGGAAGGAGGCAGCGCTGTGCCGAACCTGCAGCAGTGACGGCCTCCAGTACATGACACGGCGTGCTGTCACCTAGTAGTGGTGGAGCGTGTGTGAGGTGTCGCACGTGTCCTCGGTCTCCATGTGTTTTACCACAGTGTTAACCCTGTGTGTACGAGAGCAGGTGCTAATGGTTCACGTGAACACAGTGCCCTGTAAATGCCGCCACTGTGACCCCCACATCACACCTGTGTCACACCTGAAGACTTGAGAAGAGGGACAGGTCATGTGACGTGTGTAGCGCTGGCCAAAGTCCTGTACCATTTGTTTCCCCCTGACGGGAGGAGTTGTCATACAAAGAGCTCCTGTGAATAATGTCACTGGTGACCCCTGTATTACCTGTACACTGACACTATATACAGAGCTCCTGTGTATAATGTCACTGGTGACCCCTGTATTACCTGTACACTGACACTATATACAGAGCTCCTGTGTATAATGTCACTGGTGATCCCTGTATTACCTGTACACTGACACTATATACAGAGGTCCTGTGTATAATGTCACTGGTGACCCCTGTATTACCTGTACACTGACACTATATACAGAGCTCCTGTGTATAATGTCACTGGTGATCCCTGTATTACCTGTACACTGACACTATATACAGAGGTCCTGCGTATAATGTCACTGGTGATCCCTGTATTACCTGTACACTGACACTATATACAGAGGTCCTGCGTATAATGTCACTGGTGATCCCTGTATTACCTGTACACTGACACTATATACAGAGCTCATGTGTATAATGTCACTGGTGATCCCTGTATTACCTGTACACTGACACTAAATACAGAGCTCCTGTGTATAATGTCATTGGTGACCTCTGTATTACCTGTACACTGCCACTATATACCGAGCTCCTGTGTATAATGTCACTGGTGATCCCTGTATTACCTGTACACTGACACTATATACAGAGCTCCTGTCTATAATGTCACTGGTGATCACTGTATTACCTGTACACTGACACTGTATACAGAGCTCCTGTGAATAATGTCACTGGTGATCACTGTATTACCTGTACACTGACACTAAATACAAAGCTCCTGTGTATAATGTCACTGGTGATCCCTGTATTACCTGTACACTGACACTATATGCAGAGCTCATGTGTATAATGTCACTGGTGATCCCTGTATTACCTGTACACTGACACTATATACAGAGCTCCTGTGTTTAATGTCACTGGTGATCCCTGTATTACCTGTACACTGACACTGTATACAGAGCTCCTGTAAATAATGTAACTGGTGATCACTGTATTACCTGTACACTGACACTAAATACAGAGCCCCTGTGTATAATGTCACTGATGATCCTTGTATTACCTGTACACTGACACTATATGCAGAGCTCCTGTGTATAATGTCACTGGTGACCCCTGTATTACCTGTACACTGACACTAAATACAGAGCTCCTGTGTATAATGTCACTGATGATCCTTGTATTACCTGTACACTGACACTATATGCAGAGCTCCTGTGTATAATGTCATTGGTGATCACTGTATTACCTGTACACTGACACTAAATACAGAGCTCCTGTGTATAATGTCACTGATGATCCTCTGTATTACCTGTACACTGACACTATATACAGAGCTCCTGTGTATAATGTCATTGGTGACCTCTGTATTACCTGTACACTGCCACTATATACAGAGCTTCTGTGTATAATGTCACTGGTGATCCCTGTATTACCTGTACACTGACACTATATACAGAGCTCCTGCGTATAATGTCACTGGTGATCACTGTATTACCTGTACACTGACACTGTATACAGAGCTCCTGTGTATAATGTCACTGGTGATCACTGTATTACCTGTACACTGACACTATATGCAGAGCTCCTGTGTATAATGTCACTGGTGATCCCTGTATTACCTGTACACTGACACTGTATACAGAGCTCCTGTGAATAATGTCACTGGTGATCACTGTATTACCTGTACACTGACACTAAATACAAAGCTCCTGTGTATAATGTCAATGGTGATCCCTGTATTACCTGTACACTGACACTATATGCAGAGCTCATGTGTATAATGTCACTGGTGATCCCTGTATTACCTGTACACTGACACTATATGCAGAGCTCCTGTGTATAATGTCACTGGTGATCCCTGTATTACCTGTACACTGACACTAAATACAGAGCTCCTGTGTATAATAACATAGTTAGTAAGGCCGAAAAAAGACATTTGTCCATCCAGTTCAGCCTATATTCCATCATAATAAATCCCCAGATCTACGTCCTTCTACAGAACCTAATTGTATGATACAATATTGTTCTGCTCCAGGAAGACATCCAGGCCTCTCTTGAACCACTCGACTGAGTTCGCCATCACCACCTCCTCAGGCAAGCAATTCCAGATTCTCACTGCCCTAACAGTAAAGAATCCTCTTCTATGTTGGTGGAAAAACCTTCTCTCCTCCAGACGCAAAGAATGCCCCCTTGTGCCCGTCACCTTCCTTGGTATAAACAGATCCTCAGCGAGATATTTGTATTGTCCCCTTATATACTTATACATGGTTATTAGATCGCCCCTCAGTCGTCTTTTTTCTAGACTAAATAATCCTAATTTCGCTAATCTATCTGGGTATTGTAGTTCTCCCATCCCCTTTATTAATTTTGTTGCCCTCCTTTGTACTCTCTCTAGTTCCATTATATCCTTCCTGAGCACCGGTGCCCAAAACTGGACACAGTACTCCATGTGCGGTCTAACTAGGGATTTGTACAGAGGCAGTATAATGCTCTTATCATGTGTATCCAGACCTCTTTTAATGCACCCCATGATCCTGTTTGCCTTGGCAGCTGCTGCCTGGCACTGGCTGCTCCAGGTAAGTTTATCATTAACTAGGATCCCCAAGTCCTTCTCCCTGTCAGATTTACCCAGTGGTGTCCCGTTCAGTGTGTAATGGTGACATTGATTCCTTCTTCCCATGTGTATAACCTTACATTTATCATTGTTAAACCTCATCTGCCACCTTTCAGCCCAAGTTTCCAACTTATCCAGATCCATCTGTAGCAGAATACTATCTTCTCTTGTATTAACTGCTTTACATAGTTTTGTATCATCTGCAAATATCGATATTTTACTGTGTAAACCTTCTACCAGATCATTAATGAATATGTTGAAGAGAACAGGTCCCAATACTGACCCCTGCGGTACCCCACTGGTCACAGCGACCCAGTTAGAGACTATACCATTTATAACCACCCTCTGCTTTCTATCACTAAGCCAGTTACTAACCCATTTACACACAATTTCCCCCAGACCAAGCATTCTCATTTTGTGTACCAACCTCTTGTGCGGCACGGTATCAAACGCTTTGGAAAAATCGAGATATACCACGTCCAATGACTCACCGTGGTCCAGCCTATAGCTTACCTCTTCATAAAAACTGATTAGATTGGTTTGACAGGAGCGATTTCTCATAAACCCATGCTGATATGGAGTTAAACAGTTATTCTCACTGAGATAATCCAGAATAACATCCCTCAGAAACCCTTCAAATATTTTACCAACAATAGAGGTTAGACTTACTGGCCTATAATTTCCAGGTTCACTTTTAGAGCCCTTTTTGAATATTGGCACCACATTTGCTATGCGCCAATCCTGTGGAACAGACCCTGTCGCTATAGAGTCCCTAAAAATAAGAAATAATGGTTTATCTATTACATTACTTAGTTCTCTTAGTACTCATGGGTGTATGCCATCCGGACCCGGAGATTTATCTATTTTAATCTTATTTAGCCGGTTTCGCACCTCTTCTTGGGTTAGATTGGTGGCCCTTAATATAGGGTTTTCATTGTTTCTTGGGATTTCACCTAGCATTTCACCAATGTCATTGGTGATCACTGTATTACCTGTACACTGCCACTATATACAGAGCTCCTGTGTATAATGTCATTGGTGACCTCTGTATTACCTGTACACTGCCACTATATACAGAGCTCCTGTGTATAATGTCATTGGTGACCTCTGTATTACCTGTACACTGCCACTATATACAGAGCTCCTGTGTATAATGTCACTGGTGATTCCTGTGTGTATAATATCACTGGGTGAGTATTTTCCGGCAAGCGGGGGGGGCGCACAGGGTATGGGAGGCAGGTGGTGACTCACAAACTTTATTTTTAAGGGGAAAAAAAAGAACCTTGATTTTTCATTCCTTCTCTCCAGAGAACGCTGCTTCGGAGAAGGAATGAATGCCGGCTTCAGCACCACACGCAGGGGACAGCGCTTAACTGTAGCGCTGTCTCCTGCACGGTCCGTGTGGTCCTCAGTCGGCACAAGGGTGGCACACGGCTGCCGCACGTGTGCCACACTGATGTGCTATGTGAGCACACGGACACGAATAATTCCGGTACCGATTTCTCCGGTACCGGAATTATCTGGACGTGTGAAAGAGGCCTTATAGACACATTTGAGACTTTATATTTGGGTCAGGGAACCTGTGGTCGGTTCGACCATTGCAGTTTTTAATGTACATAAAGCAGAAGTGCACAGGTTTTCTTGGTGCAAATTTTTACACCAGGTGCTGGAATTTTATCAACCTTTCGGATTCATTACCCTTACACCATGGGCCAGAAGCTTCTGTGAATCCCATCCAGTGGTCACAGATGACTGACGGGTCAGGTGGACCGGAGTCCTGCAAATCAATTCTCCCATCTCTACTCCAGCACCTCCAATATAGAAGCTGTTTGTCTAGTGTGCTGTGTCCCCTTTTTTCTTCTTCTTTCGAGTCAGTTTAGGGTCATTTTTTTTTTAAAGTAGACATATTTAGAAATGTCTTGGCCAGTTTCACTCATCCATGAAATAGCTAATGATCGCATCATATACTATCTGAACTAACTGCTTCATAGGCATATACAGTATAAGGTAGCTAGCTCGGGTCAGGAGACTCGGCAATCCGGCACAGTCTGCGTGTCACAGGTCTGAAGCTGGCCTAACTGAGATAGACCCTCAGTTTTGCAGTCAGTCAATAAGAAAATGTAGAGTGAACAGTGTCTGGTGGATTTTTTGTATGGATTTTGCATGCAGAAAAATCTCAGCTTAATAAAGTACACTTCAAGAATCTCATCTACACATTGTGAAAATGTCACACCAAAACTGACCTGCTTTGCAGATTTTAATATCCTCAGTATGTCAGTTCTTTGTGCTGAAGGCAATGAATGTATAGGGTGGAACTCTCAACAAAATCTGCCTGTAATACGTGTAGATTTTGATGGGTGTAGGGAGAGAATAAACGCCGCTGGGTCCTAGGAGTACCATTCAGCTCTGCTGTGCAGGCAGGAGGCTGGATTCCTCTTGTAACTGTGGTTAATATACCAGTTACAGGGGAAATCAGCAATAACAAGAATGTATTAATGGGTTAAAATGCCCCTCCAAAAGTCTGTTAAGAATTTATGAGGAGGCAGTGTGTGAAATAAAAAGTAAAAATAAAAAAAGAAAAAAGAAAAAAAAAATGAAAAACAAAAAAAAGTTTGCCTTCAGTCTGGATCACTGTTTCTTGCCCTGCTCCCTTAAAAATATGTTAAAAATACATCAAAATAATTTCCATGGAATTGGGAAAACTATTTCAAATGTTTTTAGTGGTTGTTAACCCCTTTACAACTTTTAACGTATCCATATGTCCAGGTCGGTAGGTACTTACAGACCTTAGACATATGGATACATCATATATTTAATGCAGCACCGTGACCGTAGTCGCAGTGATTGCTTTCAGGTGCCTGTGCAATCTTGCAGCAGGGCACATGGAGTCGTCATACTGGGGGTGGTGACGCCCCCCAAAATATCGCTGTGGTTGTTTGTTCAATTCTAAACATCCAATCACAGCGATTTCAGAGTTTCAGGAAATTTCATTGCCTGAAACACTGATGTCCAGCCTACTATCGGTGCTGTAAGAGCACCAATCATAGGCTGGAGCCTTGCAACCACAGCATCACAAAGTGCCAGCTCTGGTTGCTGCGATCGGAGGATGACGTCGATCGCAGCAACCAGAGTGCAGAGATGCCATCTGTCCCCCTCAGTAACCACCCTATGCTCCCTTATTTTAGCTGTAGACGTATACAGGGCGGTCACAGTGTCATTCTGTGCGCTGTGCTGGGCCTTGTGATGCCACAAACTAGTTCAAACCTGTGCCATCGCTGCTGGTGTTCCTGCTGATGCTGCTGAAGAAGAAAGAAGATTTTCCTGATCCTCCCTGATCTGTTCCTGATCTTTCCTAATCTACCCCAATCCCATCTACCCTCCTCCCCATCCTCCCTTCTGCCACTGAGCGCTGACCAGCACAGGATCGCTCGATTTTTGGCTATTTTTTTTAATTTTTCGTGCTTCCTGCAGCCGCCAAACGTTGATCAGTGACACAAATCACTGATCAATGTCCATGCTTGCTTTTTTTCCCACAACTTTTTTGTCCCTGTCTATTTTTTCCCCCACCTTTTGCACCACCTCCATGTGTGCATCCTGTAGGCACCGAGCGCTGATCAGTTACACAAATCACTGATCTGCACTCATGCCTGCTGGTTTCCAGGACTTTTTTGCCCCTGTCAAATTTTTCTCCACACCCCCCCTTTGTACCATTCTGTGTGTGTGTGTCCTACAGCTGCCGAGCCACTGATCAGACGCACATCACTGATTAGCACTCGTGTGAAAAAATAACTGAATAAAACTATTTAGATTAGTTGATAGGATTAGATTAGGGCCAGTAAAAATATACTGTAGCAATCAACGTCAACTATGGTAGATTTTACTGAATTGAGTCAGGGTTAGTGTCAGTGCGGAAAAAAAGAATGACATCCGTGCTTGCGTCCTACAGCCGTCGAGCACTGTTCGCTGACACACATCAGTGATCGGCCTCCGGTTGTTGCTCTTTCTTTTTTGAGTGAAAAAAATAGTAAAAAACAAATCTAGATTAGGGACAGTAAAAATATACTATAGTAATCGGTGTCTCCTTCGGTATCTTTTACTGAATTCAGTCAGGGTTAGTGTTAGAGCAGGAAAAAAGAATCGCATGCATCCTACAGTCATCGAGCGCTGATCACTGGTGCACATAAGTGATCGGCCTGCCATTGCGGTCGAGTTTTTAGTGAAAAAAGAATTTAAAAAAAATTTAGATTAGGGACAGTAAAAATATACAGCACTAATCGGCGATTACTACAGTATTTGTTACTGCATTGAGTCAGCTTTACTGTCAATTGGGGGCGCTGAGGAATTATTTTTTTTACTGACATCCGTTTAGTGAGTTTGTTTTTTATTTTACCAAATTTGTATATTTTTTTTCTGCTAAATAAAAAAAAGTATACGCCAAGCACTCACACACATACACACAACACCTGAATAAAATTTGGTACGCACACAAATACCACATACGTGAAATGTCATCCCACTTGTCCCAAACAAGGTATTCAGTGGAGAAGGCATACGCCTTCTTTGCCTCTGACATTGACAGTGAGGGAGAAGATCCCTCCTTCCTTTATTTTTCCTCCTCCTACTCCTCAAGTGATACCGAACAGCCATGCAGACGCCCAAGGACAGAAGATGAACCAGCGCCCACCGTTACCGACCCTGCATGGAAGTCAGTAGAAGACAGAAGATTATGAGCCACTGATTCCCCGAATTTGTGTCACAATCAGGAATCTAATTTGACACCACCATCCCCACAGAAATAGACTTTTCTCTGTGGATTGTGTAACCCTCATCATGGCCCAAACAAATTTGTATGCCCAGCTATTTTGGCACAAAACCGCCCTTCAAAATTTTCTAACTAGACCCCTGTAGACACAGTAGAAATTATGATGTTTTGGGGCCTGGTCCTTCATATGGGGTTAGTGAAGAAGCAAGTTTGGAGTGTTGATGTTTCATACAACACTCCAGTGTTCCGCATGGCTATGACCCGTAAATGATTTGAGGCAATCAAAAAATAAAATATCATTTTTGTGGAAAATTTGATTTTTTTATTTTCACAGCTCTATGTTATAAACTGTGAAGCATCTGGGTGTTCAAGGTGCTCACCACACATCTTAATAAGTTCTTGAGGTGTCTAGTTTCCAAAATGGGGTCACTGTCTCCACTGTTTAGGCACATCAGGGGCTCTGGAAACGTGACAAGACGCCAGCTTTCGATTTTAGCCAATTTTGAGTTCAAAAAGTCAAAACGGCGCTCCTTCCCTTCCGAGCCCTTCCCTTCCATTTTCTCCTGTTATGCTTGTGAAAATATAAAAAATGGGGTCTAAAGTAAATTTTTTGTGAAAAAAAAGCTAAATATTAATTTTTTCCTTCCACACTCCATTAATTACTGTGTAGCACCTGAAGGGTTAATTAACTTCTTGAATGTGGTTTTGAGCACCTTGAGATTTGCAGGTTGTAGAATGGTGTCACTTTTGGAATTTTCTGTCATATAGGCCCCTCAAAGTCACTTCAAATGTGAGGTGGTCCCTAGCAAAAATAGTTTTGTAAATTACCGGTAGGTTGAAAAAATTAAAAATTGCTGGTCAACGTTTAACCCTTAGGACTTCCTAACAAACAAAAAAATGATGTATCAAAAATTGTGCTGATGTAAAGTAGACATGGGGGAAATGTTATTTATTAACTATTTTGTGTGACATAGTTCTCTGATTTAAGGGCATAAAAACTCAAAATTTGAAAATTGCTAAATTTTCTACATTTTCGCCAAATTTCTGTTTGTTTGTTTTTTCACAAAAGTCATATCGAATAAATTTTACCACTATCATGAAGTACAATAGGTCACGAAAAAACCTTCCCAGAATCAGCGGGATCCGTTAAAGCGTTCTAGAGTTATCACGTCATAAAGTGACACTGGTCACAACTGTAATATTTGGCCTGGTCATGAAGGTGAAGATGGGCTTGAGGAGGTAAAGGGGTTAAAAAAAGTGAAAACTAGACACGTATTTCAGGGGTCTATTGAGTGAGTCTCAGGACCTGAACCCCACAATTAAAATGAATGCCAAATTTGAAAAACCAAGTGTCACTTTTTGTGACGCTTGAAACTACTTTTTACTGCATAGGGAACATTATACAACAGAAAACATGACACACAACCATAAGATTTGTCAAAAGTATATTAAATTTCATTTCAATAATGAAAAGGGAATTTTCCCCAAGTGGAATAAAAACATGACAGGGGAATGTGGAATGAGAATATGGAAACAAATTGACTATTCTTAATGAGGTAAAAGCCAACCAGACCATGATAATATGACACACCATAATAGTGCCAACAAATCAAAAAATAATAAATAAATAATGATAGTAAGGAATCTATCTATATAATCGTCTAAGGGGTACTTCCGTCTGTCTTCTGGGTAATTTTGCAATGCACCTCTGGGAATGGAAGCTGGCGGCAGCATCGCGCGCATCGGGACAGCTTCGGTGGACGCCGGAGGGTGAGTATATAACTATTTTTTATTTAAACATTTTTTTTGACGGGGATATGGTGCAAGCACTGCTATATACTACATGGACTGTGTTATATACTGCGTGGGCTGTGTTATATACTGCGTGGGCTGTGTTATATACTGCGTGCGCTGTGTTATATACTGCCTGGCTGCTATCTACTACGTGGGCTGAGTTATATATTGCGTGGGCTGTGCTATATATTACGTAGCTGTGCTATATACTACGTGGCTGTGCTATATACTACGTAGCTGTCTGTGTTACGTGGGCTGTGCTATATACTATGTGGCTGCTATATACTACGTGGCTGTCTGTGTTATATACTACGTGGGCTGTGCTATATACTACGTGGCATACACATGTACATACATACATATTCTAGAATACCCGATGCGTTAGAATCGGGCCACCATCTAGTAGATAATAATAAACCAATATAAGTAAAATACAAAAGTGTCAATAAAGGGTTTATTAGTACATCAATGCATCATGAAAAGGCCCTGGTGTCATGTAAAACAATCACTTGATGGGGATACAGGAAAAATCCAATAGGATAGAGGAAATTACATATGTATCCAGATAATTATACCATTCTGAATTCATAATAATATGGCTATTGTATCCAATAAAGTGACTGTGCAGTATGAATAAATAAATAATAAATAGTCTGCACATAAAGCCACCTTCAGAGCATTCATATCCACCATCAATCCATAGACAAAGTACCGTAGATATTGAAAATAGACACACTATGAGGAAGAGCTGAGAATGGTAATGGCATAGTTATAAAGTGCTATTGCACAGATACTGATACATCTATATAAATACATGAAGTGATAATCGGTATACAAATCTAAACCACTCTGTCCTGCCCTGTGTGAGCCTTTGATACTGCTCTGCTGCCTGCACAGCATTCTGCCTACTTAATAAGAGTTTCTCTTAACTTGGGCAACCCTTTGTGATTTTCTTAGTGCCCTATGACTCTTATTAAGTTCTAAATGTGAAAATGATTCTTTAATTCATACTCCCCTGATGAGTCCACCTGAACTGGTGGGCGAAACGCGTCGTGAGGAAAATAAGGGACACTATCTAGGACAGGACCTAAGTTGGGGGCTGCCGTGTTAGGAGGGGAATCTCACACGGGGCATGACAGGGTAGCTTATTAGCAACAGATTTCCCCTTTATCCCCTATTTTCTCCCAAGAATATGGATGGCTCATACTGGACATCTATAAGGGTGAGATGAAACCATTTTTATATATGAGCACGCGTTACTGTTGAGCACTTTAGTGTGGATTTCTTTGCCCTAATTTTTGGTCCCCAGCTTTTAACTAATTTAATTAAAAGTTAGGTTTTAATATCATAATATTATCCTTCCTTACTGCTATCACCATTTAATTGATAGGATTGGTTCTGCTTGAACACTGCATAGTGAAAATTATAAAAACAAAAAAAATCGCAACATTTTTTTTTTCAATTCCACAAATACTTTTTCTTTAACTTTCCAATTACCATATTATGGTAAAAAATACAGTAATAAAATAAAACTCATCCTGCAAAAACAAGAAAGCTAGCAGTCACAATGGAAACTGTGGAGAAACAACAGTAAAAAACTAAAAATTACTCCATCTTCAATGGTTTACAGAGGCAGCTGCCATGTCTTAGTAAAATAATGTATCCCATGAAAGTAACAATTCTGTATCACATTTCTTAGGCTACTTTCACACTGGCGTCGGCCCGTCGCAGTGCGTCGGGCCGACGTACCGACGTATCCTTTGACAACGCAGCACAACCGGGGCAGTGGATGCATTATTACAACGCATCCGCTGCCCCATTGTGAGTTGCGGGGAGGAGGGGGCGGAGTTCCATCCGCGCATGTGCGGTCGGAAATGGCGGACACGATGCACAAAAAAAGTTACATGTAACTTTTTTTGTTCCGACGGTCCGCCACAACACGACGGTTGCGACGTGTGGCAATGCGTCACAATGCGTCGCTAATGTTAGTCTGAGGAAAAAACGCATCCTGCAGCCAACTTTGCAGGATGCGTTTTTTCACCAAAATGACGCATTGCGACGTGCGTCGTACGACGCTAGTGTGAAAGTAGCCTTAGACTGCAGTATTACAACTGGACACTGTCAGACACAGACAGAAAATGACCCCTGTGCAAAAAGTCTATGGGCCCTTTGCAGCCCAATAGTTCATAGTGCACAATTCCACCTGCTTTGGCTGTGATAATGGCCCCCCTTACATCGTGGGCCCCTGTGCTACTGCACAGGTTGTACAATGATATTTCCAAACCTGCGACTGAGAATTACCACTCCCCTTGGCAAAGCGGTGTGTGGGCAGTGATTGGAGAGTGTAAGACTGTATAGGGGACACTATTTTGCCAGTAAAAATCCTTACATTTGTAGGAAAAATAGTAGAGGAAGAGAAGATTTTAGGAACAGATGCCCCAGAGACAATGTTTCATGGGGGATAACAATCGATACCAAAACAGACCTCTATAAATCCAAAAAGCATACTAGGTCTTAACGAATGCCAGGTTTACACTATTCTTAATGCCCGAAACATCAGAAACCCAATGGAATCATTGCTGACTAAAGCCATTTACCATCACAAAATCCAAAAGTGGTGATAAGGTGAAACTTTGCTCTGTGTTCTTTCTGTAGTTGTGAGCACTTCCATTTGTTTATGTATAGACTGTACTGTTTTATATGTTGGGGCACCAATACCACATGGTGAAGAACCTCTGGAAAATGTTCTCCTAACTTCTACAGCTGGGGCCTAATCTTCTGAACATGAAGCCATGTTCCACTATGTTTAATGGTTGCGAGAGCCGCCATCAATAAGCCTGCTATAAGTCTTACCTTGTTTGAGGCCATCTCACTGACAGAATGTCTTGTCTGCAGAGTCTCCAGTTGGTCCAGACACCAATCCAACTCCTCCAGAGTCTCGATGGCCAGTTTCTGAACGGCATCCTCTATGGATGGAAGAAATGGATGCATTTAGACGGACTGTTACGGAGACTTTGAAACCATGAAACCATCCTTTTAAAACCATGTCCAAGTTCCCAGCAGTACCAGTTACTAATGCCAAAGTTTGTGGGTCACACGTTCTTCAAAATCCAGTATCATCTGTCTTTTGAAGAAAAAAAAAATTGTCAAAAATATGATTTTTTCTGTTCAGGTTTTGATCATAGTCCAGATCTAGAGATAGGGTGTACCTGCCGGCATTGTTGGCATATAATGATTTAAACACCAAAGGAAGTTTTGTTTTCTCCCAAATAACCCCAACAAATGATCTCTTCTCTTCACACCCTCCCCCACACATGTTAAAGGACAAACATACAGTTTATATGCCATATCCACACACAGCTTATAGGGCTCACTATCACAGATTTGTAGATGAGCATGGATCCACATGTAAATCATTCTGGATCCCTTACATCATTACACATAAAGGGTAATCACTTCGGTGCCAACCTGGATATGGGGTAAATATTTGGTAGAGGTGGCAGCCATTGGCGGAGCACCTCCTCTAGCCCTTTTGGTTTTCATCTGAACAGCCTGCACGACAGGTAGATAAGACAATGTGGATCTGTGTATGCTCAAATGCCATGGAGAATGAAGGAGAGCATGGATTCTGCAAGGAATCGGAAAGCTACTACATGAACTGAGAACATGGGTTTTCCTGTGCGTCACGTTGTCTACTCTCCAGTCTAGATTTTGGTGGAAGCAGCTACCCCTATACAGATGAAGAGGAAGTGAATAGATGGGGGGAGAAAGAAGAGGATGATAGGCGGGAGACCAGGCCCAAATCACCATGACAACCAGCCTACACACTCACTGCAGTCCACTTTAACCTTTGCGTTGCCGGTTCACATCAAAATATGGTCATATAACTAGCCTGAATATCACTTTTGTTTTTTAAGCAACTGCATCTGCTGCCCATGCCCACTGGGCTTTTATTTTACTCAACGTAAACTGAGCTGCAGTGCGTGTTTCATATCCGCAACATGTCAGTCTCTCTTACAGGTTCGCTGAGTTTTCCCCATAGACTTGCATTAGATGTAGAAGAAATGCAGGTAAAAACGCACTTGTGTTTTTAGTGCGTTTCCACAGTGAAAGCACATAAAAAAGGCATGTAATCCACATGTTAGTATATCAATACAGTTTTGTTAAAGCTAAATACTAGGAAGTATCAAAAACAAAGGAGCTTTATTTAAAATGTGACATATCAACAAGAGGCAAAAACCGCAGTGTGAAAAACGAGTTAAAATGCATGTTCAGAAACGCACTGAAAAAACACAAGAAGCTTAAAGGAGTTGTCCAAAACTAAATGTTGGGCCCCGATAAAATAATAAAACCTATACTCACCTCCAGCTCTGGCGCTGTTCCCGCGGTGTCGGCACTCGCTCTCTCCGGGGCTGTAATACGGGTAGTTTGACATGTGACGTCGGCGCCCAATCAGCACTGGCGTCACTGTCCCCGCCTTCAGACAAACTGGACATGAAGAGGAAGCCAGAGATCAGCTGTAGCTCGGACTTCCTCTTCATGTTCATTTTTGTCGGACGGCGGAGACAGTGACGCCAGTGCTGATTAGGCACAGGGTTGTCCTAGTAGTGGACAACCCCTTTAATTTAAATAGGGGCAGAAATTCCGCAGCGTCAAAAACTCAGTAAAAGTTCATCGTGGGAACGTAGCCTAAAACAGCAACTTTATGAAAGATTTTACCTTACTAGTACTGTCAGTCTTATCATGACTGAAAAGTAATAGAAAAGAACATGACATTATCTGTTTTAATGCAAGCATCCAATAATCCAGCAGTTAGTCCACCTTCATCAGAGACCACCTCGGGGAGTAACGCAGAGTGGAGTACAATCATTATTCGATATAAAATAGATGGGTTAAATACGTTTCATGTTTAAGGGACTGCAGGAAGTGAAAGGTTCATGGGGCCTCTTGGGACTGGAACCATCTTCTGGATACAAGTCCTCTGGTATTTCTAAAGGAATGTCTGACGTCAATTGTTTCCTCTCTTGTGTAATGTAGGGTCATTCTCTTCGCTGAACTAGGCAACATAATCTAAACTATTATGTATCACATCATGTACTATATATACAGTGACATATAAAAGTTTCAGCACCCCTGGTCATAATAACTTTTATTGTGAACAGTTAAGCAAGTTGAAGATCAAATGATCTCTAAAAGGTCTAAAGCAGAAGATGACACATTTTGTTTGTATTTTAGGAAAAAAATATATATATTTTCATTTTTTACATTTTAAAAATTACAAAAAAGAAAATGGGTCAATGCAAAAGTTTGGGCACCTTGCATGGTTAGTACCTAGTAGCACTCCCTTTTGCAAGTATCACAGCTTGTAAACACTTTTTGTAGCCAGACAAGAGTCTTTCAGTTCTTGTTTGAGGGATTTTCATCCATTCTTCCTTGGAAAATCCTTCCAGTTCTGTGAGATTCCTGGGTCATCTTGCATGTACTGCTATTTTTAGGTCTAGCCACAGATTTTCAATGATGTTCAGATCAGGTGAGCGTGAGGGCAATTGTAAAACCTTCAGCCTGCCCCTTGTGAGGTACTCTATTGTGGATTTTGACGTGTGTTTATGATCATTATCCATTTGTAGAAGCCATCCTCTTTTCAACTTCAGCTTTTTTACAGATGGTGTTATCTTTGCATCAAGAATTTGTTGACGTCTCAGTGAATCTATTCTTTCCTCTACCGTGAAATATTCCCCATACCATTGGCTGCAACACAACTCCAAAAAATGATTGATTCGCCTCCATGCTTAATGGTTGGCGAGATGTTATTTTCCTGAATTCTGTGCCATTTTTGCTCGACACATACCTATGATCATTCTGGCTAAAATGCATTCCAAAATGCATCAGGCTTGTTTAGATATTCTTTTGCATACGTCTGATGCTGAATTTTATGGTGAGGACACAGGAGAGGTTTTCTTCTGATGACTCTTCCATGAAGGCCATATTTGTGCAGGTGTCTCTGAACAGTAGAACAATGTACCACAACTCCAGAGCCTGCTAAATCCAGTTTATGGCTCCTCTTCGTTGCTCACCTTCAGTGCTACCCCACTTATTTCTTGACTGCGGAGACAGAGGCTCTGCTACATAATGTTTCCGCTACTCTCCACTGCCAACTGGAGTGAAATGGGTTGCGGCTCTGGTGGGAAGTGAAGGGGAGCCATAGTTTGCACATGCACTAATGCGCTCACCAGTGAATAGAATTTGCATATTACAAAAGGGACATTTTGGCACAGCAAGCGACACTGAAATAGGCATCGTTCATAATGTTTTACATTGTCATATCCCTTGTACAAGGGCAGTGTTACTGACAAGTTCCCTTAAAGAATTGATAGCTATTTTTGTGTAAGTAATAATTTCATAATTTTTAACTCCTTACCGGATAAGTTTGATTTGCACGCTGTTGGTGGATTGTTGCCAGATGATCTCCTGTAAAAATAAAAAAAGTTAAAAGAACACTAAAACAGCAGCCAGTGATGAAAGGCACTGGTGTAATGGACTCCTAGTATATACTGTAGGGTGCATTATATACAAAATGTATAAAACTGCCATGCTAATTAATAGGGAAACGGACTAAAGCTACATAAATGTTTAGACACAAACATAACTTCCAAAATAAATACCTATATTTTGAAATACAACTATGGCTATATTGTTGAGCTCAATCTTAAAGAAAATCATTCTCAAATGGAATCTGTCACCACACTTGATCTAAATTATTAATATGGCCATACAGGCTATAGACTGCTGAAAAAAGCCCTAGCTGTATGCCCCATATCAGATGTCTTGTTGCGAAGAAATAAGCTTTCATCACTTTATATAAGTGACCTCTTCTAGGCTCTGGGGCGGACAGTGCCTGGAGATAACTCTGCCTCCAGAGATTATTTTACACGAAGGAGGAGTTACCAGTATGATATGTAATGGCCACTCTCTGCTCTCCCAATCTCACTGCAGAGTTGTGTGTGGTTATAACTGACACATCTGCAGGTTTTCCTCAGGTTCAGCTTCCAATATTGTTGGAATCCAGCAGAACTGGGAGAGAGGCAAAAAATGTGTTTGCAAGAAGAAGAATGTCATTTCTCCTGTTCTGTGTTAGTTACATGTCTCACACTGGTAACTCTCACTTCATGTAACATAAGCTCTGGAGGCAGAGTTATCTTCCAGGCAGGGTCCTCCCCAGAGCCTGGAAGAGGTCACTTATATAAAGTGATAAAAGATGATTTCTCTGGAACAAGACATCAAATCCCAGATATCAAGTTATCACTTCATTCAGCTTCCTATGACTTGCATGCCCAAATAAAAACAAATCCCAAAAAACTTGGCACGCTAGATGAATAATTATCATATGCAAAAGGTTTATTGATGTGCATCCATAAAGGCAAGTCGAACGTTTTCGGTCCACATCCGGCCCTTCATCAGAACAAATATAAGAGATCTGGTGCAGGGAGAAACGTTAATCCTGTCTCTATAAATTTGGATATTGGTAGGGTAGCCTGGATGCAGCAAAAAGTCCTGTCCACGTAGGTGCACGTGTAATGCGACCGGAGTCGCTGGGTAAATGGCGCTGCATGCCCATATAGACTGCTCAGGAGGGTTGATCCCTTCAAGATTTTTGTTGCCCCATCTGAGAGCAGCATAAAGTAGGGCAGAGGCGTTGATCTGAAAACCATGTCACTTAATAAGTTTCTTGCTGTAGTTTTGAAATATCTCAGTTTTATCTGCTGCAGCTCTGCTAGTCCTCTCAGTGATGAGCTACTTGAATATGATACGAGCTCTGGCTAATCAGAAGTTGTGGGGTTAGACAGAGCTTATCACTGTGCCCGGCAGAGCTGTGTCATATAAAATCTCCTGATCTCAGCTCCGGCCATAGCTGGATATAAACAGTTGCGGAGAGGAGCATCACAGCTCTGATAACTGTTTAGTGGCTCCTGCTGAGTACTGTCCATCAACTCTGATTCATTTGAATAGGAAAGGAAGTACCACCTGGCAGGAGACATGAAACAGTTATTGCAGTGAAACCCTACAGCTAAATAGTAACTCTGAATGGTAGTAATTACATAAGATAATGGTGGAATAAATAAGAATAATCTCTCACTTGTTAGATACTCTGTCCTGGAGGTGAGTTAGCATCGCAAAGTTGCTCCGCACAGTTCTCAGGCTGGCCAGAACCTAGAACAAATCCAAAATGTATACAATTACCCGGCCAATTGCTAACAGAAAAGTCAATCTTTGCTTTTCCTCTGAGGGAAAACTATTCGGTATAACTTTTTAAGCTACAGAAACCCATCATAATATATGACCGGGCTGTGCAGATTTTATTCTCGCCCTAATTATAATTTTCAGAGAACTATCAAAAATATATCAAAGGTCTCTTAGAGCAGACAAAAATATTTTAATAGGGCAAGGTTCTGGATTTGGGGGCCAGTTCACATAAAGGTGGTAATTAAGATTGAATCCATAGGGTATACTAGTCCCCCACCAGGGAATACCAAGGACAGGAGCTGAACCCTGGGCCATTTGACCTATCGGACTGGAACGCTTTGCCACAGTATGCCAACAACAGTGGTAAGACCTCATCTCTTTGCTTGATCACTATGGGAAACAGTTTTTTCTTATTTTTTTAGTAGCTCATTTAATATTGTTCCACGTAAAGCATTTTGTTGGGGAAACACTTTTGCAGCTTTTGGCTTACACATACTGATGTAAAATGCTGACCAAATACTGACCGTGTGACGGCAGCCTTACACTTCGCCATAGAACTTTACAAGCATCCCGTATCCCAGCAATGGCAAACATTTGCCTTCACCGAATACAGATTTTACCCATGCATGGAGAGTTTTGAGAATAATTGATCGGTACAACTCTTATATAGTATTCAGAATTCTGTTTTAAAGTGTAATGAATAAATTAAAAAAAAAAAAAAAAATCCCATTAAAAAGAACTTTTAACCCCAGATTTCATTTTCAAAAGGACTAATAGGAGAATCAACAGCCCTTAAATTTTTACGTATTTATTTCCAAGATTGGAAACGCCCTATTTGTAGTTGTACACTACTGTTTGGGCGCACATCACGGCTCAGAAGGGATTTATGCCCCCGATACTCCCCTGGCTGCAAAATAAATAAAACAACTCATCATGCATGTGCCTCGATGCTTCATTCATAATCGATGGCATTGACAAACATGGCAGAGTATTATGCTCAGTTATCATTATCACTCCAAAGGACAATAAATGGCTCGTGCATGACCAGCCACTGCTTCCTCTCCACGGCCTGAAGTCCCTTTTTGTGATGATCAGTGGGGGCCCTACCCTATCTACCAATTGTCACCCACCCAGTGGATAGTTGGTAATTATGAATTGGGAAGCCCCTTTAATACGTGACACGAACCCTCAGTGGTAGGAATTAATCATTGCCCCTACACTAGTTTTCTGGCAAAAAAAAAGGCCATAGAATATGTTCAATAATGTTCTATGTATGGCTAGAAATATATTACTCACCTGTGCGAAAGGGGTCACGATCATGTCTTCTCCATGCCTAATCAACAATAACAACAGATAACAATGAGATCATTTTCCTGCCATCGTTTTTCCTATGAAGCTTAGATCAGGGGTGTCAAACTGCATTCCTCGAGGGCTGCAAACAGGTCATGTTTTCAGGATTTCCTTGTACTGCACAGGTGATAATTTAATCACCTACACAGATAATGAGTTGGTGATTAAATTATCACCTGTGCAGTACAAGGAAATCCTGAAAACATGACCTGTTTGCAGCCCTCGAGGAATGCAGTTTGACACCCCTGGCTTAGATGTTTTACACTTTTTTACTGTCAATGTATTTTACTCTGTAGCGGCTGAGAAAGCCGGTCTGCCACTGATACTCACAAGTCGCTGGCAATAGATGAATTCCTTGACATGGCTTTTGGAGAAAGGTCATAGTCACTGTCAGAACGGTAAAGAAAAGACTCTCTCCTCTGGCTGTGGGGAAAGTTGCCCTGCAGAACCAGACCTGAGCCCGGACTGGCTTGGGAGTCCAAGGGGCTTCTGCCTGCTGATAAGCCATTTTCAACATCAAAGCTGAAAAAGAGGTAAAGGGAAAAAAAAAACAATAATTAGTCATTTTATTTTTTAATAATCTTTATTTATATTTTCATGTTTTGCTGGGAAGAATGATATTTTGACTGCTAGACTATTTGTATACAGTAACGTTATTTTTCTGGTCTTATATGTATAAATGTGTTTATGTCTTTTCAATACTTCCATTAAACAAGGTACTTTTATTAGGCCAAAGGAGCCATATTGGCTGTGGCTTTTCCTTTAGCTTTTAGAAACTGATGACAAACTAAGAAACCACATCTGGAGATATGGGATGTTGTTAGTGCAATTTGAAAAATTAAAATGACAATGGATTTTTGGGCACACAGCGATATTTTATTGTGCACAAATACTTTTTAGACATAAAACTGGGATATTAGATTTGTTAAAGAGAATCCATCAGCAGGTTTTTGCAACAGAATCTGATAGGAGTGTGATGTAGGGGCAGATAGCCTGATTCCAGTGATGTATCACTTACTGGACTGCTTGGTTGAGATTTTATAGAATCCCTGTTTTCTCTATATATGTAGTAGTGGTCAGATTGCTGAGCTGTGTATAACCCCGTCCACACCCTTGTGTCAATGTACACTGTCAAAAAGATGCCAATCTGTAGTGAGGGTTGGGTTACACAGATTAGCCTGACTGCCTTGCATGGGACACCTAGTCCTCTAGTGATAATCTCCAGCTGATAAAACACTGACTGTATTGAAACTACAGCAACTGTTGAGCCAGTGTTCCTCTCAGATTTAATAGCCAAAAAACCACTGACAAGATTCCATGTAGTAAGACATCATCTGTTGGATGAGAATCAGGAGACCCCCATATAAATTAGAAAGTCTGATGATCTCGCCAATGTAGACAGGTTTGGCCGACTTTAGTCTAAGGTGTTGGGGGCCTTAAAACTTCGAAAATGTTCACATTATCATTAGATGATTGATTTAAATAACAATTTAGTGGTTAAACTGGTTGTAAAGTGGAAGAAATGATATTACCGTATTTTGATCTACAAACAAAACAATTGAAAGTTTTGAAAACAAAAGTAACTCAATTTATGTCTATTATACACCGCTCCCCTGTTAAAAAAAGGGGAGCGTAGCAAGAGCAGAATGACCAAACTGTCTGAGGCACACTGGACTGAAATATATCTATCTATCTATCTATCTATCTATCTATCTATCTATCTATCTATCTATCTATATATACCCATCAAATATACATATACACATCAAAATGTGTGCTTGGTTTTGCATGTTTTCAAAGCCCTGAAAAGAAGGAAGGGTAGGCATGTCCTTACTGCTGTGTTTTATGTTAGGAACAGGCTCGGACTGGCCCACAGGAGAACAGGAGAATCCTCCGGTGGGCCCCTATGCAAGAGTAAGCCATTTACCCCAAACATGAGCAGCCATTGACCAATACATTCATTCACTATGTACGTACAAACTATGGTACTTATTTTATTTTTTTATATAAAAGCAGAAGTACGGTAAATTTGTGAAAAAGGGTAATATAATATTTGCATTAAGCTGAACAGTGGCCCCCAAGTCAATGTTACTGGTGGTCCCTTGCCACCCAAGTCCAACACTGGTTAGGGAGATTATACTGGGTTTTGGTAGTAGTAAGCCTTATTCGCTGTTACTACCACTACCCTTCCAGTTGTTAAAAAAAAGTACTAACTTCTATGAATAATCTGATTTAGGTCCAAACCCCTTTCATTCCTGTTTGTGTTGAAATGAGCGAAGAAAGAACATGCTGCATCGGACCACGAGAGCGATCAAAGCAGTCGAGAATATTTTAGGAGATGTCCGTGCTGGTCCTGTGGAACGCGGTGACCTACCTACTCAAGTGATTGGTAGGGATGGGATAACGTGGGCTGTGTCTTCATGTGAACAGAAAAATCTCTGCTGGGACTTGGGATGTCCTGTAGGATCCACCAATGAGTCTGCAGCGTCACTATAGTATATGCTGCCTTTCTTGCTTTACTCTGCAGCACACATGGATTTTAGGCCACAAGTGGGGCAGATAACGCCTGTGTTTATCCGATGAGACAAATATTTATAAAAGGAGAGATTTTCATTTTCAAAAGATCTTCGTTAGCTTATATAAAACATTACAGATCATGCAGTGAGTAATACACAAGTCCAACATCTTGACCACCACCTCATGCTCCGAAAACACCGAGCTGACGTCTGTAGGACAGATTTAAGGTCACAAACTGGAATTATTATGTTGAAAAGTCACTTAACTTTTCCTTCCCTATCATAGAAAAAAAAAAAAAACGCAAAACCCCGCATTATTAACTCATGCAATCATGTAATGGACCATATACAGTGTTAAATGGCCACCGACCGGCAACTATGCTTTGTTCTCGGCAGCACGAGCTGTGTTTATTCAGGATGCGCTGCCAAGAACGAAGATCTTTTGTGCAGCACCAAAGATCATTTCACCTGACGAACATGCCTTCTGTGTGTTCGTAGGGTGAGCGGCTGACTTTTTAGGTTGCACGACTGTTGTAAAACCAGCGTTTCTAGAAGAAAGTAAATGATGGCTACCGCAACAACACAGGAAAACACCAGTATGTCAAAAAGTAAAACAACTTTAGCTATAACACAAGATTTACTGGTGTATGACTAATTGATTAAAATTCTCTAGTGAGTATATCTGTCATATGAAGACTTAAGATCTGAAAGACGATCTGGAATAAAGGAGCATCAAGATGTTAGAGCAAGAAAGTACAAGGTCAAAAGACTGTATTTATACCTCATGAGACTCAGATGAGATACATCGGTATTTATAGCACATAATGACTATACAAGACAAGATGCATATTCCTTGCTCGGGCACACTTGTGTGATTTACAATCGAGTTCCAACTAGGTATAAATAAGGATCCCTTAGACCCCTGCCATTACCATATTACCAACATTCACTCATGGGATGAAGATAAGACTTAATTTTCTTTAGCTAACACATACTTGCCAAATGTCACTGGCAGAGAGCCCTTTTAACAGCCTGCAATAACCATTCTGCCACCTCACCACCACCCAAGCTGCCACCTCACCACCACCCGAGCTGCTGCCTCACCGCCATTCGAGCTGCCATCTCACCGCCACCCGAGATGCCACCTCACCACCACCCGAGCTGCCATCTTACCACCACCCAATCTGTCGCCTCACCACCACCCGAGCTGCCACCTTACCGTCACCTGAGCTGCCGCCTCACCACCACCCGAGCTGCTGCCTCACCACCACCCGAGCTGCCATCTCACCGCCACCCGAGCTGCCACCTCACCACCACCCGAGCTGCCATCTCACCACCACCCAATCTGTCGCCTCACCACCACCAGAGCTGCCGCCTCACCATCACCAGAGCTGCTGCAACCCCCAACCTTCTGTCTCTTCCTGATTATCCCATAGAATGTAAGTCCGCAAGGACAGGGTCCTCTCCCCTCTGAACAGTCTGTCATTGTAAACCTGTTTACTGCAAATGATATCTATAACCCTGTATGTAACCCCTTCTCATGTACAGCACCATGGAATTAATGGTGCTATATAAATAAATAATAATCTATATATATAATTGTCTAAGGGTTTTTCCGTCTGTCTGTCTGTCTGTCCTGGAAATCCCGGCTCTCTGATTGGTCGAGGCCGCTAGGCCTCGACCAATCAGAGACCGGCACAGCATCGACGTAGAAATCCCGCATCTCTGATTGGTCGAGGCCGCCAGGCCTCGACCAATCAGCGACGGGCACAGCGACGATGATGTCATAAAGGACGTAGAAATCCCGCGTCTGATTGGCGGCCTCGACCAATCAGCAACGGGCACAGCGACGATGATCTCATAAAGGACGTAGACATCTCACGTTTCTGATTCAGCGACGGGCACAGTATCGACGATGATGTCATAATGGTTGCCATGGCGACGATGATGTCATAAAGGTTGCCTCGACCAATCAGCGACGGGCACAGTCTGCCGCGAATTCTGGAATCATCATTGTCCATATACTACGGGGACATGCAGATTCTAGAATACCCGATGCGTTCGAATCGGGCCACAATCTAGTCATAAATAATAACTGTATCTGTACCCCAGGACGTGGATACTGTTGGATAATATGGTGGAGTATGGGACTATTGGCAGCTACATTTTTGGAATCTCCCTAAAGGCACTTCTTAAAAGTTGTCAAGTATGCAGTCCTTATTACATGGTGGGAAAACATATTTTCTCAGTTTATTAAAATGTTGATATCACAGGATAACAATGTTTGTGCCTCGGTACATGTTAGGATTCATATACATCGAGACCGTATGCATGGAGCCTGGACAGAGGCTTATGGAGTACCTGTACAGCACCATACAATGGAGGGCTATTTCCCTAGAAGGAATGCTAGAATGGAACAATACACATTTTTTATCTGCTGATTTAATGCATAATGCAACAGAACTGACTTTGTGATGGACACCCACTCAAGGAAGGGGCCACCACCACACACATAGCAGCTGCTAAGGGGCTCAACCTGGTGCCCTAGGCAAGTACCCCAGAAACTGTTTTCTCAGGGTATAGAATCAATCAAATATTATGGTGGGGCATTATGTGTGGTTGGCAATAAGGGGCAGTATTCCTATGTGTGAGACACGAATTAATATATGGGGAGGCACTTAGGAGGGCCTATTTTTGTGTAGGGCACTAATGAGGGCTGCTCATCTCTCAGCCTTCCGGTGTATCACTGCATTACCAAGTAATACGCTTGATATACAACAGGGGTAGAAGGAGCAGGCCCACGATTTGTATTTTTCACATTGCAGATCAAATTACACAAGTGGGGGATGGGTGTCAGACGTCAGGTGTAAATGAGAGTCATAACCTAAAGCGCCATGGAATAAATGGCGCTATAACAATAAATAATAATAACCTGGGTTAGAAGCCTACTCCGATGTGTTTCCCCAACTCTAAACGAGATTAAATTACCATGCATTGATTGATAGCAATATTACAGTGACCTTTAAAGCCTTGCATTGGTTGTTTTATGTGATATGTATGTCCACCTTTGACCTCTTTTTGACACATGATAAAAGTATTTATTGCAAAGTGTCGTACATGCATGTCCGAGATCATGGTCAGGAGCAATCACCCTAGGAGGCTGACTATGACTGATCGACTCCCCCGCCGCATTGAACTATACTGGCATCTACCGGTACAGTTCAAAGCAATGATGGAAGAGAGAGCATCACCTAATGCTCCCTCTCTCATGATTCCCCGCTCTGCCTCTGACACACTGCGGGTGCGCACGCACTCTCTGTGTGCCAGCCCGCAGTGCAGGTGCTGAGACAGAAGCAGGGAGCAGCGCAGGCACGAGGAGAGGTGAGGAGTGTGGTTTTTTTTTTTACTGGACTGTGGGGCCATTCTTGGGGGGGGAGAGATGCGGGCTGTGTTATATACTACGTGGGCTGTGTTATATGCTACGTGGGCTGTGCTATATACTACGTGGACTGTGATATATGCTACGTGGGCTGTGATATATGCTACGTGGCTGTGCTATATACTACGTGGGCTGTGTTATATGCTAGGTGGCTGTGCTATATACTATGTGGGCTTTGTTATACTACGTGGGCTCTTTTATATACTACGTGGGCTGTTATGCTATGTGGGCTGTGTTATATACTACATGGCTGTGCTATATACTATGTGGGCTGTTATATACTACGTGGCTGTGCTATATACTACGCGGGCTGTGTTATACTATGTGGCTGTGTTGTATACTATGTGGGCTCTGCTATATACTATGTGGGCTGTGTTATATACTACGTGGCTGTGTTATATACTACGTGGCTGTGCTATATACTACATTCCTACGTGGCTGTGTTATATACTACGTGGGCTATGTTATACTACGTGGCTGTGCTATATACTGCGGGGCTGTGCTATATACTATGTGGCTGTGCTATATAATATGCAGGCTGTGTTATAATACGTGGATGTGTTGTATACTACGTGGGCTGTGTTATATAATACGTGGCTGTGCTATATACTATGTGGCTGTGTTATATACTACGCGGGCTGTGCTATATACTATGCGGGCCCTGCTATATACTATACGGGCTCTGTTATATACTATGCGGGCTGTGGTATATACTATGTGGGCTGTGTTATATACTATGCGGGCTGTGCTATATATTATGCGGGCTGTGCTATATACTATGGGGGTGGCTGTGTTATATGCTATGTGGGGTATATTATATTCTACGGGGGAGGCTATGTTATATACTATGTTGTTATGTTATATACTATTGGGGGTATATTATATTCTATGGGGGAGGATGTGTTATATTCTATGGGGGGTATATTATATTCTATGGAGGAAGCTGTGTTATATACTATGTGGCTGTATTATATATTTGGGGGGTACATTATACATTATATTGTATGGGGGAGGCTGTGTTATATACTATGGGGGTACTGTTATGATTAGGCAATTCAGTACCACAGTGAACATAGAGGTCAGAGCACATACAGTGATCTGACAATAATCCAAAAACATAGAACGAGCTCTGAGACGTGGGAACTCTGTTGACCGCAATCCCTAATCCTATCCAACAACACTAGAGGCAGCCGTGGATTGCGCCTAACGCTACCTATGCAACTCGGCACAGCCTGAGAAACTAGCTAGCCTGAAGATAGAAAATAAGCCTACCTTGCCTCAGAGAAATACCCCAAAGGAAAAGGCAGCCCCCCACATATAATGACTGTGAGTAAGATGAAAAGACAAACGTAGAGATGAAATAGATTTAGCAAAGTGAGGCCCGACTTTCTGAACAGAGCGAGGATAGGAAAGGTAACTTTGCGGTCAACACAAAACCCTAAAAACCATGCAAAGGGGCAAAAAGACCCTCCGTACCGAACTAATGGCACGGAGGTACACCCTCTGCGTCCCAGAGCTTCCAGCAAACAAATAGATAAGCTGGACAGAAGAAAAGCAAACAAAATAGCAAAGGAAAACTTAGCTATGCAGAGCAGCAGGCCACAGGAACGATCCAGGAGGAAAACAAGTCCAATACTGGAACATTGACAGGAAGCCAGGATCAAAGCACTAGGTGGAGTTAAGTAGAGCAGCACCTAACGACCTCACCACATCACCTGAGGGAGGAAACTCAGAAGCCGCAGTACCACTTCCCTCCACCAACGGAAGCTTACAGAGAGAATCAGCCGAAGTACCACTTGTGACCACAGGAGGGAGCTCTGCCACAGAATTCACAACAGGGTACATTATATTCTATGGGGGAGGCTGTGTTATATACTATTTGGGGGGTATATTATATTCTATGGGGGAGGCTGTGTTATATACTATGTGGATGTGTTATATACTATTGGGGGTATATTATATTCTATGGGGGAGGCTGTGTTATATACTATGGAAGGTATATTCTATTCTATGGGGAGGCTGTGTTATATACTATGTAGCTGTGTTATATACTATTGGGGGTATATTATCTTCTATGGGGAGGATGTGTTATATACTATGTGGCTGTATTATATATTTGAGGATACATTATACATTATATTCTATGGGGAAGCTGTGTTATATACTATGGGAATACATTATATTCTATGGGGGAGGCTGTGTTATATACTAGTGGGGGGTATATTATATTCTATGGGTGAGGCTGTGTTATATACTATGGGGGTATAATATATTCTATGGGGAAGGCTGTGTTATATACTATGAGGCTGTCTTATATACTATTGGGGGGGTATATTATACTCTATGGGAGAGGCTGTGATATATACTATGGGGGGTATATTATCTTCTATGGGGGAGGATGTGTTATATACTATGTGGCTGTATTATATATTTGAGGGTACATTATACATTATATTCTATGGGGAAGCTGTGTTATATACTATGGGAATACATTATATTCTATGGGGGAGGCTGTGTTATATACTAGTGGGGGGTATATTATATTCTATGGGTGAGGCTGTGTTATATACTATGGGGGTATAATATATTCTATGGGGGAGGCTGTGTTATATACTATGAAGCTGTCTTATATACTATTGGGGGGGTATATTATACTCTATGGGAGAGGCTGTGATATATACTATGGGGGGTATATTATATTCTATGGGGGAGGCTGTGTCATATACTATGTTTCTGTATTATATATTTTGGGGGGGTACATTATACATTATATTCTATGGGGAGGCTCTGTTATATACAGTACTATGGGGGGTACATTATATTCTATGGGAGAGTCTGTGTTATATACTATGGGGGGCTGCGTTATATTTTATGGGGGGCTACATTATATATTATGGGGAGGTGGGCTGTATTGTATTCTATGGTGGGCTACATTATATTCTATGGTTCTATAGTTCTTTGGTGGTGTGAACAGGTTTCTACAGACTTGTTCACTGTGCAAGTGGCCCATGTGTTTTTTTGGTTCTATAATTGTTCTCTTGTTTCTACAAGACTGGGGAATTCACCACTCTGTGGGTCATTTGCATTGTAGCTGTCCCATCATGCACGTCCACATGGATATATTTTCTCTCTAAACCCTGCTTATACAGGTACTATACAGATGATCAGGTTTTTAAATACATCAGATAGAGATTATATACATTAGATAGGACTGCTCTATTATGGGTATACCTTGGCGATTGGTGGAGCAGCTTAACCCCTTAGTGACAGAGCCAATTTGGTACTTAATGACCGAGCCAATTTTTGCAATTCTGACCACTGTCACTTTATGAGGTTATAACTCTGGAACGCTTAAAAAGATCCCGCTGATTCTGAGATTGTTTTTTCGTGACATATTGTACTTCATGTTAGTGGTAACATTTCTTCGATATTACTTGCGATTATTTATGAAAAAAAACGGAAATATGGCGAAAATTTTTAAAATTTCCCACATGTCTACTTTACATCAGCACAATTTTGGAAACAAAATTTTTTTTTGTTAGGGAATTATAAGGGTTAAAAGTTGACCAGCAATTTCTCATTTTTACAACACCATTTTTTTTTAGGGACATAGTAACATAGTAACATAGTAACATAGTTAGTAAGGCCGAAAAAAGACATTTGTCCATCCAGTTCAGCCTATATTCCATCATAATAAATACCCAGATCTACGTCCTTCTACAGAACCTAATAATTGTATGATACAATATTGTTCTGCTCCAGGAAGACATCCAGGCCTCTCTTGAACCCCTCGACTGAGTTCGCCATCACCACCTCCTCAGGCAAGCAATTCCAGATTCTCACTGCCCTAACAGTAAAGAATCCTCTTCTATGTTGGTGGAAAAACCTTCTCTCCTCCAGACGCAAAGAATGCCCCCTTGTGCCCTTCACCTTCCTTGGTATAAACAGATCCTCAGCGAGATATTTGTATTGTCCCCTTATATATTTATACATGGTTATTAGATCGCCCCTCAGTCGTCTTTTTTCTAGACTAAATAATTCTAATTTCGCTAATCTATCTGGGTATTGTAGTTCTCCCATCCCCTTTATTAATTTTGTTGCCCTCCTTTGTACTCTCTCTAGTTCCATTATATCCTTCCTGAGCACCGGTGCCCAAAACTGGACACAGTACTCCATGTGCGGTCTAACTAGGGATTTGTACAGAGGCAGTATAATGCTCTCATCATGTGTATCCAGACCTCTTTTAATGCACCCCATGATCCTGTTTGCCTTGGCAGCTGCTGCCTGGCACTGGCTGCTCCAGGTAAGTTTATCATTAACTAGGATCCCCAAGTCCTTCTCCCTGTCAGATTTACCCAGTGGTTTCCCGTTCAGTGTGTAATGGTGATATTGATTCCCTCTTCCCATGTGTATAACCTTACATTTATCATTGTTAAACCTCATCTGCCACCTTTCAGCCCAAGTTTCCAACTTATCCAGATCCATCTGTAGCAGAATACTATCTTCTCTTGTATTAACTGCTTTACATAGTTTTGTATCATCTGCAAATATCGATATTTTACTGTGTAAACCTTCTACCAGATCATTAATGAATATGTTGAAGAGAACAGGTCCCAATACTGACCCCTGCGGTACCCCACTGGTCACAGCGACCCAGTTAGAGACTATACCATTTATAACCACCCTCTGCTTTCTATCACTAAGCCAGTTACTAACCCATTTACACACATTTTCCCCCAGACCAAGCATTCTCATTTTGTGTACCAACCTCTTGTGCGGCACGGTATCAAACGCTTTGGAAAAATCGAGATATACCACGTCCAATGACTCACCGTGGTCCAGTCTATAGCTTACCTCTTCATAAAAACTGATTAGATTGGTTTGACAGGAGCGATTTCTCATAAAACCATGCTGATATGGAGTTAAACAGTTATTCTCATTGAGATAATCCAGAATAACATCCCTCAGAAAACCTTCAAATATTTTACCAACAATAGAGGTTAGACTTACTGGCCTATAATTTCCAGGTTCACTTTTAGAGCCCTTTTTGAATATTGGCACCACATTTGCTATGCGCCAGTCCTGCGGAACAGACCCTGTCGCTATAGAGTCACTAAAAATAAGAAATAATGGTTTATCTATTACATTACTTAGTTCTCTTAGTACTCGTGGGTGTATGCCATCCGGACCCGGAGATTTATCTATTTTAATCTTATTTAGCCGGTTTCGCACCTCTTCTTGGGTTAGATTGGTGACCCTTAATATAGGGTTTTCATTGTTTCTTGGGATTTCACCTAGCATTTCATTTTCCACCGTGAATACCGTGGAGAAGAAGGTGTTTAATATGTTAGCTTTTTCCTCGTCATCTACAACCATTCTTTCCTCACTATTTTTTAAGGGGCCTACATTTTCAGTTTTTATTCTTTTACTATTGATATAGTTGAAGAACAGTTTGGGATTAGTTTTACTCTCCTTAGCAATGTGCTTCTCTGTTTCCTTTTTGGCAGCTTTAATTAGTTTTTTAGATAAAGTATTTTTCTCCCTATAGTTTTTTAGAGCTTCAATGGTGCCATCCTGCTTTAGTAGTGCAAATGCTTTCTTTTTACTGTTAATTGCCTGTCTTACTTCTTTGTTTAGCCACATTGGGTTTTTCCTATTTCTAGTCCTTTTATTCCCACAAGGTATAAACCGCTTACACTGCCTATTTAGGATGTTCTTAAACATTTCCCATTTATTATCTGTATTCTCATTTCTGAGGATATTGTCCCAGTCTACCAGATTAAGGGCATCTCTAAGCTGTTCAAACTTTGCCTTCCTAAAGTTCAATGTTTTTGTGACTCCCTGACAAGTCCCCCTAGTGAAAGACAGGTGAAACTGCACAATATTGTGGTCGCTATTTCCTAAATGCCCAACCAGCTGCAGATTTGTTATTCTGTCAGGTCTATTAGATAGTATTAGGTCTAAAAGTGCTGCTCCTCTGGTTGGATTCTGCACCAATTGTGAAAGATAATTTTTCTTGGTTATTAGCAGAAACCTGTTGCCTTTATGGGTTTCACAGGTTTCTGTTTCCCAGTTAATATCCGGGTAGTTAAAGTCCCCCATAACCAGGACCTCATTATGGGTTGCAGCTTCATCTATCTGCTTTAGAAGTAGACTTTCCATGCTTTCTGTTATATTTGGGGGTTTGTAACAGACCCCAATGAGAATTTTGTTACCATTTTTCCCTCCATGAATTTCAACCCATATGGACTCGACATCCTCATTCCCTTCGCTAATATCCTCCCTTAAAGTGGACTTTAGACAAGACTTTACATAGAGACAAACCCCTCCTCCTCTCCGATTTTTACGATCCTTTCTAAACAGACTGTAACCCTGTAAGTTAACTGCCCAGTCATAGCTTTCATCTAACCATGTCTCGGTTATTCCCACTATGTCAAAGTTACCTGTAGATATTTCTGCTTCTAGTTCTTCCATCTTGTTTGTCAGGCTTCTGGCGTTTGCGAGCATGCAGTTTAGAGGATTTTGTTTTGTTCCAATCTCCTCACTGTGAATTGTTTTAGAAATGTTCTTACCTCCCTTCTGAGTATGTTTTCCTGGGTCGTCTTTGTTCGAGTCTAATGTTTTTCTTCCCGTCCCCTCTTCTTCTAGTTTAACGCCCTCCTGATGAGTGTAGCGAGTCTTCTGGCGAATGTGTGTTTCCCAGGTTTGTTGAGGTGTAGTCCGTCTCTGGCGAGGAGTCCATCATACCAGTAATTCACACCGTGGTCCAGGAATCCAAATCCTTGTTGTCTGCACCATCGTCTTAGCCAGTTGTTTGCATCAAGGATCCTGTTCCATCTCCTGGTGCCATGCCCGTCTACTGGAAGGATAGAAGAAAAAACTACCTGTGCATCCAGTTCCTTTACTTTCTTCCCCAACTCTTCAAAGTCCTTGCAGATTGTCGGTAGGTCCTTCCTTGCCGTGTCATTGGTGCCAACATGTATCAGAAGAAATGGGTGGACGTCCTTGGAGCTGAAGAGCTTTGGTATCCTATTGGTCACATCCTTGATCATCGCACCTGGAAGGCAGCATACTTCTCTTGCAGTTATGTCCGGTCTGCAGATGGCTGCTTCGGTGCCTCTCAGTAGTGAGTCTCCCACCACCACCACTCTTCGTTGCTTCTTGGCTGTACTTTTTGCTGTCACTTGTTGCTGTGTGCCCTTTTCTTTTTTGCTTGCTGGTATTGCTTCATTCTTAGGTGTGCCATCTTCATCCTCTACAAAGATTTGATATCGGTAATGGGACCACATCACATTTGAAGTCATTTTGAGGGGTCTATATGATAGAAAATACCCAAGTGTGACACCATTCTAAAAACTACACCCCTCAAGGTTCTCAAAACCACATTCAAGAAGTTTATTAACCCTTTATGTGCTTCACAGGAACTGAAACAATGTGGAAGGAAAAAATGAACATTTAACTTTTTTTTGCAAACATCTTAATTCAGAACCATTTTTTTTTATTTTCACAAGTGTAAAAACAGAAATGTAACCATAAATTTTGTTATGCAATTTCTCCTGAATACGCCAATACCCCATATGTAAGGGTAAACCACTGTTTGGGCGCACCGCAGAGCTTGGAAGTAAAGGAACGCCGTTTTACTTTTTCAATGTAGAATTGGCTGGAATTGAGATTGGACGCCATGTCGCGTTTGGAGAACCCCTGATGTGCCTAAACAGTGGAAACCCCCCACAAGTGACCCCATTTTGGAAACTAGACCCCTTAAGGAACTTATCTAGATGTGTGGTGAGCACTTTGAACCCCCATGTGCTTCACAGAAGTTTATAATGTAGAGCCGTGAAAAAAAAAATCGCATTTTTTCTACAAAAATGATCTTTTTGCCCACAAATTTTTATTTTCACAAGGGTAACAGGAGAAATTAGACCACAAAAGTTGTTGTGCAATTTCTCCTGAGTACGTCGATACCCAGTATGTGGGGGTAAACCACTGTTTGGGCACACCGCAGAGCTTGGAAGAGAAAGAGTGCCGTTTTACTTTTTCAATGTAGAATTGGCTGGAATTGAGATCGGACGCCATGTCGCGTTTGGAGAGCCCCTGATGTACCTAAACAGTAGAAATCCCCCACAAGTGACCCCATTTTGGAAACTAGACCCCCCATGGAACTTATCTAGATGTGTGGTGAGAACTTTGAATGCCCAAGTGCTTCACAGAAGTTTAGAATGCAGAGTCGTGAAAATAAAAAATATTTTTTTTTTCCACAAAAAAGATATTGTAGCCCCCAAGTTTTTATTTTCACAAGGGTAACAGGAGAAATTGGACTGCAATAGTTGTTGTCCAATTTATCCCGAGTACGCTGATGCGCCATATGTGGGGGTAAACCACTGTTTGGGCGCACGGCAGAGCTTGGAAGGGAAGGAGCGCCTTTTTGGAATGCAGACTTTGATAGAATGGTCTGTGGGCATTATGTTGCGATTGCAGAGCCCCTGATGTGCCTAAACTGTAGTAACCCCCCACAAGTGACCCCATTTTGGAAACTAGACCCCCCAAGGAACTTATCTAGATGTGTGGTGAGAACTTTGAATGCCCAAGTGCTTCACAGAAGTTTAGAATGCAGAGTCGTGAAAATAAAAAATATTTTTTTTTTCACAAAAAAGATATTGTAGCCCCCAAGTTTTTATTTTCACAAGGGTAACAAGAAAAATTGGACCCCAGAAGTTGTTGTCCAATTTATCCTGAGTACGCTGATGCCCCATATGTGGGGGTAACCCACTGTTTGGGCGCACGGCAGAGCTCAGAAGGGAGGGAGCACCATTTGACTGCAAAATTGGCTGTCGTGTTTGGAGACCCCCTGATGTAACTAAACAGTGGAAACCCCCCAATTCTAGCTCCAACCCTAACCCCAACACACCCCTAACCCTAATCCCAACCTGATCCATAATCCTAATCACTAACCCTAACCATCATCACAACCCTTACCCCAAAACAACCCTAATGTCAACCCTAACCATAACCCCAATCAAAACCCTAAATCCAACACACCCCTAATCCTAATCTCAACCCTAACCTCAAACCTAACCCTAATCCCAATACACCCCTAATCACAACCCTAACCCTAATCACAACCCTAACCTTAACCCTAATCACAAACCTAACCCTAATCCCAAGCATAACCCTAATGCCAACCTTAACCCTAATACCAACCCTAATCCAAACCCTAACCCTAATCCCAACTCTAACCCTAACTTTAGCCCCAACCCTAGCCCTAACTTTAGCCCCAACCCTAACCCTAGCCCTAAGGCTACTTTCACACTTGCGTCGTTTGGCATCCGTCGCAATCCGTCGTTTTGGACAAGAAACGGATCCTGCAAATGTGCCCGCAGGATGCGTTTTTTGCCCATAGACTTGTATTGCCGACGGATCGTGACGCATGGCCACACGTCGCGTCCGTCGTGCACTGGATCAGTTGTGTTTTGGCGGACCGTCGGCACAAAAAAAGTTCAATGAAACGTTTTTTTGTACGTCGCATCCGCCATTTCTGACCGCACATGCGTGGCCGTAACTCCGCCCCCTCCTCCCCAGGACATAGATTGGGCAGCGGATGCGTTGAAAAACTACAGCCGCTGCCCATGTTGTGCACAATTTTCACAACGTGCGTCAGTATGTCGGGCCGACGCATTGCGACGGCCCCGTACCGACGTAAGTGTGAAAGAATCCTAACCCTAAATTTAGCCCCAACCCTAACCCTAAATTTAGCCCCAACCCTAAATCTAAATTTAGCCCCAACCCTAGCCCTAACCCTAGCCCTAACTCTAGCCCTAACCCTAGCCCTACCCCTACCCGTAACCCTAGCCCTAAACCTAGCCCTAACCCTACCCCTAACCCTAGCCCTAACCCTACCCCTAACCCTAATTTTAGCCCCAACTGCTGTTCTCCTGCCGGCCAGCAGATGGAGACAGATGGCGGGCGCACTGCGCATGCGCCCGCCATTTTCTTTTGCCGGCGGCCAGGAGGAGCAGCAGGAGGATCCAGGGACGCAGGTGAGTATTGTAGGGTCCCCGAATCCCCCTATTTCTCTGTCCTCTGATGTGCGATCACATCAGAGGACAGAGAATTACACTTTACTTTTTTTTTTTTTTTTTTGCGGTCGCCGGTTAACAGTTAATTACCGGCGATCGCAAAACAGGGGTCGGTAAAACCGACCCAGATCATGCTTTTTGGGGTCTCGGCTACCCCCAGCAGCCGAGACCCCAAAGATTCTCGCGGGGCCAGACGGCGGGCGCACTGCGCATGCGCCCGCCATTTTTAAGATGGCGGCGCCCACCGGGAGCCACGAGGAGCACCGGGGGAGATAGGTAAGTATTGGGGGGCCACCTGGGACCCCTTTTCTCTGTCCTCCGATGTGCGATCACATCGGAGGACAGAGAAATTATATAGAGATCGCTTTTTTTTTTTTTGCGATCGCCGGTAAATGGTTAATTACCGGCGATCGCAAATGCGGGGTGGGTAAAAAAAACCCCGAATCATGTTCTCTGGGGTCTCGGCTACCCCCGGCAGCTGAGACCCCGGAGAAAATCCGACTCTGGGGGGCGCTATTTACTTTTTCCACAGCGCCGTTAATTAACGGCGCTGTGGTTTAAGTACCCTTAGCGGCCGCCGTTAAAAGGCGTATCGGCGGTCGCTAAGGGGTTAACATACTTTTTTTGCAAAAAAAGTATTAACTAAATACCCTGTATTTCTTTCATTTTTTGACTAGCACTTGCTTATTTACTGTGACTTTTTTTACAACAGAGTATTTTTGACCTCGCTGTGCTCTTTTGTGTCTTCAAGTTCTTTGGTGGTGTGAAAAGGTTTCTACAGACTTGTTCACTGTGCAAGTGGCCCATGTGTTTTTTTTGTTCTATTATATTCTATGGGGGCTGTATTAGATTTTATGAGGGATGATTGCATCATACTCTTTGATGGGGCTACATTATATTCTATGGGGAGGTGGGCTGTATTCTATTCAGGGCTACATTATATTCTATTGGGGATTGTATTATATTTATACTCTATGAGGGGTGATTGCATCATACTCTATGAGGGGGCTACATTATACTATATGAGGGGGGCTGCATTATATTCTATGGGGGTTACATTATACTCTGGGGTGGCTGCATTATACTCTGTGGGGTGGTGGCTGCATTATACTATATGTGGGCTGCATTATACTGTATCGATGACTATGGTGAGTACAATATACTATATGAAAAACTATGGGGTGCATTATACTATGGGAAACTAATTGTACTACATGGATGACTATGGTGGTGCATTATACTATATGGAGCACTGTGAGGAGTGTGTTATGCTATATGGAGGACTATGAGGAGTATATTATACTATGTGGAGGACTGAGCAGTGTATTTTAATATATGGAGGGCTATGAGGAGTGTATTATATTATATGGAAGACTGTGGGAAGCATATAATACTATATGGAGGACTGAGGAGAGTATTATACTATGTGGAGGACTATGGGGTGTATTATACTAAACAAGCAAAATGCTGCATATTCATCAAGTGATTGGATTGTTTATGCCGGAACAAAAATAATTGCTCTCAGCAGCACATTGCCAATGTAAACTGTAGATGTGCTGCTGATAACATTATACTATATAGTGATCTGTTAGTGATCTACTAGTGATCATTCTGTCCCCATCATTATTCTTCAGCCGGTGTAAAGAGGCTGGGAAGCGTTGAACGACTTCAATATTGTCGATCACACTCATTTAGCGGCCTGAACTCAGCGCATGTATATACAACCGAAATGCTTCTGTGTGATGTGCAATATGTTAGCATTTGGGGCCCCATTTTAAACTTTGCCTAGGGCCCCACTTTGCATAAAACTGGCCCTGAGTGAGCCCTAGGTTACATACGCTGTTGAAATGTTCATCAGAGATCTCCATTTGGCCGCCCACTGCCCTGAACGTTTGGCCCATGCTGCCCTCGCAACCCACCCTACCTGAACCTGAACACTCCCCCACACTTCACTCGTTGACACTGGACTCCCTCTAACCAGGAAGTGCTCCAATTTTTACTGTACATCAACATAATACAGCCCCTGGCAAAAATTATGGAATCACCGGCCTTGGAGGATGTTCATTCAGTTGTTTAATTTTGTACAAAAAAAGCAGATCACAGACATGGCACAAAACTAAAGTAATTTCCAATGGCAACTTTCTGGCTTTAAGAAACACTAAACGAAATCAAGAACAAAAAATGTGGTAGTCAGTAATGGTTACTTTTTTAACCAAGCATAGGGGGAGAAATTATGGAATTGCTCAATTCTAAGGAAAAAATTATGGAATTACTCTCTAAATTTTCATACTGAAAAATAACACATGCATCAAACTAGATCTGCTCGTTAGTCTGCATCTAAAAAGTAGTGATCACACTTTGGAGAGCTGTTGCACCAAGTGGACTGACATGAACCATGGCTCCAACACGAGAGATGTCATTTGAAACAAAGGAGAGGATTATCAAACTCTTAAAAGAGGGTAAATCATCACGCAATGTTGCAAAATGTTTACAGTCAGCTGTGTCTAAAATCTGGACCAAATACAAACAACATGGGAAGGTTGTTAAAGGCAAACATACTGGTAGACCAAGGAAGACATCAAAACGTCAAGACCGGAAACTTAAAGCAATATGTCTCCAAAACAAGAAATGCACAACAAAACAAATGAGGAACGAATAGGTGGAAACTGGAATCAACGTCTGTGACCAAACTGTAAGAAACCGCCTAAAGGAAATGGGATTTACATACAGAAAAGCTAAACGAAAGCCATCATTAACACCTAAACAGAAAAAAACAACGTTACAATGGGCTAAGGAAAAGCAATCATGGACTATGGATGACTGGATGAAAGTCATATTGAGTGATGATTCACGAATCTGCATTGGGCAAGGTGATGTTTCTGGAACTTTTGTTTGGTGCCGTTCCAATGAGATTTATAAAGATGACTGCCTGAAGAGAACATGCAAATTTCCACAGTCATTGATGACATGGGGCTGCATGTCAGATAAAGGCACTGGGGAGATGGCTGCCATTACATCTTCAATAAATGCCACAAGTTTATGTTGATAATTTGGACACTTTTCTTATCCCATCAATTGAAAGGATGTTTGGGGATGATTCAATCATTTTTCAAGATGGTAATGCATCCTCCATAGAGCAAAAATTGTGAAAACATTCCTTGAAAAAAGACACTAAGGTCAATGACATGGCCTGCAAATAGTCCGGATCTCAATCCAATTGAAAATCTTTGGTGGAAGGTGAAGAAAATGGTCCATGACAAGGCTCCAACCTGCAAAGCTGATCTGGCAACAGCAATCAGAGAAAGTTGGAGCCAGATTGATGAAGAGACTGTTTGACACTCATTAAGTCCATGCCTCAGAGACTGCAAGCTGTTATAAAAGCCAGAGGTTGTGCAACAAAATACTAGTGATGTTTTGGAGTGTTTTTTTTGTTTTTTATGATTCCATAATTTTTACCTCAGAATTGAGTGATTCCATAATTTTTCCCCTATGCTTGGTTAAAAAAGTAACCATTACTGACTACCACATTTTTTGTTCTTAATTTCTTTTAGTGTTTCTTAAAGCCAGAAAGTTGCCATTTGAAATGACTTTAGTTTTGTGCCATGTCTGTGATCTGCTTTTTTTCTACAAAATTAAACAACTGAATGAACATCCTCCAAGGCCGGTGATTCCATAATTTTTGCCAGGGGTTGTACAATACTTTACATTAAACCCGTTACTTTTACACATAAAACCGCACAATGGTATACACATAGTGCGGCTGTTGCCTTCAGGCGCAGGAACAGAGTAAGACTGTCCACATCCCTACACTTGCGCAGATCATGGTGAAACAAAGGTCTCCTTGTTCTGTATGCTGTAACAGGAATAAACAAGAAAACGATGATCAGCGAGAACCACCGTGTGTATCTTTCTGCAATGGATTGTGTGTATATACTTGATGAGGTTTAGCACCACCATAGATGAGTATGCTCTCAGGCACTTACGGCCGTCCATTGTCTCTCACTTATGGATGTCTACTAGTGATGATTGAGCACTGAAATGCTCGAGTGCTCTGTACTCAAATCGTGCAGGTCGGACGCTTGGACGTGGTGGACTCGAGCATAACGGAAGTGAATGTGGGCAGTTTTCCACAGGATGGACGGTCTCGCTCTCTCAGTCTCTCCCCCGCTACTAGCAAGGGAATACCCCACTTCATTATGTTGCGCGGCTCCGATGATTTAAGTGAGCTTCTTACGGGGACCCGGGCACTCAAGCACCATGCAATACTTGGCACTGTCCATGCTCGATCAAGTATCGATCAGTGCCGAGGACGCTCACCCTTTGCTAATGTCTACAATTACAATTCTATCGTAATATCAAAGGAATTGCCAGAACGAAACACTTCAGTCTATTTTGAACAGAAGCAAACAATTGCTCACAGAAAAAGAAACTGCCTATTGTAACACGTTATCCGAGTGCATAAATGGACGCTGGGGCAGAGTCACTGGTGAAGTGATGGAGGGGAGATACGTGTCACTGCGCATGATGGCGTCAGTGATGTAAACCAGAGACACTGAGCAGCGTGCGCTCAGGGTCTCCCTGTGAATGGCTATGCCCTGTCTGAGGGCAGTGTGAGAAAGTTCTCCTGCTCGCGGTGCACTCTGACAGGTCCTGGGAGTTCGCGGCCAATGAACTCACTTCACCTTTGTGATGTCAGCGCTCGCGCCGCAGGAAAATTTCCCATCAACTAAGATCCTGCGCAGAACGAGAAAGGACAAAAAAGACCACCCACTATGGGGGGGTGAGAAGGAAGCTTTTATCTGTTTTGAGTGACGAATATTTCCTTTGAAAACAATGTGTAACTGACTTAGACAATTGCTGTATGTAAAAGCTCATGGTAAAATCGCCCTGCACGCGGATGTAAATCAGATGCTAGGTGTGAAAAATCAGATTACACTCGCCTGACACTCGCATGGCACTCATCCGACTCTCCTGCATCAAAATCGGACCGATTTTAAAATCGCTAGTGGACTCCGGCCTAAAAATCATGTTCTCCAGGAAACACATTGCTTATTCATAACTCGGCATGCAATGGAAACCATGTAGTTCACCAGCCTGAAGTCCAGCTCTAATAAAGTGCTGCGCTAATGTAATGACCAGAGGTCCGAATAAGATCCAGTGAGTCACAAACCAAGACCAAGGCAGAAATCTCCAACGGTATTTACTCAAAGGCAAATTAATCAAGGTAATATGGAGAATATTAAGGCAGATGCACCCCAAAGATACACTAATTCAGCAGCAGCTGAAATCACTGTGCCACTCAAAGGTCTCCTGAGAACTGTGTGCTACAACAGACTAGTAAGAAATTTACCTAACAGGCAACTAAAAAACAGGAACAAGTGTAAATTGAATGTAGTGTTATTAAGGGAGCCCCTGGAATGGCACATTGAGTATAACTTACACAACTCTAATATAAGATACACCTCTAAAGTAACAATTTAACACTCTGAGCAGAGATACCCGGGTATCTATAACTATGGTACCGTATCCTGAGATAGATTTCCTCTCAGGCAGGAATCCGCAGAGGCTGTAGCCAGTTCATATCTTCAGCGCCAATAAGTTACAGCAAGCTCCTCTTGTCTTGTCGGACGATGCCGAGCCCAAACGCCGGGGACTTAGTTAGTGGTCTCACGATGTAGTCTCTGCTTCTGTAGCTCCTAGGAATGGTTCCACGACAATCCGTCCGTCTCTGTATCAGCAGTCTGTCCAGACTTGTTCCTCCACTCAATGCACAGGGAATCCACAGACTTCCAAATTCGTACTGGGTTCTTAGCAAAGTCTCCGTCTTTTCTTAGATAAAGGGTTAGCTCCTCTCCAGGAAACGTTAGCAACACAAGTCTCTCACAGAGTTAAACAAAAGGTTAGCTCTTCTCCAGGGGAACGTTAGCAACAAAAAGTCTCTCAAAAGCTTCTTTTCCTCCAAAAATACTTGCAGTAAATCCACACAGTCTCTTTTTAAGATCTCACAGCAGCTTCTCCTTTTCTTCCCGCCTTTTTTCTCTCAGCTCTCACTTCCTACTTTCACTTTACACTCGAGACACTAGACCCCACCCCGCAGCACACATTGTCTCTGGGAGGTCTGTCCTCTGCTGCAACAGGCAAAAACCACAGGGTCCTAGTGCCCTCTCAGTGGGACTACAGTTCACCCTCTTACATGCCACCCCACTAGAGGTTGGCGTCCTCGACATACCTTCCCACTCAAATTCATCTTGAGCATATCGCTGAGGCGGTATTCCTGCCGTAGATCGTGTAGTTCTCCTGAGTCCTACATCAACAGGTGCGACCTTAGAGGGAGCTAGAGTCTCTTCCGTGGTCGTGTTAGTGGGCGTAAGTGGAGTTGTCTCCTCCTGCGGCTCGATGTCCTGTGATACAGCGTCAGGACCAAGCAGTTGACCTGATGCACTCTCCTCAACAACATCCTCCATATCCCCAACATTCTCATCACCCGAGGCCAGATCGGTCACAGGGGGCAAATAAGCAGGCGCAGGAGTAAGCACACCATCAAACTCAAGATCATTCAGAGCTTCCGCCCCTTGGAACATGGCCTCTGGCTCTAGGGGGGTAGGCGCCGAATCTTCAAACCAGCACCGTTGTAACATGTTACGATGCAAATTACGGGTTGGCCCCCCTGTCCCCACCGGTTCGACCTCGTACACTGGAATCTCAGGGTTCACCTGTTTTTTTATCAGATACGGTATCGCCTCCCATCGGTCACTCAGCTTTCCTGACCGTCGTTTTGTCCTCACCAACACTCTGTCCCCCGGAGAGAACAGCTCTGTTTGTACAGGTCGCGTGTCCTTATGGACCACCTGATGCACCACCCTCAACCGCCGCCGATGCTCTCGTATCCACTCGGATGCAGTCCGAAGGGGGGCGGAGGAGGGATCTGGCATGTTCAAATCCTCAATGTCTCGGCCAGGTCTACCAAACATCAACATGTGTGGTGAGTAACCAGTAGTACTGTGCACCCTGTTATTGTAAGCCCACATCAATTCGGGGAGATACTCAGGCCAGCATGTCTGTTGCTGACTCTCTAAGGACCTCAACATTTGCAACAGGGTCCGATTAAAACGCTCACACGCCCCGTTACCCTGAGGGTGGTAAGGCGTTGTTCTCGACTGCTCGATACCATAGAGCTGGTGCAACTGTTTCATCAGCGTCCCCTGAAAGCAGGCCCCTTGATCTGAATGTATTCTCTGCGGACACCCGAACACTTGGAAGAAATGTCGGCACACTGCCTCAGCCGCCGACTTGGCCGTCTGATCTCTTGTCGGCACCGCTACAGCATACTTGGTAAAGTGATCTGTCATCACCAGGCAATAGGAGTACCCTGACGTAGAGTACCCTATCAACACGTAGTCAATCATGAGTAGCTCCAGTGGAGCTGAAGTCTTAATAGACTGTGTGGGAGCCCGCTGCTCAGGGCTTTTGTTGAGCCCACAAATTCGGCACTGCCGACACGCGTCGGCCACCATCCCTCCCAACTCAGGGCAGTAGAGGACTCGCTGCAACCACTGAAGTGTCTTTTCACTTCCAAAATGGGCCCCCTTCTCATGCGCCTCACGAGCGACCACTGGCCCCATCCCCACAGGAATTATCAGTTGGTACCGATGCTGCAGCTCCGATGGCAGGTACACCTTACGATACAAAAGACCTTGCTCCACACACAATTTATCCCATTGTCGAAGGAGTTTCATTCCTTCCATGGACAACTGAGCCTTGTCCTCTGCACTGGGCCAGGCCTTGTTTTGTACCCAACGGCGCACAAGTGCAATGTCCGGATACTCATCCTGGACTCTTGTCCAATCTGAGGGTGTTTTACCCAGGACACAGGGCATCCCGGTGGCCACCCCACTTGAGTGTACCACACTTTGGAAGATAGGTATCTGCCCCAAAGCTGGAGTTTCAGTATCCTCAAGTTGTTCGTCAACATCTTCCCCGGATGACCCAAGGGGCACCCTTGACAATGCATCTGCATTGCCGTTCTCTCGACCAGAGCGAAATTTAATGCGGTAATTGAACTTGGCCAGTCTGGCGACCCACCGCTGCTCCAACGCCCCCAGTTTTGCATTCTCGAAGTGAGCTAGCGGGTTGTTATCTGTCATGACTAGCACCTCAGCCCCTGTTAGATACTCGGCGAAGCGTTCTGTCATTGCCCACACCAGGGCCAGCAATTCCAGCCGGAATGAGCTGTAGTTAGCCGGATTTCGCTCGGAGTCTCTTAAAGATCTGCTGCCATAAGAAATCACTCGTTCTCGGCCGTCCTGCACCTGTGCTAGTACTGCCCCCAACCCATGAAGACTACCATCGGTATACAACAAAAAAGGGGTGTCAAACCGGGCGTAGGCCAGCAATGGGGCACTCGTTAGGGCGGTTTTCACTCCATCAAATGCCTTTTTCTGTAGAGGCCCCCATGGAATGGGGCGATTTCGAGGACCCAGCGCTGTCCCTCTCAAAAGTTCATTCAAGGGACTCACCACTTGTGAGAATTTAGGCACAAACCGCCGATAGTATCCTGCTAGGCCCAGGAAGGCCCGCACTTCTCGCAGGTCACAAGGAGGTGGCCACTCTTGTACCGCCTTAATCTTACTGGCTAAAGGTAGTACCCCGTCCGGGGTCACCAGATGCCCCAAATATTCAATCTGGTTTCGTAACAGTTGACATTTTTTTGGCTTTATTTTCAGGCCGTAGCTCTTGAGCCGCCGGAGAACTTGACGCAGCTTCTCCAGATGATCTTCAAATGAGGTTCCGAACACCACAATGTCGTCTAGATATATCAGGACTGATTCAAAATTTAGATCGCCCAAGCAATGTTCCATCAGGCGTTGGAAGGTTCCTGGGGCGGTAGCGAGGCCAAAGGGCATCCGGTTGAACTCAAAGAGCCCCATTGGCAAGACAAACGCCGTCTTGGCCCGATCTTTTTCAGCCATTGGGACCTGCCAGTACCCGCTTGCCAAATCCAACGTTGAGAAATACTTGGCCCGACCCAGGGCCGACAGGGATTCTTCAATACGGGGTAAAGGATATGCGTCCCGTACGGTGTGGGCATTCAATTTCCGATAGTCCACACAAAATCGGAGTGTCCCATCCTTCTTGCAGACCAAGACTACAGGGGCCGCCCAGGGACTCCGGCTCTCTCGGATCACTTGGTTGTCCAGCATACTGGCCACCATGCTCTTCACCTCTTGATAGAGCGCCGGAGGAATTTGACGATATCTTTCTCTAATGGGTGGAGTATCCCCCGTTGGAATCTCATGCTCAATCGTCTGGGTACACCCGAAGTCCTCTCCATGTCGGGAAAATGTCTCTTGATGTTCCCACAAAACTCTCTCCAACTGCTCCAACTGCACGGGGGTCAGCTTCTCCCGATCCACTCCCATCTGCTCCATGATCACATGAACATTCCATTCCTCCGTAGGAGGTTCAGTCCGGCCTACCTCGACCGCGAATGTCCAGGATGACTGTTGGTCTGGTCGCAATTCGAACCCTGCATTTTCCGGCACCTTCTCTGCCGGCACGAACAGTTCAGCCAGTATGGTCCCAGCGGGAATTGCAACAGCTTCATCTAAAACATTGATGCATCGGACCGGCACTCGTCCATTCTTCACAATCGCCAAAGACTGGGCCACATGTACCTTGGCAAATGAGGAACCCTCTCGGGCGGGATCAAGTAGCACTTCAAGCCCATTCAATCTCTGTGCAGCTCCCACAGGCAGCATTAAGAGTTCCTCTTGTCTGGGTCCCAGCAGGATCGGGGCCCTCGAAGTCACTCGGACCCGGCCCACCCGGCCACCTGGGACCGCACTTTTCAGCAAGTCGCAACTCAGCACTAGACGGTGTAGAATTCTCTGTGTGGGTCGGTGTCTTGTCGCACGGGCCCAGTATCGGGGTCCTTCACTGGCATACATCTGGTGATTCAAATCTCGCAGCACGTTCATTCCGAGCGTCACTTCCATCCCTCTTCTAGGGGGGTGATCCACCAGTACTACCCCTTTCTGCCCCAGCTCTTGACCAAACATTTTTAGTTGCATCCACACGATCCCTTTGACTGACAATTGACCATTATTTGCGGCGGTCAGTCGTATCACTCGGCCATCCTCTGGAATCACTAGTCGACTGAAGTATCTCTCATATACTTCTAGAGGCATTATAGTACATTCGGATCCCGTGTCAACCAAGCACCTCATCTTCCGCCCTTCAAACTCTGCTTCTATCACTGGACTACATGCAAACAAATCTTGTTCATTCCGTCGAGGGCTTTGTGTGGGTGGGGCCGCTGCTGCTTGCCCTCTCATGGCAGCGGCCGGAAGTTTAAAGCCGGCGACGGGGTTTCTGGGGCTGTAAACGCCCGGCAGTAACGCGAGATGTGTCCCTGGCGGCCACACTTCCAGCAGGTGATTGTTCCTCGTGGGCGAGGGCTTGACTCATTCTGATAGGACGACCTGGCCATTTGCGGGGTCACCGTTCCAGGGGGTGGGGCAGGAGGTTCCCGTGAGGTGGTAGAGGCGGGATCAACTGTCAGTTGAGACAATTTCAGCTTCAACTCCTTCACCTCAGCACGCAAAGCTTGTACCACGCTTACAAGCCCCTCTCCCCCCGACCCTGATGACACACCTTCCTCCAGCTGGGCACTGTTCACTGACCCCTCGGGAACATAGGCTGATTTCTCTTCCCTTTCCACTGCAGCTCGGTAAATCTGCCAGAAAGATAACTCTGGTGCAACCCGGGCCATTTCCAACAGCTTGTCCCGGAGAAGTCTATGGGCTAAACCGGTGATGAATTGGTCCCGGAGCAAGCGGTCTACCTCCCGGAACGCCCCCATGGCCCCCGGGTCTTGTCGCTGCATCTCATTCAACATCTCTTGTAAAATATTAGAGTACTGCATCAGGGACTCACACTCTCTCTGGGGACGATTAAAGAATAGGGACCGAAGCTGGGCCACACGCGCTCGGCCCCCCAAACTCCCCTCTAACAGTTCCAAAATCTTTTCTAATGTATCCCTCTCTGATTCTGGGCGCACCATCACCATACGCCTAATATCACCCTCCAGTGCATTTAATGCCAGCTCAGCGCGTAACGCGGGGGTCAAATTACACATGCGCAGAATACTCCGGATTCTCTCAGCCCAATCTTGCAACGCCATATTGCGCCCATCGTATTTCGGCATGTGCTGAAGTAAAGCTCCTACAGGCACATACCCTCCCGGAGTCGCAGCGGCTGCCAGGGGAACCCCAACCCCCGAGGAGGATGCGGATACAGCGGGGTCATTTCCACCCTCGCCCTCGTCCATGACAAACACTGGATCCTGCCGACTACGCCAAAAATGTAATGACCAGAGGTCCGAATAAGATCCAGTGAGTCACAAACCAAGACCAAGGCAGAAATCTCCAACGGTATTTACTCAAAGGCAAATTAATCAAGGTAATATGGAGAATATTAAGGCAGATGCACCCCAAAGATACACTAATTCAGCAGCAGCTGAAATCACTGTGCCACTCAAAGGTCTCCTGAGAACTGTGTGCTACAACAGACTAGTAAGAAATTTACCTAACAGGCAACTAAAAAACAGGAACAAGTGTAAATTGAATGTAGTGTTATTAAGGGAGCCCCTGGAATGGCACATTGAGTATAACTTACACAACTCTAATATAAGATACACCTCTAAAGTAACAATTTAACACTCTGAGCAGAGATACCCGGGTATCTATAACTATGGTACCGTATCCTGAGATAGATTTCCTCTCAGGCAGGAATCCGCAGAGGCTGTAGCCAGTTCATATCTTCAGCGCCAATAAGTTACAGCAAGCTCCTCTTGTCTTGTCGGCCGATGCCGAGCCCAAACGCCGGGGACTTAGTTAGTGGTCTCACGATGTAGTCTCTGCTTCTGTAGCTCCTAGGAATGGTTCCACGACAATCCGTCCGTCTCTGTATCAGCAGTCTGTCCAGACTTGTTCCTCCACTCAATGCACTGGGAATCCACAGACTTCCAAATTCGTACTGGGTTCTTAGCAAAGTCTCCGTCTTTTCTTAGATAAAGGGTTAGCTCCTCTCCAGGAAACGTTAGCAACACAAGTCTCTCACAGAGTTAAACAAAAGGTTAGCTCTTCTCCAGGGGAACGTTAGCAACAAAAAGTCTCTCAAAAGCTTCTTTTCCTCCAAAAATACTTGCAGTAAATCCACACAGTCTCTTTTTAAGATCTCACAGCAGCTTCTCCTTTTCTTCCCGCCTTTTTTCTCTCAGCTCTCACTTCCTACTTTCACTTTACACTCGAGACACTAGACCCCACCCCGCAGCACACATTGTCTCTGGGAGGTCTGTCCTCTGCTGCAACAGGCAAAAACCACAGGGTCCTAGTGCCCTCTCAGTGGGACTACAGTTCACCCTCTTACACTAAATACTCATTCATGTCTCTGCGTCACCACCCTTCATAGGAGAAGGAACATGGCTGGAGTTGATGGGAAGTACACGGTTAATGTCTAGCTTTCCTGTGACCTGTCACTGCTGTCAATGATCACATGATTTTTAACATGAATTTCTGTAAATTTCGTGTTTCTGCTCTGTGTCAGATTTACACATCTGCTTTGCATTTCAGCCCTCTGTGCTGTTCATACAAGACCAGAATTTTTTAATTTTCCAGAACATTTCCGGGCCTCAACGTGACACATCGGAAACAAGGCAAGGCAGGTTGTCATGGCGTAGATTCCACTATGTCTACCTGAATACTGGCCCATGCGGACAGGATTTGATGGGATTACTGACAGCCTGATCATCCGCGTACCACAGATGCTTTTTACCATTAATGGGGTTACTCATGACATACATTTACGGCATATTCACCGGATCCACAGAAGAGCATATGGCGGTATGTAGAACTCCCCATAGCAGTGAATGGAGCGAGACAAGTATGCACAGCCTCCTCCCCAATCACTGCGGCCAGGGCACCTGTCAGAACGGGTGCGGATCCCAGCTGTAGGGCCGTAGATCCTGTGGCTATGCCGTGAAACAACCCATTTCTAGGGTTTTTACAGTGCAATTATTACGGTACCTATTCTCAGGAAAAGTCATCACTATCAGGCCGGTGGGCATCCAATAATCAGCAGCTTTAAAGGGGTATTAAAATCCCCAAGATCCTATCCCAATATATATTCGGTGTAATAATAATGTTAGCAAATACCTCCAATTTGAAATGTAGAATAGTTCTTCTGATAAGCTATGTCGTTGTAGTAGCTTAGGTATTCATGGTTATGACCACTCATATAGTTACAGTTAGTTAGCTGTTAGTGGTAGTAACCATGGATACCTAAGCCACTGCAATGCCCTGCACATAGCGAATCAGAAGAACTATACTACTTTTCTAATTGGAGGTATTTGCTAATATTAATATTATTACACCTGCTACATATTGGTGTAGGATCTTGGGGATTTTTGTCCTCTAATGGCCAGCACAGGTTAAAATAATAGAATAAGATGTTACTCCCTCCCCGAGTCCAACACCACCTCTCCTACTCGACGTTTTCAGGCTGCAGGGGTAATATCACACCTACAGGGCATATCCCTGCTGCAGCCAATCACCGAGCTCAGGGACTCCGCCGATGTAGACTGTGTGGTAGACATTCCGCAGCTAATGTGAATATGGCCTTAAAGTGCCGAGTCTCCACTGCTCACGGTGCCTGTCATTGTCTGTCTCTTCATCAGCGCCACGGAAGTCAATTATTGGCTGACATCAGCACCGAAGACAATAACAAGACTAAAATTGATGGAGACTCGGCACCGGACCCAGGGAGGGTGAGTAAAGCACAGTCTGTTTTTAATAGATACTGCAGCATGTTTCTTGGTGAAATAACGTTTAATGAAATACAGTCTTTGATTTGTAGAGTCAATGTGTTAGTAATTGCGAATATCATGCTCCTAGTAGAAAAGCACTTACCCGAGCAGTCACAATGGTGTTTGCGTGCAGCGCTGAAACACAGTTTATTTCTGAAATTAAACACAATTCCTCTAAGGTAAATCATCCCCTGGAAACATTTTCCATTAGGCCGGCCTTAGTGACACTGATCTGTACAGTGCTTAGCGCAACTTGTCAAAACAGTCTATTGTACACTAGTAATGACAGTTGTGGAACAGCAGAGGGCGCCCTTGGCATAATTACATTACTGCTAACACTAACTAGAAAAAAAGGCATTTAGCCGGTTTGGGAAACTTTTCAAAATTCTCAGCTTAGCTTCGTGATATTGCTGAAAAAAAAATGCACAAAATACTGTGAAGAATCTAGGAAGCCTACATTCTGCATAGATTTATGATCAGCGATATATAGAGATGTGGCCCCGATGCAACGTGCATCTCTAACATTGTTTTCTCCCAGAAAAGCTCCCGGTATTGTGTGTATGCGCACTATACAGTATATCATTAGTAGACTGCATCGCATACCTTCAGTCTCAGTCATAGGGGTGGCGCTTTTTACCAGTTCAGTGTTCACAATGATTCACGCCCGCCTCATTGTGATTGGCCTTGGAAATCCCGCGCCTGCGCACCGCTCCCCAGGCATGCGCACTGAATCTGGGTGTACGTCCCCAGCTTATTTTCACAGTTTGAACAGAGGACACAGCGTATACCGTACAGACCAAAAGTTTGGACACACCTTCTCATTTAAAGATTTTTCTGTATTTTCATGACTATGAATATTGTAGATTCACACTGAAGGCATCAAAACTATGAATTAACACATGTGGAATTATATACTTAACAAAAAAGTGTGAAACAACTGAAATTATGTCTTATATTCTAGGTTCTTCAAAGTAGCCACCTTTTGCTTTGATGACTGCTTTGCACACTCTTGGCATTCTCTTGATGAGCTTAAAGAGGCATCAGTCTCTCTCGCCTGCGGACCACCAGGGTCCGTCCTTCTCCACATTTTCAGCTGGCTGCATGTGAGAAAGGCCCCAGGGCTGCACACAAGTCACAGTGGTGCCCGAGGGCCATGGACCTTCATTATTAGGCCCAGGCCCCATGGAGTAGTACTGGCTGTACTGTCCTGAAGGAGGCTCTGCTCCTGTGGAATACAGTGCAATGCTAAAGGGAAATCTGCCCCTTCAGAAGCAATTTAGCGAGCTGAGGATTTGGAAGTCTGGCCTACAACTTGCACAGTCGATTCTGCTATGGGTGAATAAGACTTTAAAAACTCATTAGATTTGCATAAGATAACATAACGGTATTCTTCCATCCGCTACCAACGGCACCAAAGCCACAGGGTACACACTGCTCAAATATACAGTCTGTGATGAATAATATATGGTCCGCGTGTCACATGATAGCCTCCAGCAATGACGGCATGTTGGCATAAAAATCCTAATCATCAGTGTAAACCGAGGATGTGCTGCCCCTGTGCATGGGGGTGGACGACAGTATTAGTGATCGTGCGGTCACCACCATTGTTCGCCTTACATACAGTCGATCTGCCCCCATTACTCATCTGCGAATGGCCATAAGAAACTTTGCCATGAATCTAGATCTGCTCCCATGTCCCAAGAGACACCATAAGAAACAGCAGCATTGTGAACCATCCCTGCTTCATTTCCACTTTAATTATCTGAAACATCCTAATTATTTTTGGATACAGCGTGGAGGCTAAATCAGGAGCAGTGTGGGAGTCTTTTCAGCCTATGTACAAGGCAGCAATATGCTTACTGTAAATTTAGACATAATGATGATGATACAAATACAGATAACCAGATGGCGGGGCAGAATGAATCATAAAATATTCTCATTTCAGGAGCACAGTCATGCAGTCGACTTCAGCAAATTTACAGTCAATCTCCAATACCAATGTATTCAACTAGCAGACATATGTTGGGCCAGGTATAATAGCTATTACAAGCAGTCTGGTATATACATATAGAGAGAACCTATAGCAATCATATGATTTCATATATTTTAGAAGAATAGCTTTAAATAGAAAGATTTTTTTTTCTTATCGTCATAGAAAAAGTAATAAATAAATATTATTATTATTAACTAGATGGTGACCCGATTCTAAGGTGGCCCGATTCTAACACATCGGGTATTCTAGAATATGTATGCATGGATGTGTATAGCAGACACATAGTATATAGCACAGGCCACATAGTATATAGGAGCCATGTAGTATATAGCAAACAAATACTGTGGTATATACTATGTGGATGCTATATACATACATATTGTAGAATACCCGATGCGTTAATACAGGTCGCGCAATATATAACAGTGGCCACGCAGTATATAACAGTGGCCACACAGTATATAACACAGCCACGTGCTATATAACACAGCCCATGCAATATATAGCAGCCACGCAGTATATAACACAGGCGACGTAGTATATAACACAGGCCATGCAGTATATAACACTGGCCACGTAATATATAGCACAGCCCACGGAGTATATAACACTGCCCACGCAGTATATAGCAGCCCTGTAGTGTATAACACTGCCCACGCAGTATATAACAGTGGCCACGTAATATATAGCACAGCCCACGGAGTATATCACACAGCCCACACAGTATATAACACTGCCCACGCAGTATATAGCAGCCACGTAGTATATAACACTGCCCATGCAGTATATAACAGTGGCCACGTAATATATTGTACAGCACACGGAGTATATCACACAGCCCACATAGTATATAACACTGCCTATGTAGTATATAGCACAGCCCACGGAGTATATCACACAGCCCACATAGTATATAACACCGCCTATGTAGTATACAGCACAGGGCCACGCGGTATCTAACACAGCCCATGTAGTATACAGCAGTGTGGGCACCATATCCCTGTTAAAAAAATAATTAAAATAAAAAAATAGTTATATACTCACCCCTGGGATCCACCGAAGCTCCGGCGATACGCGCGCGGCTGCCGCCATCTTCCGTTCCCAGGATGCTTTGCGAAATTACCCAGATGACTTGGCGGTCTCGCGAGACCGCTAAGTCTTCTGGGTAATTTCGCAATACATCGCCGGGAACGGAAGATGGCGGCAGCTGCGAGCGGCTCGGCGGACTACAGAGGGACTACAGAGGGTGAGAATATTTTTATTATTTTTAACATTACATTTTTTTTTACTATTGATGCCGCATAGGCATCAATGACAGACAGAGGCCACGACCAATGAATATTCGTGACATAAATAAGGACAGACAGAAAGACGGAAGTGACCCTTAGACAATTATATAGTAGATTTGTTGTAATATTTGAGAATTAATGCTAAAGATGGTTCATAGGACAGATCTTATTAAGTTTTATCATCTGGAGCACACAGCTCCCCAGCCTCTCAGCTTCCTCCTTTGCCGGGGAATAGTATTTTCCTGAAGATTGGCAGTTTAGACTGGTAGCATGGTCGCATCGCTGGTCCGAACTAAGAACTCTTCCTAGCTGCTTCTAGAGGTCGTTGCGTCATGGGAGAAACGAAGAGGGACTCAACTTAGCCTGCACTTTAGAGCCTTCAGAGTGGATTGAGCAGGCTCTAAAGCATATTGCTTGCCTACAGTTGTGGCCAAAAGCTTTGAGAATGACACAAATTTTGGATTTCACAAAGTATGCTGCTTGTGTTTTTATGTTTTTCGTCATATGTTTCTATGGTCATGGAAGTACAGTTCTAAGCATTTCATAAGTTTTTACACCTTTATTGATAAACTAGATTGTGGCCCGATTCTAACGCATCGGGTATTCTAGAATATGCATGTCCCCGTAGTATATGGACAATGATGATTCCAGAATTCGCAGCAGACTGTGCCCGTCGCTGATTGGTTGAGGCAACCTTTATGACATCATTGTTGCCATGGCAACCATTATGACATCTACGCCGATACTGTGCCCGTCGCTGATTGGTCGAGGCGAATTCGCGGCAGACTGTGCCCGTCGCTGATTGGTTGAGGCAACCTATATGACATCATCGTCGCCATGCTGTGCCCGTCGCTGATTGGTCGAGGCCTGGCGGCCTCGACCAATCAGAGACGCAGGATTTCCAGGACAGACAGACGGAAAAACCCTTAGACAATTATATGTATAGATACATCTTATTTACAGTTTATGGTAAAGACTCAAAATCTACAGCGGGCAGCACGGTGGCGCAGTGGTTAGCACTACAGCCTTGCAGCGCTGAGGTCCTGGGTTCTCATCCCACCCAGGACAACATCTGCAAAGAGTTTGTATCTTCTCTCCGTGTTTGCGTGGGTTTCCTCCCACATTCCAAAGACATACTGATAGGAATTCTAGATTGTGAGCCCAATCAGGGACAGCGATGATAATGTATGCAAACTGTAAAGCGCTGCGGAATATGTTAGCGCTATATAAAAGTAAAGATTATTATTTATTATTACAGTGTGACCCTTATTTTTCAGGACTTCTGCAATTCATCTAGATATGTTGGATATCAGCTTCTGGGCCAAATGCTGACTGATGACAACTTCTTCTTGTCTGTGCTTGAAGTTTATTAGAATTTGTGTGTATTTGTTTGTCACCCGCTTTTTAAGGCTTGACCACAGGTTCTTAATTGAGATCTGGTGAGTTTTGGTGCCTTGGACACAAAATTTCGATCTTATTTTTAATGAGCTACTTATTTTGCCTTGGGAAATGGTGTGCCATCATGCTGGAAAAAGCATTGCTCATCACCAAATTGCTCCTGGATCATTGGGAGAAGTTGCTCTTAGGGGATGTTAAGACATCATTCTTTATTCATGGCAGTGTGCTTAGGCAAAGTTGTGAGTCAGCCCACTGCCTTGGATGAAAAGTAACTCCACACATAAATGCTCTTCGGATGCTTTACTGTTGGCAAGACACAGGACTAATGGTAGTGCTCACCTTTTCTTATCTGAACATCATTTCTTCCAGATCTTCTAAATGTCTCCATCAGTCTGTAAGGGGTTTCATAAGCCAACATTAAGTGGCTTCATTCTTGCCCTTATTGACATCAGTTTACAAAAGTGATTTGACTCACTGTGCAATGATATATGCATTGACACGTGCCTGCTGTCATGAGCAACATCATCACTAGCGTTGTATCAATACAGTAACTGAAACCTCTTTAGGAGACATCCTGCAATAGGCTGGACTTTCTTAGGCGCCCTGAAACCTTCTTCACAGCAATTGAGCCTCTCTCTTTGAAATTCTTGAAGATCCAATAGTGGATGCTTTCCTGAAACGGAAAGTACTTGCAAGCAGCATAATACAAAGAATAGCAGGTTTACCCAGAATCCTTTGCAGTAGGCGGAGCTATGCAAATCATCTCTTTCCACCCCTGTCTAATCCACAGCGCTTGGAACCGCCAAGCGTGCAATGCTGCGGATTAGTTTCTAACTTTACACAGCCAACCAATTCCTACCTGTGGACACGTGTTTCGGGCTTTAGGCCCTCATCAGCACAGGGCTGGAATTGGTTGGCTGTATGGAGTGGGGCTCGGTGAGCAAGCGATACATATATGCTAGCCACCTTAGGGAGAGACCCAAGTTGGGCTAAATGTAGCGGGACGAAAGAGACCGAAAAGCCCTCTACTTAAACGAAATACATAGTGGATGCTTTCCTGAAACGGAAAGTACTTGCAAGCAGCATAATACAAAGAATAGCAGGTTTACCCAGAATCCTTTGCAGTATAGCTCCGCCTACTGCAAAGGATGTAATGTAATTCACCACTTTCAAATAATTTGACGGTTGGGATTAACAATGGGCATCTCAGTTCCTTCCCAGCTCCAGCCATTTGCCAGAAGTTGAAAAATGTTTGCACAGATGCATGGTGTGCAAAAAAATGTGACTTTTCAAAGTGTTTTACATCAGTTTTCTGGAAAAACAGTTTGATCAATCGCCCCCATAGTACTAATCTGCAGGTACAGTCCCTTGCAAAAGTATTCGGCTCCCTGGAACTTTTCAACCTTTTCCCACATATCATGCTTCAAACATAAAGATACCAAATGTAAATTTTTGTTGAAGAATCAACAACAAGTGGAACACAATTGTGAAGTTAAACGAAATTTATTGGTTATTTTAAATTTTTATGGAAATTCAAAAACTGAAAAGTGAGGCGGACAATATTATTCGGCCATAACCACATGATAGAAGACCTATATCCAAAAGACAAACTTCACTTTTATTGTAAATTTTTTGTAGAAATTTCTGTGTCTGAAACCATTGCAGACATGTGAATAGGGTTATTTTTGCAGCACACACATAAAACCTCATCCACATATATAGACAATAGCAGTTTGCTTCTTTTAATCCTTGATAGGTCATTAAGGCTTTGTAATTTTCAAAACTTCTGGTTAGTGCTAGGCTGAGTAATCTGGTTGTTCGGTGAAGAGTACGTACTACATGGTTATGGAAGTACATACTAAATGTTTTGAATATTTCCTTACCTCTGTCGTTGCTTCTAGTACACTTTGATCAGAGGATGGACAAAGCACTCAAATAACTCTTCGTATAAATAGGAGCCCATGTTTTATTAACACTTCAGGGCAGCTTCAATAAGCTGAACTGATTTACAACACAGAATGCATTCATTTTATCAATTAGGCCCTTCTCGGAGCCATCTGCTCTTGTTCTGGCAGAATAAATAATTGAACTTTCGATTAAATCTGATTTTAACTTGGCTGTTGTTGGAAGGCTAAACATTTTATGCTGAAGCTAACAAGCATTGTTTTCCACCTTTCCTGAGAAAATACAAAATGTGTAAGTCTAAATGTAAAATGCATGTGGCAATATACTGGTGCAGACTTGGACTGGCCGACAGGTGAGTAGGTGATTTCCCTGGTGGGTCCACACCCTCCTGCATGAGCAGTAGTACGCAGAATACACGTGATTCACTATGTACAGACAGAGGCTGCATCTAATCAATCATTTAACAAACCACCCAGTTTATTAATATATACAGTGAGGAAAATGAGAATTTGATCCACTGCTGTTTTTACAAGTTTCCCCACCTACAAAGAATGGAGAGGTCTGTAATTTGTATCATAGGTACACTTCAACTGTGAGAGACAGAATCTAAAAAGAAAAAAATCACATTGTACGATTTTTAAATAATTAAATTTAATTTTATTGCATGAAATGAGTATTTGATCACCTACCAGCAAGAATTCTGGCTCTCACAGACCTGTTAGTTTTTTTTAAGAAGTCCTCATACACTGAACTCATTACCTGTATTAATTGCACCTGTTTGAACTCGTCACTTATATTAAAGACACACGTCCTCACACTCAATCACACTCCCACCTCTCCACCATGGTCAAGACCAAACAGCTTTCTAAAGAAAAACAGGAAAAAATTGCAGACGTGCAGAAGGTTGGGATGGGTTACTGGACAATAGGCAAGCAGCTTGCTGAGAAGGCAACAACTGTTGGCACAATTATTAGAAAATGAAGATGACTGTCAATATTCCTTGGTCTGGGGCTCCATGCAAAATCTCACCTCATGGGAGAAGGATAATTCTGAGAAAGGTCAGGAATCAGCTCAGAACTACAAGGGAGGCCCTGGTCAATGACCTGATGAGAGCTGGGAACACAGTCTCAAACACACTACACCGACATGGATTAAAATCCTGCAGGGTAAGCAAGGTCCCCCTGCTCACACTAGCACATGTCCAGGCTAATTTGATGTTTGTCAATGACCATCTGGATGATCCAGAGGACGCATGAGAGAAGGTCATGTGGTCACATGATGACAAAATTGAACTTTTTGGTATCATCTCCACTTGCCGTGTTTGGAGGAAGAAGGATGAGTACAACCTCAAGAACACTGTCCCAAACGTAAAGCATGGTGGCGGAACATCATACTTTAGGGAGCTTTTCTGAAAGAGGACAAGACGACTGCATTGTATTGGAGGGATGATGGATGGGGTCATGTATCGCGAGATTTTGGCCAACAACCTCCTTCCCTCAGTAAAAGCATTGAAGATGGGTCGTGGCTGGGTCTTTCAGCATTACAATTACCCGAAACGCACAGTGAGGGCAACTAAGGAGTGGCTCACTAAGAAGCATTTCAAGGTCCTGTTGTGGCCTAACCAGTCTCCAGACCTGAACCCAATAGAAAATCTTTCGAGGAAGCTGAAACTCAATGTTGCCCATCGACAGCCCCAAAACCTAAAAGATTCTGAGAAGATCGGTATGGAGGAGTGGGCCAAAATCCCTGCTGCAGTGTGTGCATACTTGGTCAAGAACTACAGGAAACATTTGACCTCTGTAATTGCAAACAAAGGTTTCTGTACAAAATATTACGTTCTGTTTTTCTATTGTATCAAATACTTATTTCATGCAATAAAATTAAAATTAATTATGCAAAAATTATACAATGTAATTTTTTGTTGGACTTTTTTAAGGTTCTGTCTGTCACAGTTGAAGTGTACCTATAATAAAAATTACACACTTCACCATTCTTTGTAGGTGGGAAAACTTGCAAAATCGGCAAAATCCTTATTTTCCCCACAGTAGAAGCATAAATAAATCTGTGAACGCAATCAATGCATGTAACATAGTAACATAGTTAGTGAGGCCGAAAAAAGACATTTGTCCATCCAGTTCAGCCTATATTCCATCATAATAAATCCCCAGATCTACGTCCTTCTACAGAACCTAATAATTGTATGATACAATATTGTTCTGCTCCAGGAAGACATCCAGGCCTCTCTTGAACCCCTCGACTGAGTTCGCCATCACCACCTCCTCAGGCAAGCAATTCCAGATTCTCACTGCCCTAACAGTAAAGAATCCTCTTCTATGTTGGTGGAAAAACCTTCTCTCCTCCAGACGCAAAGAATGCCCCCTTGTGCCCGTCACCTTCCTTGGTATAAACAGATCCTCAGCGAGATATTTGTATTGTCCCCTTATATACTTATACATGGTTATTAGATCACCCCTCAGTCGTCTTTTTTCTAGACTAAATCATCCTAATTTCGCTAATCTATCTGGGTATTGTAGTTCTTCCATCCCCTTTATTAATTTTGTTGTGCGGTCTAACTAGGGATTTGTACAGAGGCAGTATAATGCTCTCATGTGTATCCAGACCTCTTTTAATGCACCCCATGATCCTGTTTGCCTTGGCAGCTGCTGCCTGGCACTGGCTGCTCCAGGTAAGTTTATCATTAACTAGGATCCCCAAGTCCTTCTCCCTGTCAGATTTACCCAGTGGTTTCCCGTTCAGTGCGTAATGGTGATATGTAGTTGAACAATTGTCCCCCAAAGTCAATGTTTCTAGTCTCCAGTCCATGCCTGTTTAGACTGACCGACCGCACTTCCATGTGTTCAAAACGATTGTTCTCTGCACATCACTGTTCTCAGCACCACATTGTCCTATGTAAAAAGGACGTACTGCCTGCCAATACTGATAATTTTTAATGAAGCTTAAAAATCTTCTCATCTGACCTTCGAGTGTCTTGCTAGGTTTCCTGGTGATTGCCTGTTTACAATGTCTGATTATTTGGACATGAGCATTCCTAGATACACTCGTTCAAGATATCTAAATGGACCCTAAAGGTTTTCTATAGCCCAAAAACAGGCTATAGAAAACAAGAGGATATGCTTATGTATTATATGGACTAAAATTACATTTTTAATAATTTATGGACTAAAATGATGTTTCTTATTTACAGATCTGTCCTTGCACTGCAGCATGATCGTATGTATATTATGATTTAATTATTTTATTTGCTGATATAAATTTATTCAGAAAAAAAATCTCTCTCAAAATGGCGCCGGCCGCACCTTCGCGGTGGCATCTATTTGCGATCCGATAGATGCTACTTCATAGGCGGCGCCATCTTGGTGGAGACAATTTTTTTTTCTGCAGCAAGATGGCACCGGTGGCGCCTGCGCAGTAGTATCTATCAGATCGCCGATAGATGCTAATGTGCAGGTGCGGCCAGCACCATTTTGAGAGATAATTATTTTTTTCTGAATAAATTTATATCAGCAAATAAAATAATTAAATGCATATTATACATGCAATCATGATGCAGTGATGGCGTCTGCCTGCTGAATGTGATTTCTTTTTTTTAATAAATATTATATTCAGTATGTAAAATAGGGGACAAGTCACTGAGGGAGCAGTGACCTGTCAGCAGTCTGCATTATGAATAATCAGAGCACCACATGAAGGACCCCACAGGCCGCCCCGGAGCACAAGCATATCATTAACTTGAAACTGAAAATAAAGATTAACCCCTTTCCAACGTTGGCGTAATAGTACTCCCACATCAGACTCCCTCCCTTTGATGTGGGCTCCAGCGCTGAGCCCACATCTTTGTTTTGAATAGCTGACATGTGCCTCTAACAGCTGCGGGTGGAATCACGATCCACCCGCAGCTGTTAACCTGTTAAATGCCGCTGTCAATCTCTGACAGTGGCATTTAACTTGCGCTTACAAGAAGCGCGCTGGAAATCCTGCCCATCGGTGACGCCCGGTAGTCGGAGCTCATAGCAAGTGAGCATTTTTGCTACAAACAGGCAATCTGATCATCACCTGTGTGTGGCACAAGCAATCAGACGAATGCAGCTTCTAGTCTCACATGGAGACTACCGAAGCATGTGGAGTGCCCCATGGGGCTGTGGGGTACTCGGTACGGGGTCTGGTGGTACTTAAAGGGGTGGTCACAGCCCGGTCCGTGGCTCTGGGCGTCCAAGTTAAAGGGAAAGTCTTTAAAGGGAAAGTTTTATGTGGAAAATGTTTCTGACGCCACCTGTGGTACTCGGCAATAAAGGTGTTAGCCAACGCTGCTGTACAGTCCTCTGGGGCAAATGGTGTTGCTGCTAAGTTGTTATAGCCCTCCACAGGTAGAGCTTGGTCCCCAGGGCAGTTAGTGATGTGGGTGGCAATGTTACCAGCGACAGGTGGAGGTGCAGAGTGGGTGATGCCGGAAATAAATAGGACACAGTTTGTTGCAGTTATCATGGTTTTACTCACAGTTTAGATTCCCCAGCCAGGGTGCTGTGTCCTCCAGGTATGTAGTCCAGGAAACTTTTCGGCAAGTCGGGCACCTGTCCAGAACTCCTCTTATACGAGTACCTCTCCTTGCCGTCTTTCTGCACTGGCTATCGCCTTTCCTGCCCTGCGCTTGCCATCCAGTGTCCCAAGCCAGTGAACGTGGGTCTTGTCGGGCGACGTACTCTCTGTCCCCTGGACCCTATGTGTTCACATTTTCGGCGAGTAGGTGCAAATGTGGCTGCTGCACCTGCAATCACAGCAGCCTCCGCATTGCTAGCTGTAGATTGAAGCTGGTCCCCTACTGCGGCCTGGTTCCTCCACTTCTGGAACGAGCCCCAAGGCGGGTAGTTTGATCGCTACCCATGCCTCTGGAACCCTTTCTTTCTGGGAGCTTCTTCTCCCTCTCAAGTCTCTTGCTCTTTCTCTGTCTGTCAGGAGCTGCAGACCTGCACATCTGTCCAGCTCCACTTCCTTTCTCCAACTCCTCTCACACCAGTGATGTGTCACTCGCAAACAATCCGACACAAAGAGCCGGCTCCCCGCTGTGAATGATGGGAGCTGACATGCCAGTGAGAGCTACTAAAATCCCTGAATGGCTCTCACTGGGCGTAAAATCCCGGACACGCATCAATTTAATTGGTTCCTAGTAAGTGCGCGGAGTTTCTGTTGTAGGTGGGCGAGGATTCGGGCGCCTGAACACACATTTAATGGGGATCCATTTAGGATCCAAAAAGATTTTGTTCTGGGTGTGTGTTTTTATACAATTTGTCTATGAGGTTAGTAATTGGGGCGTCTTATAAACGCTTTTTTATTACTAACCTCAGGGCTTGATGTCATCTGACAATACAAAGGTGACATCAACCTCAATAGTATCACCCCACTTGCCACTGCACCATAGCAAGTGGGAAGAGCGTGGCTAAGTGCCAGATTTGGCGCATCTTATAGATGTGCCATTTCTGGGGCTGCTAAGAGCTGATGGTTTTTCGTCTGGGAGGAGACCAATATCCACGGCCCCTTCCTAAACTATTAATATCAGCCAGCAGCGGTCTGCGCAGCCTATAAACATCTGCCCCCAGATGTCCGCTTTCCTTTTGCTAGTTATGAAAACTATGTGGGAGCCCACGACATATTTTTTTTTTCAGAAAAATAAGTTTATTAATTAAATACATGTACAGTAAGCTGCACACACTATCTATCTGTATATTCACCTAATCTCTTTCTCTGTATATATGAAATATATATATATATATATATATATATATATATATATATATATACAGTACAGACCAAAAGTTTGGACACACCTTCTCATTTAAAGATTTTTCTGGATTTTCATGACTATGAAAATTGTACATTCACACTGGAGGCATTAAAACTATGAATTAACACATGTGGAATTATATACTTAACAAAAAAGTGTGAAACAACTGAAATTATGTCTTATATTCTAGGTTCTTCAAAGTAGCCACCTTTTGCTTTGATGACTACTTTGAACGCTCTTGACATTCTCTTGATGAGCTTCAAGAGGTAGTCACCGGGAATGGTCTTCCAACAATCTTGAAGGAGTTCCCAGAGATGCTTAGCATTTGTTGGTCCTTTTGCCTTCACTCTGCGGTCCAGCTTTGTAGTGAATTGGTATCATGACAAATAGTATATAACATCTTGATCGCTGGGGATCCGTCAATTGGGACCCCCAACGATCCAGAGAACTACATCAATGGAATCGGTGGTCGATCATGCGCGCTGTTACTCCATTCATTCTTCTAGAAGTGCCAAAGACCAGTTGAGTGCAGAACTCGGCTATCTCTGGTAATTCCATTAGAAATTAATTGAATGGGAGTGCACATAATCGACCACTGCTCCATTCACAAAGCCCCAAATCTCAGTATCAATGGGGGCTAAGTGGTAAGACCTTCAGTGATCAAAAGTTATTCTCTAGCCTTCAGATTGTCCAAACTTGAGAATAAAAAATGCTAGAATTTGTCACATAAGTAAATACATTTAATTCTAGGTAGCTAATAAATAAGTTAGTTTTTTTGTCTACATAGGGTTAAAAGACAGTACCAGGTTGTGGGATAAATGTTCTTTTTCCATCTACATATGATACTTAACTTTGTGTGTTGAATGACGTCAGATTATGGCCTGTGACTCGGAGAGAAGCCTGAGGGAGAAGGTTCTTTCGGGTTGGTCACACGCCTACAATAGGCCCGAGTGTAACCAAAGTGCACAGCTCTGCAGGCTGCATTCTCTGCTCTAAGTCACAGACAAACACCTATTTCCAGGCAGACTAGATATGTGATACCGAATGTATTGCAGCTGGAATAGTTTATTCCAATATAAACTCAATATATGAATGTACCAAATTGTGGTAATTCATACCAGATGAACCTATGGAATCCACTGGTCTGGATCTGGACCTGCTTTGATACGTGATAAAATACTTCCATCCCAGAAAACAGAACATTATAAAATTGTAAAATGTTATTCTATATAGACACAAACATGGTAACGTTACTCGATTTGCACATAGTAGAGCGTCACAGAGCTAAGAAATTTGGATGTGGTCAAGCCACCTTCACACCCATACTCTGTCCCTCCAGATCTCGGTTATCATTCTGGAAACCTTCCAGAATCTCTAGAATTTAGGTGGTTTTAGGGGAATCAAAGTGATTTTTCTGACTTTTCTGACTCCTGAAGTTCTCCCCCTTTTTCCTGAAGCCTGCTGGCCTCCCCAGAGAGTTGGCAAGTACTGTAAACCAGTACAATGGATTTAAACAAATTCATATATATGTGATTTTATGCTTAAAGTTGTAGTCAAATCTGACCTATGATAGGTTATCAATACCAGATGGGTTGGGATCTGACACCCAGCACCCCCACAGATCAGCTGTTTTCAGGTCCAGTAGGAGTCAGATGTAAACAGTAAGGCTGCTTTCACACATCAGGTTTTTGGCTTCAGGTTAAACCCGGCAAATTTGCAAAAAAACGGATCCGGCGTAAATTGTGAAAAACCGTTTTTTAGCTGGATCCGGCTCTCTTTACTGCGCATGGAGAGAGAGAGAGAGAGAGAGATATTTTCCCATGCCAGAATCAAAACCAAAGCTTCTGGGCATGCTCAATGTGTAAAAAACGGATTCGGTAGCTGGAAACATTCATTCACACATCCGTTCCATGCGTTTATTGCCGGAAACGTCCCTTCAGGCTTTTTCGCCGCACAGAAAAAACGTTGCAGTGAACGTTTTTTGTGTCCGGCAAAAAAGCCTGAAGGGATGGATCCGGCAAAAAACGGATGAAACGCATGTCCTTCAGGCACAATCCGGTGCTACTACAATTCTATGGGGAAAAAAACGGATCCGGTGTAAGAAAAAAAAACATCCGTTTTTTTCAAAAACTGGCGGATTGTGCCTGAAACAAAAAAACTGATGCGTGAAAGCAGCCTAAGTAAAGCTGGAACAGCACAGTTTCATTCACTGTGTAGTGGTCTTTATCGTGAACTGTAGCTCCGCTTCTATTCATTTCAATAAGAACTAAGCTGCAGCTCTTGGCAATGACCAGTACATAGTGAACGAGGCTGTGCTTTTTCATTTTTTACATCTAGATGCCATTGGAGCTGAAAACAGTTGATCTATGTTCCTGCAGGGTTTCATGCTCCTCCTATACCATAATAATGACTATATGATGCACTGCAGAGAACGATGATCTATTGGGAGGCACAAAAGATAATTTCACCCAATGAGAGTGTTTTACTCGTTCATCAAGTGAATGGCAGCTTGTTTACACAGCCAGATAATTGTAAAATGAATTTTTTTAAGAATGGATGTTCACGATAATACTTCAGTATAAACATTCAATTCCCAGTGCCGCCTGTTGTGAATTCTGTGGCAGAGCTCCCTCCTGTGGTCACAAGTGGTACTTCGGCTGATTCTCTCTGGGAGCTTCCGTTTATGGAGGAAACTGGTACTGCTGCTTCTGAGTTTCCTCCCTCAGGTGATCTGGTGAGGTCGTTAGGTGCTTCTCTACTTAACCCCACCTAATGCTTTGATTCATGCTTCCTGTCAATGTTCCAGTGTTGGACTTGTGTTTCTCTGGATCATTCCTGTGGCCTGCTGCTCTGCATAGCTAAGTGCTTCTTTGCTATTTGTTGCTATTTTTTCTGTCCAGCTTGTCTATTTGTTTTGCTGGAAGCTCTGGGACGCAAAAGGTGTACCTCCGTGCCGTTAGTTCGGTACGGAGGGTCTTTTTGCCCCTTTGCGTGGTTTTCTTTAGGGTTTTGTGTAGACCGCAAAGTTATCTTTCCTATCCTCGTTCTGTCTAGAATATCGGGCCTCACTTTGCTGAATCTATTTCATCCCTACGTTTGTCTTTTCATCTTACTCACAGTCATTATATGTGGGGGGCTGCCTTTTCCTTTGGGGTATTTCTCTGAGGCAAGGTAGGCTTATTTTTTCTATCTTCAGGCTAGTTAGTTTCTCAGGCTGTGCCGAGTTGCATAGGTAGCGTTAGGCGCAATCCACGGCTGCCTCTAGTTGTGTTTGGAGAGGATCAGGGATTGCGGTCTGCTGAGTTCCCACGTCTCAGAGCTCGTTCTATTATTTTGGGTTATTGTCAGATCACTGTATGTGCTCTGACCTCCATGTCCATTGTGATACTGAATTGCCTTTCATAACAGTACAGGAAGCCAAAAGTACTAATGATTCTCAATAGAGGGAAAAAAGAAGTTCTGAGACCATTTTTTTTTCTTGGCTTTGTGTTTTGTCTTTTTTTTCCCCTAGACATTTGGGTGGTTCAGTACACAGGTGTAGCGATGGACATTAGAATTCTGTCTTCATTTGTGGATCAGCTCTCGGCAAGAGTACAAAAGATTCAAGACACTATTGATCAGAAATCTATGTTAGAACCAAGAATTCCTATTCCTGATTTGTTTTTTGGAGATAGAACTAAGTTTCTGAGTTTCAAAAATAATTGTAAGTTATTTCTGGCCTTGAAACCTCGTTCCTCTGGTGATCCAGTTCAACAGGTTTTGATTATTATTTCTTTTTTGCGCGGCGACCCTCATTTTCTCTTGCGCCAGGAGATCCTGCATTGAGTAATATCAATGCGTTTTTCCTGGCACTCGGATTGCTGTACGATGAGCCTAATTCAGTGGATCAGGCAGAAAAGAGTTTGCTGGCTCTTTGTCAGGGTCAGGATGAGATAGAGGTATATTGCCAGAAATTTAGAAAATGGTCAGTGCTCACTTAATGGAATGAATCTGCGCTGGCAGCTATGTTCAGAAAGGGTCTCTCTGAAGCCCTTAAGGATGTCATGGTGGGATTTCCTATGCCTGCTGGTTTGAATGAGTCTATGTCTTTGGCTATTCAGATCGGTCGACGCTTGCGTGAGCGTAAATCTGTGCACCATTTGGCGGTATTACCTGAGCTTAAACCTGAGCCTATGCAGTGCGATGACTTTGACCAGAGTTGAACGGCAAGAACACAGACGTCTGAAGGGGCTGTGTTTCTACTGTGGTGATTCCACTCATGCCATCTCTGATTGTCCTAAGCGCACTAAGCGGTTCGCTAGGTCTGCCACCATTGGTACGGTACAGTCAAAATTTCTTCTGTCCGTTACCTTGATCTGCTCTTTGTCATCATATTCTGTCATGGCGTTTGTGGATTCAGGCGCTGCTCTGAATTTGATGGACTTGGAATATGCTAAGCGTTGTGGGTTTTTCTTGGAGCCCTTGCAGTGTCCTATTCCATTGAGAGGTATTGATGCTACGCCTTTGGCCAAGAATAAGCCTCAATACTGGACCCAGCTGACCATGTGCATGGCTCCTGCACATCAGGAGGATATTCGCTTTCTGGTGTTGCATAATCTGCATGATGTGGTCGTGTTGGGGTTGCCATGGCTACAAGCCCATAATCCAGTATTGGATTGGAAATCTATGTCGGTGTCCAGCTGGGGTTGTCAGGGGGTACATGGTGATGTTCCATTTTTGTCAATTTCGTCATCCACCCCTTCTGAGGTTCCAGAGTTCTTGTCTGATTACCGGGATGTATTTGATGAGCCCAAGTCCGATGCCCTACCTCCGCATAGGGATTGTGATTGTGCTATCAATTTGATTCCTGGTGGTAAATTCCCAAAAGGTCGACTGTTTAATTTATCCGTACCTGAGCACACCGCTATGCGCAGTTATGTGAAGGAATCCCTGGAGAAGGGGCATATTCGCCCGTCATCGTCGCCATTAGGAGCAGGGTTCTTTTTTGTAGCCAAAAAGGATGGTTCGCTGAGACCTTGTATAGATTATCGCCTTCTTAATAAGATCACGGTTAAATTTCAGTACCCCTTGCCTTTGTTATCTGATTTGTTTGCTCGGATTAAGGGGGCTAGTTGGTTCACCAAGATTGATCTTCGTGGTGCGTATAATCTGGTGCGAATCAGGCGAGGCGATGAATGGAAAACTGCATTTAATACGCCCGAGGGTCATTTTGAGTATCTAGTGATGCCATTCGGACTTGCCAATGCTCCATCAGTGTTTCAGTCCTTTATGCATGACATCTTCCGAGAGTACCTGGATAAATTCCTGATTGTGTACTTGGATGACATTTTGATCGTCTCGGATGATTGGGAGTCTCATGTGAAACAGGTCAGAACGGTTTTTCAGGTCCTGCGTGCTAATTCTTTGTTTGTGAAGGGATCAAAGTGTCTCTTTGGTGTGCAGAAGGTTTCATTTTTGGGGTTCATCTTTTCCCCTTCTACTATCGAGATGGATCCTGTTAAGGTCCAAGCCATCCATGATTGGACTCAGCCGACATCTCTGAAAAGTCTGCAAAAGTTCCTGGGCTTTGCTAATTTTTATCGTCGCTTCATCTGCAATTTTTCTAGTATTGCCAAACCATTGACCGATTTGACCAAGAAGGGTGCTGATTTGGTCAATTGGTCTTCTGCTGCTGTGGAAGCTTTTCAAGAGTTGAAGCGTCGTTTTTCTTCTGCCCCTGTGTTGTGTCAACCTGATGTTTCTCTTCCGTTCCAGGTCGAGGTTGATGCTTCTGAGATTGGAGCAGGGGCTGTTTTGTCGCAGAGAGGTTCTGATTGTTCAGTGATGAAACCATGCGCTTTTTTTTCCAGGAAGTTTTCGCCTGCTGAGCGGAATTATGATGTGGGCAACCGAGAGTTGCTGGCCATGAAGTGGGCATTCGAGGAGTGGCGTCATTGGCTTGAAGGAGCTAAGCATCGCGTGGTGGTATTGACTGATCATAAGAACCTGACTTATCTCGAGTCTGCTAAGCGTTTGAATCCTAGACAGGCTCGTTGGTCGCTGTTTTTCGCCCGTTTTGACTTTGTGATTTCGTACCTTCCGGGCTCTAAAAATGTGAAGGCGGATGCTCTGTCTAGGAGTTTTGTGCCCGACTCTCCGGGTTTATCTGAGCCGGCGGGTATCCTCAAGGAAGGAGTAATTGTGTCTGCCATCTCCCCTGATTTGCGGCGGGTGCTGCAAAAATTTCAGGCTAATAAACCTGATCGTTGTCCAGCGGAGAAACTGTTTGTCCCGGATAGGTGGACAAATAAAGTGATCTCTGAGGTTCATTGTTCGGTGTTGGCTGGTCATCCTGGAATCTTTGGTACTAGAGAGTTAGTGGCTAGATCCTTTTGGTGGCCGTCTCTGTCGCGGGATGTGCGTTCTTTTGTGCAGTCCTGTGGGATTTGTGCTCGGGCTAAGCCCTGCTGTTCTCGTGCCAGTGGGTTGCTTTCGCCCTTGCCGGTCCCGAAGAGACCTTGGACACATATCTCTATGGATTTTATTTCAGATCTTCCCGTCTCTCAAAAGATGTCAGTCATTTGGGTGGTCTGTGATCGCTTTTCTAAGATGGTCCATCTGGTACCCTTGTCCAAGTTGCCTTCCTCCTCTGATTTGGTGCCATTGTTCTTCCAGCATGTGGTTCGTTTGCATGGCATTCCAGAGAATATCGTTTCTGACAGAGGTTCCCAGTTTGTTTCGAGGTTTTGGCGAGCCTTTTGTGGTAGGATGGGCATTGACTTGTCTTTTTCCTCGGCTTTTCATCCTCAGACTAATGGCCAGACCGAACGAACCAATCAGACCTTGGAAACCTATTTGAGATGCTTTGTTTCTGCCGATCAGGATGACTGGGTGTCCTTTTTGCCTTTGGCTGAGTTCGCCCTTAATAATCGGGCCAGCTCGGCTACCTTGGTTTCGCCATTTTTCTGCAATTCTGGGTTCCATCCTCGTTTCTCTTCAGGACAGGTTGAGTGTTCGGACTGTCCTGGTGTGGATACTGTGGTGGACAGGTTGCAGCAGATTTGGACTCATGTAGTGGACAATTTGACCTTGTCCCAGGAGAAGGCTCAACGTTTCGCTAATCGCAGACGCCGTGTGGGTCCCCGACTTCGTGTTGGGGATCTGGTTTGGTTATCTTCTCGTCATATTCCTATGAAGGTTTCCTCTCCGAAGTTTAAACCTCGTTTCATTGGTCCTTATAGGATTTCTGAGGTTATTAATCCTGTGTCTTTTCGTCTGACCCTCCCAGATTCTATTTTCATACATAACGTCTTCCATAGGTCATTGTTGCGGAGATACGTGGCACCTATGGTTCCATCTGTTGACCCTCCTGCCCCGGTTTTGGTGGAGGGGGAATTGGAGTATATTGTGGAGAAGATTTTGGATTCTCGTGTTTCAAGACGGAAACTCCAGTATCTGGTTAAATGGAAGGGTTATGCTCAGGAGGATAATTCCTGGGTTTTTGCCTCTGATGTCCAGGCTCCCGATCTTGTTCGTGCCTTTCATGTGGCTCATCCTGGTCGGCCTGGGGGCTCTGGTGAGGGTTCGGTGACCCCTCCTCAAGGGGGGGTACTGTTGTGAATTCTGTGGCAGAGCTCCCTCCTGTGGTCACAAGTGGTACTTCGGCTGATTCTCTCTGGGAACTTCCGTTTGTGGAGGAAACTGGTACTGCTGCTTCTGAGTTTCCTCCCTCAGGTGATCTGGTGAGGTCGTTAGGTGCTTCTCTACTTAACCCCACCTAATGCTTTGATTCATGCTTCCTGTCAATGTTCCAGTGTTGGACTTGTGTTTCTCTGGATCATTCCTGTGGCCTGCTGCTCTGCATAGCTAAGTGCTTCTTTGCTATTTGTTGCTATTTTTTCTGTCCAGCTTGTCTATTTGTTTTGCTGGAAGCTCTGGGACGCAAAGGGTGTACCTCCGTGCCGTTAGTTCGGTACGGAGGGTCTTTTTGCCCCTTTGCGTGGTTTTCTTTAGGGTTTTGTGTAGACCGCAAAGTTATCTTTCCTATCCTCGTTCTGTCTAGAATATCGGGCCTCACTTTGCTGAATCTATTTCATCCCTACGTTTGTCTTTTCATCTTACTCACAGTCATTATATGTGGGGGGCTGCCTTTTCCTTTGGGGTATTTCTCTGAGGCAAGGTAGGCTTATTTTTTCTATCTTCAGGCTAGTTAGTTTCTCAGGCTGTGCCGAGTTGCATAGGTAGCGTTAGGCGCAATCCACGGCTGCCTCTAGTTGTGTTTGGAGAGGATCAGGGATTGCGGTCTGCTGAGTTCCCACGTCTCAGAGCTCGTTCTATTATTTTGGGTTATTGTCAGATCACTGTATGTGCTCTGACCTCCATGTCCATTGTGATACTGAATTGCCTTTCATAACAGCCGCCTCCGTAGAATTTGTATGTGTAATGCAAAACAGGACAGGTTTTCCAAAACGAGAGGCACTGCTTGTTACTACTTCCAGTCCAACCAAATAATTAGAATCCTGAACAGAGGACCTTCATTCCTCTATTAGTAAGTATTGACCTTCTCAACTGACTGAACATTCCGCCAACATTTTCATGGGATGATTTCAGACCAAACTGCAACCATCCCGAAAAAATATATCCAAAGGCGCAACAGGTCATGTTTAACATCCCTAATCAAATCTCTAAAAAGGGGGATTCTGAGGTTGCTAAAATGTCTGGAGCCCTATCCCGACAAGCACTACGGTGCACTTCCTGTAAAACCCTGCTCCAACCCATACCTCTAAAACCAAGCCACCTGATCACCGCCATGCACCTGGAAAAACCAAGTTGTCTACCCTCTTTCCTTATATCCAACCGAAGCACTCCCCAGTATGAATAGCCCAGTATTCATGTCAAAAGAGGATACAAACTTGTAATAAAAAACAAGCAACCCACAATCAAACTTTAAGAACAATACTAAATGAACACCTACATCAAAACTACCCTCCATAATTAATTTAAGGAGGCAACTCTTCAACTAAACCCTGGGGTCTGATGTAAGCCTGATAACATTTGGACTCCCAGAGCCCGATGCGCTGGACAGTTTCAGAGCTAAGATCACACACTGCTGCCTGCAATACGAAACAAGTGCAGTGCAAAACGGGAGGAATCTAAGCCTCAGATCCTCAAACATTTCCGAAACTCTGTGGTAAAATGGTATTTATACAAAAAGGAATTGTCTTCATGACATAACAAAGGTCCTTCCTGACTAGAACTGAAAGCGTTAAAAAGCTGCAGACAACGTAAAGGACATATAGCACATTCTGGAACTGCTCCTAATGTTACCCGCCTATCTTTTCCTGCCTAATCTGTTTGTGATTTTCAAATCCAAAATTTTATCCCCAGAGCCGTAGCAACAATATTCACTGCTAAAAGTCCTCCAATCTGCTTCTTGCTAGGGACCACAATCACCCCCTCTCTCAAGGCACCAAAGAAAGCAAGCGAAAAAGCCAAACTGAAAAGACACACCTCAAAGTGTGAACTACAAATTGATCCCAATTCCCCCTAACCGCTCCAAGTATCCTTGCAACTACTACCCCTATGAGTACCCTTCAATGCTTGTTTTACCAAGAAACTTTTAGTCAAATCCTTCTTACTAATCAACGTGAAGGCAAAGGCTAAACCCGGGAACAACCAGGATTCCTTCGCCAATGACCAACCCCCAATGCTCCATAACTTAGCCACATCAACAGCACTCCTACCTGATATTCCTCAGATAACCTCCAACCGAAAGAGCCCAACCAATCCTCCCATAATCGCCATACAGACTGAGAAGCTGCTCAAGTGCCAGTAGCCAGAGAAGACCTAATCAGAGATTCAGTGGCTCGGAGACCACGCTCCAAAGGTCCGAAGGACATTCCATCCCCTTGTCCTCCACAAGGACGAAAGTGATCCCACCAAAAACGAGAGAGTGAATCAGCAATCGAATTCTGCCCACCTGGCATGTAAGACACCGTAATACATGCATTGATGGAGAGACATGCAAACATCAACTGACGGAGAACCCAAATCACTGGAGGTAAAGATGCGGTGATACTATTGATTGTCAACACTACCCCCATGTTATCACAGTTGAAATGTACTTTTCTGTTCTGAAGCCACTGTTTGCATGAATTATACTTTCCTGTTCTGAAGCCCCTGTCTGCATGAATGCACTGTCACCACTATGGGAAATATTTCGAGCAAGGGAATATTTTTAACTAGCCCCAAGCTAAACCACTCGTCAGGCCACCTGGCTGCACACCACTGACCTCTGAAGTAGACCCCAACACTGCAGCTGCTAGCTGTGGCTGTGTCCATGTACAGATCAAGCTCAGAGTTATCCACCATCTCATCCATCAGCAATGATCGCCCGTTATATGGCTCCAAATATCTCCCCCAAACTGCCAGATCCTGTCACAAATCATTAAGGGATTTCTGGCAGCCCTTGGTCTGTTGGAATTTAAATGTAGTTTTTTTCCTTTGGTCCAGCAAGAGTTAATGTCAGAGAAAAGATTCTAGCCATAGGAATAATGTGTCAGGCAAAATTTAGCTTATCAAGCAGTGACTGCACTTCCCTCAACATCAATTTTTTAACCTGCTGCGCCCTGGCTGCTTCATCCCTCAACGCCACCACTTTCTCTTTCGGTAGTCGAAATTCCTATTTTAGTGAGTTGATAACAATTCCGAAAAACATATACATGTAGATGGACCTTCGGTTTTTCCAGGCACCAAGGGGACCCCAAAACGCAATGCATCCACTCAATAGCTCAAGAATGATCTTACAACAAGCAGAATTACTAGGGTCGATACATAACAAATCATCTAAGTAGTGTGAGGGAGTCCAAACCTGAAATATCACGAACAACCCACTCCAAAAAAGAACTAAATGCTTCAAATAGCGCGCATGACAAGGAACAGCCCATGGGCAAACATCTGTCCATAAAAAATGCCTCCTACAAACAACAACCAGACACTACTCTGATAAACGGGCCATAACCTAAAAGCAGATTAGATTTCAGTCTTGGCCATTAACCTTCCCCTCTCACATCTTCTAACCCAACGTGTTGCCTCGTCATATGATGTACAGATCACAGAACAAAGCTCTGGATCAATCCTGTCATTCACCGACATCCCCCGAGCGTAAGAAAGATGTTGAATTAGCCAAGACTTATTCTGATCCTTTTTTGGTACAATCCACAAGGGAGAAACAATGAGGACAGAATGAGTAGGTTCCTTAAACGGCCCGGACATACGCTCCAAAGCAACTTCTTTACTCAGCTTCTCGGAAACCACTGCCGCATACTGATCCACAGATTTGAGGTTCTTAAGAACACATTGAATTTTGAATGAAGGATGGGGAATCCTAAAACCTTCCTCAAAACCTGCCGACAACAAGTCAGCCTTTTTCTCGGTCAGGAAATCTATTTAGATAAGGGTGCATCGTGGTTAGTTTTACAGGCGTCACCCCCATGGGTATTACAGGTAGCTGATGTTGACTTGTTCTTCTTGATACATCTGGCAGCACTGTGGGAGGATCCACTGCAATGTGAGCAGAGATGCTTGAATTTGCAATTTGCTGGCTAAGTGCCCAAAAGTTGCACTAACCGCTTCCAAACGAGTTAATAAATCCATAACATTCGCCAGCACTTCCCTAACCCCATTACCAATCATGTCTGACTGACCCTCAACTGCCTGTCCTAAGCCTGTTGAGCCTACTCCTTGACTACTCACTAGGGTACGGACACGACAAAGAATAATACTCACCTGCTGCGAAGGAACTATGATCCCTCCAGCCGTAAATCCCGAATCCAGGTGCCTGTCTGCCTTTCCAAGTCTTCCTCCTAAACCCTCAGCCGACTGGGATCCAAAAGATGGAGATACAGTGGGGCAAAAAAGTATTTAGTCAGTCAGCAATAGTGCAAGTTCCACCACTTAAAAAGATGAGAGCCGTCTGTAATTTACATCATAGTTAGACCTCAACTATGGGAGACAAACTGAGAAAAAAAAATCCAGAAAATCACATTGTCTGTTTTTTTATCATTTTATTTGCATATTATGGTGGAAAATAAGTATTTGGTCAGAAACAAACAATCAAGATTTCAGGCTCTCACAGACCTGTAACTTCTTCTTTAAGAGTCTCCTCTTTCCTCCACTCATTACCTGTAGTAATGGCACCTGTTTAAACTTGTTATCAGTATAAAAAGACACCTGTGCACACCCTCAAACAGTCTGACTCCAAACTCCACTATGGTGAAGACCAAAGAGCTGTCAAAGGACACCAGAAACAAAATTGTAGCCCTGCACCAGGCTGGGAAGACTGAATCTGCAATAGCCAACCAGCTTGGAGTGAAGAAATCAACAGTGGGAGCAATAATTAGAAAATGGAAGACATACAAGACCACTGATAATCTCCCTCGATCTGGGGCTCTACGCAAAATCCCACCCCGTGGGGTCAGAATGATCACAAGAACGGTGAGCAAAAATCCCAGAACCACGCGGGGGGACCTAGTGAATGAACTGCAGAGAGCTGGGACCAATGTAACAAGGCCTACCATAAGTAACACACTACGCCACCATGGACTCAGGTCCTGCAGTGCCAGACGTGTCCCACTGCTTAAGCCAGTACATGTCCGGGCCCGTCTGAAGTTTGCTATAGAGCATTTGGATGATCCAGAGGAGTTTTGGGAGAATGTCCTATGGTCTGATGAAACCAAACTGGAACTGTTTGGTAGAAACACAACTTGTCGGGTTTGGAGGAAAAAGAATACTGAGTTGCATCCATCAAACACCATACCTACTGTAAAGCATGGTGGTGGAAACATCATGCTTTGGGGCTGTTTCTCTGCAAAGGGGCCAGGACGACTGATCCGGGTACATGAAAGAATGAATGGGGCCATGTATCGTGAGATTTTGAGTGCAAACCTCCTTCCATCAGCAAGGGCATTGAAGATGAAACGTGGCTGGGTCTTTCAAAGTGACAATGATCCAAAGCACACCGCCAGGGCAACGAAGGAGTGGCTTCATAAGAAGCATTTCAAGGTCCTGGAGTGGCCTAGCCAGTCTCCAGATCTCAACCCTATAGAAAACCTTTAGAGGGAGTTGAAAGTCCGTGTTGCCAAGCGAAAAGCCAAAAACATCACTGCTCTAGAAGAGATCTGCATGGAGGAATGGGCCAACATACCAACAACAGTGTGTGGCAACCTTGTGAAGACTTACAGAAAACGTTTGACCTCTGTCATTGCCAACGAAGGATATATTACAAAGTACTGAGATGAAATTTTGTTTCTGACCAAATACTTATTTTCCACCATAATATGCAAATAAAATGTTAAAAAAACAGACAATGTGATTTTCTGGATTTTTTTTTCTCAGTTTGTCTCCCATAGTTGAGGTCTACCTATGATGTAAATTACAGACGCCTCTCATCTTTTTAAGTGGTGGAACTTGCACTATTGCTGACTGACTAAATACTTTTTTGCCCCACTGTATGTGGGATACCATTTTCTGGGCTCTAGGAGGTCGCACCACAAAGGAGGAGACCGACATGAAGGATGAGGAAGATGGACCAGTAAACTGCAGCTGGGCCAATGAACTCACAGAGAACAGCCACTGTCCCGCCCCAGCTGGGACATCTGTGCAGCGCTGACAGGGATCTGCAATCAGGATGGGGGAGCTGAAATAGAATTTCTGACATGGACAAGTAACCCCCCAGGAAATAGTATACTGCCAATTCCATAAGCATTTTGGACATCCAGCCGTCATCAGGGGAAGAGGCGCACTGCCATGACGGCCCGCTGTGACATCACGGGTACCAGAAGTCTCGGCACGAACAGGCCTCACCTGGTGTCAGGCAGAGTCCTGTTAACTGCCGCAGGTTTCAGACACACTCTTGGATTCCTCCCATGCCAGGGCTTACCCACATGTCCCAGCCTGGAGAGTCTCCTGCACCTTTGCTGAGTCTGGGGATACATGTCAGGCAACAGCCTGGTTGGAGGCTGCAACCTGTGGGGACGCCGCTAGGGCAACAATGATGTCACCGCCATCCTTGCTCCAGTTGCTATATGAAGGCCATCCTCAGGTGAGGTGTAGGAGGTTACATGGGATACTGTCACTGACCTCTGAGAGCAGGATAATAATGAACCCCTCCCCTTCCTGTCCCTATATACCCTTAATTTCTGACCCACCCATCACCTGATATTAACCCTACCTCTCCAACCCACTGGTATGCTGGCCTCCACCCACGCCAGGAGGGGGGTGGCTGTGCTCCGACCTCTCCTTTCTGCTTTGTTACTTTCTATATGGTCACTGGAATCAAACGGAATAACAAGAGGATGTCACTGTTGAGAGAGGCGGAGTATACTTTCAATTATTGACAATGTCATGAAATGCACAGAATGACTAGATTACGTCATCGATGGGGGCACAGCTGCCTGTCAATGATTGATAGGAGTCACAGCATGCACGCTCAGATCATAGGTTTCACTTTCCTCTGCACAAATCTTGATGATGTTTTGGACCCCCAGCCCTTTCAGCTGATAGGTGCTGCGATGTGTTGTTATTAGAAAGCACATTGCAGTACCTGTCAATTTAAAGGACTGGCTCTATAAAACAGCGGCAGAGTCAGTCTGTACCACTCACTGCCAAGCTTAGATCTGGTTATACTGTCCTCTGCTAGGAACCTGCCTTGTTTTGGGGCATCCACTCCTTTAGTGCACAAGCGCTGTGATACGCTTTGTAATGACAAGCTGCATATCGTAGCGCTTATCATCTGAAGGGCTCCGAAGCATTGGCATGATCCAAGCAGGGACTAGTGAAGTCTGTGATCTGAGCATGGGTGCTCAGACTCCCGTCAATCATAGAAAGGCAGGTCCGCGTCCATCAGTGACGTCATCTTGTCATTGTGTCTGATTCCGATGCCTAGATCGGAAGTAACAGAGCAGGAAGCAGTGGCTGTATGGCAATATTGGGTTACGCCACCAACACAGAGGTGCTCATAGAATTAGAATATGTAATAAAAACATGTTAGAAAAGTGATTGTTAGGAAGAGTTAGAGGGGGTAAAAGGGGGTTCCAAATAATTATGGAAAACCCTTTTAACTCAAATTTCCTACCAATGCACTTGTGTGAACTGATTTAGCAGTCAGTGTTGCAAGCAGTCATTGAATTAGGGTCACTTTTAATTCATACACTGTGTGCAGAATTATTAGGCAAGTTGTATTTTAGAGGATTATTTTTGTTATTGATCAACAACTATCTTCTCAATCAACCCCAAAGACTCATAAATATCAAAGCTTAATATTTTTGGAAGTTGTAGTGTTTTTTTGTTTTTTTTTAGATTTGGCTATCTTATGAGGATATCTGTTTGTGCAGGTAACTATTACTGTGCAGAATTATTAGGCAACTTAATAAAAACCAAATATGGTATATTCCCACCTCACTTGTTTATTTTCACCAGGTAAACCAATATCACTGCACAAAATATAGAAATAAACATTCCTGACATGCAAAAAAAAAAATCCCAAAAAATTAGTGACCAATATAGCCACCTTTCTTTATGATGACACTCAACAGCCTTCCATCCATAGATTCTGTCAGTTGCTTGATCTGTTTACAATCAACATTACGTGCAGCAGCCATCACAGCCTCCCAGACACTGTTCCGAGAGGTGTACCGTTTTCCCTCCCAGTAGATCTCACATTTTATGAGGGACCACAGGTTCTCTATGGGGTTCAGATCAGGTAAACATGGGGGCCATGTCATTATTTTTTCTTCTTTGAGACCTTTACTGGCCAGCCATGCTGTGGAGTAGTTGGAGGCATGTGATGGAGCATTGTCCTGCAGGAAAATCATGTTTTTCTTGAACGATACCGACTTTTTCCTGTACCACTGCTTAAAGAAGTTGTCTTCCAGAAACTGGCAGTAGGTCTGGGAGTTGAGCTTCACTCCATCCTCAACCCAAAAAAGGTCCCACAAGTTCATCTTTGATTATACCAGCCCATACCAGTACCCCACCTCCACTTTGCTGGTGTCTGAGTCAGAGTGGATCTCTCTGCCCTTTACTGATCCAGCCTCTGGCCCATCCAACTAGCCCATCAAGAGTCATTCTCATTTCATCAGTCCATAAAACCTTTGAAAAGTCAGTCTTAAGATATTTCTTGGCCCAGTCTTGATGTTTTATCTTATGTTTCTTGTTCAAAGGTGGTCATTTTTCAGCCTTCCTTACCTTGGCCATGTCCCTGAGTATCGCACACCTTGTGCTTTTTGTTACTCTAGTAACGTTGCAGCTCTGACATATGGCAAAACTGGTGGCAAATGGCATCTTGGCAGCTTCACGCTTGACTTTCCTCTATTCATGGGCAGTTATTTTGCGCTTTTTTTACCCAGCAAGCTTCTTGCGACCCTGGTGGCTATTTGCCACGAAACGCTTGATTGTTCGGTGATCACGCTTCAAAAGTTTAGCAATTTCAAGACTGCTGCATCCCTCTGCAAGACATCTCACAATTTTGGACTTTTCAGAGCCCGTCAAATCTCTCTTCTGACCCATTTTGCCAAAGGAACGGAAGTTGCCTAATAATTAAGCACACCTTATATAGGGTTTTCATGTCATTTGACAACACCCCTCCTCATTAAAGAGATGCACATCACCTGATTTACTTAATTGGTAGTTGGCTCTCAAGCCTGAACAGCTTGGAGTAGGACAACGTGTATAAAAAGTATCATGTGATCAAAATACAACTTGCCTAATAATTCTGCACAGGCTCGGACTGGCCCACCGAGGTACCGGAGGATCCCCTGGTAGGCCCCTGACTCAGACAGTCTCTCTCTTCTGAGCATCGCTGCATGCCCGATTTAAGCTCTGCCGGCCCATCAGAAGAACAGAGAAAAGCTGAGCTCCTGCATTGCCTGGTATAATGGTGGGGATCATTGGCTCAGACTGCAGCATGAGAGCAGGGTGCGGGCTGGATCGCTTCCCTCCCCGGAGTCTCTGGCTAGTAGGATGGGAGGAGGGAGGCTCAGCACAGACATTTCACTGGCCTGGGGGCACCGACAGAGAAATATGACTGGATCTCAAATATGTTTTTGATAAAACCAATACTTTTATTACAAAGACTAGATTGTGGCCCGATTCTAACGCATCGGGTATTCTAGAATATGCATGTCCCCGTAGTATATGGACAATGATGATTCCAGAATTCGCGGCAGATTGTGCCCGTCGCTGATTGGTCGAGGCAACTTATATGACATCATCGTCGCCATGGCAACCATTATGACATCTACGTCGATACTGTGCCCGTCACTGAATCAGAGACGCGGGATGTCTACGTCCTTTATGACATCATCGTCGCTGTGCCCGTTGCTGATTGGTCGAGGCCTGGCGGCCTCGACCAATCAGAGACGCGGGATTTCTACGTCGATACTGTGCTCGTAGACAATTATATATATAGATATATTAAAACCAACATTTAACATACAATAACATGGTGAGATTCAATTTATGAATAGTACGGTGTCGTAACAGAGCCAGAGACTGACATGACTCCCAACTTAGTCACTATGTATGGAACACAGATGTGTAACCACATATACATAATAGTACATAAACCATGCCGATGATAAGGCTATCCTACAGGATTTAATAAAGATATATAACAGGGTCCACCTTGCTGTATGCAAGAAACAGTCTAACCTTAAATTGCCATGTGGCTAGCAAGGCCGTCACAATTAATCACATATAGTAATTATTTACCTGAGGTCATGTTTAGGACCAAGAGGGGGGGTCACTCAGCCAAGGCACACCTCGACGCGCGTTTCGCCGTATCCACAGCTTCGTCAGGAGGTAGCCGAGACCCCCGAGATTTTCCAACTCTGGGGGAGGGGGGCACTACAACCTTATTCATGATTGCCATTTTATAACGGCAATAAGGAAATAAGTACACTTAGCTTAATGAGTATTGGCGGTTGCTAAAGGTTTAAACCAGTGTTTCCCAAACTCCAGTCCTCACGGACCCCACAGGTCATGTTTTCAGGATTTCCATAGTGTTGCACAGGTGAGAGAATTCCTGGGGGCTTGATGAAACTTCCATCACATGTGCAATACTAAGGAAATCCTGAGAACATGACCTGTGGGGTCCGTGAGGACTGGAGTTTGGGAAACATTGGTTTATACTAAGGCTACGATCACGCAAACAGTATTTAGTCAGTATTTTATCTCAGTATTTGTAGCCAAAATCAGGAGAGGAACAATCAAAGGGAAAGCATTAGGGCTCCTTTTCACTAGCGAGAAATACTTGCCAGTCTCGCATGTTAAACCAAGCTGTGGCGCTGGCACTCCAGAGCGGAGCGTGCGGCCGCATAGCAACACATGGAGCTGCACGCTCCGCTCCCAAGTGCCGGTGCCAGAGCTGGGTTTTAACATGCGAGACACGGACGTTTATCTCGCAAGTGGAAAGTAGCCCTAAGGCTACGTTCACACTGGGCATTTTTGCTGTGTTTTTAATGAATTTTTTATGCTAATTTTCAGCTGTGTTTTACAGTACCAGCAAAGCCTATGAGATTTCAGAAATCTCATGCACACACATTGGTTTATTTTTTATCAGTATTTTGTGCTTTGCTTGTTTTTTTGGATGTAGCGCGTGTCACTTGTTTTAGCAATTGAATGGAAAAAACACAGCAAAAATGCAGCAAAACCTGCGTTTTTGCCACTGCTTCTTTCCTGCCAAGCACTTGGGTTTTGCTACAGAAAAAAACACAGCAAAAACACCAACTGTAAACTTAGCCTTATAGAAACACGTCACCACTTCTGTATTTTTCACCCACCCCTGGTTTTGGCTGCCAAATACTGACGTAAAATACTGTAAGGCAATGTGAACACGTAGGAAAAGAGGTGCAGAATTTTCTGCACAAAATCCACATCTCCTGGCAGAATCCGCAGCTGCGGATTTGCCGCGGTATTTATGCGGATTTTGTGCGATTTTTATGCGGATTTTCTGCGGTTTTTGCCACTGCGGATTTTTATCATGGAGGGGTGCAGAAACGCTGCAGATCCGCACAAAAGAAGTGACATACACTTCTTTGAAATCCGCAGCAATTCCGCACTGATTTTTCCGCACCATCTGCACAGCTATTTTTTTATCCCATTGATTTACATTGTACTGTACATCACAGTGCGGCTCTGCAGTGTTTCTGTGCGGAAAAATTCGCTGCGAATCCGCAGCAAATCCGCATCGTGTGCACATAACCATAGTGTGACCATAGCCTTAAAGAAATGGATCAGTTAAAAATAGACAAAAATGGCGATGGATAGAACCAATTAAATACATTAATCAGGTCTTTGTTGTTTCCGTTAGGGTATGTTTCCATAGATAGATAGATCTATTGATAAATAGATAGATAGATAGATAGATAGATAGGCTACGCAGACCGCTGCGGGCTGATATTCATAGCCTAGGAAGGGAGCATGGATATATACCAGCCCCCAGCTGCCCCAGAAAAGGCGCATCTGTAAGATGCACCAATTCCAGTACTTAGCCTCTCTCTTCCCACTTGCCCTGTAGCAGTGGCATATGGGGTAATAAGGGGTTAATGTCACCTTTGTAAGGTGACATTAAGTTGGCTTAGTAATGAAGAGGCGTCAATAAGACACCTATCCATTACTAATCCTATAGTTGTGAAAGGATTAATAAAACACACACATCCGTGGGATTTTTCGTTTTTCCGTGTTCGTTTTTCACTCCCCTCCTTCCCAGAGCCATAACTTTTTTATTTTTCCGTCAATTTGGCCATGTGAGACCTTATTTTTTGCGGGACGAGTTGTACTTTTGAACAACATCATTGGTTTTACCATGTCGTATACTAGAAAACGGGAAAAAAATTCCAAGTGCGGTGAAATTGCAAAAAAGTGCAATCCCACACTTGTTTTTTGCTTGGCTTTTTTGCTAGGTTCACTAAATGCTAAAACTGACCTGCCATTATGATTTTCCAGGTCATTACGAGTTCATAGACACCTAACATGACTAGGTTATTTTTTACCTAAGTGGTGAAAAAAAATTCCAAACTTTGCTTAAAAAAAAATAAAAAAAAAAAATTGCGCCATTTTCCGATACTCGTAGCGTCTCCATTTTTCATGATCTGGGGTCGGTTGAGGGCTTATTTTTTGCATGCCGCCAAGCTGGCATTTTTAATGATTCCAATTCGGTGCAGATACGTGCTTTTGATCGCCTGTTATTGCATTTTAATGCAATGTCGCGACGATCAAAAAAACGTAATTCTGGCATTTCGATTTTTTTTTTTTCATTATGCCGTTTAGCGATCAGGTTAATGCTTTTATTTAATTGATAGATCGGGCGATTCTGAACGTGGCGATACCAAATATGTGTAGATTTGATTTTTTTTTAATTGATTTATTTTGATTGGGGCGAAAGGGGGGTGATTTAAACTTTTATATTTTTTTTATTTTTTTCACATTTTTTTTAACTTTTTTTTTTACTTTTGCCATGCTTCAATAGCCTCCATGGGAGGCTAGAAGCAGGCACAGCACGATCGCCTCTGCTACATAGCAGCGATCTGCTGATCGCTGCTATGTAGCAGAAATGGAGGTGTGCTGTGAGCGCCGACCACAGGGTGGCGCTCACAGCCACCGGTGATCAGTAACCATAGAGGTCTCTAGGACCTCTATGGTTACCATCCTGACGCATCGCCGACCCCCGATCATGTGACGGGGGTCGGCGATGACGTCATTTCCGGCCGCCCGGCCGGATGCGGTAGTTAAATGCCGCTGTCTGCGTTTGACAGCGGCATTTAACTAGTTAATAGCGGCGGGTGAATCGCGATTTAACCCGCCGCTATTGCGGGCACATGTCAACTGTTCAAAACAGCTGACATGTCCCGGCTTTGATGCGGGCTCACCGCGGAGCCCTGCATCAAAGCAGGGAAGCTGACATTGGACGTACTATACCGTCCGATGTCAGTAAGGGGTTAATGAAATAAACCACCACAGTTTTGTCATCTTTATTATACTGGTAATCCAAGCGAAGCCATCGATCTTCTGAAAAAAATAAATAAACCAACAGTATACTCCCTGATTAGTCGTAGTCCTTAATAACGAGTGTCCCATGACGAGTTCAGCTCTGCTACATCTGGATGTCTGACATCCAGACATAGCAGAGCTTGTAGATGATCACCGGAGATAACTCTCCAGCGATCATCTACACTGCAGCGTTCTCACAATTAGCTGACCGTGAGAATCAGGCTAGTGACCGGAGATAACCCCCGGTCACTTGCACGGTAGTTCTCGCGGTAAGCTAAGTTATCGCGAGAACTGCAGTGGACGCGGGACTTCCGGCGGTGGGACAGGTAAGACCTTACTTAAATTAGTAGACATGCGTAGTAAGCTGCGTTTACGCAGTTATTACGCATGTGACTAATCATTAGATGTGGTTTTACTGCATCTACTGATAGTCTATGGTAAATTTACGGTGCGGCGACGGAGCGTCGCCGCATTGTAAACAGACATGCTGCATTCTGGAAAGACGCGCCGCATGTCCGTTTCCGCGGGTCTGCCGCCTGCGTGTTTTACCGCATAGTGGAGACGGGATTTCAGTAAATCCCCTCCACTATGCTGTAACATCTGAACGCTGCGTGTTTGACGCTGCGGCTCTACGCAGCGTCAAACATGCAGCATTTCCTGACCGTGGAAACACACCCTACAACAAATGTGCAGCATGTTGTGCCTGTTCTAGTGAATATGATGAAACTTACTACTGAGCCCCCTAACAAATACTACAACACAAAGGTGTACCTAGCCTGGGTGCTGAAATTTAGAGTGGGCCCCTGGAGTCGGTTCCACTGGTGGGCCCTAGGCACCCCAGTCCGACACTGATTCTGCACACGGTGTATAGATCAAAAGACTTTGCTGTGTTAGAGCAAGATTAAACTTATTGGAGGTGGAAACATGAACTGTGATACCAAGCAGGACTGTACTGGCCCAGCGGATTCCTGAAAGTGATATTACCATGGCAACTATTAAGCTGACAACGTCTTAAGCTGCAGCTCTGACTGCTCCTGTTACTGGCATATAACATAGACTACATTTTTCCAATGACTGAATAGCTAGAAGAAAATAAAACTCATGTTTGAAGTTGGTAATATCGCACCAAGTGAAATGCAGAAGCAAAATTCTTAAATAACAATATGATTTAAAATAGTTTTCAGTTACCAAACATCCATATGACAAGAGAACCTAGCCTATAGATAGTGATTGGTGAAATCATTAGACTCTTTGTCACTATGCATGAAAAAGCAGTGTAGGTAATGCAGTGGCAAACCATCCGGAAGAAATACATTAATGGGGTCATATACAGTAAGAAGTGTATGGATGCATATATAAATAAGAAAAATAAGTATATGGGAGTATACAGAAGTAAAAAGTGTATGGGTGTACATACAAATTAATACCACTCAAAGGGATTGCAGCGCCTACCTGTCTAGGTCTCTGAACTAACGCACTCCCAGGATGCAGCAAATCCATGTGATAAAGATGGCACTGTGCATTACCTATGTGTGACCAGCGCCCTATACAAGCCTCTTTTGTGCAATCTAATACTAAACAATCATCGTCTCCATGACTTGGTAGTGCGGTCTTAATTTTTGGAGGATTCTAAAGGCCCCGTCACACATAGCGACGCTGCAGCAATACCGACAACGATCCGGATCGCTGCAGCGTCGCTGTTTGGTCGCTGGAGAGCTGTCACACAGACAGCTCTCCAGCGACCAACGATCCCGAGGTCCCCGGTAACCAGGGTAAACATCGGGTAACTAAGCGCAGGGCCGCGCTTAGTAACCCGATGTTTACCCTGGTTACCATCGTTAAAGTAAAAAAAAACAAACGCTACATACTTACCTATCGCTGTCTGTCCTCGGCGCTCTGCTTCTCTGCTCTGGCTGTGAGCACAGCGGCCGGAAAGCAGAGCGGTGACGTCACCGCTCTGCTTTCCGGCTGACCGGCGCTCACAGCCAGACCAGAGAAGCAGAGCGCTGAGGACAGACAGCGATAGGTAAGTATGTAGCGTTTGTTTTTTTACTTTTAGGATGGTAACCAGGGTAAACATCGGGTTACTAAGCGCGGCCCTGCGCTTAGTTACCCGATGTTTACCCTGGTTACCAGCGAAGACATCGCTGAATCGGCGTCACACACACCGATTCAGCGATGTCAGCGGGACCTCAACGATCAAAAAATGGCCCAGGCCATTCTGACACGACCAGCGATCTCACAGCAGGGGCCTGATCGCTGGTACGTGTCACACATAGCGAGATCGCTACTGAGATCGCTGTTGCGTCACAAAACTTGTGACTCAGCAGCGATCTCGCTAGCGATCTCGCTATGTGTGACGGGGCCTTAAGTCTTCTTTTTGTGGTTTTCTATGAAGTTTAGCGTTAGAACTCAAATGTGAGAACCCTTGAAGTTGGGTTGCGAGTTTACATATCTTGGCCAAAATATCGACTAATACCGCATATATTATTTATATATATGTTTTTTGCACTTCATTTTTCAGGGTGCAGCCGGGCCCAGTATTTTTGGCCTTGTAAACTAGGATGTCGGCCCTCATGGGATGCATATATATAGTGCTTGGCAGCCCGCCTGATCTAATAGTATGGGCGTCACTAATAGGCTGTAAGCCAGACACTGTGCATTACCTGAGTGTGACCAGAGCCCTATATAAGCCTCTTTTGTGCAATCAGATACTAAGCAATCACCTACTCCATGAGTTGGTAGGTATTGTCACCATCTTTATCACATGGGTTTGCTGCATCCTGGGAGTGCATTAGTTCAGTGACCTGTACAGGTAGGCACTGCAGCCCCTTTGTGTGGTATTCATTTTTTAATCTTTTGAGGTTTTTCCCTGGGTGCATATAGAAGACGTGTATGGGTGCGTATAGACGGAAGAAGAAGTGTATGGGTGTGAATATAAGTAAGAAGAAGTGTATGGGTGCCTATAGAAGAAGAAGTGTATGGGTGCGTATAGAAGTAAGAAGAAGTGTATGGGTGAGTATAGAAGTAAGAAGTGTATGGGTGTGTATAGAAGTAAGAAGAAGTGTACGGGTGTGTATAGAAGTAAGAAGAAATGTATGGGTGCCTATAGAAGAAGAAGTGTATGGGTGCGTATAGAAGTAAGATGAAGTGTATGGGTGTGTATAGAAGTAAGGAGAAGTGTATGGGTTTGTAGTGTATAGAAGAAGTGTATGGGTGTGTATAGAAGTAAGAAGAAGTTTATGGGTGCGTATAGAAGTAAGAAGAAGTGTATGGGTGTGTATAGAAGTAAGAAGAAGTGTATGGGTGCCTATAGAAGAAGAAGTGTATAGGTGCGTATAGAAGTAATAAGAAGTGTATGGGTGTGTAGTGTATAGAAGTAAGAAGAAGTGTATGGGTGTGTATAGAAGTAAGAAGAAGTGTATGGGCACGTATAGAAGTAAGAAGAAGTGTATGGGTGTGTATAGAAGTAAGAGGAAGTGTATGGGTGTGTATAGAAGTAAGAGGAAGTGTATGGGTGTGTATAGAAGTAAGAAGAAGTGTATGGGTGTGTATAGAAGTAAGAAGAAGTGTATGGGTGTGTATAGAAGTAAGAAGAAGTGTATGGGTGTGTAGTGTATAGAAGAAGTGTATGGGTGCGTGTAGAAGCAAGAAGAAGTGTACGGGTGTGAATATAAGTAAGAAGAAGTGTATGGGTGCGTATAGAAGTAGGAAGAAGTGTATGGGTGTGTATAGAAGTAAGAAGAAGTGTATGGGTGCGTATAGAAGTAAGAAGAAGTGTATGGGCGCGTATAGAAGTAAGAAGAAGTGTATGGGTGTGTATAGAAGTAAGAAGAAGTGTATGGGTGCATATAGAATTAAGAAGTGTATGGGTGCATATAGAAGTAAGAAGAAGTTTATGGGTGTGTATAGAAGTAAGAAGAAGTGTATGGGTGCATATAGAAGTAAGAAGAAGTGTATGGGTGCATATAGAAGTAAGAAGTGTATGGGTGCGTATGGAAGTAAGAAGAAGTGTATGGGTGCATATAGAAGTAAGAAGAAGTGTACGGGTGCGTATAGAAGCAAGAAGAAGTGTATGGGTGCATATAGAAATAAGAAGAAGTTTATGGGTGTGTATAGAAGTAAGAAGAAGTGAATGGGTGCATATAGAAGTAAGAAGAAGTGTATGGGTGCATATAGAAGTAAGAAGTGTATGGGTGTGTATAGAAGTAAGAAGAAGTGTATGGGTGTGTATAGAAGTAAGAAGAAGTGTACGGGTGCATATAGAAGTAAGAAGAAGTGTATGGGTGTGTATAGAAGTAAGAAGAAGTGTATGGGTGTGTATAGAAGTAAGAAGAAGTGTATGGGTGTGTATAGAAGTAAGAAGCAGTGTGTGGGTGCATATAGAAGTAAGAAGAAGTGTGTGGGTGCATATAGAAGAAGACGTGTATGGGTGCGTACAGACGGAAGAAGAAGTGTATGGGTATGTATAGAAGTAAGAAGAAGTGTATGGGTATGTATAGAAGCAAGAACAAGTGTATGGGTATGTATAGAAGCAAGAAGAAGTGTATGGGTGTGTATAGAAGTAAGAAGAAGTGTATGGGTGCGTATAGAAGAAGAAGTGTACAGGTGTGAATATAAGTAAGAAGAAGTGTATGGGTGTGTAGTGTATAGAAGAAGTGTGTGGGTGTGTAGTGTATAGAAGTAAGAAGTGTGTGGGTGCGTATAGAAGTAAGAAGAAGTGTATGGGTGTGTAGTGTATAGAAGTAAGAAGTGTGTGGGTGCGTATAGAAGTAAGAAGACGTGTATGGGTGTGTAGTGTATAGAAGTAAGAAGTGTGTGGGTGTGCATAGAAGGAAGAAGAAGTGCATGGGTGTGTATAGAAGTAAGAAGAAGTGTATGGGTGTGAATATAAGTAAGAAGTGTATGGGTGTGAATATAAGTAAGAAGAAGTGTATGGGTGTGAATATAAGTAAGAAGAAGTGTATGGGTGTGTATAGAAGTAAGAAGACGTGTATGGGTGTGAATATAAGTAAGAAGTGTATGGGTGTGAATATAAGTAAGAAGAAGTGTATGGGTGTGTATAGAAGTAAGAAGAAGTGTATGGGTGTGTACAGAAGTAAGAAGAAGTGTACGGGTGCGTATAGAAGCAAGAAGAAGTGTATGGGTGCGTATAGAAGTAAGAAGAAGTGTACGGGTGCGTATAGAAGCAAGAAGAAGTGTATGGGTGCGTATAGAAGTAAGAAGAAGTGTATGGGTGCGTATAGAAGCAAGAAGAAGTGTACGGGTGTGTATAGAAGTAAGAATAAGTGTATGGGTGTGTATAGAAGTAAGAAGTGTATGGGTGTGTATAGAAGTAAGAAGAAGTGTATGGGTGTGTATCGAAGTAAGAAGAAGTGTACGGGTGCGTATAGAAGCAAGAAGAAGTGTATGGGTGTGTATAGAAGTAAGAAGAAGTGTATGGGTGTGTATAGAAGTAAGAAGAAGTGTATGGGTGTGTATAGATGTAAGAAGAAGTGTACGGGTGCGTATAGAAGCAAGAAGAAGTGTATGGGTGTGTATAGAAGCAAGAAGAAGTGTATGGGTGTGTATAGAAGTAAGAAGAAGTGTATGGCTGTGTATAGAAGTAAGAAGAAGTGTACGGGTGTGTATAGAAGTAAGAAGTGTATGGGTGTGTATAGAAGTAAGAAGAAGTGTATGGGTGCCTATAGAAGTAAGAAGTGTATGGGTGTGTATAGAAGTAAGAAGAAGTGTACGGGTGTGTATAGAAGCAAGAAGTGTATGGGTGCATATAGAAGTAAGAAGAAGTGTATGGGTGCATATAGAAGTAAGAAGAAGTGTATGGGTGTGTATAGAAGTAAGAAGAAGTGTACGGGTGTGTATAGAAGCAAGAAGTGTATGGGTGCATATAGAAGTAAGAAGAAGTGTATGGGTACATATAGAAGTAAGAAGAAGTTTATGGGTGTGTATAGAAGTAAGAAGAAGTGTACGGGTGCATATAGAAGTGTGAAGAAGTGTATGGGTGTGTATAGAAGCAAGAAGTGTATGGGTGCATATAGAAGTAAGAAGAAGTGTATGGGTACATATAGAAGTAAGAAGAAGTGTATGGGTGTGAATATAAGTAAGAAGAAGTGTATGGGTGTGTATAGAAGTAAGAAGACGTGTATGGGTGTGAATATAAGTAAGAAGTGTATGGGTGTGAATATAAGTAAGAAGAAGTGTATGGGTGTGTATAGAAGTAAGAAGAAGTGTACGGGTGCGTATAGAAGCAAGAAGAAGTGTATGGGTGCGTATAGAAGTAAGAAGAAGTGTACGGGTGCGTATAGAAGCAAGAAGAAGTGTATGGGTGCGTATAGAAGTAAGAAGAAGTGTATGGGTGCGTATAGAAGCAAGAAGAAGTGTACGGGTGTGTATAGAAGTAAGAATAAGTGTATGGGTGTGTATAGAAGTAAGAAGTGTATGGGTGTGTATAGAAGTAAGAAGAAGTGTATGGGTGTGTATCGAAGTAAGAAGAAGTGTATGGGTGCGTATAGAAGCAAGAAGCAGTGTATGGGCGCGTATAGAAGCAAGAAGAAGTGTATGGGTGTGTATAGAAGTAAGAAGAAGTGTATGGGTGCGTATAGAAGTAAGAAGAAGTGTATGGGCGCGTATAGAAGTAAGAAGAAGTGTATGGGTGTGTATAGAAGTAAGAAGAAGTGTATGGGTGCCTATAGAAGAAGAAGTGTATGGGTGTGTATAGAAGTAAGAAGAAGTGTATGGGTGCATATAGAATTAAGAAGTGTATGGGTGCATATAGAAGTAAGAAGAAGTTTATGGGTGTGTATAGAAGTAAGAAGAAGTGTATGGGTGCATATAGAAGTAAGAAGAAGTGTATGGGTGCATATAGAAGTAAGAAGTGTATGGGTGCGTATGGAAGTAAGAAGAAGTGTATGGGTGCATATAGAAGTAAGAAGAAGTGTACGGGTGCGTATAGAAGCAAGAAGAAGTGTATGGGTGCATATAGAAATAAGAAGAAGTTTATGGGTGTGTATAGAAGTAAGAAGAAGTGAATGGGTGCATATAGAAGTAAGAAGAAGTGTATGGGTGCATATAGAAGTAAGAAGTGTATGGGTGTGTATAGAAGTAAGAAGAAGTGTATGGGTGTGTATAGAAGTAAGAAGAAGTGTACGGGTGCATATAGAAGTAAGAAGAAGTGTATGGGTGTGTATAGAAGTAAGAAGAAGTGTATGGGTGTGTATAGAAGTAAGAAGAAGTGTATGGGTGTGTATAGAAGTAAGAAGCAGTGTGTGGGTGCATATAGAAGTAAGAAGAAGTGTGTGGGTGCATATAGAAGAAGACGTGTATGGGTGTGTACAGACGGAAGAAGAAGTGTATGGGTATGTATAGAAGTAAGAAGAAGTGTATGGGTATGTATAGAAGCAAGAACAAGTGTATGGGTATGTATAGAAGCAAGAAGAAGTGTATGGGTGTGTATAGAAGTAAGAAGAAGTGTATGGGTGCGTATAGAAGAAGAAGTGTACAGGTGTGAATATAAGTAAGAAGAAGTGTATGGGTGTATATAGAAATAAGAAGAAGTTTATGGGTGTGTATAGAAGTAAGAAGAAGTGAATGGGTGCATATAGAAGTAAGAAGTGTATGGGTGTGTATAGAAGTAAGAAGAAGTGTATGGGTGTGTATAGAAGTAAGAAGAAGTGTACGGGTGCATATAGAAGTAAGAAGAAGTGTATGGGTGTGTATAGAAGTAAGAAGAAGTGTATGGGTGTGTATAGAAGTAAGAAGAAGTGTATGGGTGTGTATAGAAGTAAGAAGCAGTGTGTGGGTGCATATAGAAGTAAGAAGAAGTGTGTGGGTGCATATAGAAGAAGACGTGTATGGGTGTGTACAGACGGAAGAAGAAGTGTATGGGTATGTATAGAAGTAAGAAGAAGTGTATGGGTATGTATAGAAGCAAGAACAAGTGTATGGGTATGTATAGAAGCAAGAAGAAGTGTATGGGTGTGTATAGAAGTAAGAAGAAGTGTATGGGTGCGTATAGAAGAAGAAGTGTACAGGTGTGAATATAAGTAAGAAGAAGTGTATGGGTGTGTAGTGTATAGAAGAAGTGTGTGGGTGTGTAGTGTATAGAAGAAAGAAGTGTGTGGGTGCGTATAGAAGTAAGAAGAAGTGTATGGGTGTGTAGTGTATAGAAGTAAGAAGTGTGTGGGTGCGTATAGAAGTAAGAAGACGTGTATGGGTGTGTAGTGTATAGAAGTAAGAAGTGTGTGGGTGTGCATAGAAGGAAGAAGAAGTGTATGGGTGTGTATAGAAGTAAGAAGAAGTGTATGGGTGTGAATATAAGTAAGAAGTGTATGGGTGTGAATATAAGTAAGAAGAAGTGTATGGGTGTGTATAGAAGTAAGAAGAAGTGTATGGGTGTGTACAGAAGTAAGAAGAAGTGTACGGGTGCGTATAGAAGCAAGAAGAAGTGTATGGGTGCGTATAGAAGTAAGAAGAAGTGTACGGGTGCGTATAGAAGCAAGAAGAAGTGTATGGGTGCGTATAGAAGTAAGAAGAAGTGTATGGGTGCGTATAGAAGCAAGAAGAAGTGTACGGGTGTGTATAGAAATAAGAATAAGTGTATGGGTGTGTATAGAAGTAAGAAGTGTATGGGTGTGTATAGAAGTAAGAAGAAGTGTATGGGTGTGTATCGAAGTAAGAAGAAGTGTACGGGTGCGTATAGAAGCAAGAAGAAGTGTATGGGTGTGTATAGAAGTAAGAAGAAGTGTATGGGTGTGTATAGAAGTAAGAAGAAGTGTATGGGTGTGTATAGATGTAAGAAGAAGTGTACGGGTGCGTATAGAAGCAAGAAGAAGTGTATGGGTGTGTATAGAAGCAAGAAGAAGTGTATGGGTGTGTATAGAAGTAAGAAGAAGTGTATGGCTGTGTATAGAAGTAAGAAGAAGTGTACGGGTGTGTATAGAAGTAAGAAGTGTATGGGTGTGTATAGAAGTAAGAAGAAGTGTATGGGTGCCTATAGAAGTAAGAAGTGTATGGGTGTGTATAGAAGTAAGAAGAAGTGTACGGGTGTGTATAGAAGCAAGAAGTGTATGGGTGCATATAGAAGTAAGAAGAAGTGTATGGGTGCATATAGAAGTAAGAAGAAGTGTATGGGTGTGTATAGAAGTAAGAAGAAGTGTACGGGTGTGTATAGAAGCAAGAAGTGTATGGGTGCATATAGAAGTAAGAAGAAGTGTATGGGTACATATAGAAGTAAGAAGAAGTGTATGGGTGTGTATAGAAGCAAGAAGTGTATGGGTGCATATAGAAGTAAGAAGAAGTGTATGGGTACATATAGAAGTAAGAAGAAGTGTATGGGTGTGAATATAAGTAAGAAGAAGTGTATGGGTGTGTATAGAAGTAAGAAGACGTGTATGGGTGTGAATATAAGTAAGAAGTGTATGGGTGTGAATATAAGTAAGAAGAAGTGTATGGGTGTGTATAGAAGTAAGAAGAAGTGTACGGGTGCGTATAGAAGCAAGAAGAAGTGTATGGGTGCGTATAGAAGTAAGAAGAAGTGTACGGGTGCGTATAGAAGCAAGAAGAAGTGTATGGGTGCGTATAGAAGTAAGAAGAAGTGTATGGGTGCGTATAGAAGCAAGAAGAAGTGTACGGGTGTGTATAGAAGTAAGAATAAGTGTATGGGTGTGTATAGAAGTAAGAAGTGTATGGGTGTGTATAGAAGTAAGAAGAAGTGTATGGGTGTGTATCGAAGTAAGAAGAAGTGTACGGGTGCGTATAGAAGCAAGAAGAAGTGTATGGGTGTGTATAGAAGTAAGAAGAAGTGTATGGGTGTGTATAGATGTAAGAAGAAGTGTACGGGTGCGTATAGAAGCAAGAAGAAGTGTATGGGTGTGTATAGAAGCAAGAAGAAGTGTATGGGTGTGAATATAAGTAAGAAGAAGTGTATGGGTGTGTATAGAAGTAAGAAGAAGTGTACGGGTATGTATAGAAGTAAGAAGTGTATGGGTGTGTATAGAAGTAAGAAGAAGTGTATGGGTGCCTATAGAAGTAAGAAGTGTATGGGTGTGTATAGAAGTAAGAGGAAGTGTACGGGTGTGTATAGAAGCAAGAAGTGTATGGGTGCATATAGAAGTAAGAAGAAGTGTATGGGTGCATATAGAAGTAAGAAGAAGTGTATGGGTACATATAGAAGTAAGAAGAAGTTTATGGGTGTGTATAGAAGTAAGAAGAAGTGTACGGGTGCATATAGAAGTAAGAAGAAGTGTATGGGTGTGTATAGAAGCAAGAAGTGTATGGGTGCATATAGAAATAAGAAGAAGTGTATGGGTACATATAGAAGTAAGAAGAAGTGTATGGGTGTGAATATAAGTAAGAAGAAGTGTATGGGTGTGTATAGAAGTAAGAAGACGTGTATGGGTGTGAATATAAGTAAGAAGTGTATGGGTGTGAATATAAGTAAGAAGAAGTGTATGGGTGCGTATAGAAGTAGGAAGAAGTGTATGGGTGTGTATAGAAGTAAGAAGAAGTGTATGGGTGTGTATAGAAGTAAGAAGAAGTGTACGGGTGCGTATAGAAGCAAGAAGAAGTGTATGGGTGCGTATAGAAGTAAGAAGAAGTATACGGGTGCGTATAGAAGCAAGAAGAAGTGTATGGGTGCGTATAGAAGTAAGAAGAAGTGTATGGGTGCGTATAGAAGCAAGAAGAAGTGTACGGGTGTGTATAGAAGTAAGAATAAGTGTATGGGTGTGTATAGAAGTAAGAAGTGTATGGGTGTGTATAGAAGTAAGAAGAAGTGTATGGGTGTGTATAGAAGTAAGAAGAAGTGTACGGGTGCGTATAGAAGCAAGAAGAAGTGTATGGGTGTGTATAGAAGTAAGAAGAAGTGTATGGGTGTGTATAGAAGTAAGAAGAAGTGTATGGGTGTGTATAGATGTAAGAAGAAGTGTACGGGTGCGTATAGAAGCAAGAAGAAGTGTATGGGTGTGTATAGAAGCAAGAAGAAGTGTATGGGTGTGAATATAAGTAAGAAGAAGTGTATGGGTGTGTATAGAAGTAAGAAGAAGTGTACGGGTGTGTATAGAAGTAAGAAGTGTATGGGTGTGTATAGAAGTAAGAAGAAGTGTATGGGTGCCTATAGAAGTAAGAAGTGTATGGGTGTGTATAGAAGTAAGAAGAAGTGTACGGGTGTGTATAGAAGCAAGAAGTGTATGGGTGCATATAGAAGTAAGAAGAAGTGTATGGGTACATATAGAAGTAAGAAGAAGTTTATGGGTGTGTATAGAAGTAAGAAGAAGTGTACGGGTGCATATAGAAGTAAGAAGAAGTGTATGGGTGTGTATAGAAGCAAGAAGTGTATGGGTGCATATAGAAGTAAGAAGAAGTGTATGGGTGCATATAGAAGTAAGAAGTGTATGGGTGTGTATAGAAGTAAGAAGAAGTGTATGGGTGTGTATAGAAGTAAGAAGAAGTGTATGGGTGTGTATAGAAGTAAGAAGAAGTGTATGGGTGTGTATAGAAGTAAGAAGCAGTGTGTGGGTGCATATAGAAGTAAGAAGAAGTGTGTGGGTGCATATAGAAGAAGACGTGTATGGGTGCGTACAGACGGAAGAAGAAGTGTATGGGTGTGTATAGAAGTAAGAAGAAGTGTATGGGTATGTATAGAAGTAAGAAGAAGTGTATGGGTGCATATAGAAGTAAGAAGAAGTGCATGGGTGTGAATAGAAGTAAGAAGAAGTTTATGGGTGTGTATAGAAGCAAGAAGAAGTGTATCGGTGTGTATAGAAGTAAGAAGAAGTGTATGGGTGCGTATAGAAGAAGAAGTGTACAGGTGTGAATATAAGTAAGAAGAAGTGTATGGGTGTGTAGTATATAGAAGTAAGAAGTGTGTGGGTGTGTAGTGTATAGAAGTAAGAAGTGTGTGGGTGCGTATAGAAGTAAGAAGACGTGTATGGGTGTGTAGTGTATAGAAGTAAGAAGTGTGTGGGTGCGTATAGAAGTAAGAAGACGTGTATGGGTGTGTAGTGTATAGAAGTAAGAAGTGTGTGGGTGTGCATAGAAGGAAGAAGAAGTGTATGGGTGTGTATAGAAGTAAGAAGTGTATGGGTGTGAATATAAGTAAGAAGAAGTGTATAGTTGTGTACAGAAGTAAGAAGAAGTGTACGGGTGCGTATAGAAGTAAGAAGAAGTGTATGGGTGCATATAGAAGTAAGAAGAAGTTTATGGGTGTGTATAGAAGTAAGAAGAAGTGTACGGGTGCATATAGAAGTAAGAAGAAGTGTATGGGTGTGTATAGAAGTAAGAAGAAGTTTATGGGTGTGTATAGAAGTAAGAAGAAGTGTATGGGTGCATATAGAAGTAAGAAGTGTATGGGTGCATATAGAAGTAAGAAGAAGTTTATGGGTGAGTATAGAAGTAAGAAGAAGTGTATGGGTGCATATAGAAGTAAGAAGAAGTGTATGGGTGCATATAGAAGTAAGAAGTGTATGGGTGCGTATAGAAGTAAGAAGAAGTGTGTGGGTGCATTTAGATGTAAGAAGTGTATGGGTGCATATAGAAGTAAGAAGAAGTTTATGGGTGTGTATAGAAGCAAGAAGAAGTGTATGGGTGCATATAGAAGTAAGAAGAAGTGTACGGGTGCATATAGAAGTAAGAAGAAGTGTATGGGTGTGTATAGAAGTAAGAAGAAGTGTATGGGTGCATATAGAAGTAAGAAGTGTATGGGTGTGTATAGAAGTAAGAAGAAGTGTATGGGTGTGTATAGAAGTAAGAAGAAGTGTACGGGTGTATATAGAAGTAAGAAGAAGTGTATGGGTGCATATAGAAGTAAGAAGAAGTGTATGGGTACATATAGAAGTAAGAAGAAGTGTATGGGTGTGTATAGAAGTAAGAAGAAGTGTATGGGTGTGTATAGAAGTAAGAAGAAGTGAATGGGTGCATATAGAAGTAAGAAGAAGTGTATGGGTGCATATAGAAGTAAGAAGTGTATGGGTGCATATAGAAGTAAGAAGAAGTTTGTGGGTGTGTATAGAAGTAAGAAGAAGTGTATGGGTGCATATAGAAGTAAGAAGTGTATGGGTGTGTATAGAAGTAAGAAGAAGTGTATGGGTGTGTATAGAAGTAAGAAGAAGTGTATGGGTGTGTATAGAAGTAAGAAGAAGTGTATGGGTGTGTATAGAAGTAAGAAGCAGTGTGTGGGTGCATATAGAAGTAAGAAGAAGTGTGTGGGTGCATATAGAAGAAGACATGTATGGGTGCGTACAGACGGAAGAAGAAGTGTATGGGTGTGTATAGAAGTAAGAAGAAGTGTATAGGTATGTATAGAAGTAAGAAGAAGTGTATGGGTGCATATAGAAGTAAGAAGAAGTGCATGGGTGTGAATAGAAGTAAGAAGAAGTTTATGGGTGTGTATAGAAGCAAGAAGAAGTGTATCGGTGTGTATAGAAGTAAGAAGAAGTGTATGGGTGCGTATAGAAGAAGAAGTGTACAGGTGTGAATATAAGTAAGAAGAAGTGTATGGGTGTGTAGTATATAGAAGTAAGAAGTGTGTGGGTGCGTATAGAAGTAAGAAGACGTGTATGGGTGTGTAGTGTATAGAAGTAAGAAGTGTGTGGGTGCGTATAGAAGTAAGAAGACGTGTATGGGTGTGTAGTGTATAGAAGTAAGAAGTGTGTGGGTGTGCATAGAAGGAAGAAGAAGTGTATGGGTGTGTATAGAAGTAAGAAGTGTATGGGTGTGAATATAAGTAAGAAGAAGTGTATAGTTGTGTACAGAAGTAAGAAGAAGTGTACGGGTGCGTATAGAAGTAAGAAGAAGTGTATGGGTGCGTATAGAAGTTCAGTTCCCATTCAGTTACTGAGCCAGCAGAATCTATGCCTCTATGGCCTGATGAGCAGAAAAAGGGATCCTGGTCCGAACACCGGGCCACATACGCCAGTAAGGGCAGTAAAGCCCTGATGGTGGTCCTGGATGTGATATAAAAGAAAACATGAAAAGACCATATCATGCAGAGTCGCTGGTTCCCTTTAAGATTGTGTTGTACTTGTGGTCATGGATAGTCCAGATCTTATCTATAAGCCTCTCTCCCCTGGAGAAATCATATCCTTCCTGGCTCCTGCACAGACCAGTGCAGACAAAGGATGATCCCGTTTTATACAAATAATTACGCAGTTCCTCCATAACTCCATAACACTGCTAGGTCCCATAGAAAAATAACATTTCTTTTTATTACTCCTCAATGCAGATATCCCTCGCAGACAGCAAAGTGTGACAACCCTCTACTAAAGGAAATGAACAATGTATTGTGCCAGTTCTACCGGATGCATTCTTATTTAACCGTCAAGTCATTACGTGTGAAAAATTACCTGAAAATTGTCAGATGTGGATTATCTTTATGCATGATTTTTATCTAATATTTAAGATTTACAGACTAGAAGGTGTGAAATTAGAGGAGGCTATAATCATGTCATGGACTAATATACAGTAGGATTAACTGATTCTACAGGTTCACAATGAAGGCAGAATGCACCAAAACGTTTGCCATAATTCATTATAAAGCAATAGTTGGGTTTCCAGGAACATGTAATTTAGTTGGATATTTTTACTTTCCAAAACTTGCTGCTTCTGTCATCATCACCATGCTAAAAGGATAGCGTCAGTAATGCATCTTCAGTAGGGTGCAAGCCTCTTATTGCATATTGTGCTGCGCCTTACATATACCCAGATATTGTGCCAACTACTAATCATATATAGGGGTTGGGAGTTGATTCCTGCATAGGGGTCCACCGGGGAATCTTCTGTTTTCCTGTGGGTTGTCCACACAATATTATTATTAATATGATTTATTTACATAGCACCATTAATTCCATGGTGCTGTACATGAGAAGGGCCCGGGCCCCGCGCTCTGAGGGGGCCCACCTGGAGCTACGCTACTGTAACTGTATCTGCGTGTGCACAGCGCGCCAATACAGTTACCTTCTGTGGCAGAGCAGGGAGAATCCATCTCCCTGCTCTGCTGCCCTGCCGCTATGGGGCCCCTTAGGAGGCAGTGGGGGGTGCTGTGCCAACAGTGGGCCCCCCGCCCATCATCACAGGTTCAGCTGTATCGGCTGGATGACGATACAGCTGTGTTATGATCTGGTGGTTTAGGGGGGTCCTTTGGTCATTGGATCTGGCGCTGCATAGTGATTTGTCTTTATGCAAGAAATCACAATGCCGATTCGAACAGACCCTTTTGGTGCTCTCTCAACGTAAACTTTCATTGGTTAACATTCTTCTAGATTTTTTTCCAGTTTTAATCTCTGATCTCCATGTTTCAAATTAAAAAGAGAAAAACGGAACATAAACAATCGTAGTTGCAATGGCTTTTTTCTATAGTGGGGAGAAATTATGAACCCCTTTCTTACTGTTCCGTAATAATGCGGGATGAGCCACAAGTACACAGTACTGTTACAATATGGGAATGGCGTGGGCTAGCATAAGGATCTTTCTTCCTGGTCCCTGAACAAATGATGTGGACTCCCTTGGACTATGGGGTCTGATTACTGCAATTCTTATGGTTCTGCCATTGCAATCGTACGACCAGGCTCCGATTCATGCTGCCTATGGTTTGGCCAGTATGAATCTAGCGACATCCCTTTAACACGTCTTCACTGAAAAACAATGCTGTTAAGATGAAGCTTTACTGTAAAGCCCAGGACTGGATGGCGTAGGAAACTCCAGTGTTGGTTAATCTGTACCTGAGAGTTAGTTACTACATCCCATGTTCATCAAGCCAAACTGTTTAATTAACAAGCTTTAATTACCAGCCGCCAGCGCCCTGCAGCCATACACAAATTACTTGGTTACTAAGTAACTAAACGCTATCGCTATAATTAATAGGTGTATTTTTGGCTTTCATGCAACATAAAATTTTGCATAGATTTCCATGTACTGTATGGTCTTAACAAATAAAAGTTTGCAAACTTAATTTTAGATATTCTATTAACGATTAGTTATTTCTTGCGGTATGTAGGACCAACCTGTTCTGCAGAAATGTGTAGACCTCACTTCCCAATCTCAGTCAGGACAATTTCATAAAAAGCCAATTAACCGATCAGTATGTTTCTGAAGTGTAGGAGCAACCCACAGCCTGATAGATGTCCTTCATCTGTATATGGTCCATGAAAACTTAGATAAATGTGTGATACCAGCTACTTCCCCTTTGTTTTTAAGGGAGCAGGTCAGAAGAAACCATGTATTAGATTTATGGTGGACCAATACCATGGGCAGCAGATTTATGAGATGAGTTCAATAACGATCTCACATGTTGAATATTTCCATTACCGATCAGAGATAGGCATAGTAATATTTGAGAAATCTACAATAACGAATTCCATATTACTACCAATGTTAGTTTAATAGTGTTCTAAAGCTGCCCGGCGGCCGCACTGAAAGCCCGGATCCCAGTAGGAAATGGACTTTATTCCTCCCAACAGACACCAGCTTTCAGTCAAAGAGGCACGGCCAGTGCGGCTTCAGTCACTGCTCAGTACACAGTGAGTCGTGGCTGTAACCGTGCTGCGGCACTGACTGACAGCCGGCTCTGTACTGATGCACTGATGAGCCACCGGGCACTGCTAAGCTGGATGTCAGTCAGTGGTGGACGTGCTCATAGCCGCCACTCACTATGTGCTGAGCGATGACTGAAGCCGCTTTTATAACAAAGCAGGACGCTGCCGGGAGGAGTAAAGTTCATTTTCTCCAGATAGGCAGACTTTTAGTAAGGTGGCACAGCTTTAAAACACTATTAATCTGTAGATTAACGCCATATCTGCAGGTTAATAGCGTTTTTTGACATAAGAAGTTCCCTTTAACTTAGTAATATTCACTTTTTCTTATTCCCAGACCAATGCAGAAGCTGTCGTTATGAATGTTAAAATCGATGGGTTTGACCAACTGTCTACTGTGCACACAGGCGCCAGCTGACTGATGGTGGGAGGAGACGTTGATCGTGCATGTCTGATTTCAGACTGCCGATCGCCAGCCGGCAGCTTTATTATAGAGAACACAGGGGCGCTCAGCTGAATGAGCACTCATGTATGGGAGGATCGGATGAGATGGTTTTCAGCAATTTAGTTTTTTTGCTAGCCTAACACTAATACTGTGACCACTTACCTTTTAGACAAACTCTCCTTCAGCCTCAGAGTCCTCTAGATACTTATCTTGAATTCTCTGGTACTATAATGTCCATAGTAGGTTATTTATGTAGCGTTTAGCTACCACAACCCCAGGCACTTCTGACTTGTTCATTATACAACAGATTAATTACACTCTACACAGTTCATGAATTAAACAGGTTGTCTGCAATTATTTTTTTAATGGGCCCGGCATGGTAGTCAATTAAAAAAAACAACGGTTTGCTGCACAAGTCACCTGCTGTTCCACCTCGAATGGAATGTGACCACTGCAGTCAATCATAAGGCTGCAGCCAATCAGTGGCCACATAGGGGATCAAAGATTTGTTGTAGCAAATCACAGTGCAGTGGTACCAGAATTACATAGGATGATGGGTAGGTATCTTCTCCTATTTTTTAATACTTATTTCTTCCACATCAGACGAGAGAAAAAGTCCAGAATTGGCAATTCCCTACGTAATGTACTTGTTGCAGCTGTCAAAGCCATAGAGCCTTCCGCTAAGATGTATGTGGTAAGCGGGGTGTTTAACACTGCATGTCCGACAGCATTAGGTTGTGACATAATACTCTGGAAAAGGAAACAAGGATATGAAGGAGTTCGCTCTTCAGTTTGCTCCTGAGCCTATTTACCCATCTTGATAAATATACTGCAGATAAAATCTAGAACTATTGTTTCCATAGAACCTAAAGCATATAGCAGAAAAATGTATTCACGTCATCATATCAGATTACTCCCCAGCCTCCCCAGAGACAGCTGTGACTTGCCTGCATTGCTAGAATATTTGTCATTGTGGAAATCCGTTTGCCTACATTACAGAAACAGAGATGATAAACAAAGCCACAATTTGTAGTTCTACAGCCCACCATTGTGCTGTGGCAATATCAGCATCATAAAAAAACATTTATAAAAATGATTATGCCGACGTTCATAGTCTTAGGTTTCACTGTTGCATGATCTGTGGTAATCTTGCAAAAGCTTAATAAGTACAAGTGCCCTTTTTCCAGCTTTCCAAAGTTACTATAAGGCTGCCGTCACACTATCAGTATTTGGTCAGTATTTTACCTCAGTATTTGTAGCCAAAACCAGGAGTGGGTGATAAATGCAGAAGTGGTGACGTGTTTCTATTATAGCTTTCTCCTCCGTTTGTTCCACTCCTGGTTTTGGCTTACAAACACTGATGAAAAATACTGACCGAATACCGATAGTGTGACCATAGCCTTAGAAAAAGATTGCCAGGACCCTGGTCCAGCATCCATGTTAATACTCAGTGGGACCTGGGTCACGATCAGTGCGAACTTTGAATGGCGGCATCCTTGGCGTCTATTGTCAGTACTGACGTCATGATATCATGCGGGCTTAGTAATCACAAGAGACGCCCAGGATGCCGGCGTGCGAGTGCTGGCTGAACAAGTTGGCCCTGGTCTTGCTGCCTTGGAGTACTGATGTAAATGCCAAGCCAGGGTCCTGCAAATCTTTTTGTTAACCCCTTCATGACCCAGCCTATTTTGACCTTAAAGACCTTGCCGTTTTTTGCAATTCTGACCAGTGTCCCTTTATGAGGTAATAACTCAGGAACGCTTCAATGGATCCTAGCGGTACTGAGATTGTTTTTTCGTGACATATTGGGCTTCATGTTAGTGGTAAATTTAGGTCAATAAATTCTGTGTTTATTTGTGATAAAAATGGAAATTTGGCGAAAATTTTGAAAATTTCGCAATTTTCACATTTTGAAATTTTATTCTGTTAAACCAGAGAGTTATGTGACACAAAATAGTTAATAAATAACATTTCCCACACGTCTACTTTACATCAGCACAATTTTGGAAACAACATTTTTTTTTGCTAGGAAGTTATAAGGGTTAAAATTTGACCAGCGATTTCTCATTTTTACAACGAAATTTACAAAACCATTTTTTTTAGGGACCACCTCACATTTGAAGTCAGTTTGAGGGGTCTATATGGCTGAAAATACCCAAAAGTGACACCATTCTAAAAACTGCACCCCTCAAGGTGCACAAAACCACATTCAAGAAGTTTATTAACCCTTCAGGAGCTTCACAGCAGCAGAAGCAACATGGAAGGAAAAAATGAACATTTAACTTTTTAGTCACAAAAATGATTTTTCAGCAAAAATTTTTTTATTTTCCCAATGGTAAAAGAAGAAACTGAACAACGAAAGTTGTTGTCCAATTTGTCCTGAGTACGCTGATACCTCATATGTGGGGGTAAACCACTGTTTGGGCGCACGGCAGGGCTTGGAAGGGAAGGAGCGCCATTTGACTTTTTGAATGAAAAATTGGCTGCACTCTTTAGCGGACACCATGTCACGTTTGGAGAGCCCCCGTGTGCCTAAAAATTGGAGCTCCCCCACAAGTGACCCGATTTTGGAAACTAGACGCCCCAAGGAACTTATCTAGATGCATAGTGAGCCCTTTAAACCCCCACGTGCTTCACAAATTGATCTGTAAAAATAAAAAAGTACTTTTTTTTCACAAAAAAATTATTTTCACCTCAATTTTTTCATTTTCACATGGACAACAGGATAAAATGGATCCTAAAATTTGTTGGGCAATTTCTCCTGAGTACACCGATACCTCACATGTGGGGGTAAACCATTGTTTGGGCACATGGTAAGGCTCGGAAGGGAAGGAGCGCCATTTGACTTTTTGAATGAAAAATTATCTCCATCGTTAGCGGACACCATGTCGCGTTTGGAGAGCCCCTGTGTGCCTAAACATTGGAGCTCCCCCACAAGTGACCCCATTTTGGAAACTGGACCCCCCAAGGAACTTATCTAGATGCCTAGTGAGCACTTTAAACCCTCAGGTGCTTCAGAAATTGATCCGTAAAAATGAAAAAGTACTTTTTTTTCACAAAAAATTTCTTTTCGCCTCAATTTTTTCATTTTCACATGGGCAATAGGATAAAATGGATCCTAAAATTTGTTGAGCAATTTCTCCCGAGTACGCCGATACCTCATATGTGGGGGTAAACCACTGTTTGGGCACACGGCAGGGCTCGGAAGGGAAGGCGCGCCTTTTGACTTTTTTAATGGAAAATTAGCTCCAATTGTTAGCGGACACCATGTCGTATTTGGAGAGCCCCTGTGTGCCTATGCATTGAAGCTCCCCCACAAGTGACCCCATTTTGGAAACTAGACCCCCCAAGGAACTTATCTAGATGCATACTAAGCACTTTAAACCCTCAGGTGCTTCACAGAAGTTTATAATGCAGAGCCATGAAAATAAAAAATAATTTTTCTTTTCTCAAAAATGATTTTTTAGCCTGGAATTTCCTATTTTGCCAACGGTAATAGGAGAAATTGGACACAAATGTTGTTGTCCAGTTTGTCCTGAGTACGCAGATACCCCATATGTGGGGGTAAACCACTGTTTGGGCGCACGGCAGGGCTCAGAAGGGAAGGCACGCCATTTGGCTTTTTAAATGGAAAATTAGCTCCAATCATTAGCGGACACCATGTCGCGTTTGGAGAGCCCCTGTGTGCCTAAACATTGGAGATCCCCCACAAATGACCCCATTTTGGAAACTAGACCCCCAAAGGAACTAATCTAGATGTGTGGTGAGCACTTTGAACCCTCAAGTGCTTCACAGAAGTTTATAACGCAGAGCCATGAAAATAAAATAACAAATTTATTTTCTCAAAAATGATTTTTTAGCCCGCAATTTTTTACTTTCCCAAGGGTAACAGGAGAAATTTGACCCCAAAAGTTGTTGTCCAGTTTCTCCTGAGTACGCTGATACCCCATATGTGGGGGTAAACCACTGTTTAGGCACATGCTGGGGCTCGGAAGTGAAGTAGTGACGTTTTGAAATGCAGACTTTGATGGAATGCTCTGCGGGCGTCACGTTGCGTTTGCAGAGCCCCTGATGTGGCTAAACAGTAGAAACCCCCCACAAGTGACCCCATTTTGGAAACTAGACCCCGAAAGGAACTTATCTAGATGTGAGGTGAGCACTTTGAACCCCCAAGTGCTTCACAGAAGTTCATAACACAGAGCAGTGAAAATAATAAATACGTTTTCTTTCCTCAAAAATAATTTTTTAGCCCAGAATTTTTTATTTTCTCAAGGGTAACAGGAGAAATTGGACCCCAAAAGTTGTTGTCCAGTTTCTCCTGAGTACGCCGATACCCCATGTGTGGGGGGTAAACCACTGTTTGGGCACACGTCGGGGCTCAGAAGGGAAGTAGTGACTTTTGAAATGCAGACTTTGATGGAATGGTCTGCGGACGTCACGTTGCGTTTGCAGAGCCCCTGGTGTGCCTAAACAGTAGAAACCCCCCACAAGTGACCCCATTTTGGAAACTAGACCCCCCAAGGAACTTATCTAGATATGTGCTGAGCACTTTGAACCCCCAAGTGCTTCACAGACGTTTACAACGCAGAGCCGTGAAAATAAAAAATCATTTTTCTTTCCTCAAAAATGATGTTTTAGCAAGCAATTTTTTATTTTCTTAACGGTAACAGGAGAAATTGGACCCCAGTAATTGTTGCGCAGTTTGTCCTGAGTATGCTGGTACCCCATATGTGGGGGTAAACCACTGTTTGGGCACACGTCGGGGCTCGGAAGTGAGGGAGCATCATTTGACTTTTTGAATACAAGATTGGCTGGAATCAATGGTGGCGCCATGTTGCGTTTGGAGACCCCCTGATGTGCCTAAACAGTGGAAACCCCTCAATTCTAACTCCAACACACCCCTAAACCTGATCCCAACTGTAGCCGTAACCCTAATCACAACCCTAACCCCAACGCACCCCTAACCACAACCCTAATTCCAACCCAACCCTAACCCTAAGGCTATGTGCCAACGTTGCGGATTCGTATGAGATTTTTCAGCATCATTTTTGAAAAATCCGCGGGTAAAAGGCACTGCGTTTTACCTGCGGATTTACCGCGGATTGCCAGTGTTTTTTGTGCGGATTTCACCTGCGGATTCCTATTGAGGAACAGGTGTAAAACGCTGCGGAATCCGCACAAAGAATTGACATGCTGCGGAAAATACAACGCAGCGTTTCCGCGCGGTATTTTCCGCACCATGGGCACAGCGGATTTGGTTTTCCATATGTTTACATGGTACTGTAAACCTGATGGAACACTGCTGCGAATCCGCAGCGGCCAATCCGCAGCCAAATCCGCACCGTGTGCACATAGCCTAATTCTAAAGGTATGTGCACATGCTGCGGAAAACGCTGCGGATCCGCAGCAGTTTCCCATGAGTTTACAGTTCAATGTAAACCTATGGGAAACAAAAATCGCTGCGGAAAAACTGCACGGAAACGCAGCGGTTTACATTCCGCAGCATGTCGCTTCTTTCTGCGGATTCCGCAGCGGTTTTACAACTGCTCCAATAGAAAACCGCAGTTGTAAAACCGCAGTGAAATGCGCAGAAAAACCGCGGTAAATCCACGATAAATCGGCAGCGGTTTAGCACTGCGGATTTATCAAATCCTCTGCGGAAAAAATCCGCAGAGGACCAGAATACGTGTGCACATCCCGAACCCTAACCCTACCCCTACCCCTACCCCTAACCCTACCCCTACCCCTAACCCTACCCCTACCCCTAACCCTAGTTCTTACCCCAACCTTAGTGGAAAAAAAAAATTATTTATTTTTTTTATTGTCCCTACCTATGGGGGTGACAAAGGGGGGGGGGGGGTCATTTACTATTTTTTTTATTTTGATCACTGAGATATAACCTATCTCAGTGATCAAAATTCACTCTGGAACGAATCTGCCGGCCGGCAGATTCGGCGGGCGCACTGCACATGCGCCCGCCATTTTGGAAGATGGCGGCGCCCAGGAAAGAAGACGGACACCGGCAGGCTCGGTAAGTATAAGGGGGGGGGAGATCAGGGCACGGGGGGGCGTCGGAGCATGGGGGGGGAGCGTCGGAGCACGGGGGGGGGGGCGTCGGCATGGATGAGGATCGGTGTGCATGCGGGTGGATTGGAGCACGGGGTGGGGGATCGCTGTGCGGGGGGGTGGATCGGAGCACGGGGGGGATCTCTGTGCGGGGGGGGGATCGGAGCACGGGGGTTTTCATTGGAGCACGGGGGGTGTGATTGGAGCACGGGGGGAGCGGACAGGAGGACGGGGGAGCGGAGCACAGGACGCAGGGGAGCGGAGCACAGATCGGAGGGCTGGGGGGGCGATCGGTGGGGTGGGGTGGGTGCACATTAGTGTTTCCAGCCATGGCCGATGATATTGCAGCATCGGCCATGGCTGGATTGTAATATTTCACCAGTTTTTTAGGTGAAATATTACAAATCGCTCTGATTGGCAGTTTCACTTTCAACAGCCAATCAGAGCGATCGTAGCCACGAGGGGGTGAAGCCACCCCCCCTGGGCTAAACTACCACTCCCCCTGTCCCTGCAGATCGGGCGAAATGGGAGTTAACCCTTTCACCCGATCTGCAGGGACGCGATCTTTCTGTGACACAGCATATGCGTCACAGGTCGGATTGGCACCGACTTTCATGATGCATACGCTGTGTCACAGGTCGGGAAGGGGTTAAACTCTAGTTAATATGAAAAATATCTACAGTATATCACTTTACAAGTACTGTCCTTGTGACCCCTCTACCGTGCATGTCACAGACACATACAGACAGGGTGTGCACTATCCGTATACATAGTCTCTAGTGTTAAGATGAGCAATGGCTTGTGCTACTTCCACTGCACAAGTACAAATGTCCGTCTTTTATTTTGTGTCTAGCACTTCATATGAGAGACCACTTATCAAGTCTGCTGGAACCATCTCTAAATATCCTTGACATCATTTTCATGACACACACATATACAAATATACATACAGACGATACAAATATGTAATGAGCCACAACATCAAAACCTCCTCGACAGCTCTGAACTAGTGATGAGCGAATATACTCGTTTCTCGAGATTTCCCGAGCACTCTCGGGTGTCCTCCAAGTATTTTTTAGTGCTCGGAGATTTAGCTTTCTTGCCGCAGCTGAATGCTTTACATCTGTTAGCCAGCATAAGTACATGTTGGGGTTGCCTGGTTGCTAGGGAATCCCCACATGTACTTATGCTGGCTAAGGCTAGTTTCACATTTGCATTAAAAAACGCAAAACACATCCGCAGGCGGTGGAAAAAACGCATGTAAACGCGTTCAAACGCTGCGTTTTTTAGATGCATGCGTTTTCGTATGCGGTAAAAAAACGCCGCGTTTTTACGCGTTTACATGCGTTTTTTACCGCGTTTGCGTTTTTTAAAAGCACGATGAGAAATTTCACAAGAGAAAAATCAAGATCCAGACACCGCCAATGGGACTACAGAGGGCGTGTGACATGACTCTGTGGACCAAAATATGGAAAAATTGTAGCTCTCAAAATGTGGTAACGCAAAAAATATTTTTTGGAATAAAAAGCGTCTTTAGTGTGTGACAGCTGCAAATCATAAAAATCAACTAGAAAACCCACTATAAATAGAAATGGCTAGGGTTAGGGTTAGGGTTTGGATCCCTAGGGTTAGGGTTAGGGTTTGGATCCCTTTATCACCTTGATGGGTTAGGGTTTGGATCCCTTTATCACCTTGATGGGTTAGGGTTAGGGTTTGGATCCCTTTATCACCTTGATGGGTTAGGGTTTGGATCCCTTTATCAACTTGATGGGTTAGGGTTTGGATCCCTAGGGTTAGGGTTAGGGTTTGGATCCCTTTATCACCTTGATGGGTTAGGGTTTGGATCCCTTTATCACCTTGATGGGTTAGGGTTAGGGTTTGGATCCCTTTATCACCTTGATGGGTTAGGGTTTGGATCCCTTTATCAACTTGATGGGTTAGGGTTAGGGTTTGGATCCCTAGGGTTAGGGTTAGGGTTTGGATCCCTTTATCACCTTGATGGGTTAGGGTTAGGGTTTGGATCCCTTTATCACCTTGATGGGTTAGGGTTTGGATCCCTTTATCACCTTGATGGGTTAGGGTTAGGGTTTGGATCCCTAGGGTTAGGGTTAGGGTTTGGATCCCTTTATCACCTTGATGGGTTAGGGTTTGGATCACTTTATCACCTTGATGGGTTAGGGTTAGGGTTTGGATCCCTTTATCACCTTGATGGGTTAGGGTTAGGGCTAGGGTTAGGGTTTGGATCCCTTTATCACCTTGATGGTGGGGGGGTGGCTTATCAGTGTGTGTAGACTTGTTTTTCTCTATGTAAACGCATGCGTTAAAAAACGCAACCAAACGCATGTGCTTAAAAACGCATGCGTTTACATAGACAGCAATACGTTTTTTTGCCACAAAAAAAGCCTCTAGAAATTACTACATGTTGCATTTCCGCAACAAAACGCAAGCATAGAAATGACGCATGCGTCGTCAAACGCGGCAAAACGCATACAAAAAAAAGCATGCGTTTTTAATGTTAAATATAGGGAAAAAAACGCATGCGTTTTTAGCATTAAAACGCAGCGGCAAAAAACGCAAATGTGAAACCAGCCTAACAGATGTAAAGCATTCAGCTGCGGCAAAAAAAATGAAATCTCCGAGCACTAAAAAATACTCGGAGGACACCCGAGCGTGCTCGGGAAATCTCGAGTAACAAGTATATTCGCTCATCATTACTCTGAACCTTGAGGCCATTGATTCAAGAAAACCTTTGACAATGTCCCGTGGTGTCTGACACTAGCAGCGTATTCTTTAAAGATGTGGTCTGAAATGAATATTAATTCTCATTCTAAATGTCCCGTAATTTATTTTAATAATACAATATTTTTTCTTATATGCTTTAATTAAAAGGCCCATACACTTTCCTTTGAAATCTACCTGCTTTATTTATTGTTTCACCTATTTTAGTTTTGATGACACTTCGTTTGACAATCCCCAGTGCATGCTGGGATACTCACATGGGACACCAACAGGTGGTAGAACCTTGAACCCACCTTGAAACGAGGGCATCATCAGTGATGTTCATTTCAGGGGCTCGGCTAGTCCTTGCTGTACTGAGCATGTATCGGTTGCCAAATGCTCAGTACAAGATCCCTTCTTACTGTGCAGAATTCTGTGCTGTATGTTTCGGGGACGGGGCTGGTCTCTGCTCGCTGGGTTAGCTCCTTACAATGTACAATGACAGTGCACTCTGTTGCCAGCTCATCACTCCTAATTAGAGCCGGCAAGGGAGCGCATTGTCACTGTGCACTGTGAAAAATATAAAGCACTTAAATTAGAAAACGAAGCGTAGGGATTTTTTACTTAAACTATATTAGAAAAACTATTATATTATTAAAATAACTAGACATTTAGGATGAAAATCAATATTAGTTTTGGACCACCCCTTTAAAAAGACATTCTCAAATTTTGGAGTTGTTTCTCATCCGTGAGATAGGGAATAACTTCATTTTTGCTGGGGGTCCTAATGCTGGGACCCCTTCAGATTCCAAGAACCTCATTACCAAGTCTCAATGGTGAGATGATCAATTATGACCGTATGTGTCAGTGTATCAAGATAACCAATGTTATTCAGTCACCTGTCAGAGGTTTTAATGTTATAGCTGATCAGTGAATATTGCAAAATGACACGACAAAATAATGAAGAACACGATATTACATATACAATATCGTTCCACATTATACACATTCATAAATTTGTTATTATTGAGAATATGGAATCTTTCTAAGGAACTTACTTTCTAGGGAAAAAGGCTTAAACTTCAGAGGCCGCAATGATTCATTACACTAAGAACTATTTAATCTGTGGAGAAGCCTACTTAGAAAACACGGCCTCAGAAAAGGTTTAGATGATTTCTAAGAAAAAACTAAGATCAAGGCTTATATACATGTATAGAATTCTTGTTCAGGATAAGGAGTGAGAATTTTCCCTATTAGAACAGATTCATTCATGCTTTTTTTTTTTGCCTCGATAATAATTTACCCAAGCATTGCATCTTCTCTTCATTCATATTCTCTCCCAACCTACGGTTGACCTTGATCGACCTTTCTTCAACTTTAGTAAGTACTGTATGTCACTTACAAAAAAGATGTTTTCCCATGTGGGACCTCTCATTTTAACCTTAGGTTACCTTTATTTAAATGGAAAATATCATGAGGATTAAATCCAGCATTGAAATCGTATGCAAATGATTTGCAGGTGTTTCTGGGTGGCACGTTGGTAGCTATCCTGCCCACCCTCTCTATTCCCCACTCTCTGGATCAGGATCAGAAATAGGCAAGTCATAGGACCATCATATAGGGAGCAGCCTCCTCCCTGACATATTTGTATAAGAATGTACCTAGGAAGCACAGAATCTCATGTGTGATCCAATATTGGCTATGGTATTGGGGGAAATGTACCTTCAACTCAGATTTGTCTGTGTCGTGTTATGAACAGGTAATTCAGAACCACAATGGGTCTAGTGGTTAAGAGCACACAAGGTGACCTGACAGTTACCAGTAACAAGGACGAGCTCTGAGACGTGGGAACTCTGCTGACCGCAATCCCTAATCCTATCATACCACACTAGAGGTAGCCGTGGAGCGCTCCTGTCCAGGCCTAGGCGCCTCGATCACAGCCTGAGAAACTAGCTAGCCCTAAGAGAGAAAAATAAGCCTACCTTGCCTTAGAGAAATTCCCCAAAGGAAAAGGCAGCCCCCCACATATAATGACTGTGAGTTGAGATGAAAGTACAAACACAGAGATGAAATAGATTTTAGCAAAGTGAGGCCCGACTGACTGAACAGACCGAAGATAGGAAAGATAACTTTGCGGTCAACACAAAACCCTACAAACAACCACGCAGAGGGTGCAAAAAGACCCTCCGCACCGACTAACGGTACGGAGGTACCCCCTCTTTGTCCCAGAGCTTCCAGCAAGCAAGAAAAACCAATAGCGCAAGCTGGACAGAAAATATAGCAACAAAAGTAACACCAGCAAAACTTAGCTTATGCAGGAAAGACAGGCCACAGGAACGATCCAGGAGAAAGCAAGATCCACACTAGAACATTGACTGGAGGCCAGGAGCAAAGCACTAGGTGGAGTTAAATAGAGCAGCACCTAATGACTTCACCACATCACCTGAGGAAGGGAACTCAGAAGCCGCAGTACCACTCACATCCACCAACGGAAGCTCATAGACAGAATCAGCCGAAGTACCACTTGTGACCACAGGAGGGAGCTCGACCACAGAATTCACAACAGTACCCCCCCCTTGAGGAGGGGTCACCGAACCCTCACCAGAGCCCCCAGGCCGACCAGGATGAGCCATATGAAAGGCACGAACAAGATCGGCAGCATGGACATCAGAGGCAAAGACCCAGGAATTATCTTCCTGTCCATAACCCTTCCACTTAACCAGATACTGGTGTTTCCGTCTCGAAACACGAGAATCCAAAATCTTCTCCACTATATACTCCAACTCCCCCTCCACCAAAACCGGGGCAGGAGGATCAACAGATAGAACCATAGGTGCCACGTATCTCCGCAACAATGACCTATGGAATACGTTATGGATGGAAAAAGAATCTGGAAGGGTCAAACGAAAAGACACAGGATTAAGAACCTCAGAAATCCTATACGGACCAATGAAACGAGGCTTAAACTTAGGAGAGGAAACCTTCATAGGAATATGACGAGATGACAACCAAACCAAATCCCCAACACGAAGTCGGGGACCCACACAGCGTCTGCGATTAGCGAAACGTTGAGCCTTCTCCTGGGACAAGGTCAAATTGTCCACTACATGAGTCCAAATCTGCTGCAACCTGTCCACCACAGTATCCACACCAGGACAGTCCGAAGACTCAACCTGCTCTGAAGAGAAACGAGGATGGAACCCAGAATTGCAGAAAAACGGCGAAACCAAGGTAGCCGAGCTGGCCCGATTATTAAGGGTGAACTCAGCCAACGGCAAAAAGGACACCCAATCATCCTGATCAGCAGAAACAAAGCATCTCAGATATGTTTCCAAGGTCTGATTGGTTCGTTCAGTCTGGCCATTTGTCTGAGGATGGAAAGCCGAGGAAAAAGACAAATCAATGCCCATCCTAGCACAAAAGGCTCGCCAAAACCTCGAAACAAACTGGGAACCTCTGTCAGAAACGATGTTCTCTGGAATGCCATGTAAACGAACCACATGCTGGAAGAACAATGGCACCAAATCAGAGGAGGAAGGTAATTTAGACAAGGGTACCAAATGGATCATCTTAGAGAAGCGATCACAAACCACCCAAATGACCGACATTTTTTGAGAGACGGGGAGATCCGAAATAAAATCCATAGAGATATGTGTCCAAGTATACAATCAGGAATTTATCCAGGTACTCTCAGAAGATGTCATGCATAAAGGACTGAAACACTGATGGAGCATTGGCAAGTCCGAATGGCATAACTAGGTACTCAAAATGGCCCTCGGGCGTATTAAATGCAGTTTTCCATTCATCGCCCCGCTTAATACGCACAAGATTATACGCACCACGAAGATCTATCTTGGTGAACCAACTAGCCCCATTGATCCGAGCAAACAAATCAGATAGCAGCGGCAAGGGGTACTGAAATTTGACCGTGATTTTATTTAGAAGGCGGTAATCAATACAAGGTCTCAGCGAACCATCCTTCTTGGCCACAAAAAAGAACCCTGCTCCCAATGGCGACGATGACGGGCGAATATGACCCTTCTCCAAGGACTCTTTTACGTAACTCCGCATAGCGGCGTGCTCAGGCACAGATAAATTAAACAGTTGACCTTTAGGAAACTTAGTACCAGGAATCAAATCGATAGCACAATCACAATCCCTATGCGGAGGTAGGGCATTGGACTTGGGCTCATCAAATACATCCCGGTAATCTGACAAGAACTCTGGGACCTCAGAAGGGGTGGATGATGAAATAGACAGAAATGGGACATCGCCATGTACCCCCTGACAACCCCAGCTGGACACAGACATTGATTTCCAATCTAATACTGGGTTATGGACTTGTAGCCATGGCAACCCCAACACGACCACATCATGCAGATTATGCAACACCAGAAAGCGAATATCCTCCTGATGTGCAGGAGCCATGCACATGGTAAGCTGGGTCCAGTACTGAGGCTTATTCTTGGCCAAAGGCGTAGCATCAATTCCTCTCAATGAAATAGGACACTGCAAGGGCTCCAAGAAAAACCCACAACGCCTAGCATACTCCAAGTCCATCAAATTCAGGGCAGCGCCTGAATCCACAAATGCCATTACAGAATAAGATGACAAAGAGCAGATCAAAGTAACGGACAAAAGAAATTTTGACTGTACCGTACCAATAGTGGCAGACCTAGCGAACCGCTTAGTGCGCTTAGGACAATCGGAGATAGCATGAGTGGAATCACCACAGTAGAAACACAGCCCATTCTGACGTCTGTGTTCTTGCCGTTCAACTCTGGTCAAAGTCCTATCGCACTGCATAGGCTCAGGTTTATGCTCGGATAATACCGCCAAATGGTGCAAAGATTTACGCTCACGCAAGCGTTGACCGATCTGAATGGCCAAAGACATAGACTCATTCAGACCAGCAGGCATAGGAAATCCCACCATGACATCCTTAAGGGCTTCAGAGAGACCCTTTCTGAAAATAGCTGCCAGCGCACATTCATTCCACTGAGTGAGCACGGACCACTTCCTAAACCTCTGACAATATACCTCTACCTCATCCTGACCCTGACACAGAGCCAGCAAAATTTTCTCTGCCTGATCCACTGAATTAGGTTCTTCATACAGCAATCCGAGCGCCAGAAAAAACGCATCAATATTACATAATGCAGGATCTCCTGGCGCAATGGAAAATGCCCAGTCTTGAGGGTCGCCACGTAATAAAGAAATAATGATCCTAACTTGTTGAACTGGGTCACCAGAGGAGCGAGGTTTCAAAGCCAGAAACAGTTTACAATTATTTTTGAAACTCAGAAATTTAGCTCTATCTCCAGAAAACAAATCAGGAATAGGAATTCTTGGTTCTAACATAGAATTCTGAGCCACAAAGTCTTGAATATTTTGTACTCTTGCAGTGAGATGATCCACACATGAAGACAGACCTTTAATGTCCATCACTACACCTGTGTCCTGAACCACCCAAATGTCTAGGGGAAAAAAAAGGCAAAACACAGTGCAAAGAAAAAAAAATGGTCTCAGAACTTCTTTTTTCCCTCTATTGAGAAGCATTAGTACTTTGGGCCTCCAGTACTGTTATGAACAGGTAATTCAGAACCACAATGGGTCTAGTGGTTAAGAGCACACAAGGTGACCTGACAGTTACCAATAACAAGGACGAGCTCTGAGACGTGGGAACTCTGCTGACCGCAATCCCTAATCCTATCATACCACACTAGAGGTAGCCGTGGAGCACTCCTGTCCAGGCCTAGGCGCCTCGATCACAGCCTGAGAAACTAGCTAGCCCTAAGAGAGAAAAATAAGCCTACCTTGCCTCAGAGAAATTCCCCAAAGGAAAAGGCAGCCCCCCACATATAATGACTGTGAGTTGAGATGAAAGTACAAACACAGAGATGAAATAGATTTTAGCAAAGTGAGGCCCGGCTGACTGAACAGACCGAAGATAGGAAAGATAACTTTGCGGTCAACACAAAACCCTACAAACAACCACGCAGAGGGTGCAAAAAGACCCTCCGCACCGACTAACGGTACGGAGATACCCCCTCTGCGTCCCAGAGCTTCCAGCAAGCAAGAAAAACCAATAGCGCAAGCTGGACAGAAAATATAGCAACAAAAGTAACACCAGCAAAACTTAGCTTATGCAGGAAAGTCAGGCCACAGGAACGATCCAGGAGAAAGCAAGATCCACACTAGAACATTGACTGGAGGCCAGGAGCAAAGCACTAGGTGGAGTTAAATAGAGCAGCACCTAACGACTTCACCACATCACCTGAGGAAGGGAACTCAGAAGCCGCAGTACCACTCACATCCACCAATGGAAGCTCATAAACAGAATCAGCCGAAGTACCACTTGTGACCACAGGAGGGAGCTCGACCACAGAATTCACAACAGTGTCGGGCTGGAAAAAGGAGAAAAAAGAGGACCATGGCTAAACTTTCCATCTTTCAAGATGAGGTTAGTTTGGTTTGAATTTTTTTCAATTTAACAATGGTTGGAGGGCTACTGTAACATATAGATATAATAGGTATCAAGTCTCTTGAGGATCAGTTGTTTTTATATATGTTTAAAAGACCTTGGGAAATTAAAGGGAATTTGTCAGTAGGATCAAACTCCTAAGCCGTCTATGTGGGCATGTAGGTCATAGAAAGTTGAGTAAAAAAATACATTGATAACTGGGGCTTGATATCTTATTCTAGAGAAATCCACTTTATTTATATATGTAAATGAGTTGTTAACATCAATGAGCAGGACATAGACCTCCCCGAACTGTCTCCAGAATTTATTTTAAATGAAATGGTGTATTACCAGTATGAGACATGTAATGACTAACAGTCTGTCCCCTGATCTATATGTATCACACTGGTGATGCCCCCTTTTATTTATAATAAGCTCCGGAGGCATTTATCAGGGAGACCTATTTTGGCCCATAGATTTGAAACATGTGATGCTTGTTTAAACTCACCTGTGGCAAGGAACAGGTGTGGGCAATATGAAAATCACACCTGAAACCAGAAAAAAAGGGAAGAAGTTCGCTCAATCTTTGCATTGTGTGTTTGTGTGTGCCACACTAAGCATGGAGAACAGAAAGCAGAGATGAAAACTTTGAGGACTTGATAACCAAAATTGCTGAAGAATATAAACAATCTCAAGGTTATAAGTCCATCTCCAGAGATCTTGGTGCTCCTTTCTCCACAGTTCACAACATTATCAAGAAGTTTATAATCCATGGCACTGTAGCTAATCTCTCTGAACATGGATGGCAGAATAGCCCGTATGGTGGATAAGCAGCCCCAATCAAGTTCCAAAGAAATTCAAGCTGTCCTGCAAGCTCAGGGTAGATCAATGTCAATGCTAACTATCTGTCGATATTTGAATTAAATGAAATGTTATGGCAGGAGACCCAGGAGGATCCCCCTAATGAAACAGAGACAAAGAAAAGGTATACTGCAGTTTGCCAAAATATACACGAGTAAGTCAAAATCCTTCTGGGAGAGCATCTTGCGGACAGATGAGAACAAGATAGAGCTTTTTGGTAAAGCACATGATTCTACTGTTTACCAAAAATAGAATGAAGCCTATAAAATAAAGAATACAGTACCTACAGTCAAATATGGTGGTGGTTTAAATATGTTTTGGGGTTGTTTTGTTGACTCTAGCCTTCAGTGCCTTGACTGTGTGCAAGGCATCATGAAATCTGAAGACTGCCAAAGGATTTTGGATCACAATGGGTTTGTGTCCACAAAGGAAATAAACAAGTGTATAACAAAACATGCAATTGCAATAATTTTCTGGAAATACTTCATTTTCTGGAACATTTTGAAGGGTGCCAACACTTTCAGAGATTCCCTTCAAGGCTACGTTCACACTAGCGTTGTGCGCCGCTGCGTCGGCGACGCGACGCACAACGCACCGAAAAACGCACGCAAAAACGCTGCGTTTTTCGACGCGTGCGTCGTTTTTTGACGAAAATCGGACGCAAGAAAAATGCAACTTGTAGCGTTTTCTTGGTCCGACGCTAGCGTCAAAAAAGACGCACGTGTCGGAAAACGCAACAAGCAAAAACGCATGCGTCCCCCATGTTAAACATAGGGGCGCATGACGCGTGCGTCGCCGCTGCGTCGCCCGACGCTAAAGCGACGCACACTAGCCGAACGCTAGTGTGAACGTAGCCTAAGTTGGGTGAAACAAAATAACCCAAAATGATGGATTTCAGTAAATTATTATTTTTTTTCCCATCTTGAAATAGATAGAGCATTTGCGAATATGGGGAAAATGCAAGTTCTCAGAGTTTTGGATAGGTTTGAGCATTTTATACTGAAGCCCAAATAGTTAATAAAAAAACTATTAAGAATTTACCTAGTTTCAAGCTTCAGTTGTATGTCGGGTTTGAACATTTGGGTTGTCATACAAAAAGGAAAGAAATAAATACAAATTTTACACAACCCTCCAACCACTTTAAGAAATATGAGTGTGAACCCAGCCTAGACTATGCATCCACAATTTACATAAATATTAATACCAACTAGAGGAAATGATAACTGCTTAAAAAAATCACACCCAGCATTTTTTAATATGTAAGGAAGTGTAGACAGCTGAGCTTATGGCTATTGCAGCATTGAGTGTAATATCAGCTTCTTCTAGGAGGCTAAGTTCAAGGAGTGATATTAATGACTTGCAAGCTGGCTTGCACACACTGACAAGTTTTCCTCATCCAGTGTTCTGGAATACAGCAAAGGTGAGAATAGGGCTGAAATCTGGTTCTTGATATTAGTGGCTCTTTATGAGCCCACATGAACAGTATATGTAGATATGTATACACTATGTGGAGAAGAATATCTGCACTTCAGCACATTACACCAACAGAAGCTATTATGACATCCCATCTTCAATCCAAAGGCATTAATATGGAGTCGGTCTCCATTTTGAGCTAAAGCACTCTTCTGGGAAGGAGTTCTTCAACATTTTGGAATGTGTCCATTGGAATTTTTGTCCCTTTACCCAGGAGATCATTGTCCAGACAGTGATGTTGGACAAGAACCTTGCTCACAATCTCCATTCTAGTTAATTTCCAAGGTGTTTAAAGGGGTTGTCCGTTCAAAACCGATAAGTTTGCAGTCAGTCACTCTGTGTGTCTGCAGACTTATGCAGCGCACAGATTCGCCAGTTTCAGACCAGGGAACGGATGGTATGTATGAGTTATACATACCCCCAGCCAGTGGGCACCGCCTTCCTCTCCGTACACTTGTATGGAGTGAGACAGTGCCCTCTAGTTGGCCAACTGACCATCTGCGTCACTTGTCGGGCGTGGCCTCGGCTCCATATAAGTGTATGGAGCGAGGCTGCACCCACTGACCGGGGGGTATGTAAAACTCATACATACCGTCCATTTCTGGGTCAGAAACGGGAGAATCCCTGCAATTCATAAGTCTGCAATCACAAAGAGTGACTGCAAAATTATCGGTTTTGACTGGACAACCCCTTTAAGGGGGTTGAGGTCAGGGCTCTGTGTGGACCAGAGAAGTTTTTAAACACCAAACTGACCCATTCATACCTTTATGGACCTTACTTTGTGAAGTGGGGCATGCTGAAACAGAAATGGACCTTCTTCTGTACACCGTTTCCACAAAGCTGGAGGCTACAATAGTCCAAAATGTCTTGGTAAGATATAGTATTACGGTCACTGGGGGTAAGTTGCCTAGGCAAACATCTGAAAAACAGCCCCTAGTATTACCTCTCCTCCACAAAACTTTACAATTGGCACAATGCAAGCAGGCAGGTAACGTTTTCCTGTCATTTTCCCAACCCAAACTCATCCATCAAACTGCCAGATAGAACGTGTCATGCATCACTCCACGGAACACATTTTCAATGCTCCAGAGTATAGTGGTGGCATGATTTATACCACTTTATCCGACGCTTGGCATTGCGCTTGATGGCGTAAGGCTTGCATGCGGCTTCAAAGCCATAGAATCCCATTCCATGAAGCTCATAACACACATTTTTTGTGCTAAGAAGTTTGGACTCTGCAGTGATGGAGTCAGCAGAACGTTGATGACGTTTCTGTATTATGCTCCTCAAAACTCGGCAATCCTGCTGTGTAATTTTACATGGTCTGATAGCTTGCAGCTAATTGTTCTCTTTCATAATAACTTCCACTTTTCATGAAAACTTAAGAGTGGTCATCATACTGTGAAGAGATTTGTGACTGAAACAGAGCACAGACAGAGTTCATGCAGATAAATGCATAATGAGGAAGGTTTCTGCCAGACAAATTCATTGGATTAAGACAGCAGCTGCCAAAATACCATTACAAAGCAGCAAACAGTTATTTGAAGCTGCTGGTGCCACTGGAGTCCCTCGAACCTCAAGGTGTAGGATCCTTCAAAGGCTTGCTGTGGTGCATAAACCTACTGTTCGGCCACCCTTAAACAGTGTTCACAAGCAGAAATGGTTGCAGTGGGCCCAGACATACATGAAGACTAATTTCCAAACAGTCTTGTTTACTGATGAGTGTCGAGCAACCCTCGATGGTCCAGATGGATGGAGTAGTGGATGGTTGGTGGATGGCCACCATGTCCCAACAAGGCTGTGACATCAGCAAGGAGGTGGAGGAGTCATGTTTTGGGCCGGAATCATGGGGAAGCAGTTGGTAGGGCCATTTAAGGTTCCTGAACGTGTGAAAATGACCTCTGCAAAGTATATAGAGTTTCTGACTGACAACTTGATTCCATGGTATAAAAAGCAGAAACATGCCTTCAGGAGCAAAATCATCTTCATGCATGACAATGCACCATCTCATGCTGCAAAGAACACCTCTGAGTCATTGGCTGCTATGAGCATAAAAGGAGATAAACTCATAGTGTGGCCACCATCTTCCCATGACCTCAACCCTATAGAGAACCTCTGGAGTATCATCAAGCAAAAGATCTATGAGGGTGGGAGGCAGTTCACAAAACTCAACTAAAACTCACAAGTTCAATGGATGCAAGAATTGTGAAGGTGATATCAAAGAAGGGGTCCTATGTTAACATTTAACTTGGCATGTTTGGATGTTTTGGAGTCAAATAGCTGTTTTGTTCAGTGAATGTGACCTCCTAATGCTGCAAATTCCACAAATGAGCATTTTCAGTTCTTTAAAACATATCAAATGTTTAGAAATTCTACTGTGCCTAATAATTTGGAACAGTGCATTGTGAGTTTTTACTCATTTTGGAGATTATACTGTTATCATTGGGAGGTTTCTTCAATAAAATTCGATGTATACTCTAACGGGTGATGACTTTTATTAGACTGACTGTCAATTGCATCGAGCATTTAGGAAAATCAGAGAAAAATAACATTTGCATAATAATTTGGTACACGGTGAAGTGAATATACCGTACATATACCATGCTAGGAATATATCATACATCCATGAAGTAGACTGATGCAAATAATTTAGATAATCCTACCTTCAGAATGTCTAAGACCTGAGGACCCTACTACAGATTTTTCATTGGGGCCCATTTATGATACACCTCAACCCTGAATTATTCAGGTAATTTTGCCATGTGCCCTCAGTTGATAATTTACAGGAACAGCATAATAGTAACTAAGATTAATAACTTTTTGTGTGAGACAAACTTCCATCGGAGGTGACATATTGCTCTATAATGGGCACCACCAACGTATCACCATTACAAAACCCAAATAAAGAATAAGTATAAATGTGGTTACCGTCTCCTTCTTTGTACAATATCGATGGGTCTGTTGACTGCACACGGTGACCCATACACGTGCCCATGGAATATCTTATGTCCTCCATAGTCCATAGGAGCCAGGAACCCACAGTTTGTAGGTAAACTCATATCCAGGCTTAAGCTTTCAGGGCTAGACGGTCCTTAAACATCCAGAGTGACGGAATATAAGACACCATGCAGGGTTGTCAGAGTTAATTATGGCCCATTGAAAGCATCCTTTAACCCTCCCTTTAAAATATATTCCCATTATTAGAAGTGGCCGGGAATACAAGGAGCAAAATATCACGCTTGGCTTTCCTATGGAGGGGATAGACAGTAGTCAATATTTGATTTCCTCTTCAGGAAGATGATTTTTTTCATGGTTTCCAGAGTCGGTTTCTCGACAAACAATAGGAGGAGATTCCAACCTTATGTATCCAAAAATACTTTGTCTCCCAAGCATCTGCCATACGGTAACCCAATTCAGTTGAACCGGACCCTCCAGAAAAGGAATATCCAGAATAAGGCAAATGTATCCTTCAGCCTCTGTCTGTCTGCGTTACCTTGGTGAACAGGTTTAGGCAGATGTAAAAGTGATTGCGAATTATAATTCCAAAAATAGTAGACTTCAGCAGCACAAAACTCGCAATGTCCTCCTCTCATGTGAAAGCAAGGGGGCTTCCAAGCGTTGCCTGTAGGATCAGTGACAGCTGGGAAAGAGTGCAGTGAAGAAATGCTCCCTCAGCTGTGATGTCACTGTCACTGTACTCCGTAACGGGGAGGGCCTCACTCCAGCTCTGACAGGATTGCTCTCTAAAGAGCCAGCCCTTAGGTCAAGCACCATGCTTCCTCACGTTAACATCCACAGAGGTCAGAAATTCATGTTCAGACTAATAGCAGCTTTCATTACTGGCTTGATTCATTTTCTTGCACTTTTTGTCTTTTGCGATGCTTAAAAATTGTGAATATTAAAATGATTTGAAGAAATGATGTACACCAGAGGTCGCAGTTGACTCGTCCTGAGTAGATCCCAGATGCCCTTAGTCTATAGTACAGAGCCAGGCTCAGGAGTAGAGATGATTTGGGGAGAACTGAAGTTTGAGTCGAATTTCCTGAAATTCACGGTTCCAAGCGATTCGGTTCGATTGCCCAAAAAATAAATAAGTTGTCCAGCACAATTCCTTACACTGGTGTAGCATCAGAGAGCAGGCCAATGCACGGTCTTCCCTATAATGGCCGGCAGCTATGACATCACATGGTCTATCCCAGTGTATGAAGAGGATTTCCATACCTTGTGCGATAGTGGCCAGTACCTGGGTTATCAGAGATCATCAGATCCCAATGGATCCCAATGGAGCACAGCTGGGTGCAGGACTGGCAACCTGTATGGCTGAGTTGGATTCTATCTCCAGCATCGACCAGTAAATGAACTATACAGATCATATTCTCTCTATACTTACAAAACCAAGCGTGTTATGCACATATTTTAGAAATTCACTAGTAATGTGATTCACGCAAATTTATTCAAGGCAAGTCAAATTTTGGGGTCAAAATTTGAATTTCAAACAATCTTTACTCAGGAGCCATTCACTCGATGCTCTGTCACATCTGTGAAATGGCAAAATCTGGCAGCGAACTGCAATGTCCAGGAGGGCAACAGGCTGCTGCTGCCCTCTAGTGTCCAAAGAGCACATGCACCATTACTGTGCTGCCAACGGGAGCATGTCATGTTACACACTACAGCTGCCTGGTTATGTATCTTGTCCCCACCTGCATTTTCCCTGAATCCTCCCTCCTCACCTGGTCTGTTACCTGCATGGTCACATTAGGCATGATTGAGGATTCTTGGATAGGGATTGTGCAGGGTCTCTGTTGGTACGTAGGGGTACGTAGGCATGATGCTATGTGGAAGGAATGTACTGTGGGGTATCAAACTATATGGGGGACACTATAGGGCCATTATACTGTGTGTTGGGGGCACTAATGAGGGCCATGAAAAAGGTACCATTCTGAGAGGGAAACTACAGTGTTTCTTGTTGGAGTCATTTAACACTAGGACTACTGGTATAGTCATTTTGACTACTTGCACTTCAGTAGTTCTATTCGGGGTCACGAGTCCAGTAGTCCTAGTGTTAAAGGTCTGAGTGAGGTTAGCACTGGCTTGGCATCATGAGGAAACACAGAGCCGTCAAGCAAGATGTAACTCACCCAACCTGATCTCCCAAAATAAGATTTTTCCTGATTCGTCATTTGTGACTTTTCAAAAACTCACAAATTTTGTCGCAAAATATACTCCGGTCCCACCCCCTGGAGTAAATTTATGTACACCAGATGTTTTTTAAGCACATTTTGCCACATTTTACTGGAACATGCAAGTTTCTGCACTAAAAAAATGCAACTGTTAAAGACAAAAATAAAAGAACATTTTTTTTTTATTTTGGACAAAATTCATAATCCTTTTGCCCCATTTTTTTAAGAATTTGGAGCTAAAATTTTACCAAATAGCACAAGACAAAATAGGATAAATGATTAAAAAAAAATTGCAAATAACAAATTAGGACCTTTCCATTGCAAAAATGTGCTCTGGAATTATGAGTGGTTACAAGGCATGTGGCACCTGACGACAATGTACATTTCGTCAACTCTATCTTAATGCTTTAGCAGAATATTATTTTGCGTGTTTATGAACAATAAATATAGATACAGTATATTTTAGGTTTAGGGTCTCTTTAAATTAACTCCTCGTGCACATACAGTAATAAATCAGTAATTGATAAATAAAGGTGTCCTGGACTTTAGTCCTTTTCGCTTTGCAGTTTATTGAACTCTTAAAGCTAGAGTTTAGACATGTTTATGGTTAAAAAGCTTTCATTATCTCTAGCATCTTTATTTTTATACTACTACTGTATGTCTATTATTAGCAATTAGCATGGTATATTTTGTATAGGAAAAGTGCCGCAAACATGGAGACAAATTCTTCTGGTACTAAAAAGATAGCTAAACTCTGACCCCAGGATCAAGTCTAGAGAGAAGAAGTGTGGAGAAAAGATTATTACCTATAACCAATTTTTATTGATATTAAAAGATAAAAGTACAACTAAAATAAGGTGCCTCATGACATAAGAGGACGCAGTCTCAATACAAACAATCAAGGCTTAGATACAATAGTGATCAGTTGATCACACAATTCACAGATTATTAAACATACTAGAGCAAGTGATATAGTAATTAATGCAATGACAAAGCTATTATGAAACATAATATTGTTCATATAGTTACTAAATGTGAAGATCACATATTGCTATAGTCTCTGGTCACTGTGGTATATATAGGATATTAAAGGCTAAAGTGCTAATGCAGAGTATCAAATTCAGATCAAGATTAATAAGCCATAAATAAGAGAGTACAAACAAATAGCCGGACATATGGTAAAATTTACCTAAATGTAGGCACTCGAGACAAGATATAGACTGCCTCCCTCACCCCGACGCGCGTTTCGCCTATCTTCTTCCAGGGCAAACGGAAGAAGATGGGCTAAAGAAAGAAGATAGATGAAACACGCATCAGGGTGAGGGATGCAGTCTGCATCTTGTCTCGTGTGCCTGTATTTAGGTAAATTGATGGATTGAAAAAGTTCCACACTTGGAACAAAACGTCACCCTGACATGATGAGTCAATAAACCACTATACTTTGGAGATTTGGTGTCCTGCCTTCATCTTTTTTTGGGGATATAATGAGGTTTGGTTTTGCCTGGTAGGCTTTGAACCCATTGATAATTTTTTTTACATTGCTAGTGCTGCACCTATATTTTGCTATGTATATGTTTACAGGTATATTTATGTTTAATTCTACTTTTACTAAATGTTAAAGAAACCAAACTGATGTTGTATATTTTTTAACCCCTTTGAATTTTCTGTTTTTTGGTTTTCATTTTTCGCTTCCCTTCTTCCCAGAGCCATAACTTTTTTATTTTTCTGTCAACATGTGAGGGCTTGTTTTTTGACAGACGAGTTGTACTTTTGAACTACACCATTAATTTTACCATGCCGTGTACTGGAAAACAGGGAAAAAAAGTGCAGTGAAATTCCAAACAAGTGCAATTCCACATTTTTTTTTACCATGTTCACTAAATGCTAAAACACACCTGCCATTATGATTTTCCAGGTCAACCGTCATGCTGTAGCACAAGTGCTCCTGGCCGATCATGCATAGTGCAGCCTCTCTCAGCAGTCTCCCTGCCAGCATAGCTCTGATTTGTCTCCACCTCTATCATGGAGTGTACTCTACTGTAGATTTAGAATGCACTCTATACTTCTGTGGACTCCATGCTCCTATTCAGTAGTCTGTCAGTCCAATTTTATTCTCTGCCATCTACATCAGCATAGCTGCATGTGTATTTTTACATCTTTGATCTATTAACTGGTTTCATGCAGAGAGCAACAGTCCTGCACTTTGCTCTGTAATAACTTGGCACTGCAAAGTTTACACAAGCAGGACTGAGCTGTTTGATGCCTGCTTTTGACATATCAGTGATGGGGAACTGGATATGACGCTTTGTCGATGCATATGGCAGAAGAGAATCTTCTGCCTTAGGCATCAACAAAGCAGCATTTGCAGTTTCACATCACTGATGTTTCAGCAGTGGGCATCAAACACAGCTAAGCCATTCTAGTATCTGCTCTGGTAGCAGGCAGAGCAGGGTCTAGGACTGTAGATTTCGGCTTGAAACCAGCTAACAGATCGATGCTGTAAAAACACACGTGCAGCTATGTTGATATAATTAGAAGAAGATAAAATCCTTCATGCAGAGATGGGTAAAGGATCATACATTACACAGAAGAATAGAGTGTATTTTGAACATATATTAGCTTGATGATCTGCCAAATATCTGTGGTGGATGCAGCTGAGCATAGTACTGTACATCAGAGCTGTGTTGTTAGCCTGTGCTACTTAATACATTTATCAGTCAGTTCACTTCTAGCACAGTCATCAACTCAGAGAGGTGTGTGAAACTGGAAGCATGGAGGGGTAAAAAAGACACAAAGGTCCACGAAAAAAAAAGAATTTTAATGGTGCCTTCCGCAAGGACTGATTGACAAAATAAATAAAAACTACTCCCCTAGACCTGTTCTCCTGAAGCACTTCTTTGGTCTGTGCTGTGTGCAGACTGAGGCTCCCTGCAGCAGGTAATGTCGTAGCGCCTACTTGGCTGAATGGTGGAGCAGGGAGATGATGGCTACGTGTTTCTCCATTGTGTTCAACTATATCTACAACCTGGGAATGCCAAAATAGGGATACCAGGCGGGTGACTGTGACCCTCAAGAAATGGGCCTCATAGGGCGCCACATAGTCTGCCCCTCTCAGAGATACATGACTAGTAATGAGCATCCTTCTTGTTGGCTGTTGTGAACACACTAAGAATTATCAGGTTTACAACCGTTTGGCTGGATCTCATGGACTAGACTTTACTATAGTTTTAAGGGTTTGTCTGGTTAAAACCAATTATCCAAAGGAGAGGTGATAACTTATTGATTGGTGGGGCTCCAACAGCTAAAACCCGCACTGATGGGCAGAACAGAGAACTTTTATTTCCGAATGGAGCAGGAGTGCACATGCTCGACCACCAATCCATTCATTCCCTATGGGGCTGGCATGCGCCACGCTCAACTTTTTCTGGCAGCCTCGTAGAAAACAAATAGTGACATTCGAGCATCCAACCTGCTGCTCCATACATGAACAGATATAAGTTCCCAGTCCTTCCGATCGGTTTGGGTCCCAGCGGTCAAAGCCCCATGATCAATTAGTTAGCAACTATCCAGTGGACAGGGGATAACTTGTTTTACCCAAACAACCCCATGACCATTTTCTTGAGCTAAGTGTAACTGAGAATTATTTTTAAAATCTTCTGAAAGTGGCACTAATATCATAGCGATGTTGATTTGATTTTCTGACCAAATCACGGCATCTCCTTCCCTTCAGCTGCCGTAAAATGTGCTAATACAAGTAAAAGTGTGCCAGTGTTTACAAATGGAAGATATAATAGCGCCATCTACTGCCCTCTTTAAGGGAACTTCATAAAAAATGTGGCAGACTTGGCTATAGATGTTGCCTAAATAAAAAGTACTCTATGTAATATGGAAAATTCTCCACAGTTGGAAACTTTATAGAAAATTTCCCTTGGGGAAATGAATTTGCTGAAAATCACAGCCAGTATCTCCTATCTTTAGACTATTGTAAATTACACCATTCTTGGGAAGTGTGCGCTACGGAGTGCACCTGGCAATGGATATTAGAGTTCTGATGATTTTGCATATTTTTTTTTTCTCTTGTGTATTTCAGCTTCTATGGAGAAGCCTGTGGGAATTTTATGTCTTGTATTTTAGATTGCACTGTAGACTTACGTAGCATACGGCCAAACAAAAAAAAAGGCAAAAACTCCCCTAAAACAAAAAAACATGGAGCCCAATTTATCAAACTTGATGTTTTGTATGCGAGCACACTGGTGTAAGATCAGCCATATTAATTAGGAGGCATGCACCCCTTCATGATTTTGGTGTAAATTATGACGGCTTGGTTGGCCGCATCTGGTCATGCACCCTCCTTGTTAAACTCTTCACCTTATGAAGATCGGCCAGTCTTAGTTAGATGCGCTGTTTCTACACAACAATGGCCTTAATCGAAAATGAAAGCTAAAAGAGTTGTCACCTTTCAGAAAATCCCTGTGTGCAGTTTGTTATAAAATGCAAACCGTGCCTAACTCACCCTCCCCGGGTCCACTGTTGAGTCTCTGTCGCTGCTCCCAGTGTCTGGTATTGGTGGCAGCATTGTGGTCACATCAATAGTGTGGCAGCCAATCAGCTCTAAGTGGGGGTTGTTCCATGCTCACTGATTGGATGCCACGCCATGACATCATCAGCACTGCAGCCCAATATCACACAATGAGAGCAGCTGTGGAGACTCAGCACTGAACCTGGGGAGGGCGAGTAAAGCGCACTTTGTGTTTTTTCTTTATAACAAATTGCATTTTAAATGGAACAACTACTACAGTTTATGTTTCCATGCAGCATTTTTGCAGATTTTTCTTTTATCTGCAGTTAACAATACAATCCCTAGGAAAACATAGTGGCAACTTAGCATAAAGATGTGCATTTTCCGACGTTTTTTATATGTGTTTTCTGATTTATTTTCTTTGTTGCACAGCCTCCTTGATCTCAATGGGGGAAACAATTGCTAAATAATTCAGATCAATAAATACCCCCTTGTATGAAATGAAATGAAAAGCGTGAGTTAAACGTTGGGGATTTCATTCACTTTGCAATTACTGTAAAAAAAATTTAATTTTAAGAATTTATGTAACCACTAGAGGGAGCCAAAGGTTACTTAATAAATAAATACAAATAAGATACAATGCAACATCCTAAATGGCAAAATAAACCAATCTGGAAACCCCTGGAGGAGGCAATCTGCAGTAAGAAGCCAGAAGGGACTGGTTCAATCTTACCAACAGTAAGAACATCAGTGAGATTACTGCTTGCTCTGAAAGGAAGGCATTGTACATGCTTTTGTGGAAGGGCATTTGAGTTAAATAAATAATGTTTTTACTATTATAACCTTGCAGGAATCATATGCTGGTGGTGAATTCTTCATTTTATTACATGAGATATATCAGTAAGTATTCTTCTGCAGAAACTTTACAAAAACAAGTCAATTTATCTGACTAATTTGTGATGTAAGAAATGAAATTATATGATTAGTAGACCTTAGAGCAGTGTTTCCCAAACTCCAGCCCTCACGGACCCCACGGGTCATGTTTTCAGGATTTCCTTAGTACTGCACAGGTGATGGAAGCATCATCAAGGCATCAGGAATTGTCTCACCTGTGCAGCACTATGGAAATCCTGAAAACATGACCCGTGGGGCCTGTGAGGACTGGAGTTTGGAAACACTGCCTAAGGCTATGTGCACACGTAGGAAAAGAGGTGCAGAATTTTCAGCACAAGATCCGCATCTCCTGGCAGAATCCGCAGCCGCGTATTTGCCGCGGTTTTTATGCAGTTTTTATGTGGAATTGATGCGGATTTTGTGCAGGTTTTTCCCACTGTGGATTTCTATCATGGAGGGGTGCGGAAACGCTGCAGATCCGCACAAAAGAAGTGACATGCACTTCTTTGAAATCCACAGCAATTCCGCACTGATTTTTCCGCACCGTGTGCACAGCTTTTTTAAAATCTCAATCATGCTTCAAACATAAAGATACCAAATGTAAATTTTTGGTGAAGAATCAATAACAAGTGGAACACAATTGTGAAGTTGAACGAAATTTATTGGTTAATTTTTGGGGAAATTCAAAAACTGAAAAGTGTGGCGTGCAATATTATTCGGCCCCTTTACTTTCAGTGCAGCAAACTCACTCCAGAATTTCATTGTGAATCTCTGAATGATCCAATGTTGTCCTGAATGCCTAATGATGATAAATATAATCCACCTGTGTGTAATCAAGTCTCCGTATAAATGCACCTGCTCCGTGATAGTCTCAGGGTTCTGTTTGAAGCACACAGAGCATCATGAAGACCAAGGAACACAACAGGCAGGTCCGTGATACTGTTGTGGAGAAGTTTAAAGCCGGATATGGATACAAAATGATTTCCAAAACTTACATCCCAAGGAGCACTGTGCAAGCGATCATATTGAAATGGAACGAGTATCATACCACTGCAAATCTACCAAGACCTGGCCGTCCCTCTAAACTTTCATCTCAAACAATGAGAAGACTGATCAGAGATGCAGCCAAGAGGCCCATGATCACTCTGGATGAACTGCAGAGGTCTACAGCTGAGGTGGGACAGTCTGTCCATAGGACAACAATCAGTCATACACTGCACAAATCTGGCCTTTATGGAAGAGTGGCGAGAAGAAAGCCATTCCTCAAAGATATCCATACATAGTGTAGTTTAAAGTTTGCAACAAGCCACCTGGGAGACACACCAAACATGTGGAAGAAGGTGCTCTGGTCAGATGAATTCAAAATCAAACTTTTTGGCAACAATGCCAAACGATATGTTTGGTGTCAAGGCAACATAGCTCATCACCCTGAAGTTCCTGAACACACCATCAAACATGGTGGTGGCAGCATCATGGTTTGGGCCTGCTTTTCTTCAGCAGGGACAGGGAAGATGGTTAAATTTGATGGGAAAATGGATGGAGCCAAATACAGGACCATTCTTGAAGAAAACCTGTTGGAGTCTGCAAAAGACCTGAGACTGGGATGGAGATTTGTCTTCCAACAAGACAATGATCCCAAATATAAAGCAAAATCTACAATGGAATGGTTCACAAATAAACGTATCCAGGTGTTAGAATGGCGAAGTCAAAGTCCAGACCTCAATCCAATCGAGAATCTGTGGAAAGAGCTGAAAACTGCTGTTCACAAACGATCTCCATCAAACCTCACTAAGCTCGAGCTATTTGCCAAGAAGAATGGGCAAGAATTTCAGTCTCTCGATGTACAAAACTGATAGAGACATACCCCAAGTGACTTGCAGATGTAATTGCAGCAAAAGGTAGCGCAACAAAGTATTAAGTTAAAGGGGCCGAATAATATTGCACGCTCCACTTTTCAGTTTTGGAATTTCCACAAAAATGTAAAATAACCAATAAATTTTGTTCAACTTCACAATTGTGTTCCACTTGTTGATTCTTCACCAAAAAGTTACATTTGGTATCTTTATGTTTGAAGCATGGTATGTGGGAAAAGGTTGAAAAGTTCCAGGGGGCCGAATACTTTTGCAAGGCACTGTATACACTCTCTCTCTCTCTCTATATATATATACTTCAAAAAAATAAAGGGAACACTAAAATCCCACATCCTAGGTATCACTGAATTAAATATTCCAGTTGTAAATCTTAATTCATTACATAGTGGATCTTTATTCATTACTGATCATTTGCCCATGGTCTCAAGTTCACCACGTCAGGCGGGGCCAACTGCCACTGATGTCACTGAGCATGCGCAGACTCCCTGCCTGACACGGTGAACTTGACAGCATGGGAAAATGTTCAGAAACTTTCCCACGCTAATAAGTTCATGTCCGGTCAGGCGGGGAGGCTGCACAAGCAGCTTTTCATTCATTCCTCTGTGGTTTACGGTCGGGCTGGTAGCATTAGCACCGCTCCCGATTGAAAACTAATTAACCCCTTGAGATGGATTGCAGCGTGGGACTTGATTGTATGGCGGACAGGTATGGGATATTGTTGCTTTTTTGTTTTGGAATTTTTTTTTACAGAAGAACGAGTGCTTTGCTTGGATTGAGAGTTAATGAAATAATGAAACACACAGGTTTTCCATCTTTATTACAAAGACTTTATTCTTAATGTGTGTGTATTTTTGTAACCCATTCATACTATTGGATTAATAATGGATAGGTGTCTTATTGACACCTCTCCATTATTAACCGGGCTTAATGTCACCTTACAATAGTAAGGTGACATTAAGGCTTTATCACCCCATATGCCACTGCTATAGGGCAGTGGGAAGAGAGAGGCTAAAGTGCCGGGATACAGATGTGCCTTTTCTGGGGTGGCTGGGGCAGATTTTTTTAGCCGGGGGGAGGCAATAACCATGATCCCACTCTGGGCTTTTAATATCTGCCCTCAGTCACTGGCTTTCCCTCTCTCTAGCGGAGAAAATTGCGCGGGAGCCCACGCCAGTTTTTTCCGTGAATTCATCCGTTAATTTAAAGGCCCCGTCACACATAGCGACGCTGCAGCGATACCGACAATGATCCGGATCACTGCAGCGTCGCTGTTTGGTCGCTGGAGAGCTGTCACACAGACAGCTCTCCAGCGACCAACGATGCCGGTAACCAGGGTAAACATCGGGTTACTAAGCGCAGGGCCGCGCTTAGTAACCCGATGTTTACCCTGGTTACCATCCTAAAAGTAAAAAAAAAAAAACACTACATACTTACCTACAGCCGTCTGTCCTCCAGCGCTGTGCTCTGCACTCCTCCTGTACTGGCTGTGAGCACAGCGGCCGGAAAGCAGAGCGGTGACGTCACCGCTCTGCTTTCCGGCTGACCGACGCACTGACTCACTGACATCTCCCAGGACAACAAAGGGTCTCCTCAAAGTTTATTGTTCAGAGCAATTAACTTAAGGACAGGCTGTTGTTTCCATCTCCTGATATAGAGGCTGATAAGAAGTTTGATGCCCGGTCCTTGACCAGGGTAAGGTGTACCACCAAGGTTTTGTTGAAGAATCCAATAGACCCTTCATTCATTACATTAGACAATGGGGATTGTACAAGTAGATCCGTATACCGTTTGGGCTCAGCTCTTACCTGGCAGAATTCCAGAGGAGAATGAAAGCCTGTCTAGAGGGATTAAGGGATGATATCTGCCAGACGTATCTAGATGACAATGTTGTACACAGCAAGACCTTTGCCGAGCATGTTGAACAAATGAGTACTGCACTCCAACGTTATCAGCAACATGGAGTCAAGTTAACCCCAAAGAAGTGTGGACTCTTCAAGAGGCAAGTTTGATTCCTCAGAAAATTTTTGTCCGGAGATGGATACACCATGGACCAATCAGAAATTGCTCCGTTAATGGCCTTAAAAGACAAGCATCCATCTACTCTGGGGGAGCTGAGGAAGATCCTAGGATTCCTCTTCTACTACAGAACTTACATCCAGAAATTTCCAAGGATTGCCATTCCATTACACCGCCTCTTTGGGGTGACTACAAATTCAGGAACATCATTGGAGAAGAAAATGTTATATCTTTTTGAGACTTTACCCATATCGGTCCCACTAAGAGATTTATATAATTTTCAAGCAGTCATTTTAGATTTTATATGGGTAATGGTAGTCGGTAATGTTGGCTGTTAAAAAGGTGGGAGGCCTAGCGGCACCCAACTTTGTTTATTATTATTGGGCACGCATTTCCGCACGATCCCATCGTGGTCTCCGAAACCTGCCTATACGAAATGGATGAAGATTGAAAAATTATGGTTAGCTCCAGCTCACCCCAACTCCCTGATCTGGAATGGGGCTTACAATACCCCTTCAATAGACCTATTGTGTCCAATGTTGCATACCAGAAATATATGGAGGGTCTGCTCTAAAAAATTCAATCTAGCATCAATGAATTCTGCTCTTACTTCCTTTTCCATCCGAATTTCCCTGAAAGTTTAACACAGTCATTGACAGAGGTATTGACTCAATCTGTCTTGTTTAACTTCGCTGACATAATCAACTATAAAATGTGAATTTTACACTCCTATGATGAGCTGAAAACTAAGTTCTCCCTCCATTCTCTGACATTATTTCAAGATATTAAAATTAGGCACTTTGCCTCATCATTAAATTCCACGGTCTGCAGACCTCCATTTCTACCTCCTTCGAGAGACTGTGCAAGATTAGTTCAACAAGAGGTTTAATATCTAGTATTTATAATATTCTACAGGCTCCAGGCACAGATTCCCTAACTGGATACTCTTATATGCTCAAATAGGAGGAAAATCTGGGTATTACACTGACCATGGTAGATTGGAGAAATGTTTGGACCAGGACAGCCAAGACTGCATCTTGTATTTCATATAAAGAAAATCAGTGCACAATCCTTCATCTCTGGTACCATACGCCTGAATTTTTACATAAAAAATGGACCCATCTATTCCTTCCCTTTGCTGGCGTTGCCTCCAGTCTAGAAGTTCTATTTTTCACATTTTTTGTGACTATCCACTGATTAAACTGATTTGGGTGATAGTTCAACTCGTCAAAGAAAGAAACACAGTTTCTGCTCAGCAACCAATTATCTGGATGCAGAGTCACCAGGAGATATTGGAAGAACTAGAGAACCTTGTAAAATCACCCATAATGGGATATCCTGACTTCAACCAACCATTTGTCCTTCATTGTGACGCTTCTCAAGTGAGACTTGGAGCTGCCCTGTATCAGCATCAAAATGGCAAAATCAGAGTCATTGACTACGGTTTCAGAATGCTGACAGATGCCGAGAAGAATTACCATCTACATTCTGGAAAGCTAGAGTTTCTGGCATTGAAATGGGCTATCTATGAACGATTTAGAGATTATCTCCATTACAGCCAAGAATTTGAGGTATACACTGACAACAAACCTGACCTACGTCATCATTATGGCCAAACTGAACACTACGGGTCAGAGATGACTAGCTGAACTAACTGACTTCAACTTCAGTATCAAGTACAGGATAGGAAAATGCAATGCATATGCAGACGGATTGTCGAGAATGCTGTTAGAGCTTGAGATCATGCAAGAGTGTTCTGAAGAAGACAGTCCAGAAGCTATTGTGAGCACCACCTAAGCAGTACAAGTCCAGCATGAGGAAAGCACACTGCTGTGGTGTCCGTTGACGGCAACTACCGTGAAAGCGAAGAAACAAGATCATCCCATGTCCATTCAACAGCAGTGAAAATAAAATCCAGAACGCACAAGGGGAAGACCAAATAATTGGGAGAATTCTACCTTATGTGGACCAAAATCGGTTTCCGAGGAAGCGAGAGAGAATTACTGAGTCACCAGCAGTTGCTGTCTTTTTTAAAGGATGGGAGAAGCTCTACCACATCACAGACTTTTCGGTATCTTGTATCACAAAAGAGGACAGAAACAACAGTTACCGTAGTACTGCCTGGAATATACCATTGGTTGGTCCAGCGGTGGACACTGACAGATTAGGGCTCCGGAAGTTTGGGGATCATTGGATCTTTCAATTGGTTGGTGATTCCAAGCATATCTCAAAGTCAACCCATGTATGATTTCAGAAGAATTCATGGAAGATTCTGAAGTGGCATCACAGTTTCCTGACTTGAACCCATTAGTTAATTGGTTTTGGTATTTTAAGAAAGCAGTTACAGCACCTAAAGCCAAGAATATTGGTGAACTGAAGGCCATTCCAAATGAGGAAATGGCTAAGATTCCTTCAGAACACTGTCAGAAGCCGGAATTTGGCCATTCTTCACATTTTACACTGGTTATAACAGCCAAATGCACTAAGTACTAAAAACTCTTGTCATGAAGAGTTAAAAAGTCCTGAGACTGCCATAGTCATTAAAGGGAATCTGTCACCCCCTGGGACGTATATGAACTATTAATATGGGCATACAGGTAAAATAAATGTTACACTAGTCTTACCTGGATGCCTCATATTAATGGTCTTGTTGTGGAGAAATGTTATGTTCTGTCTTTATGCTAATGATTTCTTCCAGGCTCAGTGGTGTGCGCTGCCTGGCAGAAATCCCTGCCTCCTGTCTTCATTGTAATACTACCCCCTAGCATACACATCAGTTATGGCAACGGAATCCTGTGCCTGCGCCCTGCACTACCTCAGAAATACATACCTCATCCTCCCTTCTGTGGGCACTGCATTCAGGGATCTTCTGCGCAGGTAACTTCCGCTCCAGTGACCGCGAGCAGATAAGGTGCTCTCCCCACTTTCTCCCTGCGTAGTCACCACTACCTTACACATGGTTCCTAACTATGACTATGCAGGGAGGAAGTGGGGAGAGCGCCTTATCTGCGTGCACACTGGAGGTCACAGTGACTCACCAGCACCTGTGCAGAAGATCCCTGAATGCAGCGCTCACAGAAGGGAGGATGAGGTATATATTTCTGAGGGAGTGCAGGGCGCAGGATTTCGGGGCCGTAACTGACGCTGATGGGAGGGGGGGTAGTATTACAATGAAGACAGGAGGCAGGCACTGCACGCCCTGAATCCTGGAAGAAATCATTAGCATAAAGACAGAATATAACATTTCTCAGCAACAAGACCATTAATATGAGGCATACTGTACATGTAAAACTAGTGTAACATCTCTATTACCTGTATGCCCATATTAATAGGTCATATACGTCCCGGGGGGGAAGGGGTGACAGATTCCCTGGCATTTTGTGCTTGAAGAAACCATTTGTTATATTAGTTCTACTGAACTATTTCATTGTTCTTGTCTGATTGTGTTATTGCAAACAGCAGAAAGTTTCTACATTTTGATAATGGGGATTTAATAATTTTGACTTCAACTGTAATTAACAAGGGGAGTAAATCCACTCTTCACTCCATATATACTTGTACATATCAATGAAGAACTGAACTGAGGAGTTCTAAGAAAAGAGGCTTTTATATTGCTATTTACTAAAACACACGTCAGAACGAGAGCTGTCAGCTTCTCTTCAAAGCTCATTGTTTAATATGATTTCTCTGTACCGTACATGTGCAATACCACCAAGAATAATAGTATTTCTTCTGGTTTAAAACTTCAAAGTTGTTTAAAATGGATTGCAAATACACCTTTATTATTTATCAAATTGCAAAATTTAAATAACCAGATTTTGTCAAAAGACATCTTAAAGGGGTTTTCCCATTTTGTGAAACCCCTGTCCTCTAGCTGCAGATTAACCCCTTCCCAACATTTGCAGCATATATACATCATGGCGATCTCCCAGACACAGAGGGTTGTGCGCAGGCGATCTCCGCCAGATGTCAGCTGATTCTGACAGCTGACACCCAGCAGTCAGTGCCACCGCTTCCGGCACTTTAAGCCGATAAATTCTGCAATCAATATCGATTGCAGCATTTAGCAAGCAGCCCTTGTATTGGCGTCATCGCGGGGGCCCGATCGCTGCTATGGTGACCTGATGTCATCCTGGAGACATCCGGGTCACCAGAGCTAGCAAAGTTGTTAGACTATGCTCAGAGCATGATCTAACAAGTTTGTCTTGTCAGTGCAGTGCTGACAGTTTATAAAGCATAGGAAAGATCCTGCATTCCTATGCTTTATAAGGGATCAGGCTGCAAAAAGTGAAAGTCCCATAGTGGGATAAAGCAAAAAAGTGAAAAAAAAAAAAAGTAAAAATATATTTAAAAAAAATCACAAAATACATATAAAAATATATTGTACACATAAATAAATATTTTGTAAAAAATAAACAAAAAAAGTACACATATTTATTGTTACCACGTCCGGAACGACCAAGCCTATAAACCTGGCCCACTATTTAACTCCTTAAGTGAATGAGGCAAAAACATTATGCTTTATCATCATACAGCCGAACAAAAAGTGAAATAAAACACGATCAAAAAGACAAATATAAATAAATATGATCTCTCTGAAAACGTCACCTTGTCCCGCAAAAAAACAAGCTGCTACACAGATCAATGAGCGGAAAAATAAAACAGTTATAGCTCTCAGAATAAAGCGATGCAAAAATAATAATTTTTTCCAAAAAACAGTTTTTATTGTAGAAAAGTGTAAAACATAAAAAAACTATTTACCGTATATACTCATGTATAAGCTGAGTTTTTCAGCACATTTTTTTGTGCTGAAAATGCACCTCTCGGCTTATACACGAGTCATTGTCCCAGTTTATGGCAGTGGAGGGGGAGCAGCGGAGCAGCTAAAGCCTGTGCCCGCTGCTAAAGATAAATGAATATTCACTGCACTGGCAATGAATATTCATTTCTCTTATAGTGCGCGCACAATTACATCCACAGCCTCCGGCTTCCAGTATAAATGAAAAAAATCCTACTTACCTTCCCTGCGCTCCCTCGCAGCATCTCGTTCCTGCCTCCAGCAGCTCCTGCGGCCGGGTGACCACATGTCACTACTCATTAAGGGAATGAATATTCATTCCACTCCATGCCTATGGGCATGACTCGTGATCGCCTGGCCACAAGAGCTCCTGGAAGCCGGAAGGATATGCTGTGAGGGCGTGCAGGTAAGGTAAGTAGGATTTTTTTAATGCTTTTCTCATGAGGCCAAACATATAAGGATGAGGATAAGGAGCCATGCAGACAAGGGTGTTGATAAAGAGCCATGCAGACAAGGATGGTAATAAGGAGCCATGCATACAAGGATGGGAATAAGGAGCCATGCATACAAGGATGGGAATAAGGAGCCATGCATCCAAGGATGGGGATAAGGAGCCATGCATACAAGGACAGGAATAAGGAGCTATGCATACAAGAATGGGAATACGGAGCCATGCATACAAGGATGGGAATAAGGAGCCATGCATACAAGGATGGGGATAAGGAGATATGCATACAAGGATAGGAATAAGGAGCTATGCATACAAGGATGGGAATAAGGAGCCATGCATACAAGAATGGGAATACGGAGCCATGTATACAAGGATGGGAATAAGGAGCCATACATACAAGGATGGGAATAAGGAGCCATGCATACAAGGATGGGAATAAGGAGCCATGCATACAAGGATGGGAATAAGGAGCCATGCATACAAGGATGGGAATAAGGAGCCATGCATACAAGGATGGGAATAAGGAGCCATGCATACAAGGATGGGAATAAGGAGCCATGCATATAAGGATGGGAATAAGGAGCCATGCATACAAGAATGGGAATAAGGAGCCATGCATACAAGGATGGGAATAAGGAGCCATACATACAAGGATGGGAATAAGGAGCCATGCATACAAGGATGGGAATAAGGAGCCATGCGTACTAGGATGGGGATAAGGAGCCATGCATACAAGGATGGGGATAAGGAGCTATGCATGCAAGGATGGGAATAAGGAGCCATGCATACAAGGATGGGGATAAAGAGCCATGCAGACAAGGATGGGAATAAGGAGCCATGCATACAAGGATGGGGATAAGGAGCCATGCAGACAAGGATGGGGATAAGGAGCCATGCATACAAGGATGGGAATAAGGAGCCATGCAGACAAGGATGGGAATAAGGAGCCACGCATACAAGGATGGGGATAAGGAGCCATGCAGACAAGGATGGGAATAAGTAACCATGCAGACAAGGATGGGGATAAGGAGCCATGCATACAAGGATGGGAATAAGGAGCCATGCAGACAAGGTCGATTTATACACGAGTATATACAGTAAATGTGGTTTTGCTGCAATCGTACTCACCCAAAGAATAAAGCCACCTTATCAATTTTACCACACGCGGAACGGCATAAAAAAAACACCCAGAAAACAACTCCTGAATTGCTGGTGTTTATTAATTCTGCCTTCAAAAAAATCAGAATAGAAAGTGACCAAAAAATGTCATGTGTCCGAAAATGGTACCATTAAAAATAGCAACTCGCCCTGCAAAAAAATAATCATGTGACACTGTCGGCCGAAATATGAAAAAATTATAGCACTCGAAATGTGGTGATGCAAAAAATAAAATTTTTTAAAAAAAAGCGTCTTTCAGTGTGTGACAGCTGCCAAACATAAAAACCAGATTTAAATTGGTGTCTCTCGAAGAATAAAGTTGTCTAACCACATATACCGCACAAGGAACGGCTTAAAAAATAAATAAAACCAATTCTTCACCTGCTGTTTTTCATTCTGCCTCCCAAAGATTGCAGTAAGACTGGGCGCACATTTATCCTGCACTCTACGCTCTTTTTTTCCTTATTGCCCATTGGTATAAAATTCTGTGACCCACCTGTGGTGTCAATATAATCAGTGCACCCCTAGATGAATTCATTGAGAGGTGCAGTTTGTAAAATGTTTTTTTTTATGGGGGGTTCTGCTGTTCTGGCACCTCAGGGGCTCTAACAATGTGACAAGGCACCTTCAAACAAGTGCAGCAAAATCTGAACTCCAATACGGTGCCGCTTCCCTTCTGAGCTTTACACAGTGCCTCAAAAGAAGTTATGGGGTATAGGGTATAAGCGTACACAGGAGAAATTGAAAAACAAATTTTGACGTCCATTTTTTCCTGCTATCCTTGTGAAAATGAAATCAAATTGGGACTAAAACAACATTTTTGTGGGAAAAATACATTTTCTTCATTTTTACAGGTTCACGTTGTAAAATTCTGTGAAGCACCTGTGTGTTCAAGGGGCTCACCTGACATCTATATAAATAAATTGAGGGGTGTAGTTTCTAAAATGTGGTCACATGTGCAATTTTTCCACTCTTCAAGGCATATCAGGGGCTCTCCAAATGCGACATGAGACCCGCAGACCATTCCAACAAAGTCAGCGTTCCAAAATGTCACTCCTTCATTTCTGAGCTCTGCCGTGCACACAAACAATAGTTTTCCCCCACATATGGAGTATATGCATGCTCAGGAGAAATTACACAACACATTATCACAAGGATATCGGAAGGAGATCTAAAAAGGGACACAAGGGGCGCAGAGTCTAAGTGTAGATGTATATTCACAGCAAGAAATATATATTGTTGCACTCACCCTTTGGATGTCTTGTATGTACATTCAATTGATCCGTATGATGGATCCACGTCTTATAATATTCCGGTATGCAGCACTATTGCAGGAACTATGCCAGCCTTGATCCAAGGATTGCATGTGAATACAATGGTTAGAGAAAAAAAAAAATTTCCTTTCTAGGCGCTTCCGGAAGACAAGGATAATTTGAAGGTTGAGATAATTTGCTCAGTACCAAATTTATTAGGACACTTTAATAAGAACAAAACAACGCGTTTCAGCCCACAACGGCCTTCATCAGGTATTATATGTGCTTTTTTTTTTCTTTTTTTTAATACCTGATGAAGGCCGTTGTGGGCTGAAACGCGTTGTTTTGTTCTTATTAAAGTGTCCTAATAAATTTGGTACTGAGCAAATTATCTCAACCTTCAAATTATCCTTGTCTTCCGGAAGCGCCTAGAAAGGAAATTTTTTTTTTTTCTCTAACCACAACACATTATGGGGTTCATTTTCTGCTGTTACCATTGTAAAAATAAAAAAATGGGGCTAAAGGAAAAAAATTTGTGGAAATTTTTTTTATTTTTTTTTCACAGCTCTACATTATAAAGATCCGTGAAGCACTCAGGGTTTAAAGTGCTCACCACACATCTAGATAAGTTCCTTTAGGGGTCTAGTTTCTAAAATGTGGCTTGTGGTGAGGAAGAAGGGGTTCTACTGCTAATTATTGCAGCAAAATATGCACTCAAAAAGTCAAATAGCGCTCCTTCCCTTCCAAGCCCTACCATGTGCCCAAACACTGGTTTTCTCCCACATATGGGGTATCGTGTTATGATAAGGTAATTCAGTACCACAATGGACATAGAGGTCAGAGCACATACAGTGACCTGACAAAAACCCAAAAACATAGAACGAGCTCTGAGACGTGGGAACTCTGCTGACCGCAATCCCTAATCCTCTCCAACCACACTAGAGGCAGCCGTGGATTGCGCCTAACGCTCCCTATGCAACTCGGCACAGCCTGAGAAACTAGCTAGCCTGAAGATAGAAAATAAGCCTACCTTGCCTCAGAGAAATACCCCAAAGGAAAAGGCAGCCCCGACATATAATGACTGTGAGTTAAGATGAAAAGACAAACGTAGAGATGAAATAGATTTAGCAAAGTGAGGCCCGACTTTCTGAACAGAGCGAGGATAGGAAAGGTAACTTTGCGGTCAACACAAAACCCTACAAAAACCACGCAAAGGGGGCAAAAAGACCCTCCGTACCGAACTAACGGCACGGAGGTACACCCTCAGCGTCCAAGAGCTTCCAGCAAGCAGAAAAAAAACAAATAGACAAGCTGGACAGAAAAAAACAGCAAACAAAATAGCAAAGCGGAACTTAGCTATGCAGAGCAGCAGGCCACAGGAACGATCCAGGAGGAAACAGGTCCAATACTAGAACATTGACTGGAGGCCAGGATCAAAGCACTAGGTGGAATTAAATAGAGCAGCACTTAACGACTTCACCACATCACCTGAGGAAGGAAACTCAGAAGCCGCAGTACCACTTTCCTCCACCAACGGAAGCTCAGAGAGAGAATCAGCCGAAGTACCACTTGTGACCACAGGAGGGAGCTCTGCCACAGAATTCACAACAGTACCCCCCCCCCCTTGAGGAGGGGTCACCGAATCCTCACCAGAGCCCCCAGGACGACCAGGATTAGCCATATGAAAGGCACGAACAAGATCGGGAGCATGGACATCAGAGGCAAAGACCCAGGAATTATCTTCCTGAGCATAACCCTTCCACTTAACCAGATACTGGAGTTTCCGTCTTGAAACACGAGAATCCAAAATCTTCTCCACAATATACTCCAACTCCCCCTCCACCAAAACCGAGGCAGGAGGATCAACAGGTGGAACCATAGGTGCCACGTATCTCTGCAACAATGTCCTATGGAATACGTTATGTATGGAAAAAGAATCTGGAAGGGTCAGACGAAAAGACACAGGATTAAGAACCTCAGAAATCCTATATGGACCAATGAAACGAGGTTTAAACTTAGGAGAGGAAACCTTCATAGGAATATGACGAGAAGATAACCAAACCAAATCCCCAACACGAAGTCGGGGACCCACACAGCGTCTGCGATTAGCGAAACGTTGAGCCTTCTCCTGGGACAAGGTCAAATTGTCCACTACATGAGTCCAAATCTGCTGCAACCTGTCCACCACAGTATCCACACCAGGACAGTCCGAAGACTCAACCTGCCCTGAAGAGAAACGAGGATGGAACCCAGAGTTGCAGAAAAACGGCGAAACCAAGGTAGCCGAGCTGGCCCGATTATTAAGGGCGAACTCAGCCAAAGGCAAAAAGGACACCCAGTCATCCTGATCAGTAGAAACAAAGCATCTCAGATATGTCTCCAAGGTCTGGTTGGTTCGTTCGGTCTGGCCATTAGTCTGAGGATGGAAAGCCGAGGAAAAAGACAAGTCAATGCCCATCCTACCACAAAAAGCTCGCCAAAACCTCGAAACAAACTGGGAACCTCTGTCAGAAACGATATTCTCTGGAATGCCATGTAAACGAACCACATGCTGGAAGAACAATGGCACCAAATCAGAGGAGGAAGGTAATTTAGACAAGGGTACCAAATGGACCATCTTAGAGAAGCGATCACAGACCACCCAAATGACTGACATCTTTTGAGAGACGGGAAGATCTGAAATAAAATCCATAGAGATATGTGTCCAAGGCCTCTTCGGGACCGGCAAGGGCAAAAGCAACCCACTGGCACGAGAACAGCAGGGCTTAGCCAGAGCACAAATCCCACAGGACTGCACAAAAGAACGCACATCCCGCGACAGAGATGGCCACCAAAAGGATCTAGCCACTAACTCTCTGGTACCAAAGATTCCAGGATGACCGGCCAACACCGAACAATGAACCTCAGAGATAACTTTATTCGTCCACCTATCAGGGACAAACAGTTTCTCCGCTGGGCAACGATCAGGTTTATTAGCCTGAAATTTTTGCAGCACCCGCCGCAAATCAGGGGAGATGGCAGACACAATTACTCCCTCTTTGAGGATACCCGCCGGCTCAGATAAACCCGGAGAGTCGGGCACAAAACTCCTAGACAGAGCATCCGCCTTCACATTTTTAGAGCCCGGAAGGTACGAAATCACAAAGTCAAAACGGGCAAAAAACAGCGACCAACGAGCCTGTCTAGGATTCAACCGCTTGGCAGACTCGAGATAAGTCAAGTTCTTATGATCAGTCAATACCACCACGCGATGCTTAGCTCCTTCAAGCCAATGACGCCACTCCTCGAATGCCCACTTCATGGCCAGCAACTCTCGATTGCCCACATCATAATTTCGCTCAGCAGGCGAAAACTTCCTGGAAAAGAAGGCGCATGGTTTCATCACCGAGCAATCAGAACCTCTCTGCGACAAAACAGCCCCTGCACCAATCTCAGAAGCATCAACCTCGACCTGGAACGGAAGCGAAACATCTGGTTGACACAACACAGGGGCAGAAGAAAAACGACGCTTCAACTCTTGAAAAGCTTCCACAGCAGCAGAAGACCAAATGACCACATCAGCACCCTTCTTGGTCAAATCGGTCAATGGTTTAGCAATACTAGAAAAATTGCAGATGATAAAAAAAGCGACGATAAAAATTAGCAAAGCCCAGGAACTTTTGCAGACTTTTCAGAGATGTCGGCTGAGTCCAATCATGGATGGCTTGGACCTTAACAGGGTCCATCTCGATAGTAGAAGGGGAAAAGATGAACCCCAAAAATGAAACCTTCTGAACACCAAAGAGACACTTTGATCCCTTCACAAACAAAGAATTAGCACGCAGGACCTGAAACACCGTTCTGACCTGCTTCACATGAGACTCCCAATCATCCGAGAAGATCAAAATGTCATCCAAGTACACAATCAGGAATTTATCCAGGTACTCTCGGAAGATGTCATGCATAAAGGACTGAAACACTGATGGAGCATTGGCAAGTCCGAATGGCATTACTAGCTACTCAAAATGGCCCTCGGGCGTATTAAATGCAGTTTTCCATTCATCGCCTCGCTTAATACGCACAAGATTATACGCACCACGAAGATCTATCTTGGTGAACCAACTAGCCCCCTTAATCCGAGCAAACAAATCACATAACAACGGCAAGGGGTACTGAAATTTAACCGTGATCTTATTTAGAAGTCGGTAATCTATACAAGGTCTCAGTGAACCATCCTTCTTGGCTACAAAAAAGAACCCTGCTCCTAATGGCGACGATGACGGGCGAATATGCCCCTTCTCCAAGGACTCCTTCACATAACTCCGCATAGCGGCGTGTTCAGGTACAGATAAATTAAACAGTCGACCTTTTGGGAATTTACTACCAGGAATCAAATCGATAGCACAATCACAATCCCTATACGGAGGTAGGGTATCGGACTTGGGCTCATCAAATACATCCCGGTAATCAGACAAGAACTCTGGAACCTAAGAAGGGGTGGATGACGAAATAGTCAGAAATGGGACATCACCATGTACCCCCTGACAACCCCAGCTGGACACAGACATGGATTTCCAATCTAATACTGGATTATGGACTTGTAGCCATGGCAACCCCAACACGACCACATCATGCAGATTATGCAACACCAGAAAGCGAATAACCTCCTGATGTGCAGGAGCCATGCACATGGTCAGCTGGGTCCAGTACTGAGGCTTATTCTTGGCCAAAGGCGTAGCATCAATTGCTCTCAATGGAATAGGACACTGCAAGGGCTCCAAGAAAAACCCAAAACGCCTAGCATACTCCAAGTCCATCAAATTCAGGGCAGCGCCTGAATCCACAAATGCCGTGACAGAATACGATGACAAAGAGCAGATCAAGGTAACGGACAGAAGAAATTTTGAATGTACCGTACCAATGGTGGCAGAACTAGCGAACCGCTTAGTGCGCTTAGGACAATCAGAGATAGCATGAGTGGAATCACCACAGTAGAAACACAGCCCATTCAGACGTCTGTGTTCTTGCCGTTCAACTCTGGTCAAAGTCCTATCGCACTGCACAGGCTCAGGTTTAAGCTCAGGTAATACCGCCAAATGGTGCACAGATTTACGCTCACGCAAGCGTCGACCGATCTGAATGGCCAAAGACATAGACTCATTCAGACCAGCAGGCATAGGAAATCCCACCATGACATCCTTAAGGGCTTCAGAGAGACCTTTTCTGAAAATAGCTGCGAGCGCACCTTCATTCCATTGAGTGAGTACGGACCACTTTCTAAATTTCTGACAATATACCTCTATCTCATCCTGACCCTGACACAGAGCCAGCAAGTTTTTCTCTGCCTGATCCACTGAATTAGGTTCATCGTACAGCAATCCAAGCGCCAGGAAAAACGCATCGATATTACTTTATGCAGGATCTCCTGACGCAAGAGAAAATGCCCAGTCCTGAGGGTCGCCACGTAAAAAAGAAATAATGATCCTAACTTGTTGAACTGGGTCACCAGAGGAGCGAGGTTTCAAAGCCAGAAATAGTTTACAATAATTTTTGAAACTCAGAAATTTTGTTCTATCTCCAAAAAACAAATCAGGAATAGGAATTCTCGGTTCTAAAATAGAATTCTGAACCACAAAGTCTTGAATATTTTGTACTCTTGCCGTGAGCTGATCCACACATGAAGACAGACCTTTAATGTCCATCGCTACACCTGTGTCCTGAACCACCCAAATGTCTAAGGGAAAAAAAAGACAAAACACAGTGCAGAGAAAAAAAAATGGTCTCAGAACTTCTTTTTTCCCTCTATTGAGAATCATTAGTACTTTTGGCCTCCAGTACTGTTATGATAAGGTAATTCAGTACCACAATGGACATAGAGGTCAGAGCACATACAGTGACCTGACAAAAACCCAAAAACATAGAACGAGCTCTGAGACGTGGGAACTCTGCTGACCGCAATCCCTAATCCTCTCCAACCACACTAGAGGCAGCCGTGGATTGCGCCTAACGCTCCCTATGCAACTCGGCACAGCCTGAGAAACTAGCTAGCCTGAAGATAGAAAATAAGCCTACCTTGCCTCAGAGAAATACCCCAAAGGAAAAGGCAGCCCCGACATATAATGACTGTGAGTTAAGATGAAAAGACAAACGTAGAGATTAAATAGATTTAGCAAAGTGAGGCCCGACTTTCTGAACAGAGCGAGGATAGGAAAGGTAACTTTGCGGTCAACACAAAACCCTACAAAAACCACGCAAAGGGGACAAAAAAACCCTCCGTACCGAACTAACGGCACGGAGGTACACCCTCTGCGTCCCAGAGCTTCCAGCAAGCAAAAAAAAAACAAATAGACAAGCTGGACAGAAAAAAACAGCAAACAAAATAGCAAAGCAGAACTTAGCTATGCAGAGCAGCAGGCCACAGGAACGATCCAGGAGGAAACAGGTCCAATACTAGAACATTGACTGGAGGCCAGGATCAAAGCACTAGGTGGAGTTAAATAGAGCAGCACCTAACGACTTCACCACATCACCTGAGGAAGGAAACTCAGAAGCCGCAGTACCACTTTCCTCCACCAACGGAAGCTCACAGAGAGAATCAGCCGAAGTACCACTTGTGACCACAGGAGGGAGCTCTGCCACAGAATTCACAACAGTATCGCCATGTTCAGGAGAAATTGCTAAACTAATTTTGGGGATCATTTTCTCTTGTTACCCTTTTTTCATTCCGCATTGCAAAAAATCCTGTGAAGCACCCGAAGGGTTAATAAACTTCTTGAACGTGGTTTTGAGCACTATGAAGGGTGCAGTTTTTATATATGGTTTCACGTTTGTGTATTTTCTGTCAAATAAACCCCTCAAAGTCACTTCAAAGGGGATGTGGTCTCTAAAAAAAATGGTTTGGGAAATTTTGTTGCAAAAATGAGAAATTGCTGGTCAAATTTTAACTCGCTAACAAAAAAAATTCTGTTTAAAAAAATTGTGGTGATGTAAAGTAGAGATGTGGTAAAAGTAATTTATTAACTATTTTGTGTGACATAATTGGCTGATTTAAGGGCATAAAATGAAAGTTTGAAAATTGCAAAATTTTTGAAATTTTCACCAAATGTCCATTATTTTTGACAAATAAATGCAAGTCATATTGAATAAATTTTACCACTATCATGACGTAGAATATGTAATGAAAAACAATCTCAGAATCACTGGGATCGGTTGAAGCGTTCCAGAGTTATTACCTCATAAAGGGACAGTGGTCAGAATTGTAAACATTGACCTGGTCATTAACGTGCAAAAATAAGAAAAAAGTGTGTTTTACTTACAACAGTGTCTGTTGTTTTCTGCAGTGCTGACTTCATGTCAACAGCACTGCTGACAATCAGTGGGCTCGGCAGCTTGCGCCGTCAACTAGCTGAGCTCCGTTATTGGCTTGCTACCGTGAGCGCTGCAGACAATAACAGACAGAAGGAGTAGTGGTGGAGAGTCCGACTATAGAAAATAAAACCAGAAACTGATCAAAATGATTTAGCAACTAATCATGTTAACAAAATGCTATGAGAATAGTATAGATTTTTCTACTCTTCAGAGATTCATTAAGTACAAGGGATGCATTATTGTACTGACGCATGAAAAACATGAGTGGATATCATTTTACCAAACCCAGTTAGAGTCCAGTACATTCAATTTTTTTTCAGAACTAATGAGCAAAACGAGATTATCTTTGGTTAATATTTTACATAAATGATAGCACAAATATGTTGAACTGACACCTAAGAAATGGTTGTGAAGCTGCTACCAGTCTAGCTTTATTGACCAACTCATGTACACAACTGAGTAACAGTAACGGGACATCCTGAAAACGAAGAACGTATCATATTACTGGTAGGTATGCAGTGGGGGGAAACTGAGGGCCAAGTGGTAAAAAAAGGGAACCACAGCCATTGGATGTGCACCGACACTCTAATATAGGTCATTAGTGGGTTATACTGGGAGTGAATGGTGATGTGGCTATTCTCAATGGGATAGCGTTTATATTTAGCACGTAGGCTCCTCCACCAAGCGCTGAAAAATGCTGATATAGATAAGAGAAGCCACCGACAAGAGCTGAAGGGCATTTCCAATGTAAACCAAAGCAGGAACCTAAAGTAGCCTGTTCACTATAACCTAAAATTGTCACATTCAACCATAAGTTTGGAGGAATTTATAGGTAGAATTATATTTTTCTGACAGCTGACACACTGTTGGCTAGATTTAAAGGGTAACTATCATTAGTGTTTACAAAAGATACAAATGATATTACAAAAAGAGACAAAATACAAGTAAAGAGTTATGAAATAAAACGGGATAAAAATACGAAATCACAGGTATGACGTGTCGATAAAGAGGAGGAGAGATCCCACATATGGGCTGTTTTCTGGGAGGTACCCTAAACCCTATCGAGAACTTGTGGGCTCTTCTTAAATGAGAGATTTACGGTGAAGGAAAACAGTACACGTCTCTGAACAATGTCTGGGCGGCTGCGGTTGGTGCTGCCCAAAAAGTTGATCGTCAACAGATTAAAAAACTGACAGACTCCATGGATGGAAGACTTATGACTGGTATTGAAAAGAAGGCAGGCTATATTGGTCACTGATATTTTTGTGCAATGTCAGAAATTTGTATACTTTGAGTTGTTTTGTTATTATTCTCAGTTTAAAGGGAATCTGTCACCCCATTTTAGGCCTATAAGCTAAGGCCACTGCCATCAGGGGCTTAGGAGGAGGCGATAGGAAGCAAAGAAGAGGACGACATCGTATGAAGATGGGAGGAGCCAGACCGGACCGCACCAGGACCGCCCCTGGGTGAGTATAATCTAACTTGTTTACCTTACCTTTCAGGTTACATCGGGGGCTTATCTACAGCATTATAGAATACTGTAGATAAGCCCCTGATGGCGGTGGCCTTAGCTTATAGGCCTAAAATGGGGTGACAGATTCCCTTTAACAGATGAAAATAAAAAATTGAGATGTGAATAAAAATTATTATTATTATTATTATTATTATGTGAAAATTGACACTTTTCATTTAGTTAGATCATTCTGAACACTAATACTATATGCCCACGATCAGGAACAGCAGCGTTTTGGACACAGCTCACCTGTGCTGCTTCCAAACCGCTGCATTCTACATGACAAGCACAGTGGATGGGATTTATAGAAATCCCATGCAAACTGTGGTTCTGTTTACCGCTGCGTAAACTCAGCCGCTGTGTGGGTTTTACAAGCTGCAGTATGCTAATTATCTGCAGCAGGGACACATAGTCTCACCAATACCCATTCATTAGATGCGGTAAATCCGCATGGTTCAATTAACACATGCGGATTTAACTGCGTGATTAGAACACACCGTTTTGAACACAGCAAAAATATGTTGCGTCCAAAACGCTGCTATTTCCTGATCGTTAGCACATAGCCTAATACCTGCAAAATAATTATACTCACATAGATATTCTCTTAAGGAAGTCAAAACCTCAATTTTACTTTCTTACACATTCAGGTTTCAGGTTTATTAACCTTTTGGATTGACCGACAGCACTGCAGTTGTTCAATAATAAAATTAATCACCAAAAATACAAATTACCTAATAATTCTGCACACAATGTAATGTGGTTTATGGGGGCTTTAAGGAGGTAAGTGCAGGTGCCAACACAGCAATGCATTATACTTCTGGCTTTGCAGTTAAAACAAAGTTCAAGTAAGTATGCAGAAGCAGAAGTGAGGTCAAATAGCAGAACTTTATAGTAAAATGACCACATAAAACCGCACTTGTAGAGCTAAAAACACATGACAGAACCACAAGTGTGACACCAATACAGCAGTCCAATATTATGCCCATCAGTTGGAATAGAAATTCCCATATTAAGATGCACATGGCCTTATCAGACAGCTATCTTGTAGTCTCTTGCAATATATTCTCATAGCCCAAAAAGCAGAGACCACTGAAGGAGAATGAGCGGAACATAAAATTAGCGATATATACTAGGCCAAATAAACATTGGAATTACAACTTTTACAATAAATATACGAAGTAGAAATTGGATTTGAATACAACAGGAGAGGTTTGAAGAATGTGACCTTATTGGGGTCATCCTCTTACTGCAGGCATGACTCCCAACACAATGCTACGTGCTGGGCCCAGGGGTCTCACATACTAGGATGGCGGCATCTCCTTTCCACCTCATCTAGGTGAATAGAGCAGTCATTTATCTGCGTAGAACAATTAACTGCCTTTGTGTAAGAAGGAGGCTTGGTGCCTTGGCCTTGTATGTTAGGGGCTGGATAATTAAAGGGCATTGCATGCTTTGAATTGTATGTAAGTATTGTATCCTGCTGAATCTTGGCAACAAAATCTTAAAATCTTTGGCTGCTAACCTGCCATTTGCACTGCTACTTCAGACTGCGGAGGGCTGCACAGGTTTGGAAAGTTTTAAGAGAATTATGACATACAGTGTGCAAAACTTGATATGAAATATAATAAGGGAAGTCGCATATTAACTCCGAATTACACAAAAAACGATATTTATTCTTCTCTGTAGCTTGAGAATTCAGATGTAATTATTGATGTGCCTATTAGACTGTTAGGATACGCGCAGGTCCTAGAATTTGCTTCCATTGTGTACTTACTGAACATAACATATAATTATCTTATCAAATCACTGTCTGTGTTCACTTGGCCACACACATTCCTTTGACCTTCAGATGTTCTTCCAATACACATGCGTGCTCGGCTCTACAGAGTGTGCATGTGTTATGTATGAGAAGTGGAAAGAAAGGCTTATCCCCCTTGTAAACAAAAAAAGTGGGAATGTTAACCCCTTATCGCCCCAATGATGGGCATAGCCAGTGTTAGTTCCCGCACCAAGATGCCCCTGGCTGTTAACCCTCTAAATGCTGCGATAGAGCGAATAAATAATAAAGCACAGCAAAAATAATAATTTTTTCTATAAAACTTTTTATTGTGTAAAAGTGGCAAAGCATAAAAAAAAGATATAAATCTGGCATCGCTGTAATCATACTGACCCGAAGAATAAAGTGGCCTTATCAATTTTACCGCATGCAAAATAAAAAAGAAACAATTCCTGAATTGCTGTTTTTTGTTCATTCTGCCTCAACAAAAATCGGAATAGAAAGTGATCAAAAAATATAATGTGCCCGAAAATGGTACCAATAAAAAAGTCACGCAAAAAACAAGCCCTCAGATGACTCTGTGGGCCGAAATATGGAGTAAAGTAAAGCTCTCAAAATATGGAGATGCAAAAACTTCTAGCAAAAAAAAAGCGTCTTTTAGTGTGTGACAGCAGCCAAACATAAAAACCCGATATTAATCTGTAATCGCACCGACCCGAAGAATAAAGTCACCTAATCACTTATACCGCACGAGGAACGGCGTAAAAAATAAATCAAACCAATTTTTCACCTGCTGTGGATTTGTTCATTCTGCCTCCCAAATATCGCAGTAAGGCTCGGCGCACATTTATCCTGTGCTCTACACTGAGCGCTTACAACGGGGTTTCTGTGTAAATCTCTGAAATACATGATTCGGTCACATATGGAGTATTTCTATATTCAGCAGAAATTGTGGGACAAATTGTGGTGCCAATTTTATTCCACTTCTTGTGTGAAAATGTTAAATCTGGGACTAAAACAATATTTTTGTGGTAAAAATGTAATTATTTTTTCTTCACTGCCCAATTGTATAAAATTCTGTGACCCACCAATGGTGTTAAAATGATGATGGTGTTAAAATGATCACTGCACTCCTAGATTAATTCATTAAGAGGTGTATTTTGTAAAATGGAGTCACTTATGAAGAGTTCTGCTGTTCTGGCACCTCACCCTGTGGGTCATGGCACCAAACCATAATAGTAAAGTTTGCACTATAATATAGCGCTCCTACCCTTTAGAGCTTTTCACTGTGCCTCAAAAGTAGTTCTCACCCACACATAGGGTATTGGCAAACCCAGGAGAAATTGCACAACACATTTTGAGGACCCATTTTCTCCTGTTGCCCTTGAGAAAATAAAATGTTTAGGGCTAAAAGAAAAAATTTGTTTGAAAAATGTGATTTTTTAAAATCTTCTTAGCTCTGTTATGAACTTCTGTAAAGTACCTGGTGGTTCAAGATGCTGACCACACATCTAGGTAAGTTCCCGGAGGAGTCTAGTTTCCAAAATGGTATCACTTGTGGGAGGTCTCCACTGTTTAGGCACCTCAAGGGCCCTCCAAAAGTAACATGGCTACAGCTTTCGATTCCAGACAATTTTATGTTCAAAAAGTCAAACTTTGCTCCTTCCCTTCTGGGTCATGCCGTGCTCACAAACAATGGTCTTCCTCCACACATGGGGTATTGGTGTAATCAGGAAAAACTGCACAACCTCTATGGTAGTGCTGTAAGTGAGAGCCCCGAAGCCGATGAACTCTGGTGAACTCTCACGGCGGGTCAGTGATGCACTCCCGATGTGACTGTTCTACACGTGAGATCGCTGTGGGAAACTCAGTAATAAGTGGACTATGTCGGACAGGATAGTATTATATGTTGGTTTATTATCTTTTTATTGTTTGCAGGAAATGAGGGCATCGGGGATTAGGCATTCGGTAAGTATGATAAATTTAGATTCAATTTCAAATAAAGGACTTTATTCTGGGTGTGTGTGCTTTATACAATATCACTATGGGATTAGTAATGGATAGGTGTCTTATAGACGCCTCTCCATTACTAACCTGTGGGCTTGATGTCACCTGACAATACAAAGGTGACATCAACCCCACAAATATGAACCCCACTTGCCTCTGCTACAGAGCAAGTGGGAAGAGCAAGGCTAAGTGCCAGAACTGGTGCATCTATCAGATGCGCCATTTCTGGGGTGGCTGACAGCTGATGTTTTTAGCCTGGGGGTGCTAATGTCCATGGCCCCTTCCCAGGCTATTAATATCAGCCCGCAGCTATCTGTCTAGCCTTTGCTGATTCGATTTAATAGGGGGATCCTATATCAATTTTTTTCTGGGGTTCCCCTGTAAGCTAGCCAGTAAAGGATAGGGAAACAGCTGTGAGCTGATAGTAATAGCCTGGGAACCTTTATGGCTATTTGCTCCTTCCTAGAATATTAACATCAGCCCTCAGCCATCAGCTTTCCCTCTGCTAGTTATGAAAATTATGTGGGAGCCCACGTAATTTTTTTAAATTTTTTTCTTTAAAAGAAACAGATATTGCATTTCATTCAGATTTCTGACAGTTGCTGTTTTGTTACAGCATATGTAGGTTAATTATGTTAATGCTCCTACATAGGCTGGTGACTGTGTGTGTGTGTCTTTAATATTAATGAAAGTATCTGGCTGAAGAGGTTGAACAAGGAAATTACATCACAATTTACTTATTTTTTTTAATAATATATCTTTATTTAGGTTTATGGATTTACAAAAAACACATGAAAAAATGCATGCAAAAACGCACGTATTTTCAGTTGCATTTTTCTGCCAAGAGATGCAGAAACTTTGCATAAATTTCTGCAAGCAAATACACAACGTGTGTACATAACCTAACAGTACCGACTGACATGCACTATCAGGGATGTCAAACTCAAATACACAGAGGGTCGAAACTAAAAACTAGGACAAAGTCGTGGACCAACTTTGATATTTATTACGAAGTTTTCTCTTATCAAATATAACGATGTACCTTTTCATACGGAAACAAATTAAATGAGTTGTCCAATGAAAAAAGTACATTTTAATTAATAGATCTTAGAATAAAACACACAATCACAAATGGTGTATGCTGGAATAATATAATATATTATTCAAGAGCAATACAAACATATGGCCCAATGGCCTAATTTAAATATGTAATAACAAATGATAAAAACCCCCACAGTAATACCCCCACAGTGAATTTCTCTCCACTATTATGACCCCACTGTACCCCCCACCAATTCCTCTGACAAAGAATGGTGACCCCCATCACAGAATGATTCCCCAACTATAATCTTCCTACAGGCCTCATAGGCCCTACATTGCCTTTCTTACAGTATAATGGCCTCACATAGTGCTCCAAACAGTACAATGGCCCATATAGTGCTCTATACAGTATAATGGCCTCACATAATGCTCCATACAGTATAATGGGCCCACACAGTGCTCCATACAGTATAATGGGCACCACATTAACAAAAATAAATACTCATCTCTGCCTTTTCCCCTGCTGCTTTGGTCTCTATATGGTGTCTTCAGATCCTTTGCACATCTTGGTATAATGGGTACGTTGTAATGACATCATTGTACCTGCTGTACTGAGACATCAAACGCAGAGGGGAAATGATGGGAGAGGGACTGTCAGCTGATGCTTCCTCCTCCATCATTGTTTTCAAGTGTATCGGCATCTAGGTTGCTAAAATAGATGAAAGTGACAAGCCAGGAGAAAGCGCGATGCGATGGGGGACCTGATTGGTGTCATGGGCCAAATATATTTGGGGGACCCACCTGGAGACATGGGCCACACTCAACCCGCGGGCCATATTTGGCTTGCAGGCCAGAGTTTGACATATGTGCATTAGACTAAGGGTACCGTCTCACAGTGGCACTTTGGTCGCAACGACGGCACGATCCGTGACGTTCCAGCGATATACTTACGATCTCGCTGTGTCTGACACGCTACTGCGATCAGGGACCCGCTGAGAATCGTACGTCGTAGCAGATCGTTTGAAACTTTCTTTCGTCGTCAAGTGTCCCGCTGTGGCGGCATGATCGCATCGTGTAACAAAGGTGTGCACGATATTCTCCACCTCCTCTGCTGATTCTACATCGCAAATACGTCATGAAATTATCGCTCCAGCGCCGTGCATTGCGAAGTGTGACCGCAGTCTACGACGCTGGAGCGATAATGGAGCGACGCTGGAGCGTCACGGATCGTGCCGTCGTAGCGACCAAAGTGCCACTGTGAGACGGTACCTTTAGTGTTGTGTAATGCTGCATTCTCTAACACCTTACTGCTAGCAGGCATCTCAGCAGCCAATCTCACAGCAATCAACAGATCACAAGATTTGCTTTCATTTGAGGTCGGATTGTTCAGATGGCAAAATTCCTTTCAGACAGTCTGACAACTTTAGCATGAAACACTATAGCTGAAATTACTGAAATTAATCTGCATTCATTAACATTTTCAATGCCCCTCTGTCTGACCTTCCCTGTTAACATTGCAAGCAATTTTCATACAGTTGCTTTCCGATGATTATATAAAATATCATTTATGACTTTTATTTCAGTAAACATTGCGAGCATCCGCACGTCTTCCAGCTGCTCGATTCACCCACATGTGAGCGACAAATGAATTAGAAACAATATCTCTTCTGTAGATATCAAGGCTTATGGACGTCAAACGGAGAGTGGGACAGACATGGGCGTCAGGTTTTACCCTGCCTCTGAGGTCATCACTACTGTTGTGCCATTGATATCGACCTAGTCTTGTTCTGTGGAAATCAATCCGACCTCAAAATTACCCTTGTTAGTGCCAACACATTCCAGGCCTAGATGAAGAACAGCATTGAAATACTTAAATATATATGTGTTTGTCCGACAGGCTGGGAAGGCAGATGTGTTGGATTATGTAACAGTTGTGTAATGAATATTGGCCAATGTGAATATCAGACCTAGGAATTAACTACTGGTAGTTGCAGATGTGAACAAAGGCATAATTTTCCTTTGGAAAAGCAGCAATAAAGTTTGCATTAAATTTGCATTAAATGGTCTGAGGTTCAGATTTAATTAGGCATACTCTTGTGTAGTAAAGGCCTTTTCACATTATAATCAGTGAAACAAACTATGTTGAAAACAATGCTCCTAGGAAAACCCTCAGGATTATGGAAACCTATAAATACAAGTACACAAGGTGTCTTTTTCAGGACGGAGTACTCTGCTTAAAAGAAGTACCATGTTGATTTTTTAGAAGACTTCCACTGGAATCTTTTTACAGAGTATTTGGTGAGGAAAATCTCCCAAGAACTGAGCATAAATTCAAGGTTTTTGAGGAGGATTCGATGCGCATGGGGATTTTTGAGTGTTTGGAGCAGACACTGAGTGAAAACTTCAAGGTTTCGATAAGGATTTTGAGAATTTCATCTCCATTTTTACTCAGATTCCACTCCAAAAAACTCCATGGGCACATAGTCAGTTTCTGCTCCAAAAACTCTTCAAAAAAGTGTATGTGCCCACGATTCGGAACTGGCTGAGCTTTGGACACAGCGCATGTTTGCTGCATCCAAAGCGGTGCCGTCTATTGAACACAGGTGATTCCACATGTGATCACTGAACCGTGCTGATTTACTGCATCTAATACATTGCATGGGTGAAATTTTTCATGCAGAGACACAAGTCTCTGCAAGAGAAATTGACACACTGGTCTGGAAAGACGCACCGCATGTCCGTCTCCACTGGTGATCCGCAGGCATTTCTTGAAATCCTATCCATTATGCTGTAACATCTGGCTGCTTTTCAGAGCAGAAACTCTCCAAATTTCAAAGCAAATGTTTTATGTTTTGACTGTAAGGCCCCTTTCACACATCAGTTTTTTGCCGTCAGTCACAATCCGTTGGCTTGACAGATCAGTCGCAGATTACGAAAAACTGATGCGACGGATCTGTTTTTCCGCTAGATCCAACTAGCGGATCCGTTGAAAAAAAACGGATCCGTCGCATCAGTTTTTCATCCATTTCTTCAGATTTTTCATGCGGTTTACGACAGATCTGGTTTTTAAAAACGCCCAATGGGAGGCTCCCAAACGTTATTGGCTACTGAAAACCTATATATAGTGTTTCTACACCCCATCTTTGACAGGTTGTAGAGCAAGTGGCAAGAATGGAAGGTGTGATGGCGAATATTGTGAAGATCTATGTGGATTTTACTTTTGAGGCGAATCGTTTGGAAGCGATCGTTCTTGAAAAGGAGCGAGAAAGACAGCGCATCATGCGTCTGTGCCAGCGTTGTTTTTGGATTCACTCAATCACTGCACTGAGAATGACACGTGGGGTGTATTCAACATTATATATGGAGTTGAGAGGAAACCCCGAGAAGTTTTTTAACTATGTTCGGATGAAAGCAGAAAACTTTGGGGGCTGGATAATTGGATACTAAGTAAATCGGAGCATGCTCAGTTAAAAAAAAAAAAAAGGAATCCAGCGCCCAAAGGCTTCCATTCGAGCAAATGACGGACAGCGACGGATCCGTCGCTGTCCGATTTGTTGACGTACACAAAAACCGTTACTTTGCTCGTCGTCTCCGGCCGCCGGACAAACAATTTTCGACGGATTCGGTGAACGACGGATGAAACGTGAGGCCATCCATCGCAATCCGTTGCTAATACAAGTCAATGAGAAAAAAACGTATCCGGAGGCATCAGTTGCCGGATTCATTTTTTTAAAAATTCAACGGATTGTGACTGATAGCAAAAAACTGATGTGTGAAAGGGGCCTTAATGTGAACCTGTGAGCAGGATTGTGCTCAGTAAACTACAGTGGGCGTCAGGTTGGAACTGTTATACTGATTACAATGATACCTTGGTTGATGAAATCCGTCTTGTGGTTGTTGTTTAATCTTTCATGAACAGAAAAAATAGAAGTGCACTCACCAGTCCTTATAAGTTACGAGCCTTTATTGAAAATGCACGCAGGTAATTTTAAGGGAGAACTTGGAATGGACGGACGACGGCCGTTTCGTGCTGCTGCACTTCTACGGACCCATATTAAGTAATGACAGAAGTATTCTAGGAGTGATACCTTTATTGGTTAACCAAAAAGGTATCACTCCTAGAATACTTCTGTCATCATTTGGCAGAAAAATATTCACATTGATTTTTCTGGCTAACACGGTACCACAATACAATTTGTTATACTGTATTCTCACCCATCCCTTGTAGATTGTGAGCCTTCACAGGCAAGGTCCTCTCTCCTCCTGTACCAGTTATGACTTGTATTGTTTAAGATTATTGTACCGTATTTTCCGGCGTATAAGACGACTTTTTGACCCCTAAAAATTGTCCCAAAAGTCGGGGGTCGTCTTGCTCGGTCACGTGGGGCCGCTTATTTACAGTAATGAATATTCATGATTGTAATGGGCGGCCCCACGTGACCGCTCATACAGTAGAAGGTGCGGCCAAGATAGGAAGCAGCGCCAGCCAGCGAGGGAGCCGGGTGAGTATTTTAATAACAGCGGGGGGGGGGTGTATGGGGGTAAGGCGCACAGGGGGTGGGAGGGGAGTGGGGTCATGGATCTTTATTTTAAACACGATTATTCATATCTTCTCTACAGCAAACGCTGCTGCAGGGAAGATATGAATCGCGGCTTCAGCACCAGTGGGGGGGACAGCACTTACAGAACCGCTGTCTCCTGCACGGCACATGGACTGCACACGTGTGCGGTACGTGTTTTACACGGACCCATTGACTTTAATGGGTCCGTGTAATCCGTGCACTCCCACGAACACTGACATGTCTCCGTGTTTGGCACACGGAGACACGGTCCGCAAAAAATCAATGACATCTGCACAGATGCATTGATTTCACTGTGTCTACGTGTGTCAGTGGCTCCGGTACGTGAGGAAACTGTCTCCTCACGTACCGGAGCCACTGACGTGTGAAACCGGCCTAACATGGTGCCAGCAGACAGGACTGCATAATTATAGGTCCTCCTTAATTGAACACCAAACGACTAGCTATATAATTGAATGATCCTTGTCACAGGTATTTATCTGTCTGCATACATGGACCCTAAAGCCCCTCATACACATTAGACTAGTGTCAGCTGAACCTGCTGTTATCAATGGTCCTGGCTGACCGTTCAATGTGTATGGGGGCCCCAGACTATTAATTGTCAGGGAAAATATCAATCTGGCATGTCCAGTTTGGACTGCATATCATATTGTCTCCTGGAGATAAGCCTTTGACAGACATGACTGGGGATGGCTCTCTCATAGAGAACACAGGATGAATGAGCACTTGTGTGTACAGTAGAGCCAGCTGAGGCACTTGCCTGCTGAACTGTTTGGCCGGCAGCCAATGTGTATGAGGGCCTAAAGGTACCTTCACACTGAGCAACTTTAGAACGAGAACGACAGCGATCCGTGATGTTGCAGCGTCCTGGATAGCAATCTCGTTGTGTTTGACACGCAGCAGCAATCTGGATCCTGCTGTGACATCGCTGGTCTGAGCTAGAAGTCCGGAACTTTATTTGGTCGTCAGGTCGGCGTGATTCGTCATGTTTGACAGCAAAAGCAACGATGTCAGCAATGTTTTTTCATGGAGCTAACAACCAGCGAGAAGGATAAGTACGTCACTGGATCGCTCCTGCATCGTTCTGGTGTTGCTGTGTTTGACGTCTCCTTGCGACCTAAATAGCGACGCTGCAGCGATCGGCTCGTTGTCTATATCGCTGCAGCGTCGCTTAGTGTAACGGTACCTTAAGAGTAGGTTCCCACGTAGTGAATAAACAGCAGATATCCTGCTGCAGATTTAGCAAGCAAAATATCCACTGATATCTGCTAAGTGGATAACATTTGTAAGAAATTTCATCCACAAGCAGCAGAAACAAAATCTGTAGTGAAAATTAGCCTGCGCAGCAGCTTTAAAGTCAGTAGTATGTCAATATACGCAGTGGATTTTCACCACTTACTTTGGTCGAAGGAAATAGAGATATCTGTGGAAATTCTGTCGGACCCACTTCAGCCACTACTGTCAAATGATGAGTCAGGGGAAGGGCCTAGGGAGTCAGATTGACCAAGAAATGGGTGATCTGAATGTCGCACAGTGTACCAGTAAATGACCCCCCCCCTTTGTCACCCCCATAGATAGGGACAATAAAAAAAATAAAGAATTTTTTTTTTTCACTAAGGTTGGGGTAAGAACTAGGGTTAGGGTTAGGGGTAGGGTTAGGGGTAGGGTTAGGGTTAGGGTTAGGGGTAGGGTTAGGGGTAGGGTTAGGGGTAGGGTTAGGGTTTCGGTATGTGCACACATATTCTGGTCCTATGCGGATTTTTCCGCAGCGGATTTGAAAAATCCACAGTGCTAAACCGCTGCCGATTTATCATGGATTTACCGCGGTTTTTCTGCGCATTTCACTGCGGTTTTACAACTGCGATTTTCTATTGGAGCAGTTGTAAAACCGCTGCGGAATCCGCAGAAAGAAGTGACATGCTGCGGAATGTAAACCGCTGCGTTTCCGTGCAGTTTTTCCGCAGCATGTGTACAGCGATTTTTGGTTCCCATAGGTTCACATTGAACTGTAAACTCATGGGAAACTGCTGCGGATCCGCAGCATTTTCTGCAGCGTGTGCACATACCTTTAGAATTAGGCTATGTGCACACGGTGCGGATTTGGCTGAGGATCCGCAGCAGTGTTCCATCAGGTTTACAGTACCATGTAAACATATGGAAAACCAAATCCGCTGTGCCCATGGTGCGGAAAATACCGCGCGGGAACGCTGCGTTGTATTTTCCACAGCATGTCAATTGTTTGTGCGGATTCTGCAGCGTTTTACACCTGTTCCTCAATAGGAATCCGCAGGTGAAATCCGCACAAAAAACACTGGCAATCCGCGGTAAATCCGCAGGTAAAACGTAGTGCCTTTTACCCGCGGATTTTTAAAAAATGGTGTTGAAAAATCTCATACGAATCCACAACGTTGGCACATAGCCTTAGGGTTGGGTTGGGATTAGGGTTGTGGTTAGGGTTAGGGGTGTGTTGGGGTTAGGGTTGTGGTTAGGGGTGTGTTGGGGTTAGGGTTGTGATTAGGGTTACGGCTACAGTTGGGATTAGGGTTAGGGGTGTGTTGGGGTTAGTGTTGGAGGTAGAATTGAGGGGTTTCCACTGTTTAGGCACTTCAGGGGGTCTCCAAACGCAACATGGCGCCACCATTGATTCCAGCCAATCTTGTATTCAAAAATTCAAATGGTGCTCCCTCACTTCCGAACCCCGACGTGTGCCCAAACAGTGGTTTACCCCCACATATGGGGTACCAGCATACTCAGGACAAACTGCGCAACAATTACTGGGGTCCAATTTCTCCTGTTACCCTTGAGAAAATAAAAAATTGCTTGCTAAAACATCATTTTTGAGGAAAGAAAAATGATTTTTTATTTTCACGGCTCTGCGTTGTAAACGTCTGTGAAGCACTTGGGGGTTCAAAGTGCTCACCACATATCCAGATAAGTTCCTTGGGGGGTCTAGTTTCCAAAATGGGGTCACTTGTGGGGGGTTTCTACTGTTTAGGCACACCAGGGGCTCTGCAAACGCAACGTGACGCCCGCAGACCATTCCATCAAAGTCTGCATTTCAAAAGTCACTACTTCCCTTCTGAGCCCCCACGTGTGCCCAAACAGTGGTTTACCCCCACACATGGGGCATCAGCGTACTCAGGAGAAACTGGACAACAACTTTTGTGGTCCAATTTCTCCTGTAACCCTTGGGAAAATAAAAAATTCTGGGCTAAAAAATTATTTTTGAGGAAAGAAAACGTATTTATTATTTTCACGGCTCTGCGTTATAAACTTCTGTAAAGCACTTGGGGGTTGAAAGTGCTCACCACACATCTAGATAAGTTCCTTTGGGGGTCTAGTTTCCAAAATGGGGTCACTTGTGGGGGGTTTCTACTGTTTAGGCACACCAGGGGCTCTGCAAACGCAACGTGACGCCCGCAGACCATTCCATCAAAGTCTGCATTTCAAAAGTCACTACTTCCCTTCTGAGCCCCCACGTGTGCCCAAACAGTGGTTTACCCCCACATATGGGGTATCAGCGTACTCAGGAGAAACTGGACAACAACTTTTGGGGTCAAATTTCTCCTGTTACCCTTGGGAAAATAAAAAATTGCGGGCTAAAATTCATTTTTGAGAAAATAATTTTTTTTTTTTATTTTCATGGCTCTGCGTTATAAACTTCTGTGAAGCACTTGAGGGTTCAAAGTGCTCACTACACATCTAGATTAGTTCCTTTGGGGGTCTAGTTTCCAAAATGGGGTAATTTGTGGGGGATCTCCAATGTTTAGGCACACAGGGGCTCTCCAAACGCGACATGGTGTCCGCTAATGATTGGAGATAATTTTCCATTTAAAAAGCCAAATGGCGTGCCTTCCCTTCTGAGCCCTGCCGTGCACCCAAACAGTGGTTTACCCCCACATATGGGGTATCTGCATACTCAGGACAAACTGGACAACAACATTTGTGGTCCAATTTCTCCTATTACCATTGGCAAAATAGGAAATTCCAGGCTAAAAAATCATTTTTGAGAAAAGAAAAATTATTTTTTATTTTCATGGCTCTGCATTATAAACTTCTGTGAAGCACCTGGGGGTTTAAAGTGCTCAGTATGCATCTAGATAAGTTCCTTGGGGGGTCTAGTTTCCAAAATGGGGTCACTTGTGGGGGAGCTCCATTGCATAGGCACACAGGGGCTCTCCAAATGCGACATGGTGTCCGCTAACAATTGGAGCTAATTTTCCATTCAAAAAGTTAAAAGGCGCGCCTTCCCTTCCGAGCCCTGCCGTGTGCCCAAACAGTGGTTTACCCCCACATATGAGGTATCGGCGTACTCGGGAGAAATTGCTCAACAAATTTTAGGATCCATTTTATCCTGTTGCCCATGTGAAAATGAAAAAATTGAGGCGAAAATAAATTTTTTGTGAAAAAAAAGTACTTTTTCATTTTTACGGATGAATTTGTGAAGCACCTGAGGGTTTAAAGTGCTCACTAGGCATCTAGATAAGTTCCTTGGGGGGTCCAGTTTCCAAAATGGGGTCACTTGTGGGGGAGCTCCAATGTTTAAGCACACAGTGTCTCTCCAAACGCGACATGGTGTCCGCTAACGATGGAGATAATTTTTCATTCAAAAAGTCAAATGGCGCTCCTTCCCTTCCGAGCCTTACCATGTGCCCAAACAGTGGTTTACCCCCACATGTGAAGTATCGGTGTACTCAGGAGAAATTGCCAAACAAATTTTAGGATCCATTTTATCCTGTTGTCCATGTGAAAATGAAAAAATTGAGGCTAAAAAACTTTTTTTGTGAAAAAAAAGTACTTTTTCATTTTTACGGATCAATTTGTGAAGCACCTGGGGGTTTAAAGGGCTCACTATGCATCTAGATAAGTTCCTTGGGGCGTCTAGTTTCCAAAATGGGGTCACTTGTGTGGGAGCTCCAATTTTTAGGCACACGGGGGCTCTCCAAATGTGACATGGTGTCCGCTAAAGAGTGCAGCCAATTTTTCATTCAAAAAGTCAAATGGCGCTCCTTCCCTTCCAAGCCCTGCCGTGCGCCCAAACAGTGGTTTACCCCCACATATGAGGTATCAGCGTACTCAGGACAAATTGGACAACAACTTACGTGGTTCAGTTTCTCCTTTTACCATTGGGAAAATAAAAAAATTGTTGCTGAAAAATCATTTTTGTGACTAAAAAGTTAAATGTTCATTTTTTCCTTCCATGTTGCTTCTGCTGCTGTGAAGCACCTGAAGGGTTAATAAACTTCTTGAATGTGGTTTTGTGCACCTTGAGGGGTGCAGTTTTTAGAATGGTGTCACTTTTGGGTATTTTCAGCCATATAGACCCCTCAAACTGACTTCAAATGTGAGGTGGTCCCTAAAAAAAATGGTTTTGTAAATTTCGTTGTAAAAATGAGAAATCGCTGGTCAAATTTTAACCCTTATAACTTCCTAGCAAAAAAAATGTTGTTTCCAAAATTGTGCTGATGTAAAGTAGACGTGTGGGAAATGTTATTTATTAACTATTTTGTGTCACATAACTCTCTGGTTTAACAGAATAAAAATTCAAAATGTGAAAATTGCGAAATTTTCAAAATTTTCGCCAAATTTCCGTTTTTATCACAAATAAACACAGAATTTATTGACCTAAATTTACCACTAACATGAAGCCCAATATGTCACGAAAAAACAATCTCAGAACCGCTAGGATCCATTGAAGCGTTCCTGAGTTATTACCTCATGAAGGGACACTGGTCAGAATTGCAAAAAACGGCAAGGTCTTTAAGGTCAAAATAGGCTGGGTCATGAAGGGGTTAATAACCCCATAGTGAAGTTGTAAAGAGAAAACACCCAGAATAAAGTCCTGTAATAAACCAACACAATCCTCACGTGTCCGGCAAGAAGATAATAATCAATTTGTCCCATGATGTGGCTAAGCTCTGTTACATCTATATGGCAGGCCGAATGATTGCATGATGCTACAATACAGCCTGCCATCCAGCAAAGACACTGAGCTGTGCATGCTAGTACAGCTCAGTGCCGCGCAGTGACAGGAAAAAGGTTAGGGGTGTTCATATCCAATTAACTCCATGCACCTTACTGATGTAACCGCGAGCGTAAAAAAATGTTCACGTTTACGGTGCCATGAGAAAGATCAGCAGTTTAGAGCTCATCATTGGGCATGAAATCCACTCTACTTTTTCATGTTACCGCGAGGCACTGAGCTGCGCTAGTCTCTGCTGCTTGCCATGCTGAAAGCTCATGTCATGCCATCATTTAGCGTGCCAAGTACATTAACCAGAGCTAGAGTCGTCAAGGGACAAATGGATTATCTTCTCATCAGAGAGGTGAGCAATATGGTTGTTTATTTTTTCAGGAACAGCATCGGACCAATTTTTTAAATGGTGATAAGTATGAGCCCTGAGACAGATGTCCCTGGGTAGTAAGGCTATACAACATGTACCTGGATAGTAGGACTAAGGGCTCATACTCATCACCATTTAAAAAAAAAAATGGTTTGTTTTTGTTCCTGAAAAGTAAGACGAGTGTCATGCAAGTGTCATGCGATTTTCATGTGACTACAATGTGATATATATATATATATAGCGAGCAAGAGAGAGATCAGATCGATAGATATAGAGATAGATAGATAGAAATATGTGAGATATATAACCATTGATTTGTGTGTGTAGCTTACTGTACATGTATTTTAGTAATAAATAAATTATTTTCTCCAAAAAATGGCATGGGGTCCTTAAGAAATTTTATTAACCAGCAGATAGAAAGCAGATAGCTGGAGGCTGATGTTTATAGCCTGAGAAGGAGCTGTCTGCAATGTTTGGATGTGACTGGCCTGTTTTATTCATACATCTGTCTGAACTCTGCTTTAGGCTAAACTCTTATGCTACAAACATCAAAGATCTGTTTGGGGGAAAAAAGAGAAGTATTAAAAAAACAACAATAACACACTTTGAACCGTTAAGAATGAGAGTGGTTCTGCTATGCTTTATGGTTAACAGCACTTGAAATACTTCAAAATATATTCTACTTTTTGCAACATCATTCCATCAATAAATACTGAAAATTAAAAGGAATCTGTCACCACATTTGACCTACCTAAAGTATGATTCTAGGCATACAGGTTATAGACTGCTGATTAGTGATACCTGTATGCCTCATATCAGCTGTGTTGTTGCTGATAAATCACCTTTTATCAATTTATGTAAATTACCTCTTCCAGCCTCTGGGGAGGACGCTGCCTCCAGAGTTTATGTTACGTGAAGGAGGAGTTACCAGCGTGAGACATGTAACTAACACAGAACAGGAGAAATGAACTTTGTGTTGTTGCAAACATATCTTTTGCAGCTCTCTAAACTCTGCTGTATTGAAACAATATTTAAGCTCTGCTGTGTTGCAACAATATTTAAGCTCTGCTGTGTTGCAACAATATTTAAGCTCTGCTGTGTTGCAACAATAATGTAGCCCTGTCTGCCTGTGAGCTGGAAGCTGAGAGGAACCTGCAGATGTGTCAGTTAGGGCTCATACTCACCTGCAAGAAACTCGGATGAGTCTCGCACGTCAATACCCGCCGGTGCTGGCGGCACTCAGGAGCGGAGCATGCGGCTGCATGTATTGCTATGCGGCCGCATGCTCCAATCTGAGTGCCGGGTATTAACATGCAAGACTCATCCGAGTTTCTCGCAGGTGAGTATGAGCACTTATAACCACACACAGCTCTTCAGTGAGAGCAGAGCGTGGCCATTACACATCACACTGGTAACACTAGTAATAATTACACATCACACTGGCAACAGCCCGTTATATTTACACAAGCTAGGGGAGGCAGAGTTATCCTCCAGGCACCATCCTCCCTGGAGCCTGCAAGAGGTCATTTACATAAAGTGATAAGTGTACCGTCACACTATACGATTTACCAACGATCACGACCAGCGATACGACCTGGCCGTGATCGTTGGTAAGTCGTAGTGTGGTCGCTGGAGAGCTGTCACACAGACAGCTCTCCAGAGACCAATGATGCCGAGGTCCCCGGGTAACCAGGGTAAACATCGGGTTACTAAGCGCAGGGCCGCGCTTAGTAACCTGATGTTTACCCTGGTTACCAGCGTAAAAAAAAAAACAGTACATACTTACATTCCAGTGTCTGTCCCTTGCCGTCTGCTTCCCGCACTCACTGACTGCCGGCCGTAAAGTAAAAGCACAGCACAGCGGTGACGTCACCGCTGTGCTCTGCTTTCACTTTACGGCCGGCACTCAGTCAGTGCGGGAAGCAGATGGCAAGGGACCTGACGGACACTGGAATGTAAGTATGTACTGTTTGTTTTTTTTTACATTTACGCTGGTAACCAGGGTAAACATCGGGTTACTAAGCGCGGCCCTGCGCTTAGTAACCCGATGTTTACCCTGGTTACAAGCGAACACATCGCTAGATAGGCGTCACACACACCAATCTAGCGATGACAGCAGGAGATCCAGTGACGAAAGAATGTTCCAAACGATCTGCTACGACGTACGATTCTCAGTAGGGTCCCTGATCGCTGCTGCGTGTCAGACACAGCGATATCGTATGGATATCGCTGGAACGTCACGGATCGTACCGTCGTAGCGACAAAAGTGCCACTGTGTGACGGTACCCTAAAAGATGATTTCTCAACAACAAGGGATATGATATGAGACACACAGGGAAGACTCTAACCAGCATTCTATAACCTTTTTGCCCATATTAATAGTTTAGGCTCCAAAGTCAGTGAAGACTCTGAAGATAAGAAAATTAAAATATTAATATAACAATGATACAAAATTTGCATGAAAATCACTAATAAACTTCATCAAGAAAAGTTTATTGACCTTGAATGGTCACAAAGGTAACTAAACTGAATAATCTGTAGTTAGCTAAAAATAAATAATTCTCATTGAGTTATATAATAGAAATAGAAAAATCCCAATACAAGAAGACAAAATGTTAGCTCTAAGGGTGCATTTAAACTGCAAGATATTCATGAACGAGCATTGGTAAAAGAGCTTGTTTATTTTGTGGTATAAAAAGGCCGCCAATCACCTAATGAATGGGTGAAATGATCTTTTATGCCACACAATAGATCATCATCCTCGGCAGCGTATAAGAGAGTGAACTGTAGTCCCACTGAGAGGGCACTAGGACCCTGTGGTTTTTGCCTGCTGCAGCAAAGGACAGACCCTGCAGAACTCCCGGAGACAATGTGTGCTGGGGGGTGGGGTCTGGTGTCTTGTGTGTAAAGTGAAACAAGGAAGTGAGAGCTGAGAGAAAAAGGCGGGAAGAAAAGGCAGAAGCTGCTGTGATATCTTAAAAATAGACTGTGTGTGGATTTACTGCGAGTGTGTTTGGAGGAAAAGAAGCTTTTGAGAGACTTTTGTTGCTAACGTTTCCTGGAGAAGAGCTAACCCTTGATCTAAGAAAAGACTGAGACTTTACTAAAACCCAGTACGTATTTGGAAGTCTGTGGATTCCCTGTGCATTGAGTGGAGAAACAAGTCTGGGCAGACTGCTGATACAGAGACGGACGGGTTGTCGTTCAAGCATTCCTAGGAGCTACAGAAGCAGAGACAACATCGTGAGACCACTAACTAAGTCCCCGGCGTTTGGGCTCGGCATCGGCCGACAAGACAAGGGGAGCTTGCTGTAACTTATTGGCGCTGAAGATATGGACTGGCTGCAGCCTGTGCGGATTCCTGCCTGAGAGGAAATCCATCTCAGGATACGGTACCATAGTTATAGATACCCGGGTATCTCTGCTCTGAGTGTTTAATTGTTACTTTAGAGGTGTATCTTATATTAGAGTTGTGTAAGTTATACTCAGTGTGCCGTTCCAGGGGCTCCCTTGATAACACTACATTCAATTTACACTTGTTTCCTGTTTTTAGTTGCTCTGTTAGGTAAATTTCTTACTAGTCTGTTATAGAAACAGTTCTCAGGAGACCTTGGAGTGGCACAGTGATTTCAGCTGCTGCTGAGCTAGTGTATCTTTGGGGTGCATCTGCCTTAATATTCTCCATATTACCTTTATTATTTTGCTTTTGAGTAAATACCGTTGGAGATTTCTGCCTTGGTCTTGGTTTGTGACTCACTGGATCTTATTCGGACCTCTGGTCATTACAAGCGCATCATCCTGTGTAAACAGGACTTGCACTTCTGAAAACCATGGCTAGTATAGATTGTTCAATTCTCATTGTTACTTTGTTCTGGCATTCAAACGATCGCCATTCGGTAAAAGTTTACTGACTGGCAGTTGTATCGTGCTGCCCGTTGGTCTGTGTAAACGGACCCTACGGGTATGTGTCCACGTTCAGTATTACATCCGGATTAGCTGCGGATTGGATGCTGCGTACAGCCGCAGCGTTCAACCCGAAGCGTCCAGATGTTACAGCATAGTGGAGGGGATTTTATGAAATCCCAGCTCCACTATGCGTGTGAACATGCATCCGGCGGCTGGACACAGGGGGGGCAGAAAGCTGGACACAGGGGGGGCAGAAAGCTGGACACAGGGGGGGGCAGTAAAGCTGGACACGGGGGGCAGTGAAGCTGGACACAGGGGAGGGCAGTAAAGCTGGACACAGGGGAGGGCAGTAAAGCTGGACACAGGGGGGGCAGAAAGCTGGACACAGAGGGGGCAGTGAAGCTGGATACAGGGGGGGCAGTAAAGCTGGACACAGAGGGGGCAGTAAAGCTGGACACAGGGGGGGCAGTAAAGCTGGACACAGAGGGGGCAGTAAAGCTGGACACAGGGGGGGCAGAAAGCTGGACACAGGGGGGGCAGTAAAGCTGGACACGGGGGGGGCAGAAAGCTGGACACAGGGGGGGCAGTAAAGCTGGACACAGGGGGGGGCAGTAAAGCTGGACACAGGGGGGGCAGCAAAGCTGGACATGGGGGGGCAGTAAAGCTGGACACAGGGGGGGGCAGAAAGCTGGACACAGAGGGGGCAGTAAAGCTGGACACAGGGGGGGGCAGAAAGCTGGACACAGGGGGGCAGTAAAGCTGGACACAGGGGGGGCAGTAAAGCTGGACACAGGGGGGGCAGTAAAGCTGGACACAGGGGGGGCAGAAAGCTGGACACAGGGGGGGCAGAAAGCTGGACACGGGGAGTGCTGGACAGAGATGGGGCAGAGTGCTGGACAGAGATGGGGCAGAGTGCTTGACAGAGATGGGGCAGAGTGCTGGACAGAGATGGGGCAGGGTGCTGGACAGAGATGGGGCAGAGTGCTGGACAGAGATGGGCCAGAGTGCTGGACAGAGATGGGGCAGAGTGCTGGACAGAGATGGGGCAGAGTGCTGGACAGAGATGGGGCAGGATTGGACACAGATGGGGCAGAGTGCTGAACAGAGATGGGGCAGGATTGGACACAGATGGGGCAGAGTGCTGGACACAGATGGGGCAGAGTGCTGGACACAGATGGGGCAGAGTGCTGGACACAGATGGGGCAGGATTGGACACAGATGGGGTAGGATTGGACACAGATGGGGCAGAGTGCTGGACACAGATGGGGCAGAGTGCTGGACACAGATGGGGCAGAGTGCTGGACACAGATGAGGCAGAGTGCTGGACACAGATGGGGCAGAGTGCTGGACACAGATGGGCAGAGTGCTGAACACAGATGGGGCAGAGTGCTGGACACAGATGGGGCAGAGTGCTGGACACAGATGGGGCAGGATTGGACACAGATGGGGCAGAGTGCTGGACACAGATGGGGCAGAGTGCTGGACACAGATGGGGCAGGATTGGAAACAGATGGGGCAGAATGGAGACAGATGGGGCAAGATTGGAGACAGATGGGGCAGGATGCGGAGATCATATGGGGCAGAATGGATACTCATGAGGGCAGGATGGGAGAACATATGGCTGGAGCCTGGAATGAGACACACGGGGGCTAGGATGGCGAATATTACCATAGGGGCTAATTAAGGGATATTATTATTGCAGTGATGTATTTTTTTTTTTTTGAGTATACTGTTTTAAATGGGGGGGGCGGTCCTGTTACTGTGTAGAGTGATACTATGTTGCCTTCTTCATGTGGTGTAATGTAGAAGTTGGGAAAATTAAGTAATGTGTTCTACAAACGGAACTCGAGATAACTGTTTTATTTCCTGCAGAGACGAGTCCTGGCTGGATGAAGTGATGGCGGTCTGTGCTGGATGAAAGATGAAGGACTTCACCTAGAGATGTCACTGGTGAGTCAGTGTTACCTATACACTGACACTATACACTGTATACTATATACAGAGGTCCTGTGTACAATGTCACCAGTGATCACTGTATTACCTATACATTATATAAAGAGCTCCTGTGTGTAATGTCACCGGTGATCACTGTATTACCTGTACACAGACACTGCTTACTAATTACAGATCTCCTGTGCATAATGGCACTGATGGTGATAGTATTGTGTTTTTTTTTTTATTACTGATCAGTATTGTAGTATTCAGTCATTTGTGGTAATATGCGGTCTGGTCATGGTGTAGCGGTATTTGTTCCTTGTATTTTATATTATTCGATCACTGTGGTGGTAATGTGTCATCTGGTCATAGTGCTGTGGTATTTGTTCCTTGTATGTAGTATTATAGGTCATTTTAAAAATTGAAAAATAAATAAAAATATACCTAAATTGTATTGCATATTTTAACAAATATTTAGTAGGTTACAGTAGAGTAGGGCCCGGCAAAAAGTGTCTACCGTGTTATGGTGGCGGCTTAAAAAATCTTTTGGCCAAAACAAAAGCTGCCGGCTATATGTGTGATCTGGTGATGGGAACTGTCAATGTGTGATAGATGAGAAGTGGAGATTTTCCAAGAGAGAGCAGTGGGACTGTGGACAGTTCGTGGGGTGGAGCCTGGAGGCAGGGCTGGGGTGGAGCCTGGGCGGAGTTTCAAGGGGGCCCCGAAAATTTTGCCAGTATGGGGCCCCAAAATTTCTAGTGGCAGCCCTGTGTGCAATGAACACATCTGGAATCACCGCGTGTACAGAAAGGGGCGGCGCTTTGGGCGGAGCGGGTTTTCCCGCTTCGTCCAAAGCGCCGTGATTACGGACCGTGTACACATACCCTCAGAAACAAAAGTACTCCTGTAGGTGATTAGTGGCCAAACAATCCACCATTGCAGCAGTTGGTCTTTTGGCCAGAAGAATATTTTGGCTTGTGTTCTATGTCTATGGCTAGATTAAAATTGCACTTAGTATTTTCAAGAAATAATATCATAGATTATTTTATATACACCACACAATAATATTTAGCATTGTAAGTTTTCCACAATTCTGATTTCATGTGTGTTTTACAGTTCACTACATAGAAATTGAAGACTGGCTTCTCCTTTCTGAGCAGAAAGTAAACTTTACAAGCTGACTGATAAGACACATGGGCCATTAGAGATAAGACTAAAATAAACAAAGAAAAAATCAGCAGGACTGGCGGGGGTTTGGTATGTATTGGTCTCACAGGAACAATGCCGTAAAACTGGAATTTACAACCGCAGCTCTAAAATAACTGTTTGTATGAAAATATTGTCACCAACATAAAGGAATTGTGATCAGGATAACAAAAAAATCCAATACTGATGACTGCTAGTGCTAATGTGCCCAATCACAAAAATGGTGCCCATACACACTGGGCAGTTGACTATGCCTAATTCTGTGGGGCTGGATGACTACTAATTCACCATCACTTTGGATTGGACATGTTGGGTTATTTTACCTAGAATGCAATTTAATGATATTTCTGAATCGCGATGGACCACTGATAGACATTAAAGAAAACTGTCACCTCGGAAAATGCTATTTTCTTACAGATATACAGGGTGGACCATTTATATGGATACACCTGGGTGGGCCATTTATAAAGATACATCCAAAATGGCCAATTACAAAATGGCCGCCATGGTCACCACCCATCTTGAAACATTTTCCCCCTCCCATATACTAATGTGCCACAAACAGGAAGTTGATATCACCAACCATTCCCATTTTATTTAGGTGTATCCATATACATGGCCCACCAAGGTTTATCCCCATATGTGGCCCACCCTGTAGGGTCGATCTCCAGATATAGGGTTACAATGCTGATTGTCGGCCTTACTGAAAGAGCAGTTACTGGGAGCAAATTTATTTATTTCCTGACAGGACCTGCTGGCTTTCAGTCATAGGATCGTGCCTGAAGCGGCTACAGTCACCGCTCACAGCAGCGCTCACCGATACAGTGCGAGTTGTCAATCAAAGTGCCATGGCATGCCTACAGTATACACAGAATATATGAGCAGTGGCTGAGGCCGCTCTGTGGGACTGAAAGCCGTCGGCTCCTGTGAGGAATACATTTTTTCCCCAGAAGCTATACTTTCAGTAAGGTGGATGAGCAGCATTGTAACACTTTATGGAATAATGTAGAGGTTCTGGCGTATGCTTTGCGTACACATGTTTTAGTTGATGGCAATGTGATGTCTGCCATTTTGATTCTATTTTCGTCTGTAATATGAATCTCCTAATGCAGACTACAGTCCCACCTTCCTCTTGGGCCCTGAAGCGACTGCACAGGTTACATTAATGGTATGTCTAACCTATTATATCACTGCTCTCTTATATAAAGTAGAAATGATATCGAAAGATTGAGGAAAAAAATGTCTAAAACAAAAACTGTCTTTGTAGCTCATAACAACCAATCACAGCCATGAGTTCAGTCTACTAGAGCAGAATATGAAAAGAGAGCTGCTCTATGATTGGTTGCCATGGACAGCAGGTTTAGAAGTCTTCACCTATATCTTTAGCTACAAAGGAGGACATACAGAGGAATATGGAGGATTGCGCTGGGAGAAGAGGGGTCTGAGAGCTGCCAGGAGGGATTTGATAGGCGATTATGTCATCTTGTATTTCACACCGAGACTGACTTCCTGTCTGCACATTACTGAGCGTACTGGAATGATTGTAAGAATAGAGATCACATGACCCAAGCAGCCGCACAGGGGCCTACGCGGAATTGTGCATTATGACGAGAAACTGGACTTCAAAGGACCCATATACTGTTCTTTCACATCTGAGCCTCTTCTGGCCGTGCCCAACCTTGGCATCATAATTACAATTTATAGTCAGCCATGGGAATACTGAATTACTTCAAGCAGCGAGCTTAGTAGTTACAGCTATGTCTTAAAGGGGTTGTTCACATTTGGAGGCATTTTTTAGTTTTTTTACTTAAATAAATGTCGTTTTTATTTTAGAAATCACTTTTGTAATTACGGTAGGTTTTATGAACTAATGGGCACAGTTTGCCTTCTGCTATAGGATAATGGCTGCCAAATGGGTTGACTGAGGATCCATCAGTGAGCTTATTCTGATGCTCCAATGAGAGCGTTTGTCAATCTTTTGTCATTTTTGTGAGCTCCTCTCAGCCGACTTTTGACCACAAACCACATCAAAGTTGAAAGTGCCAGGACATAAAGAGCCAAACAATGAAACTACAATGGAAAAAAAATGATTTTTAGCCCCAAATAGATGCATTTAAGTAAAAAAAAAAAATTGTCCCCAAAAGTGGAAAACCCCTTTAACATTCCTGTCATGGCAGATGAGCTCTTGTTCAGATAGAAAGCATCAAATAGCAGAGCAGCCTGTTGTGATCAGCTACCATGTCTATGGTAATAGCAATGGCGGTTTGGGGTGAAGGGACTCCAGATGATCAGATCAGGTTGTGCAAGACGTGGCGGCACAACCCCGGCCTTACTGACATGACGGTATTATTTCACAGCACTAACATGCGGGTATTTGTTACCTTTGCGTTCTGTCGCTGTCGGTATGTTTTTAGTCCACACAATAGTACATGTTACAACAACTCAGAGCGGTAAAAGCAGCGTACACAAAGGAGACAAATAATGCAGGCAGCGACATGTCTGAGGGGTCAGGGCCGCACATTAGGCATTCTTGAAGCAATGATATATACAAAGGGACTCTCCTACAACTGACATAGTGAAAAATATGGATTTATGGCCATTTACTAGGGTCAAATATGACATTCATGCCATCCCCAGGTTGGTAAAGATTACATATGTGCACACTGATTGCCTAATAATAAGAACTTGTATATTGACATACTTATGGATAGTTTTTAAATCCATATTATAAGTGTAAGCATAAACTGTCTGCTAATGCCAAAGTGCAAAAATCTGAATCTAATTTAAGGACTCTTGCACAGAACTGTGTTGGGCTATGTTCACATGAAGCATGTTTGCTGTTTTTTTCTGCAGAAAAGAGGTCAGGTTTTTCACACTTGCTTTTTATTTTTCCTGACTTTCCTAATTTTTCAGCTTTTTTGTCATTCATGGAAAGCAATGAGAAAGGTTTTGCTGCATTAAACACGTAGTTTAGACAAATCATACATGTAATTTGCACTAAAAAAAAAAAAAGCACCAACATTTTTTAGGCTTTGGTGCAGAAAAAAAGCAGCTGCAAAAACCGATGCGTGTGAACATAGCCTTACGATGAATTCATTCACTGCAGATTTTGTTGCATACATTTCTGAGACCGAATAGTCGTCAGCGTTTCCGCAAATTACATTCAGATGAATGAGATGAGATGGTTGCAGAAATTTCTACAACAGAGTCTGCAGAATGGGAAATTTCCCCGAAGGGCATGTTCTCATGGGAGATGCGAAAATAATCCACAGCGGAATCCACAAAAGTGAAAACCACTGTGACTTTCACGGCAGAAATGCTGCAGAATTGCCCCACATTTGCAAAGTAAAGAGAAAAATTCACAGCGACATTTCTCTCAGATTTTCTCCGCAGTGTGTGAATGAGACCTTGTGAGTTTTTTCGCCACAATGCTGCTTCTGTAATAATCAGCAGATTTTCCATCTGGAAAATTGTCCGGCAAGTCAACCGCGTACATGGAGGATAAAAATATATCCTGAGGGTTCTGAGTAGTTATGAGCTAGCGTGCTGGGATAAGGTGTTATCTGAGCATGCTCGTGTGCTATCTGAGTGACTTCGGCGCGCTCGAATACTATGTTCGAGTCCCTGTGGCTGATGTCTCGCTGCTATTCGACAGCTGCAACACATGCAGGGATTGCCTAACAAACAGGAATCCCTGCGTGTGTTGCAGCAGTCGATCAGCCACAAGACAGGCAGCTACGGGGACTCGAACATATATTTAGAGCTCGCCAAAGTCACCTGGTTAGCAGACGAGCATGCTCAGATAACACCTTATCCCAGCACATTCGCTCATCACTATCTCTGAGACATGTGGATCCTGAATCCAGCACAAAAGGCATTCCGTGAAAGCATGTATTAATGTTATTAGTGAAGGAATAGCATCACATATGGCCCACAAATCATAATAACCACAATACAGTGTATAACGTGTACGGTATTTCTGTCTGCAATGCATGCAAAACATGCGCACTATTACTTCTAGCTAAGGTCTCATTCAGATGTCTGTGATTTTTCACGTAGGCAAAAATTGGTTCCAGTTTCATCAGTGTTTGGTCCGATTTTACCATCAGTGATTTTCACGTATGAAAAAACAAATGACAAAGCTTCTCCTATCCAATGCAATGTTAATCACGGAGAACACAGGGACTCTACACTGTTGCCATCAATATGCTGTCTGTGATTTCCATGGAACCATAGACTTGTATGGGTAATTTAGATCCATGAATCAAAAATGGATATGACTCCATCATTTTTTTGCAGACACATGGCCTGCAAAAAATTATATGTGACCGTAATGGGTACGTGATCTATCCATAAACCCCACATCTGAACGAGGCCTAAAGTTTCATCATCTATCGCAATCTTTTCATACTTTAAACAACAATATCAAAAAATGAGTATCAAGCGCATGTTTCCAGTTCTCAACATACCAGGTAAACTATATTATACAGAGTATCATTTTCTAATATATGACCTACCATATACAAGAGTGCCTTCGTATTGGGAACCGGGTATATGACAGCATTCTCTGTTAGATCTTTGTACAATTTGGGACAAGACGAAGACGGTGTGCACAGGAATGTGCTACAGATAATCCTTGAAGTATCCCATGGCTGGTGATCCAGAGCAGCAAAACGGAGCAGACATCCAGAACCTCCTCTACGAGAATCCAATATTACTTCTTTGAGTGTCGTACAATGTGATTACATAGGTGGAAACAATCTAATTTTAAAATCAAATTTTTTCCCCAGGAATTTCAGAAACCTGAGTATCACTTTTGACTAAATTGTCGTACAATTAAAGTGGAAGTCATTCTTTCCACCATATCCTAACATTATTTCTCTTTGTGATGCCCCAGGAAAGCATTGGGTTTGTCCTAAGATGCTGGAGGAAGTATGATGAGGTCCGAGGCCACGACATGTGCACTGCTCTCCATCACATGCGCTTTAAATTGTTGCTTTGTTTTGGTTCTCAAATCAGAGATTGGTACAATGCACTTTCTGTGTTTCCACACTGCTGCTGGGACTGTCCATGTCACTCCCCTCCCTCCGCACACCCACAGGGCTCAGGCTAATTTGCACACACAGTAAAGGGAGGGTACTACTATTCTGTCTCTCCCCCTCTCCTTTTCCTGTGTGGAGTGTTCTGATACAACCTGACACCATGTAACAAAAAAAGTAGAAAAAAACTCAGTTCCTTCCATGTAGCTTCTCAATTGTAGCTAAAAAAAAAAGTTTTAAAAATATCCAAATAAAACAAACAAGCAAAACGCAAAAAAGTCCTTCCCCGCAATGTGTACGCAACCATTCCTTCAGACCTCGTGTTTGATTCTTATTTCTTTGTAAAGCGTGTTTTTCGGTTTCCTGATTCTTATCTCCCCGTTGTCTACCTTACTTGGTCATCACTGCTTGCCAAGGAGTGTGCCTTCTCAGATGAGGAAGCCTTCACACTCTTCTTTCACTTCCTCTACGTATTTCTCATATGTTACTCAAATCCTAACAAGCATACACCAAATATAAATTGCTTCATATAAGACTCAGACACATAAGTAGAGAAGTCTTCGTGTTGGATTTTTATCTTTTGCGCTGTGAGTATAGCAGGAGTTACACCATGTACAGAAGATTCATCATTCCATGTCAAGGAGTAATACTAAATGGGTTAAAGGCTGCTGGTTGCTTTTTAACAAATCTTTGGACTAGTGAATGTTGTTTGGTTCTTCTTCCTCCTGTAGATCATAATATAATAAAAAAAGAAAAGGCAAATTGTAGCTTTAGTTCAGGTCAGGATCATTAAACCATTTGCATGAGCTTTATAGTCACTTTGAAATGCATTGGAATTTTGATCCATACCGATTGTTTTGATCCATATTCACTCCACTGTATGTGGTCCCTGATACGCCTGTTTAGATGGGCACCACTAACTTCAGAACTCCTAAACCTGATCGTTTTGATCAGGGCCGGACTGGCCATCTGGCAATTCTGGCAAATGCCAGAAGGGCCTGTCTGGTCGTAGGCGGCCTTGTCTGCTATGTTGTTAACAGAATCAGCGTTCTCAAGACCTACACACACCGTTAAGAGTTGTGACGGAACACAAAGGTAATGACTCCGTCACTTACCCCAGCAGGCCACAGGTATCATAGAAATACTGGTCTGGTAATAAATCTTGCTTTCCTCCACCCAGGGTAATATTAGTAGTAATATATCCCACCTGGTCCTTGGGGACGGAGACAGCTATGGGCCTGATTGATTTCAAATGCCGGGGCTGAATATCAGTCCCAGTCCGTACCTGGTTTTGATCCATATTCACTCCCTTGTATGGGTTCCCTGGTATATCTGTTTTCATGGGCACCACTAACTTCAGAACTCCCAAACCTAATAGTTTTGATCCACATTCACATCTCTCCATGACTTTTCTTCTTGAGCATCCCCCATCCTCTGGAAATTCCCAGCATATCAGATTATCTTCCAGGATGGAAGCCTTCAGACGCAATCTGAAACTCTTCAGGAAAACCTGCAATAAACCCACTGCCACCTCACTATCACCATAGCTGATCTAAACCCCCAAACTCACTGTCTCCTTCCCCATAACCCTATAGATTGTAAGCCTGTGAGGGAAGGTCCTTTCCCAATTTACAATATATAAATATAAGCCACAGATGATATAAGGCAGACAACACAGTGACTGCACTAGCTGGTAAAGTTACAGGTTGCATGGTTCTGTGTTAGCTTGTAATATCTCATTCCACTGAAGAACTTGCTCCGACAGCTCGATGCAACATGACTCAGAAAAAGTTGTATTCTGATGAAACTACGTCAGCTAATGGCCTGTCTCAATGACACAGAGAACAGTTGAAATGTTATTTCCTGTGAGATAATTCTTACTGGCACAGGAAGTAGTTTTCATCCTTTATTGGAAGATATAAACAGGATAAGTAAAGCAGGTTGAGGAACTAGAGGGAAGCAAACTGGTGTAAGGAGAAATAAAAAGATGGGACTATTATGATACAGAAGATACGTATATATATTGTGCAAATCTGGCTACTGAATAACCTTTGGAAGGGACTTTTACAATAATTATAATCAACTAGTAGCAGAAGCTAATTGACAGAAGGGACAGACCGACTTTTTTTTCATAGGTCGGGGTCACACTTGCGAATGTGATGCGAGAAACTCGCGTGAGTCTCTCGCATCAATACCCGGCACTGCCACCTGCAATTGGACCGGAGCGTTCAGCTGCATAGAAATACATGGAGCCGCACGCTCCGGTCCCGAGTGCCGGAGGCAGTGCCGGGTAGGGTTGAGCGACTTTTACTTTTTTAGGGTCGAGTCGGGTTTCGCGAAACCCGACTATCTCTAAAGTCGAGTCGAGTGAAATCGGCCGATTATGGCGAAAAGTGGGGGATCGACCGAAACACGAAATCCAATGCAAAGTCAATGGGAATTTTTTTATTTTTTATTATTTTTGTTTTATTTTTTTATTTATTTATTTTCTCTCTCTCTCTCTCTCTCTCTCTCTCTCCCCTCCGTCCCTGAACAGAAAAGCTGGTGTTACACATTGCAAATCGCTACAGCGCACAAGCGACAAGATGACGATAGACGTCCACGCCCCTAAGACCTATGTCATCACTCTGCCCACGCTCCTTCATTGGCTGAAAAAATGGCGACAAGCGCGTCATACGAAACGCGACTTTGGCGCGAAAGTCGCGTACCGCATGGCCGACCCCACACAGGGATCGGGTCGGGTTTCATGAAACCCGACTTTGCCAAAAGTCGGCGACTTTTGAAAATGAACGATCCATTTCGCTCAACCCTAGTGCCGGGTATTGATGCGCGAGGTTCTCGCATCACATTCGCAAGTGTGATCCCGGCCATAAGGTCAGTTTGGTCTTGTAGCTCAGACCGATAGATTCAAGTGAGTGGAGATAAGCAAAAGGAAATACAGTACTATGTAGAAATAGAAGGTGTTACCATTATGGAACCATGCCCCTGAAGAATATGTCAATATGGTGAAACACAACTTGGGCTTTTCACATTATGTTTTACTGATGGTTATCAAGTCTCTTGTAAATTAAAAAAAAACTACACATTATAATTCCCATCTGGCATTGCTTCACTACTGAGAGCATCTCCACTCTCATCTTTTTAGTTTTTTTTAGAGTGAGGTAGAGGCTTACTGCATTAATACGAGTGAATGATATCACATTGAATATCTGTTATGAAGATAAGAACAATCCCTATAGGATTCCATCTGACCCAGACTGCCTAAGCTAAGTCCCATCTCTGCATATGTTGTAACTTGTAATGACATTTTATTTTTTTGTTGATGGACCTGTATGATGGCTTATTTTTTGCAGGACTATTTGCAGTTTTCATTGGTACATATGAATTTTGGATCACCTTCTAGTCAATCATTTTGTAAGGGAGAGAGACAATTCTGTGTTTTTGTGTCCACTGGGCATATTTTTTTCTATTTTATTATTTTTTACAATAAAATCCAATTTTTTTTTACGGAAATTTTTTTTTAATGTGTTATCATACATTTTTATTCACTTTTTTATAAGGCAACGTGACCAAAAATAATGTAATTTATGTGTTCACACGGAATCTTAAGTGACAAGCTAGTTTTATAGTTTGTCTCATTACAGATGAAACTATACCAAGTATAGGTTTTTTTTTCCATTTTTACTGACACGACACTTAAAAATGAGCTATTTAGACGATTTACATTTTTTTAATATTTATTTTTATAAACACTTATTTTTCTTTCAAAGGGAACCTGTCAAATGAAAAATTGCTATTAAGCTGTAGATAAGGGGATAATCTGCATGTTAATAGCATTCTGATCCTGCCCGATGCCCTCACTTAGACCCCTGCTGCTAGGAGGAAATGAACTTCATTCCTCCTGGCAGCATTCAGCTTCCATTCAAGGGGGCGTCGCCGGCACGGCTTCAGTCACCGCCCTGTATATATAGAGTGGCGGCTATAACCCTGTCCCGGCACTGACAGACTTGCTTGCTCATCATTAGAACTGGTTGTCAGTCAGTGCCAGGGGTGCGGTTACAGCCGCCACTCTATATATACAGGGCGGTGACTGAAAGCACATTGGTGCCACCGCTATGACTGAAAGCCGAACGCTGCTGGGAGGAAAAAAGTTAATTTCCTCCCAGCACTGAGAGTCTAAGTGCAGGTGCTGGCCAGGATCAGAATGCTATTAACCTGCAGATTATCCCCATATCTGCAGGTTAAGGCTGGGATCACACATGCGAGAAACACGTCCGTGTCTCGCATGTGAAATCCAAGCTCTGGCGCCGGCACTCCAGAGCGGCGCGTGCAGCTCCATGTGTTCCTATGCGGCCACACGCTCCGCTCTGGAGTGCCGGCGCCAGAGGAGGGATTTCACATGCGAGACACGGACGTGTTTCTCGCATGTGTGATCCTGGCCTAATAGTGTTTTTCATGTGACAGGTTCCCTTTGAGTTTGCAGGTGTAAGGCCGGAGTCACACATGCGAGAAACACGTCCGTGTCTCGCATGTGAAATCCAAGCTCTGGTGCCGGCACTTGGGAGCGGAGCGTGCAGCTCCATGTGTTGCTATGCGGCCGCACGCTCCGCTCTGGAGTGCCGGTGCCAGAGCTTGGATTTCACATGCGAGACACGGACGTGTTTCTCACATGTGTGACTCCGGCCTGATACTTAAAGTAAACCTATCACTAGGTTTGGCCGATAAGAGATACGGCCATCACCTTTCAGGGTTTATACAGTGGGAAAAATAAGTATTTGATCACGTGCTGATTTTGTAAGTTTGTTTACTGACAAAGACATGAACAGTCTATAATTTTAAGGGTTAATGTTAACATTGAGAGATAGAATATCAAAAATAAAATCCAGAAAATCACGCTGCATAAATTATATAAATGTATTAGCATTTTGCAGTGAGAAATAAGTATTTGATCCCCTACCAACCATTAAGAGTTCTGGCTCCTACAGACCAGTTAGATGCTCCTAATCAACTCGTTACCAGAATTAAAGGCAGCAGTCTTACATAGTCATATTTATAAAAGACTCCTGTACGCAGACTCAATTAATCAGTCAAACTCTAACCTCTAAAACATGGGAAAGACCAAAGAACTTTATAAGGATGTCAGGGACAAAATCATAGACCTGCACAAAGCTGGAATGGGCTACAAAACCATAAGTAAGATGCTGGGTTAGAAGGAGACAACTCTTGGTGCAATAGTAAGAAAATGGAAGAAATACAAAATGACTGTCAATCGACATCAATCTGGGGCACCATGCAAAATCTCACCTCGTGGGGTATCCTTGATCATGAGGAAGGTGAGAGATCAGCCTAAAACTACAAGGCTGCAGGGTCCACAGTCACCAAGAAAACCATAGGTAACACATTACGCCATAAAGGTTTAAAATCCTGCAGTGCCCACAGGGTCCCCCTGCTCAAGAAGGCACATGTGCAGGCCTGTCAAGTTTGCCAATGAACACCTGGATGATTCTGTGAGTGATTGGGAGAAGGTGCTGTGGTAGAGATGAGGCAAAAACTGAGGTGTTTGGCATTAACTCAACTCGCCGTGCTTGGAGGAAGAGAATTGCTGCTTATGACACAAAGAACACCATCCCCACTGTCAAGCATGGAGGTGGAAACATTACTTCACCGCATCAATGGGATAATGGATGGAGCCATGTACGCCTGTGCAGGAGCGTGGTGCTGAGGAGATGCATCATCCACAAAAAGCAAACAGGAGGGTGGTATTGCAAGATGAAGGGAGGTGCCGGACCAATACCAGCAATGCCCATCGAACCTGACCGCCCTGGAGGTCAGAATAAGAAAAGTTATTTTTCTTCTCTTGCAGGTTGAGTTGGGGGCTTAAAGACAGCTGTATATAAGCCCTGAAAGGTGATGGCCTTTTATAAAATTTTATATTGCACAGGGACGGGAGGAGATCCCATATCATCTCTCTCATGTTGCTGAAACCTGTAAGCTCCCCTCAGACCGCCTCTCCACTTTCACACTGACTAAAGTTGGGGTGGACGTGGGCCATTTTAAAAGACTGTATCTCAGCCTTTGGCCGGCGTCACACTTAGCGTAGGGAAATACAGTCTGTTTTTTACGGCCGTAATACGCAGAAAAGCTCTTGAACATTGATCCGTATTCAATGCGAGGCTGCGATTTTTTTTCTCCAAAAGTTATCCGCGTGTCATCCGTATGGCATCCATATGGCGAGATTTTCTCACCGGCTTGCAAAATGGACATAGAATGAATCCATGGGCTCAAATATTTGTGAAAACATATAGGCAGTCTATATATATATATACTGTATATGTCATTGAGACACATATATACATATATTTAGATTTAATACAGCGCTAGATAGCAGAAAAGCCGGTAATTCAATTGCCGGCTTTTGCTATCTCCTTCCCAAACCCGACAGGATATGAGACATGGTTTACATACAGCAGAAAAAAGCACAATGTTCCAGCTCAATCAAAATTAAAATGAAATAAACCTTTTAATGAAAAATATTTAAAATACAAAATGCAAAAAATGCTCCTCAGACAACACCATAACCCCTGTGGGAAAAGCAATGCATTTCGATCGTGCTGCTGTCTTTGTCAAACAATTCTTACATACAGTAAACCATTTCATATCCCCTTTTTTTTTTACATATTCCTCACTACTAATGTTAGAAGTGTGTGTGTGCAAAATTTTGTGGCTCTAGCTGTTAAAGTAAAGGGTTAAATCATGGAAAAAATTGGCATGGGCAATTTTCTCCGCCAGAGTGGGAAAGCCAGTGACTGAGGGCAGATATTAATAGCCTAGAGAGGGAGCATGGATATTCCCCCCTTCCCCGGCTAAAAACATCTGCCCCCAGCCACCCTGCTTGTAAAATTATTGAAACCCTTCAGATGGATTTACATCTCCCACCGCTACAGGGGAGTGGGAAGAGAGAGGCTAAGTGCCAGAATAGGCGCATCTTACAGATGTAACTTTTCTGGGGTGGCTGGGGGCAGATGTTTTTAGCCCGGGGGGTGGGGGGCAATATCCATGGTCCCTCTCCAGGCTATTAATATCTGCCCTCAGTCACCGGCTTTCCCACTCTGGCGGAGAAAATTGCGCAGGAGCTCAATCGAATTGTTTCCGTGATTTAACCCTTTATTTTAACAGCTAGAGCCACAAAATTTTGCACACATACACTTCTAACATTAGTAGTGAGGAATACGGTATGTAAAAAAAAATGGATATAAAATGGTTTACTGTATGTACACCATGTCTCATACCCTCTCAGGTTGGGAAGGAGATAGCAAAAGCTGACAATTAAATTACCGTCTTTTCTGCTATCTAGTGCTGTATTAAATATAAATATATACATATATATGTGTGTCTCAATGACATATATATATATATATGTATATATATATATATATATATTTATATATATATATTTCTAACGCATCGGGTATTCTAGAATATGCATGTCCACGTAGTATATTGCCCAGCCCACGTAGTATATTGCCCAGTCACGTATTTATTGCACAGCCCATGTAGTATATTGCCCAGCCACATAGTATATTGCCCAGTTACGTAGTATATTCAAAACAAACAAGATTCCGAACTGAGCGGCACCAGGTAACTAGCAATCTTCACAGGCTATAGAACATATGTGACCGGCCTTCCATCAGACTTAAAAACACAACAATTGATGCATCCATGGGCGGTGCTCTACATATAGCAGAACAATAGAGTTGCACAGTATGTAAGCATAAAAGATTTAGCACTCACCCCAAGATTGCTGAAAAACAATGTCCTTTAGTTCGCTTTATGCGGCATTAGACATCTGTGGAGAGGCGGCAGGTAAAAGTAAGGGGTGCGGGGACAGGAGAACGGACAAATGTGCTTCCACAGGACCCGTGGACATTGGCGGATTTTTTGCGCAATACGCTGACAAATGCAGCATGCTGCGATTTTCTATGCTCGTAAGATGCAGCTGAGAAATATATGGCAGATAGGAGCTGCCCCATAGAGAAACATTAGTCGAAGTGCAATGTGTAGTTTTTGCGCCTCTTATATGTCCATAAAACTCTCTAGTGTGACGCCGGCCTTAATGGCAGATACATTAGTGTTTCAGGGCCGATTTTAAGGCCAGGATCAGATCAGTGAATATTAAATTTTCCCGAAAATTAGGACGATTTTGCAGAAAATTGGGCCGATTCTCATTCATATTCCATACGTGTGCCATCTGTGTATATTTTACATCCTTGTGACATCCATATTTATACATCAACATTTTGAAATGTGCATGATCAAATAGTTTTCTATGTTCAGAACTGTAATGTATCCGATGAAACTGGATGCTTTACAGATGGTCCATGGGATCTGACTTTTTTATGCACCCATAGACTTGAATATGTGCGTCTCATCCAAGATACATGCTGAAATTTTTTTCCCACTCATTAGCGTGTTATGTGGACATGTACAGTCTGTGTGTACTGCAAACAGCACACGGCGCCCACACAACCATTATAGCCAGTATGCTACTGCACATAGTCGATTTTACCCACTGAGAAAAGGTCTGCATGTAAAACGTGAAACATTACTGCAAGCGCTATTTGGGTCCCATTTACAGATTAGACTAGTGCTTGAAAAAAGCAGGCAGCTCCTGCACCTGCCGCTATGTGGATGAGCAAAAGAGCCAAGCTTAAGCTGAGATTCTTGGCTTTAAAATGAGACCAGAATTGCCACTGTAGTTATAACCCAGCCTGCAATATTACAGGTTAAAGTGTAAGTTAGGACTGCTGTCATTTTAACCTCTAATATCTCAGGCTGGGTCAAGACTACAACAGCGAAATATGGCCACTGCTAGCCAGGATATATCTCATACTCAGTTGCCACCCTCAAAGTAAACATGTGATATGTCTTTGCAGGGAACGGGTTAGTCAAGTATGGAATGAACCCTAATGATAAGTAAATTGCCAGTGCTCCAGTTTGTTGCTTAGTTTGGTCACAGAAGAAACTTGTGAGAGTAGATTATATGGGGTAATTCAACTTTTATCTACACAGAACATGAGGTTAATGCATCAGCTTTTTAATACAGCATAATAGGAAGTCTGAAGGACCTTTTACCAGAGAGAAAGTGAAATCAAAGTACAACAAGTATATGCATTACATTCAACTAAGCATATAATAGTAACAACATCGCCATCTACTGTCAGAAAAGTGTAAACTCCTCCTGCACACAAATAAGTCCGTATCTGTTGCATATTTGTCAGCACCCACACAGTTTATCATGTATGTCAGTGAGGATGCAATGATATAAAATGTTATATTCCATGGCGTTAGAAAATAATCTCCATGTACTAACTATAACCTAAACAGTTAGAGGTGCACGGTTACTTTATTAAATGAAAGAATGACTAGCTGCCACTTAGTTGTCATCAAATAGATTAAGAAGTAGCAATGATGGGCAGAAAGAAATCTGAGGAGCAACCAAATAATTGCTATCTCATGGGAATTCTCTTGCACAACCACTTGCCATTTCAATTGTCATACACTGGCAGGGCATGTTTAGTGCTACAGGACGGGGACCAGACAGCAGATGGGCTTCCTTTTACGCATAAGATTATTCCCAGAATGCATTGACAGTTACTTAAAGTTTAGGTCCAGCCATAATTACACAAACAAAGAAAATATTGGTCATTCAATGTCTGATTATTATGTACCGTATTTTTTGGACTATGAGATGCACCAGACCATAAGATGCACCTAGGTTTTGGAGAAGGAAAATAGATTAAAAAACCTGAAGCAAAAATTGTGGTCATGATGCACTGTAATGGGGGGGATCTGCTGCTGACACTGTTATTGGGGTAATGTCCCCATCCCCATGCTATACAAACTGTCAGCTCTGCGCTGACAAAGAAAGTTGCTGATCATGGACTGCGCATGATCTAGCAACTTTCCTAGCTCTGGTGACCTGGATGTCATTATTACGAAATCGGGTCACCATGGCAATGATCGGGACCCTGTGTCACGCCACAGGGTCTCCGATCCAAGGGCAGAGTGACTGTCATCCCTCTGCCAGCTCCCAGAGTTTCATAGCAGTACTTAGGGCGTTAAAGTGCTGGGAGTGGTGTGGCACTTTGTGTCAGATATCAGCTGTCAGAATCAGCTGACACCTGGCGGCGGTCACATGCGCACAGCCTGTGTCACGCCACGGGGTCTCCGATCCAAGGGCATAGTGGCTGTCATCCCTCTGCCAGCTCCCAGAGATTGATCGCAGCATTTAGGGCGTTAAGGTGCTGGGAGCGGTGTGGCACTTTGTGTCAGATATCAGCTGTCAGAATCACCTGACACCGGTCACATGCACACAGCCTGGACGTAATAATCCATCCCACGTCAATGAGGCTCAGGACACATGGACGTATTATTACCAGAGATGAGCGAATTTGTTGGCTCCATCCTTATTCGGCTACCTATAGCGCTTACCGAATAAGCTGCAGAGGGAACCCGGATACCTGGATTACTCCGGCTGACACATGCGTGGATAGCCCAACAAACAGGCTCTGCATGCGCGTGTTGTGACAGTGAAACTACTGCGACACATGCAGCTGCGGCGCTGGACAGCTGGTCAGCAGGAGCGCTCCAGGTATCCGGGTTCCCTATGCAGCCTATTCAGTAAGCGCTATAGCTTGCCAAATAAGGAGAGAGCTGAACAAATTTGCTCATCTCTAATTATTACTGCAAATGTCGTAAAGGGGTTAAAAGCAACAAATTTATTATACATTCATTAACAAGGCGAAAAAGAAAAAGGAGAGCAAAATCCTGTTTTGTTGGCATTTTTCCTTGCTCTCTTCTATATAAATTATAAATGTACTTTATGATGGACTTGGATCCTTCCACATTGGGGGCTGAGAATTTTTTCAACAATAATAATCAAGATAGATTGAAAAAAGGTGCTAATATTATTTATGCAAAAGAAAATAACATCCCTATTGATCAGCATAATTTAAAAGATCCCATGAAAAATTTGGAGAAACTATTAGGGTATGTTTCCATGGTCAGTATTCACTGCGGACTGGATGCTGCGTACAGCTACAGCGTCCAATCTGCAGTGGCCAGATGTTACAGCATAATGGAGGGCATTTTATGAAATCCCATCTCCACTATGTGTGCAGGGACGCCTCCGGCTTCCCTGTGTAACCGGACATGCGGCGCGTCTTTCTAGACCGCAGCATGCCTATTTATCTTGCGGAGACACTCAGTCTCCGCTAGATAAATATCACCGTCCTATGTATAGGATGCCGTGATTCCGCATGGTTCAGTGAACACATGCGGAATCACCATGCATACAAAGGCCGGCAGCGCTTTGGGCGGAGCTGCGTCTAAAGCGCTGCCAATACTGACCATGGCAACATAGCCTTAGAATAAAGACATGGTGCGATTCCACCACTTTACAGACTTACAGTATTTAGTTAAGTGTATGGTCCCGCGAGGTCTTCTTATAAGAAAATGCCCAACATTTAAATATGATGAAGAATTTCTTACATTGTGGGTTGGTATTCTTTTGGATTCCTCGATTAAATACAACTCACCATCATATTTGAAAAAAACTAAATTGGACATAGTAGAAACCACCATCCAAAAAATTGAAAATTGTTTGAGCATACTCAGTCAGATTACTATGTGGCCTCAAAAAAAAAAGAATTAATGAGAATCTAACTAGGGACATACAAGACTATGAAAACAATATGGTTTACAACTGGTATAAATATAATCGAGGTACAGAAAGTCCGAAATCTCTCTCTACTAATGGTAATACTGATTTATCTGATTGCGACATTGAATCATTGGAAACACCATCTACGGCAAATGTGAGGCCTAAAAACATAAAGAAATTTGTGCCATACAAAACACAACTACAAAAAAAGTCACCAAGAGAGCTGGGAGAAAACACCGCAAAGCCACAGCACAATTACTCAAAAAGACAACAAAAATAATATGGACAATGAGGATTTCACAAGTTTGAATCTATCAGCCAGCATTACTGATCAAATTCATATATTAAAAAAGGGATTACATTTTGTACCTACTAGGAAATTTGAACTTTTCCCGATGTTATTGGACCTGAATAAATTTATGAGACGTTTGACAATTAAAAAACATATTTTATAATCTGAGGATGAACAGCATCCTAACAATGCCAAGACTCCAATAAATAATGAATTTTCAAATATGATGTTTATGAAACAACTATCGCTTGTCATTTTTCATTCGTTATCTGAGTCTGAACAGGAATTAACAACATTACAGGACCAATCCTTTTCTAAAACAGTGCCAAATCCAGATTCACATCCCATTAATACACGTAGCACTGTTATGGATGAATGTCAGCATATTGTTGAGGAGGAATTGAAAGTTCTTCATGAAAAAAAAACCATAATAACTTTAAATCAAACCTCACAAAACGTGAACATCAAGCTTAAAAACATTGCAAATGATTGAAAAACTAGTGATAACAAATTTGGATAAGGATGGTTCGATTGTACTTTTAGATAGGGGTCTTTATGAAAGAGAAATCTGGAATATGCTACAGGATGTTAATGTTTATCACCAATTGACAAGTGATCCTACAAATCATATAAAAATGACATGAAGTCAGGAAGGAATGGATGTGGGCGTAACACACACTAAACAGGCTGTATACCTTAATCCACAGTTTCTCAGATTCCACTCTTTTATGCGTTATAAAAAACACACAAAGAAATATCCCCACCTCCACTCTGGCCAATAGTGTTGGGCATCGGCTCACTATCAGAGGACTTGTGTGAATGGCTTGAAGAGTGACTCCAACCACTAGTATAAATTTCACCCAGCTATATTCGGATAGCAAAACATATTCTTAACATCATGAATAATATGAAATGGTCTAGGGTACTCCTGAATACCGTGTGATGTCAATTTATTATACATGGCCATTCCATATGACTTGGCTCTATACACAGTGTCTTATCAAATGTCAACATATACAAATTACTCTGATAACCTAAAAGAATATACACGTCTACTTACTCAGTTTTTACTTACTCTCAATTATTTTTCTCTGCTAGGGGAGTATTTTTTACAATGTTGGGGCTGCACGATGGAAGCCAACTTTTCACCATCTCTGGCTAATGTCTTTACGAATTGGTGGGAAGAAAATTTCATCCATAATGCGTCTAATCCTTTTTGATCTGACATTCTATGAACCGATGTCCGTTCAGTCTGTTAATCCAGAATCCACATTGTCTGAACCGCGCCGATATCCGTTCAGTCTGCTAATCCAGAATCCACACTGTCTGAACCAGCACCGATGTCCGTTCAGTCTGCTAATCCAGAATCCACACTGTCTGAACCAGTACCGATGTCCGTTCAGTCTGTTAATCCAGAATCCACACTGTCTGAACCTGCACCGATGTCCGTTCAGTCCGTTAATCCATAAACTGCACCGTTTGAACCAGCACCAGTGTCTATCCTGTATATGATGCAGAACTCGCACTGTCTGAACCAGTGTCTAGGACTCAGAGTCCGTGTCTGCGATCCTGAACCTTGGGGTCAGCAGCAGCTGCCACAGTACCGGGGACTGTCCTGGAGTAGTACCTGGCAGTTGTTACCTGCAGCTCAATCCTAACTCCACCATCAAGGACTCTGGAGAAAACCAGATAGCCACTTAGCCACTCCCCTCCAGGGTAAGTAGTGAGTCCACAATCCACCAGTGTGACAGTGTCATTTTGGAATGCTGAGCCTCTGTTATGTCAAAACAGCAGAATCCTCAAAAGAATTCATCTAAAGGTGTTTCACAGAATTTTATGTAATTGGGTCATGAAGATTAACCCCTTGCTGACATGCGCCGTATGTGTACGGTGCTGCGGGAACTGCATTTCTGGTAATGGTGCGAGTTCATGCTGAGCACTGCCATGATCAAGTGTGGGTGCGTGTCAGCTCTATATGAGAGCTGACACCCTGCAGCAAAGCCCACGATCAGTGCTAGCACATATCAATGGGCATTGCAGAGGGAGGGAGCTCCCTCTCTGCTCTCATCAGCATAACGCGATTGCGATTGCGGTCTCAATGGTGATCCCAGCCTGAAAGATGGCTGTGGGGTCACCCAGGCACGGTGGCATGTAAGCTCCTGCTCATCTCCTCCTAGCCTGCAATGCACTGTTCTAATGACCTGCAATGCAAAAGCATTGCAGAGTATTAGATCAGTGATCAGTCACTGTAAAGTTGATGTCTAATCCTCAGACAATGTAAAAAAGTAAAAAAAAAAAAGTTTTAAAAAATTGTAAAAATATTAATGTAATAAATTGTAAAAATAAAAAAAAATCTCAAAATAAAGAAAAAAAAAATAAATTATTGATCCAATAAATACATTTATTTATGTAAAAACAAAAACAAAAAAAGTACACACATGATGTTTCCTCACTAGTTAACCAAACAAAAAGTGTAATAAAACGTGATAAAAAAAATGAATGGAAATAAAAATGGTATCTCTATAAAAACGTCATCTTCTCCCTCAAAAACAAGCCATCATACAGCTCCACCAGCAGAAAAATAAAAAAAAGTAATAACTCGGAATAAAGCAATACAAAAATAATTATTTTTTTTACATGATAGGTTTTATTGTGTAAAAGTGCCAAAATACAAAAAAATATACAGTATAATTGTGGTATCGCTATAATCGTACTGATCTGAAGAATATAGTTGACTTATCAATGGTTAATAGTCACACTGGCGCTCACCCTATAACAACCCTGAAGAGCGTTGCTCTTTGAAACGCGTTGGTTGTTTCCTTGTCCCTTTTTGTAGCGGTCCATACTGCATGTGACGTCACTAGTAAGAGGAGCCTATCGGCCATCTTTTTTGGTTACGCGCGGTATCCAGGGAACGCTACCGGCCGGAGCTTCCCTTGACTAGCACTGCGTTCCATTACCCGATACAGAAAGCATCGCAGCCCCGGGTGTACAGGCAGATGAGCAGGTGTCCAGCATTGTTAGTAAGAAGGAACATAAACCAGCTCACCCGTGATTCAGCAACCAAACCTCGGGAGCACGGACCCGCTGTGTCCAGGCGTGCAAGATCCAAAAAAAGAAAGAAATGTCCAGCTTCACCGAGTCAGTAAAAAAGCGTTTTCTTTATTAACAAACTTTAAACATGGAGGATACAGACTTCAGCACAACCATATGGGTAAGAATCTCAACGCGTTTCTGGAGACTAGGCTCCCTTAAACCATTAAGGGTCCAGCATTGTTCCCATATCCAGCAATATCCATAATAATAGAGGTAAGCTGATGGATATTGGCACCTTTTATGAATTGAAGCAAACTATGTGGTCAGTTTAGGGGTTGTGGATGGATTGATTGTGTGTTACTGGTGGCAGTGGCATTATACCACGTGGAATATACTTGGGATTTCTTTATTCTATCTGTTTCTTAAATTCACCGTCTAATTCAATGGCCAGTCCTCTCTCTCTCTTTAGGTATCCTCAAGCACGGTATCTATTTGCTATAATAGTTGACTTATCAATTTTACCTCACATAAAACGACATAACCCCCTCCCCCCCAAAAAAAAACAACTCCTGAATTGCTGTTTTTTCTTTTGTTCCACTTTCAGCAGAAATTGTGGGACAAATTTTTGTGCCATTTTTATCCATTTCCAAGTGTGAAAATGTAAACTCTGGGGTTAAAGCAAAATTTTGGTGGTAAAAATGTAATGATTTTTTACTCACTTTATGATTTCACTGAGAGGAGTAGTTTGTAAAATGGGTGGTTCTGCTATTCTGGTACCTCAGGGGCTCTGCCAATGTGACATGGCATTCTCAAACAAGTCCAGCAAAATCTGAACTTCAATATGGCGCTTCTGATTGTCTGAGCTTTGCACTGTGCCTCAAAAGTAGTTTGACCACACATGGAGTATGTTTGTACTTTGTGAAAATGAAAAAATGGGGCTAAAGAACATTTTTTGTGGAAAAATATTTTTTTTTCATTTTCACAGATCAACGTTGTGAAATTCAGTGAAGCACATGTGGGTTTAAGGTGCTTATCACATGTATAGATACATACCTTCAGAGGTCTAGGTTCAAAAATGTCACTTGTGGGATGTTTCCACTGTTTAGGCACATCAGGGGCTCTTCAAACACGACATGATACCAACAGTTGTGGTTCAAAGTGCTCACCACACATCTAGATACATTCCTTGAGGGGTCTAGTTTCCAAAATAAGGTCAATTGTGGGGGAATTCCACTGATTAGGCACATCAGGGGCTCTCCAAACACGACATGGCGTATGCTAATGATTCCATCAAATTTTGCATTTTAAAAGTCAAATGAAGCTCCTTCCCTTCCAAGCCCTGCTGTACACCCAAACAGTAGTTTTTACCCACAAATGGGCTATTTGTGCGCTCAGGAGAAATGGCACAATGCATTTTTACATTTTGAGATCCATTTTCTCCTGCTACACTTGCAAAAATAAAAAAAATTGGGTCTAGATAAAATATGTTGTGAAAAAAAGTTAAAGGTTCAATTTTTGCTTCCACATTGCTTCAGTTCTTGTGAAGCACCTGAAGGGTAAATAAACGTTTTGGGATACATTGAAGCATTCCAGAGTTATTACTACATAAAATCAGACTAGTTAGAATTGTAAAAGGTGAAAACAGGCTTTGGGGTGAAGGGGTTAAAAATTACATAGTATGTTATTTTAGCCTCAGTTTGTTCATTGTCACAATGGGAAAATAGTTGAAAATGGACTGTAATTTGTTACGCAATTTCTCTTGAATATGGCAATACCCCATATGAAGTTGCACAGTACAGTTTGGGTATATGATATGACTTGGAAGGATGGAGTGATATTTTGACTTTTAGAGCGCAGATTTTCCTTGAGTAGTTTGTGGACAACTGTTTGCAGATTCCCTAATGTGCCAGAACCGCAGAATCTCCCATCAAGTAGCCTCATTTTGGAAATTACACCCCTCTGGGAATTCATCTATGGGTGTAGGGACTATTTTGACTAAACAGTTGTTTACAATAATTTAAGCATGCAGTTGGTGTTGCAAAGCAAAAATTGTAGTTTAGTGCCCAATTCATTGTGCACAGCTTGTGTTTCTGGAGACACACACCCCATAATTTGTTAAAGGGAATCTGTCACCTACTTTTTTGTATATAAGCTTCAGCCACCGCCATCAGGGGCTTATCTACAGCACCTGGGCGGCGGTCTGATCCGATGGGCGTCATGGTCCGGGGCCTCCCATTTTCATAGGATGACGTCCTCTTCTTGTCTTCACGCAGGCGTACTGATTTGCCCTGTTGAGGGCAGAGCAAAGTACTGCAGTGTGCAGGCGCTGGGCCTCTCTGACCTTTCTCGGCACCTGCGCACTGCAGTACTTTGCTCTGCCCTCAACAGGGCAAAGTACGCCTGCGCCGGAGCCGCAGCGTGAAGACAAGAAGAGGACGTCATCCTATGAAGATGGCAAAACGCTAGTTCATTGGGTGAAATTAATTTTTAAGATTGCTTAACGGGAATCTGTCACCATGAAAATGCCATCTAATGTGCAGGCGCCATGTTATAGAAGAGGGGGTGAGCTGAGCAGATTGATATAAAGTTTTGCTAGAAAAGATTCAGTATAACCTGCATTTTAATAGTTTAAACCTCTTCTCTTTCTGGGATTTTCGGTCCAGTGGACTTCTGAGATTTTCCGGTCCTATCAGTGACTGACAACTACCTTTGTATGCACTGAAAGCTGTCAAACACTGATCAAGCCGCGCACTAGACCAAAAATCCCAGAAAGAAAGGAGATGTTTAAATGACTAAAACACTGGTAATACTGAATCTTTTCTCATAAAACTATTTATCAATCTGCTCAGCTCCCCTGCTCTATAACATGGTGCCTGCAGATTAGACGGCATTTTCATGGCGACAGGTTCCCTTTAAGAATTGCCGTTCTTGACAGCACATTGTCCTGTGTAATCAGGACATGTGCTGCCAAGAACAATGACAGCTTATACACAGGTTACCGAACGTTCTGTGGGCATGGGAAGTGCGGTCGGCCTCTCTAGACAGACTATTATATGAATTTTAACAAGATGATCATGGCCGTAAACAATCACCTATCCGCAAGCCGAATGGTGGCCAGCAAACCACTGTATTCATGTAGTATAAATGCATCTTTACTCTACAAACATTTTTATTAATCTCCGCAAAGAAAATTACAATTTGATACAGTTGGCTTTCTGCTTAGAGCCAACTCTAACACATGTTATGACTGTCTTGTGGTGCATTATGCTTTGGATTGTAATTTTATTATTTGAATTGCGATTGGTTAAATCAATTCCCAAAAAAGTTGCAAAAAGGACAGGCCGGAGCGAGCCGCCCCCTCCCCCCCATGGCTAAGCGAAGGCCAGCATGACAATGGGTTGGAGAGGAGGGGGTGGGGCTGAAAGGGTTAACAGTATAGGGGGCGGGGGAGATAGTTGAAGAGAGGGTTAGGGAAGTGTCAGGGGGCGGGGGCCGGTCAGTTCCCGCTCACCAGCACTGAAAGCAGCAGCATGTCAGGTGTGGACGCTGTGCTGCAGAGCCTGAGGGCGGCTGCAGCCTCTCGGCCTCCCGGATGGCTGGAGGCGCAGGTGGCCCACCTGCTGGACGGCGGCGCCGGCGGCAGCGGATCCCCGCCGGCGGTCCCCCATCTTGATCGGCGGGCTCGGCGGACACGGCCCCCCGAGCGCCTATTGCCGGATCCTGGGCTTAGCGCCCCCCGCAGGCGTAGGAGCCCCTCCCGGGACCCTCCAGGCCGGGCGCCGGTAAGAGCAGCGGCGAGTAGGCCCCGGCCTGGGAGGAATCCGACTGCCAGGGGGGGCGCAGCGGCGGTTGCTAGGCCCTCACCTCGTGGTGCGGTGGGGGCGGAGCCAAGACGCGTCGGGCAGCGCTTGGGGCCTAGAGCAGCGGGAGGCCGCGGCGGTGCCGGTTCCGCCGCGCGGTCTGCCTCGGCGGTGAGAGCGGGGCCCAGAGGAGCGGTGGATGGAAGCGGGGCGGGCGGCCCGAGGCAGGATGGCGCTGGGTCGGCCCCTACTACAGTGGCGGGGGGGTCCCCCTGCTCCAGGGCCTTGGAGCGGACAGCCTCTTACGGCGGCCTGGACTGCGGCTGGCGCCGGTCAGCAAGATGTGCCCTCGCCGGTCCAGGCGGCGTCTCCCCCCATCGCGGGGAGTGGGAGCAGCGGGTCTGACGGACACCTCCAAGGCACATCGTTGGACGGGTCGGTGGCGGATTGGGCCGTTCGTGGACGTCCGGATACCAGCACTCCGGCTGGAGGGACCACAGATCCCTTGCAGCCCGGTGAGTATGCGTCTGTGTCTCGTGCTTGTTCTTATGATGCTAGTGCGCCTGCGTTTAGTGGTGGTCAGGGAGCGCTTAGCGGCGTAGCTGCGGCAGGGGTAGCAGGCGGCGGTGAAGCGGCAGGGGTGCGGGAGCTTTTGGTTAATGTGCAGAACCTGCTAGCTAGATTGGACCGTGATGTGGCTCCGCAGGGTTTTTTGGGTGCTTGGTCTGGTGTAACACGGAGTCCGGTTAGTGCGGCAGCAGCGCAGGCCGAGGTTGCGGAGCCAGTTTCGGTTTCTGTGCAGACTGAGAAGGAGAAGGAGTGTAGGGTCCACTTAGATGATAGGGCGCACGGCGAGGTATACGTGTGTTTTGAGGGCCCGTTGGGGGCGCATCTTAAGAAAGAGGTCAGGGAAAAGATTAGTAAGGATGAGTACGTGGAAATTTTTTCACTGCTCCCCTTGGAGAAATTTAACATTGACAAGGGGAAGAAGGAGGATTTAAAAAAGGAGGAGGAAGAAAAGCGGCGTTGGCGTTTGATTCCCCAGACTTTTGCTAATTGGCTTCAAGCTTTTGCCATTTTGGCCAGTGTTATTGGCGAGAAGGCTCCGGAGAATTGCTCGGGGCTGTTTTGCTACATGGATTCCATCAGTGAGGCTCATAGGGTGTATGGCGGTCAGGCGTGGCTGAGATACGATGAGCAGTTTAGGCAGAGAAAAGCTGTGCGGCCGGCTATTAGGTGGGACCAGAAGGATATTGGTCTCTGGTTGCGCGTGATGGCGCAGTACAAGTTCGGCCATCCCTTTCAAGGGGGGGCCGGTGGGTCCGGCCATGGATCTCAGTCCGGTGCAGGGAGCTCCTCAGGCAACGCCGGTCAGGCAGGAGGACAGAAGTTGGGTGTCTGCTGGCAATTTAATGAGGGACAGTGCAAATTTGGAAGCAATTGTAGATTTAAACATTTGTGCTCCCACTGCAGTGGTTCCTCCCACGGAGCCGCAAAATGCTTTAAGAAGGGCAAGACAAAAGCAGGTCCAGGTAATTCCCATGGGGGAGACTCCGGTGATGGTGGAAAGGATGGTCCCTTATCTAAGTAGGTACCCAGATAAGGAAAAGGCGGCACTGTTACTGTCCGGTTTTACGGAAGGTTTTGTTATTCCAGCACCTCCTTTTGTGGTTCCCGTTGTTAGGAAAAATCTGCATTCAGCCTTGTTACACTCTGAGGTGGTTTCAGAGAAGTTACGTAAGGAGGTGGCTTTGGGCCGCATGGCTGGCCCTTTTGACCATGCTCCGTTTGAGGACTTAGTTGTTTCCCCTCTGGGGGTGGTCCCTAAGAAGGAAGCGGGAAAATTTCGCCTTATCCAGCACCTGTCGTATCCTAAGGGTAGGTCGGTGAACGACGGCATTGATCCTGATTTGTGCTCGGTGGTTTACGCATCGTTTGATGAAGCGGTAGCTTGGGTGCAGAGATGCGGAAAAGGTGCCCTGTTGGCAAAGACGGAAATAGAAGCCGCTTTTCGATTGTTGCCGGTTCATCCGTCTAGCGTTAGACTTCTTGGATGTTTTTGGGAGAAAAAATTTTTTGTTGACAGATGTTTGCCCATGGGTTGTTCGCTGTCTTGTGCTCTGTTCGAGGCGTTTAGTTCCTTTTTGGAATGGGTGGTACGGGACGTGTCTGGTTGCGATGCGGTCCTACACTACCTAGACGATTTTTTGTGCATCGGCCCGGCGGGGTCCGATTGCTGTGCAAGGATTTTGAATGCGATTGAATGGGTGGCTTCGCGCTTCGGGGTCCCGCTGGCACCGGGTAAGACGGAAGGCTTGTGTTTCTTAGGCATAGTCATCGATACCGTGCGGTGGGAGTTTCGTTTGCCTGAGGACAAATTGACGGGCCTACGGGAAGACGTTGTGCGAACTGGTCGCCTGCGTAAGGTGCCTTTGCGAGACCTGCAATCTCTGCTCGGTAAGCTTAATTTCGCTTGTCGAGTCATGCCAATGGGGCGAGTTTTTTCTAGGAGGTTGGCTAGCGCTACGGCGGGAGTTAAGGCTCCTCACCATTTTGTGCGGTTATTAGCTGAGCACAAGGAGGATTTGGCAGTGTGGAGTGAGTTCCTGAAGTCATATAATGGCAGGTCGTTGTTTATGGCGGACGTGATTGACAACGAGTCGTTGGAATTATTCACTGACGCAGCCGGAGGTTCGGGTTTTGGAGCATATTTCCAAGGGCAATGGTGCGCGGCAAAGTGGCCTGCGAGTTGGATTTCTACTGGTTTAGTTCGTAACATTGCTCTCCTGGAGATTTTCCCTATTTTGGTAGCGGTGCACTTGTGGCAAGATAATTTTCGGAACAGGCGTGTTCGTTTTCGTTGCGATAACATGGGGGTGGTTTGCGCAATTAATAGTTTGTCTGCATCTTCGCCGCCGGTGGTTTGCGTGTTACGGCGTTTGGTGCTGTTGTGTTTGAATTTGAACGCGCATGTCACAGCGTCGCATGTGCCGGGAGTTCATAACTCCATCGCTGACTCTCTTTCTCGTTTGCAGTTCGATCGTTTTCGGTCATTGGCCCCGGAGGCGGAGATGGTCGGTTTGGAGTGCCCTCCAGAACTTTGGCTAGCGGTGTCCGGGACGCTCAGGCATTGATTACGGCGTCGTTGGCTCCCAGAACCTGGGAGGCTTATCAGGCAACTTGGCGGGAGTGGGAGTTTTTGCTAGCAGCGGAATCTGGTGGGTGGAGCTACCAGGATCAGATCGGGATCCTGTTGTCATTGTTGAGCCGGGGGGCATCAGCGGGTTGGTCTCCCGCAAAAGTGTCAAGAGTCATGGCGGCCCTGGCCTTTGGTTGCAAATTGCGGGGTCAGGAAGATATCACCAAGTCCTTTTTGGTGCAGAGGGCCATAAGAGGTTTTAGGCGGCGGCCCAGAGGAACAGATTCTAGGAGGCCGGTGTCTTTTAACGTTTTGGAAAAATTGGGCGAAGCATTGTCATCACTGTGTTCTTCGTTTTTTGAGCTTTGTTTATTTCGGCTGGCCTTTTCATTGGCCTTTTTTGGGGCCTTTAGAGTAGGAGAGTTGGTGGCACCAAACAAAAAAGGTCCGGGGGGTTTATTGGCCAGGGACGTATTGTTGGCTGGGGGCCAGGTGGAGTTATGGTTGCGAAGGTCAAAGTCGGATCAGGAGGGGCGGGGCAGTAGAATTGTGGTGGGCTCAGTTGCGGGGTCCGTTATGTGTCCAGTCTCTTGCCTTAGCAACTTTTGGGGCCTGCAGCCTAAGCGGGATGGGGCATTGTTATGTCACCAGGATGGTTCCTGCTTGTCTCGATACCAGTTCACGGCGGTTTTCAAAAAGGCGATTTCCTCGGTGGGGTTGGATGGGGCTTGTTTCGCCCCTCACTCCTTCCGGATAGGTGCCGCAACTGAAGCGGCAATTGGGGGATTGGAGGATTCCGCCATTCGTAGGATCGGTAGGTGGCGCTCCAACCGCTTTAGAAGTTATGTGCGGCCACAGGGGGTGGTCGATGGGGTTTTATAGGCTTTATGGAGCGTTTTGCTGCAGTAGGGGACAGTTGTTAAGTTTGTGTTTGTTTTCCAGGTCACCAAGGTTTATTGGTGTGGATTCTTGGACACTCGTACGTGCACTGGGGAGCTCTGCGAGCCGACGTTCGGACGGAGGGCAGGCAACTCGGATTTGATCGAAGCGTCGCAGTCATCCGGTGGCTCGGTTTTCGGGGTATGGCCTGGAATCGCGTGTTGCGGGAAATCCAGAACAGTGTGAGACTGGACAGAGCTCCCGACGTTTTGGTTTTGCACGTGGGGGGTAACGATCTTGGGGTCCGACCTTTTCGGGAGTTGGTTAGAGACATCAAACAGGACTGTTTACGTTTGTGGGTTTTGTACCCGGGATTGACTGTCGTCTGGTCCGAAATCGTGCCGCGGAAACGGTGGAAGCACATGCGGTCTTTGCAAAAAATTGATAAGGCCCGCATAAAGGTGAACAGGGCGGTGTCTGCCTTTGTGGTTAGGAATGGGGGTGCGGCGGTCAGACATTTTGAATTGGAATCTGGAAATGGGGAGTATTGGTTGGCGGACGGCGTGCATTTGAATGCTGTAGGAATGGATTTTTGGGCTCTCGGGTTACAGGAGGGCATTGAGAAGGCCATAGCTTTTCGGTCGGGTGGGGTCTCGGGCCTTTAAGGTTTTCAAAGGCCTCTCGTTGTGGCGGTTGGGGGGAGTCCTTGGAGTTGGTGGAAATTGGTTTGGGGGGTCCATAGGTATATGGCTCCTCTGTTCTGAAGTTTATTATGTTTTGGATCTGGTGATTGGTGGTGGGGAGTTCCGGCAGGGGTGGTCGGATCTCATGTTTTTACCGCGAACAGTGAACCCTCTTGCGGGGTTTTTGGTGCTCCCGAGCCAGGCTTACAACGGCTGGGAGTAAAATATGGTTTGAGTTATGTTCGCGGTATGGTTAAAATCACCAGATTCTTTTGGGCTCCAAGGACTTCCCCTAGTTTTGAAATGTATGCTTTTACATTAATTGTTAACCGTTGTTTTTGTTTAATAAACAGGCTGCTGTGGCCTACATAATTCCAAAGAAACTCTTGTCTCTGTCTTAATTGGGAGAAGGGGTTCGGGTGGTCGCGCTGGGGCAAAAAAGGTAAGGGATGGTAAGAGTGTCAGTAGGGGGTATCTCCCTCTTTTCCAAGAAGCTTCGACAATACCAGGGTCAAGGACAGGCCGGAGCGAGCCGCCCCCTCCCCCCCACGGCTAAGGGAAGGTCAGCATGACAATGGGTTGGAGAGGAGGGGGTGGGGCTGAAAGGGTTAACAGTATAGGGGGCGGGGGAGATAGTTGAAGAGAGGGTTAGGGAAGTGTCAGGGGGCGGGGGCCGGTCAGTTCCCGCTCACCAGCACTGAAAGCATCCCTCCCTCCCGCCCTTTTTGGTTTGTGGTTCTGTGGGTGTAAATTACTCGCGGTGAGCGGGTGGTTTTAGTATGCACATGGTTCTTTTTGGGTCATTGCGGCCTGGGCGGTTGGGGGGAGTCCTTGGAGTTGGTGGAAATTGGTTTGGGGGGTCCATAGGTATATGGCTCCTCTGTTCTGAAGTTTATTATGTTTTGGATCTGGTGATTGGTGGTGGGGAGTTCCGGCAGGGGTGGTCGGATCTCATGTTTTTACCGCGAACAGTGAACCCTCTTGCGGGGTTTTTGGTGCTCCCGAGCCAGGCTTACAACGGCTGGGAGTAAAATATGGTTTGAGTTATGTTCGCGGTATGGTTAAAATCACCAGATTCTTTTGGGCTCCAAGGACTTCCCCTAGTTTTGAAATGTATGCTTTTACATTAATTGTTAACCGTTGTTTTTGTTTAATAAACAGGCTGCTGTGGCCTACATAATTCCAAAGAAACTCTTGTCTCTGTCTTAATTGGGAGAAGGGGTTCGGGTGGTCGCGCTGGGGGAAAAAAGGTAAGGGATGGTAAGAGTGTCAGTAGGGGGTATCTCCCTCTTTCCCAAGAAGCTTCGACAATACCAGGGTCATAGGCACGGCATCCTGCATCTCTCAAAATTCAGCTGAAAATTTCTGGCACAGATATTCATTGTGTGAATATTGCGCTATTATAAAATTAAAAAGAAGCATGTTGACTCACTTAATACATTAACCACCTACAATTACGGGAAAAACCTCATTATGACATCACTCCGCTCCTGTGGTCAATGCCTTACATCACAGTAATTTAAAGCTGGACATAATTAGAGATATTACACAGAAGAGTATGAGCATTCAGGAAATGACTTAATCATCACTATAATACCTTTACCTGAATAGTACTCATGCTGTACAAACACCTAAGTGAAGAATGCACAAGTAACATGGGTGGGGGAGTGTAGAAGCAAACTGTGGCATTCGTATCAGTTTACATGACAGTAAACAGGGTCTGGAATCAATAGTTATACAGATTTATTCGTAGAAATAAGGTGTCTCAAACAGGAAAAATCCCTATTCCTTAGGCAAGTGATAGCCTGCAGCGGTCAGGTGACTGAGCGATCCATCATCAGAGAAACTAACAATAACTCTCTACTTTAGTCACCTGGCTGCTGAAGCCAATCACCGAACTCAGCAGTTCTAAATATTACATCACTAGAACTTCCTTAAAGGGAGTCTGTTATTCCAAACTGACCCCATTAACTAAGCACACACTCTTATAGGGAAAAAAAACCTATAAAAATTCTACATTTAGTGTTCTAGTGACTACCTCCATTCTGCAGAAGCTGCAGATTAATCAAATATGCTAATCGTGATGCTCGGTGCACCCTTGGTGTGGCACCAGTGCACCCTTGGAGTGACACCAGTGCACCGTATCACTCACTGGTTTGGCATGCCCCGGCCTGAGCTTTCTCTGCAGACAATGCTGCTACAGGCAGGCTGCGCTATCAGTCACCAATGATGGAGGTGGGGGCATATTGGCCTTGCCAAGGGGACACCAAGCACAATCATTAGCATTAATGATTAAACGTCAATTTCGGCAGAATGGAGTCAATGATTAGAACAGAAAAGGTGTGATTTTTTTTTATAAGAACTATATCAGCCACTAGGATGTATGCTCAGTTTATACTGGAATTTGGGGCTGACAGATTCCCTTTAACATGTCAACACCTAAACCTTCTGATAAACCCCCCTCCACAAAAAAAACTAGCATATTATAGAATGTTTTTGTATACTATTGTATTATGTATACTATCTTCTTTTTTTATGATGAATAGTCTAACAACACTATGCCAATTGCATGAAACATCTCTTCCCTTGCTTTTTCTTGTGTAATTACATTCTTAGCTGACATAGAGTTTGAGGGCTTTGACTTCACCATTCACAAGAGAACATCTTGAGAACTTACAATTAGCCACAGGCTCATCCAGGGAAATTTCATCCACCTCCCACGGTTTAAAGGAATTATAAGCTCACAAAAGCTTTCTGACCTCTGAAGTTATCAAAATTGCCTATTAGTAATCCACAGGGAGGATCTGAAGTAAAAAAAAAATGTGCTTTTTATTTAAACATATGCCCATTATCTCACCTGTATATTTCCAGTTTCCTTCTTTCTTTTTCAGTATGAGGAAACCTGAGATAAGCTCACTTATCACAGCAGGGACCAGGCCAGCCAGCAGGAACCAGGCCAGCATCAAAACTCCTGATGTAAGTATTAAAGGACACAAAGCTTTTTATATTTAATTTGTATAGTTGCTAACTAGTGTACTTATACTTGCATATCCAAAAACATCAATTATGTCTTCTTCTGGGAGCCCTCCCTCACAATCTCGGCGAATTAAGGTAATTAAAAAAATTGTTTTTTTTGTTTTTGGAAAATTTTTTGGTTAACACTATATGCATTAATTATGTTTTCACAGGAAGTTAAAGCAGCAGAGGGCCTCCCAGAAGGAGACTGGGTGGGTGGAGAAATGCCAGGAGCGGGCGTGCAGAGTGTAAGTTTAGCAGAAACAGTTCCTACAGACATCACAGTGCACCCAACACATAAAAAACAGATCATCATACAACACAGTACACACAAAACATATGCCTACATCCAACATAATGTTTTTTTTACTAGTCTGCTGCACGTTCTGGCCAGGGTCGGCGTCGCGATCGCCGCAGAGGTCAGCATACAGTAAGTACCCTTATTTTTTTTTGTACTAGATGTGGATTTTAGTTTAATTTTTTTTGCTTTTTTTATTTTTTTACAGTCTTCACAGCGTGCTCCCGACTCGGATGGTGAGGAGGGGGGTCTAGATGTGGACCGCCTCATCAAAGAAGTACGCAAGCGGTAGCCGCTGTGGAACATGGCTGACCGCAGCTATGCTGATCAATTCATCACCCGTCGGCTCTGGGATCAAGTATGTTTTATTGTTGTGGACAACTTCGGCAGCAGACTCAAGCGCATAAGTATTCACATTTCAGGAATTTAGGTTGCAGGACGGAATGTGTTGTAACCAAAATGTGTTTTCTCACTTTACAGGTGAAAGGGTAATGAAGCGGTGGCGGTCACTCAGGGATCGCTTGAAGAGGGAGTTCAACAAGGAGATGCAGGCCCCGAGTGGATCGGGAGGACGCAGGAGCCATTACAAGTAAGCAAGAGCCCTGTCGTTCCTCTGGTCGACGATGGTGAGAAGAAGGTAAATATTCCACAACCCATTTATGAAGTCACAATGTTTACATGTCTAACCTTATTTTTGAGTTTCAGTCATGGCTATACAATATCAATATATTATTTTTCTTTTCTTTGACAGCACCGTCTGCAGCACTTGGGAGCCTGCTGCTGAGTTGGACCCCTCTGGAGCGATCTGACAGGAGTCCACCACCGGGGACCACGTCGATGGATCCGACCCCTCTGACCGTTCCCTCACTTCTGGTCCCTCGGCCCCATCCACCAGTGCTGGAGCATCATATCAGACTTCGTCACATGAAGTTGCTGGTGACGAGTTAGCTTTCCCTTAACCCCACCCCTCTGACACTGCCGCCACCTCTAGTACACCTGTGGGTTCTGGGCCGCAGCGCTAGAGGGGTCAGGAAAGGAGCTATGCGCCTGAGCTTTCACATCTGAATCCAGCCTTCCAGAACTCGATCAAACTTTTGGCCGCGCAAATGACTGCTGGGTTCAACATGCTGAACAAAAGCATCCTTGAACTCAGCAGTCGTCTGGATAGTATGCAATCATATTTTTTTTTCAGGCAGTCCTCGCGAGCATGGAAAATCTAACTCCTGACCAGCAGATGCATGTAATGCAAGGCTGCCATGTTACTCTAGCGCAGGCCACCTCCCAAGACCCTCTACATACCCCAGTCGTTCCTCCCACACCTCCCCCCCAGCCGCTGTCCCTCCTACCCATCCTTCCCAGTACCAAAATCCTTCCCAGTACCAAAATCCTTCTCAGTACCAAAATCCTTCCCAGTACACAAATCCTTGGCGTTACCAAAATCCGTCCCAGTTCCAAAATCCATCCCAGTTCCAGATGCCTTCCCTACAGTTTCCTTCCCTGTTGCATATTCCTTCCCTGGCCCAGCTTCCTGTACCTTATAATTTCCTACCTACACTAACCCACCCCCTGTCCAACCTGTCCTCCCTGCTCATCCTCATGTTTTCTCCACCCCTTCCACGTCAGATCAACCCCAACCCGGTCGCCTTTCCCCCACTATCGATGTGGTCCACCCTGCCAACCCCTCCGATAGTATCTCATCTCAATCGCTGTGCAGTGATCGGATGCATCCAAAGACGTTGGCGACGTCGGTGACGAAGGATGCGCTGTCTTGTTTCCTCCTTTTCCCAAACAATCACTGCCAACCTATTGGCCTCAAAAGCAAAATCCGCATAGATGGTCACAATATTTGCTATAACTCCTTCCATTTCTGCCACTTGTTCTACAACCTCTCACAGATGGGGTGTTAAAACATTCAATATCTAGCTTTCCATTATTTTACAGTAGCCAATCACGCTTTGGGAGCCTCCCATTGATATGAAAAAAGGGATCCGTCGAGAAAACGGATGAAAAAAATGGAAAAACTGATGCAACAGATGCAACGGATCCTGTTTTTTTACGTATCCGCTAGACAGATCCGTCGAAAAACAGAATTTGTTGTTCTCGTTTTTCACTATTTTTGACGGCTCCGTCGCTCTGTCGTGAGGACGGATTGTGAATGATGCCAGAAGACTGACGTGTGAAAGAGGCCTTAACCCCTTTCTGACCTCGGACAGGATAGTACGTCCGAGGACAGATCCCCTGCTTTGATTCGGGCTCCGGCGGTGAGCCCGCATCAAAGCCGGGGCATGTCAGCTGTTTTGAACAGCTGACATGTGTCCGTAATAGGCGCGAGCAGAATCGCGATCTGCCCGTGCCTATTAACTAGTTAAATGCCGCTGTCAAACGCAGACAGCGGCATTTAACTACCGCATCTGGCCGGGCAGCCGGAAATGACGGCATCGCCGACCCCCGTCACATGATCGGAGGTCAGCGATGCTTCTCCATTGTAACCATAGAGGTAATTGAGACCTCTATGGTTACTGATCGCTGGTAGCTGAGAGCGCCACCCTGTGGTCGGCGCTCACAGCACACCTGATTTTCTGCTACATAGCAGCGAACAGCAGATCGCTGCTATGTAGCAGAGGCGATCGTGCTGTGCCTGCTTGTAGCCTCCCATGGAGGCTATTGAAGCATGGCAAAAGTAAAAAAAAAAGTTAAAAAAAAAGTTAAAAAAATAAAAAATATATACCGTATATACTCGAGTATAAGCCGAGATTTTCAGCCCAAATTTTTGGGCTGAAAGTGCCCCCCTCGGCTTATACTCGAGTCACGGTAGCGGTGGGGTCGGCGGGTGAGGGCGCTGAGGTATACTTACCTAGTCCCAGCGATCCTCGCGCTGTCCCTGCCGTCCCACGGGCTTCGGCGCTGCAGTTTCTTCCTCTCTTCAGCGGTCACGTGGGACCGCTCATTACAGAAATGAATAAGCGGCTCCACCTCCCATAGGGGCGGAGCCGCTTATTCATTTCTCTAATCAGCGGTGCCGGTGACCGCTGATAGAGAAAGAAGCTGCGGCACCGAAGACAGGAGGGGACAGCGCGAGGATCGCCAGGACTAGGTAAGTATAGCATATTCACCTGTCCTCGTTCCAGCCGCCGGGCGCCGATCCATCTTCCCGGCCGGCGCCTCCATCTTCCCGGCGTCTCTGCTCTCTGACTGTTCAGGCAGAGGGCGCGATGACGCATACAGTGTGCGCGGCGCCCTCTGCCTGATCAGTCAGAGCAGAGACGCCGGGAAGATGGAGGCGCCGGAACGAGACGCCGGGAGCTGCAATCAAGGGAGGTGAGTATGTGTTTTTTTTTCTTTATTGCGGCAGCGGCGGCACAAATTTATGTGGAACATCTATGGGGCACAGTGAACGGTGCAGAGCACCGTATATGGCACAGCACAGCTATGGGGCACAATGAACGGTGCAGAGCACCGTATATGGCACAGCACAGCTATGGGGCACAGTGAACGGTGCAGAGCACCGTATATGGCACAGCACAGCTATGGGGCACAGTGAACGGTGCAGATCACCGTATATGGCACAGCACAGCTATGGGGCACAGTGAACGGTGCAGAGCACCGTATATGGCACAGCACAGCTATGGGGCACAGTGAACGGTGCAGAGCACCGTATATGGCACAGCACAGCTATGTATGGGGCACAGTGAACGGTGCAGAGCACCGTATATGGCACAGCTATGGGGCACAGTGAACGGTGCAGAGCACCGTATATGGCACATCTATGGGGCACAATGAACGGTGCAGAGCACCGTATATGGCACAGCTAGGGGGCACAATGAACGGTGCAGAGCACTATATGGTTCACACCTATGGGGAAATATGAACGGTGCAGAGCACTATATGGCACAGCTATGGGGAAATAATGATCTATTTTTATTTTTGAAATTCACCGGTAAATGCTGCATTTCCACCCTAGGCTTATACTCGAGTCAATAAGTTTTCCCAGTTTTTTGTGGCAAAATTAGGGGGGTCGGCTTATACTCGGGTCGGCTTATACTCGAGTATATACGGTAAAAGTTTAAATCACCCCCCTTTTGCCCCAATCAAAATAAATCAATTAAAAAAAAATCAAATCTACACATATTTGATATTGGCGCGTTCAGAATCGCCCGATCTATCAACTTAAAAAAAGTATTAACCTGATTGCTAAACAGCGTAGCGAGAAAAAAATTAGAAACGCCAGAATTATGTTTTTTGGTCGCCGCGACATTGCATTAAAATGCAATAACGGGTGATCAAAAGAACGTATCTGCACCAAAATGCTATCATTAAAAATGTGATCTTGGCACGCAAAAAATAAGCCCTCAACCGACCCCAGATCATGAAAAATGGAGACGCTACGAGTATCGGAAAATGGCGCAATTTTTTTTTTTTTTTTAGCAAAGTTTGGAATTTTTTTTCACCACTTAGGTAAAAAATAACCTAGACATGTTAGGCCTCTTTCACACTTCAGTTTTTTGGCGTCAGTCACTACCGACATAGTGACTCATCGACGGATCCGTCACAATTGTTGCGAAAACGGTTCTAACGGATCCGTTTTTTTGACGGATCCGTTACTCGGGGGTTGTCTGGGAGAAGTATCTACTTTTTGGAGCATGCGCAATTGAAAAAACGGATTGGGGCGACGGATCCGCCGAAAAAACGGTTGCGGCGGATCCGTCGCCCATAGGCGCCCATTCTATGGAATGGCGGACGCGACGGATCCGTCGCGATCCGCCATTTCGGCGTTGACAAAAAACGTTCCAATGTCCGTCTATTTTCAGAAAACGTCCGCCAAATTTCGACGGATCCGTCGCATGGCGGATGGAACGGACGACCATCCGTCACAATCCGTCACTAATGCAAGTCTATGGGAAAATAACGGATCCGTCAAAAAAAAATGACGGATCCGTTATTTGAGGAAAATGGCGGTTTTAGACTGATGCCAAATAACTGAAGTGTGAAAGAGGCCTTAGGTGTCCATGAACTTGTAACGACCTGGAGAATCATAATGTCAGGTCAGTTTTAGCATTTAGTGAACCTAGCAAAAAAGCCAAACAAAAAACAAGTGTGGGATTGCACTTTTTTTGCAATTTCACTGCACTTGGAATTTTTTTTCCTGTTTTCTAGTACACGATATGCTAAAACCAATGATGTTGTTCAAAAGTACAACTCGTCCCGCAAAAAATAAGCCCTCACATGGCCAAATTGATGGAAAAATAAAAAAGTTATGGCTCTGGGAAGGAGGGGAGCGAAAAACGAACACAGAAAAACGAAAAATCCCAAGGTCATGAAGGGGTTAAACCTCACAACAGCTGGATTTGTCTATGGACATTTTAAAAATGAGCCGTCTATAGGTCGCTAAACTTTTATCTAGTATAAATATGTTCTCTATGTGTATGTGTAGGCAGATTCCACCTGGAACCCACCTGAAAAAGCATTGCTAAACTGCCACAAATGATTAACAAAAATGCACAGCAATGTAAAAATTACATTGCTGTGCAAATGTTCACTTCATTTCTTTTAACCACTTCAGGCTTCAGAAACTGCGAAGCGGTTAAAAAATTAGCACGCTCATTCTTTGGGTGGAGCATCTGTAAAAAAATGACGGCTAAGGCGGCCGTCACACTATCAGTGTTTGGTCAGTATTTTACATCAGTATTTGTAAGCCAAAACCAGGAGTGGAACAATTAGAGGAAAAGTATAATAGAAACATATGCACCACTTCTGCATTTATCACCCACTCCTGGTTTTGGCTTACAAATACTGATGTAAAATACTGACCAAATACTGCTAGTGTGACGGCAGCCTAAGCCAGTAGTGAAGCTGCTTCAGGAAAAAGACCACCAGCTACATACCGAAGTGGTTTTGCACATAAACTTACGTCAGAATTACATTTAGGCCGGCTTCACACTCAGCGTATGAAAATACGGTCCGTTTTTTACGGCCGTAATACGCTGAAAAGTCCCCAAAATAGTGGTCCGTAGCTCCTCCGTAGGCAGGGTGTTTCAGCGTTTTTTGCGCATGGCATCCTCCTTATGTAATCCGTATGTCATCCGTACTGCGTGTTTTTATCGCAGGCTTGCAAAACCGACATACGGCTATACAAGGGATCCATGTGTTAAAAAAAAACAAAAACATATATACTGTCTATATATATATGTCAGTAGACACATATATGTATACTAGATGGCAGCCCGATTCTAAAGAATCGGGAGTCTAGAATCCATATATACTTGAAATTCGGCAGGAGCTTGAAGAGCAACGTCACTGGGCCCGCCTCCACGCAGTAGAAACTTGCTGTGAGGTAAAAATTCAAAAATCACACCAAAATGGCGGGCGGAGTGTGTCACAGTACGGCACGTTTCTGATTGGTCGCTCGCAGCAGGCGGCAACCAATCAGACACTGGACACTGTTGACGTCACTTATCTCCGGACATTAGCTCCGGACATTAGCTCCGGACATTAGCTCCGGACAAAGCCACGGAAGTTGGCACAAATTGCAGGAAGTATTATTCTAGGCAATTATATATAAGATATATTAATATTTCATCCAGCGCGATATAGCAGAAAGCCGGTAATTCAATTACCGGCTTTTGCTTTCTCCTTCCTAAACCCGACATGATATGAGACATGGTTTACATACAGTAAACCATCTCATATCCCCATTTTTTTTGCATATTCCACACTACTAATGTCAGTAGTGTGTTTATGCAAAATTTGGCCATTCTAGCTAGTAAATTAAAGGGTTAAATGGTGGAAAAAATTGGCGTGGGCTCCCGCACAATTTTCTCCGCCAGAGTAGTAAAGCCAGTGACTGAGGGCAGATATTAATAGCCTGGAGAGGGTCCATGGTTATTGCCCCCCCCCTGGCTAAAAACACCTGCCCCCAGCCACCCCAGAAAAGGCACATCTGGAAGATGCGCCTATTCTGGCACTTGGCCACTCTCTTCCCATTCCCGTGTAGCGGTGGGATATGGGGTAATGAAGGGTTAATGTCACCTTGCTATTGTAAGGTGACATTAAGCCAAATTAATAATGGAGAGGCGTCAATTCTGACACCTATCCATTATTAATCCAATACTAGTAAAGGGTTAAAAAAAACACACACACATTATTAAAAATTAATTTAATGAAAAAATCACAAAGGTTATTGTATTAATTTATTCTACTCTCAATCCACTCACTGAAGACCCTTGATCTGTAAATAAAAAAAAAAAAATAAACCAACAATATACATACCTTCCGAGGATCTGTCACGTCCAACGATGTAAATCCATCTGAAGGGGTTAAAATATTTTGCAGCCACGAGCTTTGCTAATGCAACGTTGCTCATGTCTGCAAAACCCCGGAGAATGTAGGTAAAGTAGGTCATTGACCTATATTTACCTGCATTTGCGGTGAGGCACCCTCTGCTGGCTGTTCCTAGATCGTGGGAACTTTCCTAGAAAGCTCCCTGGCTCGAGATCATAAGAGGGCGCCCTCTGCTGGTTGTCCTCATATGAACTCGAGCCAGGGAGCTTTCTAGGAAAGTTCCCACGATCTAGGAACAGCCAGCAGAGGGCGCCTCACCGCAAATGCAGGTAAATATAGGTCAATGACCTACTTTACCTACATTCTCCGGGGTTTTGCAGACATGAGCAACGTTGCATTAGCAAAGTTCATGGCTGCAAAATATTTTAACCCCTTCAGATGGATTTACATCGTTGGACGTGACAGATCCTCGGAAGGTATATATATTGTTGTTTTTTTTTTTTTTTTTTTATTTACAGATCGAGGGTCTTCAGTGAGTGGATTGAGAGTAGAATAAATTAATACAACAACCTTTGTGATTTTTTCATTAAATTAATTTTTAATAATGTGTGTGTGTTTTTTTTAACCCTTTACTAGTATTGGATTAATAATGGATAGGTGTCAGAATTGACGCCTCTCCATTATTAATTTGGCTTAATGTCACCTTACAATAGCAAGGTGACATTAACCCTTCATTACCCCATATCCCACCGCTACACGGGAATGGGAAGAGAGTGGCCAAGTGCCAGAATAGGCGCATCTTCCAGATGTGCCTTTTCTGGGGTGGCTGGGGGCAGATGTTTTTAGCCAGGGGGGGCAATAACCATGGACCCTCTCCAGGCTATTAATATCTGCCCTCAGTCACTGGCTTTACTACTCTGGCGGAGAAAATTGTGCGGGAGCCCACGCCAATTTTTTCCACCATTTAACCCTTTAATTTACTAGCTAGAATGGCCAAATTTTGCATAAACACACTACTGACATTAGTAGTGTGGAATATGCAAAAAAATGGGGATATGAGATGGTTTACTGTATGTAAACCATGTCTCATATCATGTCGGGTTTAGGAAGGAGATAGCAAAAGGCGGTAATTGAATTACCGGCTTTCTGCTATATCGCGCTGGATGAAGTAATAATATATATACATATATGTGTCTCAATGACATATATATATATACCTATTCTATGTGTACACATTTATTCTACCTATTCTACTGTAAGCTGTCAGTGTGATTTTACTGTACACCGCACTGAATTGCCGGCTTTTCTCTCTAACACCGCTGCGTATTCCTCGCAAGTCACACTGCTGGTCCGTGTGTAATCCGTATTTTTGGGGCTTCCATAGACTTTCATTGACGTTTTATTTGCGCAATACGGTGACAAACGCAGCATGCTGCGATTTTCTACAGCCGTAGAAAGCCGTATAATACTGATCAGGAAAATACGGCGGATAGGAGCAGGGGCATAGAGAATAATTGTGCCGTATTTTATGCGAGTTTTACGGACGTAGTTTCTGCGCTCTTACGTCCGTAAAACTCGCTAGTGTAAGGCCGGCCTTAGTATACACATACCCTAATGTGGGTTTATAACTTTTGCATGACGCAGCCAAGGTATCTGGAAGCCACATGGACACATCAATAAATAAATAAATAAATAACATTCATCGTCTCACAGGGCATATTTGATCTAATTTAATAAATCTATATTCTTAACTATATTCTACCTATATTCTTTTGTTACTTATGCGGATCTTTCTCTAAGGTCTCATACAGATGTCTATTTCTCAAGGATGTGTTCTATCTATGTTTTTCAAGTATAGCACATGTACCTATTAGGCTGTGTGCACACGTTGCTGATTTTTCGCTATAAAAACACTATAAAACCGCAAAAAAACCAGCATACATTATGCATCCCATCATTTAGAATGAATTCCGCAATGTTCGCGGAAAAAAACGCATCGCGGTAAAAAACGCAGCATGTTCATTAATTTTGCAGATTTTCCACTATATAATGCATTGGGAAATGTCTGGAAAATTCTGCAAAAAAACGCACCAAAAACGCTGCAAAAACACGCAAAAAAAACCGCATGCAGATTTCTTGCAGAAAATTTCAGGTTTTTCTCAGGAAATTTCTGCAAGAAATCCTGAACGTGTGCACATAGCCTTATAGTGGTTGTTCACTTGTCTATGTCTGAGTAGCCAAATGAGAAGGGTGTGTGTTGCTGCTTATGCCACTTTGAATTTGGGATGTTTCATGCTTTATACTGTGCTAACGCTATCTGTTGCATGCTAACTGTCTGGATATCAGAAAATTAACACCCTCAAATTTGTGGTGAACAAATGACCAATCACTGCATGTTCTCAGTAACTGAAGACCTGCTGTTGATATATTAATGTGGTTAAATGGGTTGTCTAGCCTTAGGGAACAAGTCTGCCATCTCTCTATGTGACTGCAGACTTGTGAATCTTCACATTGTGCGCAAAGCATGCTGTAAGGATTTTACCCTGACTAAATTTCCATTCTGACTAAATGTGTCCAGCTTCGCTCACTACACTTGCTTTGAGCGAGCTCGCACATGTCTAGTCGGCACGAGATCGATCACTTGTATGAAAATTATATACTTGTGGTTGCGTGGCTGTTATCCCGGCACCTGCACTATGCGTGCTGTAAGGATTCATAAGTCTGCAGTCATATAGCGTGACTGCAGACTTGTACCCTAAGGCTGGACAAGCTCTTCAACGGCATTAATATCTCAACACCAGGTCTTCATTCATCGCAAACATGCACTATCTAGTCATATGTTCAAAGCAATTTTGATCACAGTGTGCGTGCTGTGAGGATTCTCCGGTGCCAATATTGTGTGTGGCATCCACGTGATCACAAGTATGTGATTTGCATACATGTTTTGCATACATGACGTCGTATGTCGACTAGACGTGTGGCCTTGCTAAATGCTAGTGAATTAAGCAAAGCTGGACACGTCTAGTCGGAATGTGGTCAGAAGAACACAAATTGCATACTTGTGGTCATATGACTGCAGTCTCCTGTCATTGGCAAATCCTCACAGTGCGCAATGCATGTATTGTGAGGATTCACAAGTATTTAGTCACATAGAGTGACTGCAGACTTGTACCCCAAGACTGGACAACCATTTAAAGTTACCGTGAGACAGTATGATATGGAATGTATTAAAGGGACTCTGTCACCTGAATTTGGAGGGAACAATTTTCAGCCATGGAGGCAGGGTTTTTGGGTGTTTGATTCACCCTTTCCTTACCCGCTGGCTGCATGCTGGCTGCAATATTGGATTGAAGTTCATTCTCTGTCCTCCATAGTACATGCCTGCACAAGGCAATCTTGGTGATCTCAGTCACACAGCTTAAGAGTTGTGGACAGATATCCAGGCAGAGAAAGAGCAATGGTTATCTCCACTGAATCTGGAGCCAGAGAAGGCTGTATGTGATAACGTAGCAAACCTGGTGGTGCACCGTAGAGGGTGGTGGCTGCTTCTGTGCCATTATAAAAGTTACTGCTGTAGGTCAATTGATCAGTTACCTACCTGTGTTACTTTCCTTACATTTTTCTACCAATAGTACTTTATGAAACTGATGTTTGTGCCAAAATAACGGTAAGTAGAAAAGGGAAGAAAGCAAGTTTAAAGCGGACCTGTCACCACATTTGACCGATATGAGATAATGCCACCACCTTTCAGCCCTCAAATACAGCATTCTATAATGATGTACAGTATATCTTCCCTCAACCCGACCTGCAAGGCAAGAAAAATAAATCTATAATATAACGCTGGGAGCGTCACTCTGTCCGAAGCCTTTATAGACTGCGCAAGCGCAAGCGCCGGCGCAGTCTGGCCCCCACAGAGTGACACTCCCAGGAGATCGCTGTATGCGTAAACACTGAACGCACACCGCGATCTCCACCGGAGAGTCAGGGAGGGTAAGTATATTCACCGGTCCCCCGTTCCAGCGCTGTGTGCGGCTCCGTCTCCCGGGTCCTCTGCTGTAACGTTCACAGTTCAGAGGGCGCGATGACGCGCTTAATGTGCGCCGGCGCCGCGCTCTGACTGAACAGTCACAGCCAGAGGAGCCGGAAGATGGCGGCGCGCAGCGGTGGAACGGGACAGACAGGTGAGTATAGCAAGTGCTGGGGGGCCTGAGCTAGCGGTGACTCCGGCACCTGACCCCCACAGCGCGCCGGTGTCCCCGCCTGCTCAGGCCCCCCCAGCACTCGGCGCCCAGCGACGATAGGCGAGTATGGTATTTTTTTTTTATATATGGCAGCAGCATACAGGGCATATACAATGAAGCATCTTATGGGGGGCATATACAATGAAGCATCTTATGGGGGGCATATAATACAATGGAGCATCTTATGGGGGGCATATAATACAATGGAGCATCTTATGGGGGGCATATAATACAGTGGAGCATCTTATGGGGCCATCAACCATAATGGAGCAGTGTACGGGGGCATATATTATGGAGCATCTTATGGGGGCCATAAACCTTTATGGAGCAGTGTACGGGGGCATACAAACTGGAGCGTCTTATGGGGGCCATAAACCTTTATAGAGCAGTGTACGGGGGGCATACAAACTGGAGCTTCTTATGGGGGCCATAAACCTTTATGGAGCAGTGTACGGGGGGCATACACACTGGAGCGTCTTATGGGGGCCATAAACCTTTATGGAGCAGTGTACGGGGGCATACACACTGGAGCATCTTATGGGGGCCATAAACCTTTATGGAGCTGTGTACGGGGGCATACACACTGGAGCGTCTTATGGGGGCCATAAACCATTATGGAGCAGTGTACGGGGGGCATAGACACTGGAGCGTCTTATGGGGGCCATAAACCTTTATGGAGCTGTGTACGGGGGCATACATACTGGAGCGTCTTATGGGGGCCATAAACCTTTATGGAGCAGTATACGGGGGCATACACACTGGAGCGTCTTATGGGGGCCATAAACCTTTATGGAGCAGTGTACGGGGGCATACACTATGGAGCATCTTATGGGGGCCATAAACCTTTATGGAGCAGTGTACGGGGGGGGGGGCATACACTATGGAGCATCTTATGGGGGCCATAAACCATAATGGAGCAGTGTACGGGGGCATATACTATGGAGCATCTTATGGGGGCCATCAACCATAATGGAGCAGCGTATGGGGCATATGGATGGGAAAAGCAAATTAAAGAATGGTGGCGCAGGATGGGAGCAGCACATGACAGAACGGGGGCGCAGGATGGGAGCAGCACATGACAGAATAGGGCAGCACATGACAGAACGGGGGTGCAGGATGGAAGCAGCACATGACAGAACGGGGGTGCAGGATGGAAGCAGAACATGACAGAACGGGCGCAGGATGGGGGCAGCACATGACAGAACAGGGGCACAGGATGGGAGCAGCACATGACAGAACAGGGGCACAGGATGGGAGCAGCACATGACAGAACAGGGGCACAGGAGGGGAGCAGCACATGACAGAACAGGGGCGCAGGATGGGAGCAGCACATGACAGAACGGGGGCACAGGATGGCAGCAGCACATGACAGGATGGGAGCAGCAAATGACAGAATGGAGGCGCAGGATGGGTGCTGAACATGTCAGAATGGAGGCGCAGGATGGGTGCAGCACATGTCAGAATGGGGGCGCAGGATGGGAGCAGCACATGACAGGATGGGGGTGCAGGATGGGAGCAGCACATGACAGGATGGGGATGCAGGATGGGTGCAGCACATGACAGGATGGGGACGCAGGATAGAGCAGCTCATGACAGGATGGGGACGCAGGATGGAGCAGCACATACCAGGATGGAGACCATATACCAATATAGATGCTCACCACCTGGGCGTAGAACGGGTTCAATAGCTAGTTTTAGCATACTCACCTGCAGGACGGTCCAGGGCGAGGCGTGTCGCTGGCCCCTAGTCAGGTCATTAAGCAGCGTGGGAGCCAATGCAAGGGTCATTATTCAGAGCTGGAGCTAATGCGGGGACCATTTTACAGATTGGGAGCTAATGCAGGAGCCATTATACAGTGTGGGAGCTAATGCTCGGGTCATTATACAGTGAGGTAGCTATTGCAGGAGCCATTATACAGCATTGGAGCTAATGCAAAGGTCATTATGCAGTTTGAAGGCTACTATTGGGCCATCATACAGTGTAGGGGCCTATATACCATTTGGGAAATACTGTGGGGGCCATTATACAGTGTAGGGGCCTATATACAGTGTGGGAGACATTGTACTATGTAAGGGGCACAGTGGTGGCATTATTATGTCAAGCAGTGTGAGGAGCATTGCTTCTTATCACACGGCAGGTGCAGTAATAGGGACACAGCAGTGGCTCAGCATTGGGGTATCACCAGGATACAGAGTTTCTGCAGATTGGGGATAGATGTGAAAGGTGCTGGAAAAGTGACAAATCATATATGTCAGTAATATAAGTGTTGGTCTTGGTGGAGATTTTGTTCAGTTACAGCAGGGTCATATGCTGAGGCTCCCCCTATACCCACTGTAAGATGGCCACCGGACAGGTCCATGAGGGGAGATATGAATGATTTAGGTTGGTAGCTTCGGTGATGTGAGATCAGAAAACATGCTCCAGCACATAGAGTGCTGAGAGAGTTATTAGGGCATTCCAGGGCCGGGTTGTAAAAGCAGTCAAAAGAGATGGGTGGGAATGACTGCTCACATACCCCCATCCCAGGGGCGTTGTTTGGCAGATAAAATGGAGACCAAGTGTCTCATGCAGTGTCCATGACTGAAGGTGTGGAGGCCTCCAGTGTGTTTGCTGAAAGACACTGACCTGAGCGGGCGGACCCGCAGTACTATTCATTTTATGTTTGTTCTCACTTTGTGCCAGAGAAGGCTATTTTTTGTTTTGCTTATGCCTAAGCAGGAGGTTTATGCAGTTAATAAACCTGACTGGACATTTTTATGAAAACTGCTTCCTGTGCCTACCTCAACAGCAGCTGAGTGAGTAGAAAACCCTATACCACGATTACAGTGCACCACCATAGTTGTAATCAGGGGCTAGGGGCCCTTTCAGATGTTTTGCCCCTGAGCTGAACCACTAGCTACGCCTCTGCCTCTGATGATTCTTCTATGAAGGCCATATTTGTGGAGGTGTCTCTGAACAGTAATAATAAATAACTGCAAACCCACGCAAACACGGGGAGAACATACAAACTCCTTGCAGTAGAACAATGTACCACAACTCCAGAGTCTACTAAATCTTTATGAAGGTCTTTTGCAGTCAAGTTGGGGTTCTGATTTGCAATCTCTAGAAATCCTATGAGCAGCTCCCATCAAATTTTGCTTGGTCTTCCAGACCTTATCTGTACCTTTACTATTCCTGTCAACTGCCATTTCCTAAATACAACCCCTGGCAAAAATTATGGAATCACCGGTCTTGCAGGATGTTCATTCAGTTGTTTAATTTTGTAGAAAAAAGCAGATCACAGACATGGCACAAAGCTAAAGTCATTTGAAATGGCAACTTTCTGGCTTTAACACTAAAAGAAATCAAGAACATAAAATGTGGTAGTCAGTAATGGTTACTTTTTCAACCAAGCATAGGGGAAAAATTATGGAATCACTCAAATATGAGGGAAAAAATTATGGAATCATGAAAACAATACAAAAAAAAAAAACACTCCAAAACATCACTAGTATTTTGTTGCACCACCTCTGGCTTTTATAACAGCTTGCAGTCTCTGAGGTGTGGACTCAATGAGTGTCAAACAGCACTCTTCATCAATCTGGCTCCAATTTTCTCTGATTGCTGTTGCCAGATCAGCTTTGCAGGTTGGAGCCTTGTTATGGACCATTTTCTTCAACTTCCACCAAAGATTTTCAACTGGATTGAGATCCGGACTATTTGCCAGCCATGACACTGACCTTGTGTGTCTTTTTTCAATGAATGTTTTCACAGTTTTTGCTCTATGGCAGGATGCATTATCATCTTGAAAAATGATTTCATCATCCCCAAACATCCTTTCAATTGATGGGATAACAAAAGTGTCCTAAATATCAACACTTGTGCATTTATTGAAGATGTAATGACAGCCATCTCCCCAGTGCCTTTACCTGACATGCAGCCCCATATCATCAATGACTGTGGAAATTTGCATGTTCTCTTCAGGCAGTCATCTTTATAAAACTCATTGGAACGGCACCAAACAAAAGTTCCAGCATCATCACCTTGCCCAATGCAGATTTGTGATTCATCACTGAATATGACTTTCATCCAGTCATCCACAGCCCACGATTGCTTGTCCTTAGCCCGTTGTAACCTTGTTTTTTTTTCTGTTTAGGTGTTAATGATAGCTTTCGTTTAGCTTTTCTGCATGTAAATCTCATTTCCTTTAGGCGGTTTCTTGCAGTTCGGTCACAGACGTTGACTCCAGTTTCCACCCATTCGTTCCTCATTTGTTTTGTTGTGCATTTCCTGTTTTGGAGACATATTGCTTTAAGTTTCCAGTCTTGACGCTTTGATGTCTTCCTTGGTCTACCAGTATGTTTGCTGTTGTGAATTCTGTTGTCAAGCTCCCTCCTGTGGTCATGAATGATACCTTGGCTGGTTGTGTCCATGGGCTTCCTCTGGTGGTTGTGAGTGGGGCTGCGGCTTCTGAGTTTCCTTCCACAGGTGACGAGGTTAATTCGTTAGCTGGCTGCTCTATTTAACTCCACTTAGATCATTGCTCCATGCCACCTGTCAATGTTCCAGTATTGGTCTAGTTCGCTCCTGGATCGTTCTTGTGACCTGTCTTCCTAGCAGAAGCTAAGTTCCTGCTTGTTTCTCTTTTGTTTGCTATTTTTCTGTCCAGCTTGCTATTTTGATTTTTGCCTTGCTTGCTGGAAGCTCTGGGATGCAGAGGGGCGCCTCCGCACCGTGAGTCGGTGCGAAGGGTCTTTTTGCGCCCTCTGCGTGGTCTTTTTCTAGTTTTTGTGCTGACCGCAAAGTTACCTTTCCTATCCTCTGTCTGTTCAGTAAGTCGGGCCTCTCTTTGCTAAATCTATTTCATCTCTGAGTTTGTAATTTTCATCTTAACTCACAGTCATTATATGTGGGGGGCTGCCTTTTCCTTTGGGGAATTTCTCTGAGGCAAGGTAGGCTTTATTTTTCTATCTTTAGGGCTAGCTAGTTCCTTAGGCTGTGACGAGTTGCATAGGGAGCGTTAGGAGCAATCCACGGCTATTTCTAGTGTGTGTGATAGGATTAGGGATTGCAGTCAGCAGAGTTCCCACGTCCCAGAGCTTGTCCTGTATTATTAGTAACTATCAGGTCATTCCGTGTGCTCTTAACTACCAGGTCCATTATTGTCCTAACCACCAGGTCATAACAGTACAGGTGGCCCAAAGTATTAATGCATCTCAATAGAGGGATAAGAGAAGTTCTGAGACTATTTTTTTTTCTTTGCAGTGTGTTTTGTCTCTCTTTTCCCCTTTACCTCTGGGTGGTTCAGGATACAGGTGTAGATATGGACATTCAAGGTCTGTCCTCTTGGATGGATAATCTCACTGCAAGGGTACAAAACATTCAAGATTTTGTGGTTCAGAATCCGATGTCAGAGCCTAGGATTCCAATTCCTGATTTGTTTTTTGGGGATATGTTAGGAGTCGAGTTTCCTCTGCTGCACAGGGGGAATCTCAATCCATCTCCGCTGCGGTCTCCCATTCTCCTCCAGCCGCAGTGGAGTCTGCTCAGCAGGGACGTCGATCCCAGCGTCTCGCTCAGTCTGACTCTGTGAGAAGAGTTACTGCTGCTTCTCCAGCTTCTGCCTTTAAAGCCTATACTGGTCAGCAGCGAGCGGACTTCTCTGGGACTAAGTCCTTATCTGCACACACTGAGCATGCCCAGGGCAAGATCTCCCGTTGGAGATCGAGGGTCATGTGCTCAGGCTCTGCGGCACATTCCATTGGTCGTCTTGGCAGGTCTTGGAAGGGGAAAAGTTCTTTAGCCACTTCCTGTGCTGCAGCTATATAAACTGCGCATGACCGCACGGCCATGCGCTAGTATCAAGTCATATGTGCTTTGCGCCAGTGTGGTTAGCATAAGTGTGTTCAGGGACCCGGCTGAAATAAGCCCCTAGAATACCGGCACCTCCGGTGAGGAGATTGTATGAGTGTGTTCAGGGACCCGGCTGAAATAAGCCCCTAGAATACCGGCTTCTCCGGTGAGGAGATTGCGTGTTGCTTAACCACAGACTGCTATCAGCTTGGCAGTAAGCTTGTGCTCCTGTGAGGCTAACAGGGCGCAGTGCTTTCCTCTCGCGGCTGCTCTGTGAGGTAACAGAGCTAGTCTACACCGCCATATTGTGCCACCATTCACTAGCAGCAGGTTCTTCCTGCACGGTGGACCCCGGGCTGCGAACGCACCATTAATAATAAATATCTATTTCTACTCGGTGCGTTCCGCTAGCCCTAACATAATACTAGCGCCAGGGTCTGGCTAGTAAATGGCGGACGGTCAGCGTCTACAGCAGTACATCCAGCAGCTGGAGGGTAGGTTGGCGGCTCTCGAGCGCACAACCTCAGCTGTGGACGTTACTGCTGTCGCTGTTCAGGCTGCAAGTGCAGCTGCAGCCAGTTTGTCCGCTGCCACCCCTGCTCCGACCTTATCCCGTCTCCCGCTTCCAGACAAGTTTGCTGGTGACAGTAAGCTATGTCGGGGATTCGTGAGCCAGTGCTCCATACATCTCGAGCTGCTGGCTGCACGTTTTCCTACGGAACGGGCGAAAGTGGGATTCATTATATCTCTCTTGTCGGGCAGGGCGTTGGAGTGGGCAACGCCGCTTTGGGAACGTGGTGATCGTGTGGTACAGAGTGCTCCTATCTTCCTGGACGCTCTGAGGCAGGTCTTTCTGGGACCCCGTGTCACCCACGATACCGCACTCCAATTGTTGGCAATTGCTCAGGCTTCGTCCATGGTCAGCCAGTTTGGCATCCTATTCCGGACTCTAGCTTCTGAGCTGGAATGGCCGGATAAAGTCCTTATTCCGGTGTTCTGGAAAGGACTGGCAGATTATGTGAAGGACGCCTTGGCCACCAGGGAGATTCCCGCCACACTGGAGGAGCTTATTACTATAGCTACCCGCATCGATCTCCGTTTTAACGAGCGGAGGTTGGAGCGGACCCAGTGTAGGCAGAGGTTTCGGCTGGCTCCCACCTTTGCCAAACCTCTAGAATCTCCTGTTATGGCGTCCGACTCCCATGAGGCCATGGAGGTTTCTCGAGCGGGACCTAGGTCTCAGACCGTTCGAGTACCTGTGGTATGTAAAAATTGCCAGCAACCGGGACATTACGCTAATAAATGTCCACGGCGGTCGGGAAAACGATCGCGTCTAGTGTCCATTGGAGGAGGTTCACTGGACACTGCGGCATTTTCCTCAAAATTGTCCTTTAAAGGGACAATCCTGTTAGGCACATCCACTCTTACAGTAGAGCTTTGTGTGGATTCAGGAGCAGAGGGAAATTTTATGTCTTCTGCTTTTGCTCTGCGCCACGCAATACCTCTGGTTATGCTTGCCAAACCAGTAACCGTTAGAGTGGTGAATGGGTTGACACTTCCATTACAGATCACACATCAGACTGTCCCTTTCACGTTAGCCATGTCCCCATCCCACCAGGAGATTATTTCCCTTCTTGTCCTTCCCGAGGGAATGGATGAGATTCTGTTGGGAATACCCTGGCTCCGTTTCCACTCCCCACATATTGAGTGGACCTCTGGGAGGATATTGGGTTGGAGTGAATCCTGTAAGGGCAGATGTGTGAAAGAGTGCGTTCAGGTTTCCACCACTGAGATACCCGCAGATCTCTCTACTCTCCCCAAATACTATTGGTCTTATGCAGACGTCTTCTCCAAAAAGGCCGCGGAGACCCTTCCGCCTCACCGTCCCTATGACTGTCCTATAGATCTCTTGCCTGGAGCAGAACCTCCTCGGGGACGTGTCTATCCCCTCTCTCTCCCGGAGACGGAGGCTATGTCCCAATACATCCAGGAGAATTTGGCAAGAGGATTTATTAGGAAGTCAGTGTCACCAGCAGGGGCAGGGTTCTTCTTCGTACAGAAGAAGAATGGAGAATTGCGTCCTTGCATAGACTACAGGGGTCTTAACGCCATCACCGTTAAGAATAAGTACCCGCTGCCCCTGATTTCTGAGCTTTTTGATAGGCTACGGGGAGCTAAGGTATTTACCAAATTAGACCTGCGGGGAGCTTATAACCTGATTCGCATTCGTGAGGGGGACGAATGGAAGACGGCGTTTAACACCAGAGATGGGCACTATGAGTATCTGGTGATGCCCTTCGGGCTCTGTAACGCTCCAGCCGTTTTCCAAGACTTTGTCAACGACATCTTCCGGGATATGCTTTCCACCTCGGTCGTAGTCTATCTGGATGATATTCTCATCTTCTCTCCAGATATTGACTCCCACCGGAGAGATGTTGGCAGAGTCTTCGACCTCTTACGGGCAAACTCTCTTTACGCAAAGTTGGAGAAGTGTGTGTTTGAGCAGGAGTCTTTACCTTTCCTGGGCTATATCATCTCTGCCCAGGGATTGGCTATGGATCCTGCCAAACTACAGGCTGTAATGGACTGGCAAGAACCTCATTCACTTAAAGTGGTGCAGCGCTTTATGGGGTTAATTAATTATTACCGCCAGTTCATTCCCCATTTCTCAACTTTGGTAGCTCCCTTGGTAGCCCTCACCAAGAAGGGAGCAAATCCCAAAGTGTGGTCTGAAGAGGTCTCCAGGGCCTTTTCTTCTACTAAGTCTCATTTTGCTAGCGCTCCCATCCTACATCGTCCCGATGTCGATAAGCCGTTTGTAATGGAGGTGGATGCCTCTTCCGTTGGTGCTGGAGCAGTCCTCTTCCAAAAGGATGCTCAAGGTCGGAAGCATCCATGCTTCTTCTTCTCCAAGACCTTCACACCAGCGGAGAGGAATTATTCCATCGGGGACAGGGAGTTGCTAGCGATGAAATTGGCTTTCTCTGAGTGGAGACATCTCTTGGAGGGGGCTCGTTTTCCCTTTCAAGTATTTACAGACCACAAAAATTTGCTATATTTGCAAACAGCCCAGCGGCTAAATTCTCGCCAGGCCAGATGGTCCTTATTCTTCTCCCGATTCCACTTCACCCTCCATTATGTCGCTGGGGAGAAGAACATTCGAGCTGATGCTCTTTCTCGCTCTGTTGTGTCATCTGAGGAGGAGGAAGGAGAGCCTCGGCTTATTGTTCCTTCTGAGAGCTTGAGAACCGTGGCTCCGGTGTAGCTTGAGTCTGTGCCTCCGGGCAAGACTTTTGTGCCCATAAATTTGCGACCGGAGGTTCTCTCTTGGGCTCATTCCTCCAGGGTGGGTGGACACTTTGGGACAAAAAGGACATCTGAGCTGCTGGCGAGGACGTACTGGTGGCCGCATATGCTGCGAGATGTCAGAGATTACGTTCTGGCATGTGTCTCATGCGCCAAAAATAAGTCTCCTCGACAACGGCCATCTGGGTTACTCTATCCCTTGCCGGTGGCAGACAGGCCCTGGGAGATGGTCGGGATGGACTTTGTAGTGGGTTTGCCCAAGTCTCGCGGCTGTACCGTCATTTGGGTTATTACCGATCATTTCTCGAAAATGGTGCACTTGGAGCCGCTCCCACGGTTACCTTCTGCACGGGCCTTGGCAGCGTTGTTCATAAGACACATCTTCCGCCTACACGGCATGCCAGACAAAATTGTCAGTGACCGGGATCCCCAGTTTGCGTCTCGGTTCTGGAGAGAGCTTTGTCGTCTTCTCAGCATTGAGTTAAATCTCTCTTCCGCATATCATCCCGAGACGAATGGGTTGGTAGAGAGGGCCAATCAGACTCTGGTCACATATCTACGACATTTTGTTTCTGCCAGGCAGGACGACTGGGCATCTTTATTACCATGGGCAGAGTTCACCCTTAATAACGCTGTAGCCGACTCCACCGGTCAGACTCCTTTCCTCCTTAATTACGGCCAGCATCCGCGGGTTGCTGTGCCTATGCCCGTGTCCTCTGCTGACTCCAGGGTGGCAGACTGGGCAGTGGAGGCACGGGACATTTGGGACCGCACTCAGGATGCCATTCGGGCCTCGAAGGAGAGAATGAGGTCCTCCGCCGATGCACATCGGCGCCCTGCCCCGACCTTTGCTCCTGGCGACTTGGTGTGGCTCTCCGCCCGTAACATCAGGCTGCGAGTTGAGTCCACTAAATTTGCTCCTCGCTACTTGGGCCCATTCAAGGTCCTCGAGCAGGTTAATCCTGTGGTCTATCGTATGGCCCTTCCGCCACACCTGGGTATCACCGACACCTTTCATGTGTCCCTCTTGAAACCCGTGTATATGTCCCGGTTCTCCGAGTCATCTGCTGGGACATCGGGTTCGTCTTCGGACGATTATGAGGTGAACGCTATTTTGGGGTGCAAGGTGGTGCGTGGTAAAAAATTTTATTTGGTGGACTGGAAGGGTTATGGTCCCGAGGACAGGTCCTGGGAGCCTGTTGAGCACATTCGGGCTCCGCAGCTCATTGCTGCCTTCGAACGTAGCGAGGCCCAAGGAGGGGGGGGGCCCTAGGAGGGGGGGGTAATGTTAGGAGTCGAGTTTCCTCTGCTGCACAGGGGGAATCTCGATCCATCTCCGCTGCGGTCTCCCATTCTCCTCCAGCCCAGCGTCTCGCTCAGTCTGACTCTGTGAGAAGAGTTACTGCTGCTTCTCCAGCTTCTGCCTTTAAAGCCTATACTGGTCAGCAGCGAGCGGACTTCTCTGGGACTAAGTCCTTATCTGCACACACTGAGCATGCCCAGGGCAAGATCTCCTGTTGGAGATCGAGGGTCATGTGCTCAGGCTCTGCGGCACATTCCATTGGTCCTCTTGGCAGGTCTTGGAAGGGCAAAAATTCTTTAGCCACTTCCTGTGTTGCAGCTATATAAACTGCGCATGACCGCACGGCCATGCGCTAGTATCAAGTCATATGTGCTTTGCGCCAGTGTGGTTAGCATAAGTGTGTTCAGGGACCCGGCTGAAATAAGCCCCTAGAATACCGGCACCTCCGGTGAGGAGATTGTATGAGTGTGTTCAGGGACCCGGCTGAAATAAGCCCCTAGAATACCGGCTTCTCCGGTGAGGAGATTGCGTGTTGCTTAACCACAGACTGCTATCAGCTTGGCAGTAAGCTTGTGCTCCTGTGAGGCTAACAGGGCGCAGTGCTTTCCTCTCGCGGCTGCTCTGTGAGGTAACAGAGCTAGTCTACACCGCCATATTGTGCCACCATTCACTAGCAGCAGGTTCTTCCTGCACGGTGGACCCCGGGCTGCGAACGCACCATTAATAATAAATATCTATTTCTACTCGGTGCGTTCCGCTAGCCCTAACAGGATAGATCTAAGTTTCTGAATTTCAAAAATAATTGTAAATTGTTTCTTGCTTTGAAACCTCGCTCCTCAGGTGACCCTGTTCAACAAGTGAAAATCATTATTTCTTCGTTACGTGGCGACCCTCAAGACTGGGCATTTTCCCTTGCGCCAGGAGATCCGGCATTGCGTGATGTTGATGCGTTTTTTCTGGCGCTTGGATTGCTTTATGATGAACCAAATTCAGTGGATCAGGCAGAGAAAATCTTGCTGGCTCTGTGTCAGGGTCAGGGATGAGGTAGAGATATATTGTCAGAAGTTTAGGAAGTGGTCTGTACTCACTCAGTGGAATGAATGTGCCCTGGCAGCAATTTTCAGAAAGGGTCTCTCTGAAGCCCTTAAGGATGTCATGGTGGGATTTCTCATGCCTGCTGGTCTGAATGAGTCTATGTCTTTGGCCATTCAGATCGATCGACGCTTGCGTGAGCGTAAAGCTGTGCACCATTTGGCGGTATTATCTGAGCATAGACCTGAGCCTATGCAATGTGATAGGACTTTGACCAGAGCTGAACGGCAAGAACACAGATGTCGGAATGGACTGTGTTTTTACTGTGGTGATTCCACTCATGCTATCTACGATTGTCCTAAGCGCACTAAGCGTTTCGCTAGGTCTGCCACCATTGGTACGGTACAGTCGAAATTTCTTTTGTCCGTTACTCTGATTTGCTCTTTGTCATCCTATTCTGTTATGGCATTTGTGGATTCAGGCGCTGCCCTGAATTTGATGGACTTGGAGTTTGCTAGGCGCTGTGGTTTTTTCTTGGAGCCCTTGCAATATCCTATTCCATTGAGAGGAATTGATGCTACGCCTTTGGCCAAGAATAAGCCTCAGTACTGGACCCAATTGACCATGTGCATGGCTCCTGCACATCAGGAGGATATTCGCTTTTTGGTGTTGCATAATCTGCATGATGTGGTCGTTTTGGGGTTGCCATGGCTACAGGTCCATAATCCAGTATTGGATTGGAAATCTATGTCTGTGTCCAGCTGGGGTTGTCAGGGGGTACATGGTGATGTTCCATTTTTGTCTATTTCGTCATCCACCCCTTCTGAAGTCCCGGAGTTTTTGTCGGATTACCGGGATGTATTTGATGAGCCCAAATCCAGTGCCCTACCTCCTCATAGGGATTGCGATTGTGCTATTGATTTGATTCCTGGTAGTAAGTTTCCTAAGGGCCGACTGTTCAATTTATCTGTGCCAAAACACGCCGCTATGCGGAGTTATATAAAGGAATCCTTGGAGAAGGGTCATATTCGCCCGTCGTTGTCACCATTGGGAGCAGGGTTCTTTTTTGTGGCCAAGAAGGATGGTTCTTTGAGACCTTGTATTGATTACCGCCTTTTTAATAAGATCACAGTCAAATTTCAGTACCCTTTGCCGCTGCTGTCTGATTTATTTGCTCGGATTAAGGGGGCTAGTTGGTTCACCAAGATAGATCTTCGTGGTGCGTATAATCTTGTGCGTATTAAACAGGGCGATGAATGGAAAACAGCATTTAATACGCCCGAGGGCCATTTTGAGTACCTGGTTATGCCATTCGGGCTTTCCAATGCTCCATCTGTGTTTCAGTCCTTTAAGCATGACATCTTCCGAGAGTACCTGGATAAATTCCTGATTGTATATTTGGATGATATTTTGGTCTTCTCGGATGATTGGGAGTCTCACGTGAAGCAGGTCAGAATGGTGTTCCAGGTCCTTCGTGCGAATTCTTTGTTTGTGAAGGGGTCAAAGTGTCTCTTTGGAGTTCAGAAGGTTTCATTTTTGGGTTTCATTTTTTCCCCTTCTACTATCGAGATGGATCCTGTTAAAGTCCAGGCCATTTATGATTGGACTCAGCCGACATCTGTGAAGAGTCTGCAAAAGCTCCTGGGCTTTGCTAATTTTTATCGTCGCTTCATCAGTAATTTTTCTAGTGTTGCTAAACCGTTGACTGATTTGACCAAGAAGGGTGCTGATGTGGTCAATTAGTCTTCTGCGGCTGTGGAAGCTTTTCAGGAGTTGAAGCGTCGTTTTTCTTCTGCCCCTGTGTTGTGCCAGCCAGATGTTTCGCTCCCATTTCAGGTCGAGGTTGATGCTTCTGAGATTGGAGCAGGGGCTGTTTTGTCGCAAAGACGTTCTGATGGCTCGGTGATGAAACCATGTGCCTTCTTTTCTAGAAAGTTTTTGCCTGCTGAGCGCAATTATGATGTTGGCAATCGAGAGTTGTTGGCCATGAAGTGGGCATTCGAAGAGTGGCGTCATTGGCTTGAAGGAGCCAAGCATCGCGTGGTGGTCTTGACGGATCACAAGAATTTGACTTATCTCGAGTCTGCCAAACGGTTGAATCCTAGACAGGCTCGTTGGTCGCTATTTTTCTCCCGTTTTGATTTTGTGGTTTCGTACCTTCCGGGCTCTAAGAATGTGAAGGCTGATGCCCTGTCAAGGAGTTTTGTGCCCGACTCTCCGGGTGTTAGTGAGCCGGCGGGTATTCTCAGAGAGGGGGTAATTTTGTCTGCCATCTCCCCTGATTTGCGGCGGGTGCTGCAAAAATTTCAGGCTGATAGACCTGACCGTTGCCCAGCGGAGAAACTGTTTGTCCCTGATAAATGGACTAGTAGAGTTATCTCTGAGGTTCATTGTTCGGTGTTGGCTGGTCATCCTGGAATCTTTGGTACCAGAGATTTGGTGGCTAGATCCTTTTGGTGGCCGTCTTTGTCACGGGATGTGCGTTCTTTTGTGCAGTCCTGTGGGACTTGTGCTCGGGCTAAGCCCTGCTGTTCTCGTGCCAGTGGGTTGCTTTTGCCCTTGCCGGTCCCGAAGAGGCCCTGGACGCATATTTCTATGGATTTTATTTCGGATCTCCCTGTCTCTCAAAAGATGTCGGTCATTTGGGTGGTTTGTGATCGCTTCTCTAAGATGGTCCATTTGGTACCCTTGTCTAAATTGCCTTCCTCCTCTGATTTGGTGCCATTGTTTTTCCAGCATGTGGTTCGTTTACATGGCATTCCGGAGAACATCGTTTCGGACAGAGGTTCCCAGTTTGTTTCGAGGTTTTGGCGATCCCTTTGTGCTAGGATGGGCATTGATTTGTCTTTTTCCTCGGCTTTCCATCCTCAGACAAATGGCCAAACTGAACGAACTAATCAGACTTTGGAAACATATCTGAGATGCTTTGTTTCTGCTGATCAGGATGATTGGGTGTCCTTTGTGCCTTTGGCTGAGTTCGCCCTTAATAATCGGGCCAGCTCGGCTACTTTGGTTTCGCCGTTTTTCTGCAATTCTGGTTTCCATTCTCGTTTCTCTTCAGGGCAGGTTGAGTCTTCGGACTGTCCTGGCGTGGATACTGTGGTGGATAGGTTGCAGCAGATTTGGACTCATGTGGTGGACAATTTGACATTGTCCCAGGAGAAGGCTCAACGTTTCGCTAACCGCCGGCGCTGTGTTGGTCCCCGACTTCGTGTTGGGGATTTGGTTTGGTTGTCGTCTCGTTATGTTCCTATGAAGGTTTCCTCTCCTAAGTTTAAGCCTCGTTTCATTGGTACGCATAAGATTTCTGAGGTTCTCAATCCTGTGTCATTTCGTTTGACCCTTCCAGCTTCTTTTGCCATCCATAAAGTATTCCATAGGTCGTTGTTGCGGAGATACGTGGCGCCTGTGGTTCCATCTGTTGATCCTCCAGCCCTGGTGTTGGTTGAGGGGGAGTTGGAGTATGTGGTGGAGAAGATTTTGGATTCTTGTATTTCGAGACGGAAACTCCAGTACCTGGTCAAGTGGAAGGGTTATGGTCAGGAAGATAATTCCTGGGTCTTTGCCTCTGATGTTCATGCTGCCGATCTGGTTCGTGCCTTTCATTTGGCTCGTCCTGGTCGGCCTGGGGGCTCTGGTGAGGGTTCGGTGACCCCTCCTCAAGGGGGGGTTACTGTTGTGAATTCTGTTGTCAAGCTCCCTCCTGTGGTCATGAATGGTACTTTGGCTGGTTCTGTCCATGGGCTTCCTCTGGTGGTTGTGAGTGGGGCTGCGGCTTCTGAGTTTCCTTCCACAGGTGACGAGGTTAATTCGTTAGCTGGCTGCTCTATTTAACTCCACTTAGATCATTGCTCCATGCCACCTGTCAATGTTCCAGTATTGGTCTAGTTCGCTCCTGGATCGTTCTTGTGACCTGTCTTCCCAGCAGAAGCTAAGTTCCTGCTTGTTTCTCTTTTGTTTGCTATTTTTCTGTCCAGCTTGCTATTTTGATTTTTGTCTTGCTTGCTGGAAGCTCTGGGATGGAGAGGGGCGCCTCCGCACCGTGAGTCGGTGCGGAGGGTCTTTTTGCGCCCTCTGCGTGGTTTTTTTGTAGTGTTTGTGCTGACCGCAAAGTTACCTTTCCTATCCTCTGTCTGTTCAGTAAGTCGGGCCTCTCTTTGCTAAATCTATTTCATCTCTGAGTTTGTAATTTTCATCTTAACTCACAGTCATTATATGTGGGGGGCTGCCTTTTCCTTTGGGGAATTTCTCTGAGGCAAGGTAGGCTTTATTTTTCTATCTTTAGGGCTAGCTAGTTCCTTAGGCTGTGACGAGTTGCATAGGGAGCGTTAGGAGCAATCCACGGCTATTTCTAGTGTGTGTGATAGGATTAGGGATTGCGGTCAGCAGAGTTCCCACGTCCCAGAGCTTGTCCTGTATTATTAGTAACTATCAGGTCATTTCGTGTGCTCTTAACTACCAGGTCCATTATTGTCCTAACCACCAGGTCATAACAGTTTGCCTTTAACAACCTTCCCATGTTGTTTGTATTTGGTCCAGATTTTAGACACAGCTGACTGCGAACAATCAACATCTTTTGCAACATTGCGTGATGATTTACCCTCTTTTAAGAGTTTGATAATCGTCTCCTTTGTTTCAATTGACATCTCTCGTGTTGGAGCCATGATTCATGTCAGTCCACTTTGGTGCAACAGCTCTCCAAGGTGTGATCACTCCTTTCTGAATGCAGACTAACAAGCAGATCTAATTTGATGCAGGTGTTAGTTTAGGGAATTAACATTTACAGGGTGATTCCATAATTTTTTCCTCAGAATTGAGTGACTCCATAATGTTTACCCTACGCTTGGTTACAAAAAGTAACCATTACTGACTACCACATTTTGCGTTCTTGATTTCTTTTACTGTTTCTTAAAGCCAGAAAGTTGCCATTTGAAATGACTTTAGTTTTGTGCCATGTCTGTGATCTGCTTTTTTTCTAAAAAATTAAACAACTGAATGAACATCCTCCAAGGCCGGTGATTACATGATTTTTGCCAGGGGTTGTATATTTCAAACTGAGGAAAAGGCAACTTGAAAACGTTCTTCTATCTTCTTATAGCCTTTTCCTGCTTGGTGGGCCTCCACCATTTTCATTTTCAGAGTGCTAGGCAGCTGCTTGCTTTTGGCACAAGGTTTGAAGAGGCTGAGTTTTCTAAAGCTGGGAAATTTGCATCTTCTGTCCTTTCCTAACTGTGAGGCTGCCGTCACACTAGCAGTATTTGGTCAGTATTTTACATCAGGATTTGTAAGCCATAACCAGGTGTGGGTGATAAATGCAGAAGTGGTGCATATGTTTCTGTTATACTCTCCCTCTAATTGTTCCACTCCTGGTTTTGGCTTACAAATACTGATGTAAAATACTGACCAAATACTGCTAGTGTGACGGCAGCCTGATAGTGAACAAGCCATAAATCTAAAAGTTTATTAAGTTCTGAAACTTTGGTCAAAGTTATCTAAGCACACAAATCTGAAAGGGTGCCAAAATGCATGGGCTCATTTTCCTACTTGTAATTTTTAACCCCTTCACGCTGCAGCCTTTTTTTGTTTTTGAGTTTCTGTTTTTCGCTCCCCTTTTTCCTAGAGCCATAACTTTTTTATTTTTCTGTCAATATGGTCATGTGACAGCTTGTTTTTTTTGCAGGACGAGTTGTACTTTTGAACAACACCCTTGGTTTTACCATATCATGTACTGGAAATTGGGAAAAAAATTCCAAGTGCAGTGAAATTGCAAATAAATGCAATTCCACAATTGTTTTTTGGATTTTTTTTTAACCATGGTCATCAAATGCTAAAACTGACCCGCCATTATGATTCTCCAGGTTATTACAAGTTCGAAGATACCAAGCATGTATAGGTTGTTTTTTAGTTAAATGGTGAAAAAAAATCCAAAGTTTGTTTAAAAAAAAAAAAAAATTGTGTCATTTTCCGAGACCCATATCGTCTCCATTTTTCGTGATCGGTGGCTGGTTGAGGGATTTTTTTTGCATGCCAAGCTGATATTTTTAATGACACCATTTTGGTGTGGATACAATCTTTTGATTGCCATAATTGCATTTTAATGCAATATTGCGGAGAACCAAAAAATCCTAATTCTAGCATTTTGACTTTTTCTCCCTATGCCGTTTAGCAATCAAGTGAATTCTTTTCTTTTATTGATGGATCGGGTGACTCTGAATGCGGCGATACTAAATATTTGTATGTTTGATTTTTTTAAATTATTTTATAACAATTAATATTAGATTTTTTTTTTCTTTTTTAATATTTTTAAAAACATATTTTTTTTTAACTTTTGGCATGCTTCGATAACCTCTATGGGAGACTAGAAGCTGCCATAATCCGTTCGGCTCTGCTACATACAGGCAATGATCAGATTGCCTGTATGTAGCAGAATTACTCACTTGCTATGAGCGCCAACGACAGGGCGGCGCTCATAGCAATCCGGCAGTGACAACCATAGAGGTCTGCTGGAGGCCTCTGGTTGTCATGCCAACCCATTGGTGACCCGCGATCACATGACGGGGTCACTGATGGGCGGGATTTCCGGTGTGCTTGCCAGAAGCGCACGTTAGATGCCGCTGTCAGAGATTGACAGTGGCATTTATCTATTTAACAGCCGCGGGTGGATTGTGATTCCACCCACGGCTGTTAGAGGCACATGTCAGCTGTTCAAAACAGCTGACATGTACCAGAAAAGATGTGGGCTCAGCACCGGAGCCCACATGAAAAGGAAGGAGTACTACATCAGTGTACTGTTACGCCCGATGTCGGAAAGGGGTTAAAATATGCGATATATGTGTTCACAATTTGACAATTTAAATACCTGTGTCAAAACAGACGCAGGTTCTGTTTCACTGGGGCTAAAGAATGGGGCCTACCAGGCTGATAGGGTCATGGGTGAGTGTGGTGCCATGTCAGTAACTGTGTGAGCCACATCTTCTCACTCCCCACGCCTCCCTGGGCCTGTGTGGAAATGGGGGTATCTGTGTAAAATTGTACCAATCTGACTTTACGTTTCCTTAAGGGGTGCAGAACGTCATATTGGTACAAGTGGGCAGTCCTTACCATGTGACCCCGCTGACATAATATTGATGTCAGGTGGGGTGGCGAGATGCTGATCCTTCACATGTGGTGGCACGGAGGGAGTCTACGTGATCTCTCTGGTGTCATCCTACAATCCCTGCATGTTTTGCAGCTGTTGAACAGTCGCAAGACATGCAGCTACGGGGACTCAAACGTATTTTTCGAGCATGCCGAAGACACTAGGTTAGCACACAAGCATGCTCAGATAATACCTTATCTGAGCACGTTTGCTGATCATTAAGGCCTCTTTCACACATCAGTTTTTTGCCATCAGTCGCAATCCGTCGAATTTTGAAAAACACGGATAAGGCGACTGATGCCCCTGGATCGATTTTTCTCATAGACTTGTATTAGCGATGGATAGCCTCACGTTTCATCTGTCGTCGCCGGATCCGTCAAAAATAGTTTGTCCAGCGGCCGTAGACAACGGACAAAGTAACGTTTTTTGTGTACGTCGAAAAAACGGACAGCGACGGATCAGTCACCGTCCGTCGCTTGCTAGAATGGAAGCCTATGGGCGCTAGATCCGTTAAATGATGGAATCCGGTGACGGATTCCATTTTTTTTTTTAACGGAGCATGCTCCGATCCAATTAGACAGATCCGCTAGTCAGATCCGTCCAAAAAACGGATCCGTCGCATCAGCTTTTCACAATCTGCGACTGATCCGTCGAGCCAACGGATTGTGACTGATGGCAAAAAACTGATGTGTGAAAGGGGCTTAATAGAGACCTATCAGTTGTTAGAAACAGGTGGGGAGAATTCGCCAGGAGCCTGCCTATGTCAAGTTCTGAAATATAAATGGCGTGCACTCGGTCAGAAATGCGAGGTGCTGGTGTAATGGATCAAATGATCCTAGATACTAGTAAATATGTTTACACCGCACACTCTGATGACAACATGTGGATTGCTTTGCTTAAACATTTATTGTCAAATAAATTTAAATTAGGGAGCGAAACAGAAATATAGTGCTGGAAGCGATATATACAACAGACGTTTCGGCTCAACCAGAGCCTTATTCATTGAATCGCTTATCCACAGTAAGAAGTGAGTTGAAACGGATAGGGTAGAGATCCCTCAGTGCCCAGATAAGGCTATAGCTGTGGTGCTGCTCGTATATCATATACAGGTGGTGGCCCAGTAGATATGTGGTAGCCTGCAAAGTGGTAGATGTGAGCGGCGCTCCCATGCCGCTGACAGTAGCAAGGCGCGGGAGCGCCACTCACATCTACCACTTTGCAGGCTACCACATATCTACTGGGCCACCGCCTGTATATGATATACGAGCAGCACCACAGCTATAGCCTTATCTGGGCACTGAGGGATCTCTACCCTATCCGTTTCAACTCACTTCTTACTGTGGATAAGCGATTCAATGAATAAGGCTCTGGTTGAGCCGAAACGTCTGTTGTATATATCGCTTCCAGCACTATATTTCTGTTTCGCTCCCTAATTTAAATTTATTTGACAATAAATGTTTAAGCAAAGCAATCCACACGTTGTCATCAGAGTGTGCGGTGTAAACATATTTACTATGTCAAGTTCTGGTCAGAAGACCCAGGGACACTGTGCTTCACGATCTGCGTTTGTTTTAAAAGGCTCGAATGTGTGAATGTAGCTTAATAGTCATTAAAGAATAGAACTCTTTATCAAGTCACTTGTATCTTTAACTACGTTCATAGGTTATGTTTGTGAGAAAATATAATTTATTTAGATGCAAGCTCATTTATATCTTCCACTTCTTGGGTACAGCAGGAGGATATTTCCTGAAACTCTATAGGTACAGGAAATGGTGATAAGAGCCACAAATACACACTCCCTCCCAAAACCACTGATAGTGTGTGTGCTAGTAGACATGTTATCATATGCTATAAAGTTCAAATGGCAGAGAAATGTTCAAAGGATATCCTTGTTTACTGACATAGAAAATCAACAAGATCTTTCCCTAAAATGTATTGTATTGATAAACATATTTTTACATTTACTTAGTAGATATACTTTGTATAGTAAATTTTAAAGGTCCTTCTCATCAATCTTCATTAAAAATTCTGATAAATAGAAAATAAACCTAAAGTTTTAAAATGAGAAATATTTTAGGATGCCGTTTAATATTTGGCATATGGGGTGGCTTAACATGCCACAATATTGTATATAACTAATAACAGTTAGTATGCCTCAATACTGAACAATATAATGGAGCAAAGAGAAGTACTTCAGCATCTACAGTTAATGAGACTGTAAATTCTAATACAAGGAAGGATAAGTTCACTCGGTCTCTTAATGTATATATTTGAATGGGAATCTATTATTTATTTGCCAACATTGCACATCTCACCCATCAAGTAAAAATGTCTATAACATTGTCTAAAATGAACCTGACCTAGATGGATTAACATTTCTGAAAACATTCAGGGTTAGCAGAACCATATTACTGTAGATATGAATTTATTGCTGTTTCTGTTCCCATTCACCAACATACAATACCTTGAAAAAGTACTCGCACCCCATTAACTTTTCCAAATTTTTTTCATTACATCCATAAACTGAAATTTAATTTATTGGGATTTTATGTTATATAACAACAGTAGTGAAATGTAAAGGAAATGATACATGATTTCTTAAATATTTAAAAAATATATATCCAAAAATTGTGACGTGCATTTGTATTCAGCCCCCTGTATACCGATACCCCTAAATAAAATCTTGAGTGACCAATTGCCTTCAGAAGTCACATAATTAGTAAACTGAGTCCACCTGTGTGTAACCTATTCTCAGCATAACTTACAGTTTTCTGTGAAGGCCTCAGAAGTTTGTTTGGGAACATTGGGGATAAAAAAGAACCATGAAAACAAAGGAACACACCGGACAGGTCAGGGATAAGGTTATGGAGAAGAGTAAAGCAGGGTTAGGTTATAAAAGATATCCCAAGCTCTGAACATCTCATGGAGCACTGTTCAATCCATCATCCATAAATGGAAGAGCATACAAACCTTCAAAGACATGGCGGCTGGCCTAGACTAACATCCCAAGCTAACAGTTCTAATTACAGAAGCAGCTAACAGTCCGTGGTAACTTCGAAGGAGCTGCAGAGATCCACAGCTCAGGTGGAAGAATCTGTCCACAGGACAGCTATTAGTTGTATACTCCACAAAACTGGCTTTAATGGAAAAGCGGGAAGAAGAAAGCCATTTTTGAAAGCAAGCCTATTTACACTTTGCAAAAAGCCATGTAGAGAAACAGATACAAAATAAAATGTTATCCGGATCACCCTCATTGAACGATTCAGCAAGTTCTCGGCTCAGATGGAAAACCACTTCTGCTCAGTAATAACAATAGGAATAAGGTAGGGATATCTACACGTTTTTTTGGGGAAAAAAATGCAAAAAGTTCAATTGTAGAATTAAAAGAACAGAACATTCCGCATACTATAGAAAAATATTAAAGCTAAAACATTGTGGTGGCAGCATGATTCTGTGGTATGCTTTTCTTCAGCAGGGACAGGGAGCAGGTGATACACTGCCAGGGAGACCCGATATGCTGAATGCCATATTGGGGGGTGATCCCACCGCTGCCTCCACATATACAAAATATAGAGCCAAACTGCAGTTAAGCTCTATTTCAACATCTACATTTAGTAAGACAATAAACTGTCAAACAAAGATACGTTCACTTTGTCTCATAGGGTATAATTCAATATATATGAATGGGAATCTATGATGAATTCACTGACACTGAACATCTCACTGAAGTAAAACACTGTAGTCATGGAATCCTTATGATTAAGGTCTGGGGGAGGCCTGACATGGATTTGCCAACATTTCTGAAAACATGCAGGGATAACAAATTTATGTAGAGGTGAATTTATTGATGTTTCCATTCCCATTCGTCCACATACTGTACCTGTTATGCTGTAAATGTGCATCGATGCCCTTGCTGGTCTTTACAGATCAGACTGCAGTTATGTGGAGAGATCCCGACTATACAGCAAGAGCGACACTGACAATTGGTATGGGATTTATGTTACATGCAGTTGATCAGACATTATAAATAACTTGCATTTTTTTCTGCTTTTTTGTGTATCTGACAACATTGTGTTTAGTAGTAATTCTGGTGTTATTGGCTAAAAGTGCATCAGGATATCTGATCAAGTAGTCCACCTGTTGACGTATATCTAAGGACAGATTTACTCATGAGGTCAACTTCTGATCATTTTGTTACAGTCAACATTACAAAGGACACACAGTACAGTATCACATGAGTACAAAAATGAAATGTGCAAATAAAGCAATCCCATTGTCTGATCTATGTACTCTAGATTGTCCACGCTGTAGAGGACAACTTACCAACTGTATCTTCTAGGTCACTCATGGTACTTACCTAGAGAGAGGAAGAAACATTTGAATTAGGTAGTTTTCGTATTGAAAACGAAAAGATACATTCTATTAAAGACATTAAATAAACATTCATAACAAATCCATAAAGACTATATTCATAACAAACATCTCAGGAAAAAAAATAGTATAAAGGTGGTAACAAACACATTTCTTCAATTTTCCATCTTTTTCCAAATAATACCTTGATTTGTGAATCCCTACTTTTAGTTCTGCCCTGTCTTCAAAGTACACATAGTGGCTAAGTAGGTTTCCCAGTTTTTTTTTTTCCTTATGCTGTAAGGAAGGCTATGTGGGGCTATTCTACTGTATGGAAGGCAATGCATGGCCCATCATACTGTATGAACAGCAATAGGGGCCCATTATATTCTATGGAGGACTATGTGGGGCCATTATAATGTATGGAAGCCAACGCAGAGCCCATTATTATACTGCATGGAGGACTATGTAGGGCCATTATATTGTATGGAAGGCAATGCAGGGCCCATTATACTATATGGAGGGCTAGGCGTGGCCATCATACTATATGAAAGGAAATGATGGGCCCATTATTCTGTATGGAAGGCTAAGTGGGGACATTATCCTGTATGAAAGGCAATGCAGGGCCCATTATACTGTATATAGTATGATACGATACAATACACTTTATTGATCCCGTGGGAAATTATGGTATCACAGCAGCACAACTTACATCATAAAAATCATAAAATGAATTACTTAATTGACATGACAGTTTGTTGACAGAAGAACATTATACATTAGAATAGGACATACACAGCGGGTGAACTGAAAAGTAGAAGAAATAAGTAGACAATCACCTTTATGATTTAACCCTAATGTTATTGTTGTACATTCCCATAGCAGTTGGCACAAACGATTTCCTATATTTTTCCTTCTTACACCTCAGAAGTATTAGCCGGTTACTGAAGGTGCTCTTCTGTCTCATGAATAGCTCATATAATGGATGTGCATTATTGTTCATAATTGCCATACACTTTCTCAGAGTTCTTTTCTCCACTACCTCCTCAAGAGAGTCCAGATTGCAGCCGACAGCAGAACTTGCCTTTTTGATAATCTTATTCAGCTTATTAGCATCAGAGGCCCGCACACTATTACCCCAGCATATGATTGCAAAAAAGATGGCACTTGCCACCACCGACTGGTAGAACATTTCTAACATTTTGCTGCACACATTAAAAGACCTCAGTTTCCTTAGGAAATACAATCTGCTCATCCCCTTCTTGTAGACAGTCTCTGAGTGGCATCTCCAGTCCAGTTTGCTATCCAAATGGACCCCCAAATATTTGTAAGTCTCCACCTGCTCTACCTCCTGACCAGCAATAGTGATCGGTAAGCATTCCAACTTAATCCTGCTATAGTTGGCCACCAACTCCTTAGTTTTCTTAACATTTAGTTGTAGATAGTTACCATTGCACCAATCCACGAAATTCGACACCACCCTTCTCTATTCCTCATCCCCCCGATCTCCCCTAATACAACCCATAACCACGGAGTCATCCGAAAATTTTTGAAGGTGGCAAAGATCAGATTTATACTGAAAGTCTGAAGTATACAGTGTGAATAGAAAGGGCGCAAGCACCGTTCCCTGGGGGGCACCTACACTGCTCAGTAATCTGCTTGACACAACTGCTCCCATCTGTACAAACTGTGGCCGATCTGATAGGTAGTCAGTTATCCAATTTCTCATCCCCACCTCCACCTTCATATCAGTCATCTTTTTGTGTAGTAAAGGTGGCTGCAGGGAGTTAAATGCACTCGAGAAATCAAAGAACATCGCTCGCACCGTGGTTCCGTCAATCTCCAGAAATGAATGTACACTATGTAACAGAGAAAGAATAGCATCGTCCACCCCCAATCTATGTCGGTAAGCAAATTGAAGGGGATCGATAAAAGCGTTAACCCTCAGTCTTAAGTGAGCAAGAACTAATCTTTCCAAGGCCTTCATAGCATGAGATGTTAAGGCTACAGGACGATAGTCATTTAGGGTTGCAGGAGAAGAAGGACTATGTGGGGCCACTATACTGTATGGAGGACTATGTGGGGCACATTATACTGTATGGAGGACTATGTGGGGTCAATTATACAGTATGGGACACCATGAAGGGTGCATTATACTGTATGGAGATCTTTGTGCGGATCACAGTTGGGAAATCATACGGTGATAAGAGTCACCATATTTTGCTGCCCGATTTGAAGGGAGTAGAGTAGGGTCATGACACTGTGCATATGGAGGAATTCACTGTAGAGAAATTTTACGGTGTTTGGCAGGCACTTTTGCTGGCATCATACTTTGTTATTACATATTTAAATTAGACCATTGGGCCATATGGTTTTATTGCTCTTGCATAATATATTATATTTTTCTAGTATGCCCCATTTGTGATTATATATACGCGTTTTATTCTAAGATCTATTAATTAAAAAGTACTTTGTTTGTTGGACAACCCATTTTAGTTTGTTCCCATATGAAAAGGTTCATTGTTATATTTGATAAGGAAAAACTTCCTCAATTGTTGACTTTTTTTTAATAAATATCAAGGTTGGTCTACGACTTTGTCCAAGTATTTAATTTCAGCCCTCTGTGTATTTGAGTTTGACATCCCTGCTGTCAGTTGGTACTGCTAGGGCCTTGACTATATGCTATTTCCCTGATGTAAGCAATTACTGACTTGAGTGATGATTTGAGGACACCACTCACTCTCACACTCACCTCAGCGGCCAGTGGGTGGCTAAAGCGGTCACAGGCAGTGTAACTCAGACCCAGAAGTCACTCTCCTACTGTCCGGAATACAAGAGTGTCTATAAGCCATATCCTCCTTCTTCTCATCATGCTTGTTAAACCTCATTGTGGACAAAACTGAACTCATAATCTTTCCTCCATCTCACCTAACCCCGCTACCTTAGCTATTTATCACAATAAATTATATCACACTTTCCCTTGTACTGGAAATCCACTGTCTCAGAGCAACCCTACACTCTGTCCTGTCCTTCAAACTGCACATTCAAGCTTTTACCACTTCTTGCAGCCTCCAGCTCAAAAATATTTCCAGGATCCATCTTTTACTTAACCCCGAATCCACCTCAACTACTGCAATATCTTCCTCTGTGGCCTCCCTTCTAACAATCTTGCACCTCTCCAGTCCATCCTTGACTCTGCTGCCCAACTAATCCACTTTTTTCCTTGTTACGCCTCTGCTTTCTCCCCCCTGCAAATCCTCAACATATCCAGTTCAAACTTATAACATTGACCTACAAAGGCATCCATAATTTGTCTTCTCCTTATGTCTCCATCTAATCTTCCAATTTCTTCCAACACGTAACCTCCGGTCCTCCAAAGACCACCTCATTTATGTGTTCCTCACCCAATCACCTCTAAGACGTCTCACGAGTATCTCCCATTCTCTGGAATTCTGTGCCCCAACACATTGATTTGCAATCCTTTTGGTGGCGGGAATCAGTGCACTCACCAATAGCAAGACCCACGCTTCAGGTTTTAACTTACCACTTCTCTGGCGTGTTCCTCTCCAGACACTGAACTCTGACTGCCTCTGGAGGCCAGCTATTTAAGCCCCAGACCAAACTCTGGGGTGAAGATAAGGTGGACAACCTCCCACCCGCTCTCTATGTTTGGCCACAAAAACCCAGCCCAAAAACAAATTGGCTGTTAACCCCTCGCAACACTTAATGTGCTGGAGGAAAACTTTTGGGTTTTACATAACTGAAGCCATTAACCTCAACGAAACATATTTTCCCCCTAGCACCTTGCCAACGACTTTATCACCCCCCAACCTACAGTCTCCTTCCCCATTACCATGTATACTGCAAGCCCAGGGTTTTACTCGCCCACCGGAGGAATCTCCAGTGGGCCCAGACACTGACACCTGCTGGCATACTGGTCAGCAGCTACCTAAAGCCCTCACTGCTCTAGGAGCCCCCAGCCAGTGGCTATGGGGCCCCTGAGTCAAGGGGGCCTGCCCTGTGCCAGTGGAGCAGCAGCAGGTGACAGGAAGCCACGGGTGGACCAGCACAAGAAAGATACTGAAAACCGCAAGCGGAGCAAATTCACCAGAGACACCATCAATTACGAACAGAACCAGGTGTATCGATGGCACAACAACTCATCTACAAGACGTCCATCACCACGCAACCTACGATCTTCAACAGATTTCTCTACGTCCGGATCCGATGCGGAACGAGACACTCCCTTGACCAGTCAGGCTCCTTTTTTAGGACAAAGGCGCCGGTTCCCTCAAAGAAAACGAGGCGGGGGCAACACCAGAAACGACGACACGGACAGAATACGAGTCACCCGCTCCATGGTAGGGAATCACTGGTAATTAATATTTCTTCCAGGTCCTTGGGTATCGCAGAACTTAGTGTCCTCCAAAAGGGGCTCTCTTTCTGTCCCTCATATAGATGCCAGACTTTTCAGCTAGATATGGACCTACAGCATTTTTTTCGCCTTCTTAGGCTCAAAGCTTACTTCTCCACCACACCGATTTCCCCTCCTGATGTGGGCATTCCTGATAACCCATTGTCTGTTACACAACTAGGACTCAGGAACAAAAGTCACTTCCGCCCACCGCACGCCTCTCATGCCGTAGAAACTTTTATTGGTTTCATACAGAAATCATTTGTAGATATGCGGGATGATATAGAGAAAGGGAGACTGTTCTTCCCCCCCAATCTATCCCCCATCGAAAGGCATGCCCTTAGGTCTCTTAGAGAGGATGTTAATTTAATCATCAAACCGGCAGATAAAGGGGGCGCCCTTGTTGTTATGGACAAATCCCAGTATCTTTCGGAAGTCAAACGACAATTACAGGACGAGTCGGTGTATGCCAAACTTGATAGAGATCCAACTAGTAACATCCAAACCAAGATAGGCATCATCTTGCAAAAATACTCCATTCAAGGAATCCTTGATTCCAAAACAATAGAATTCTTGACAAAAAGCAATCCAGTAATACCAGTCTTCTACATCCTACCAAAAGTTCACAAAAGTATGCAAAACCCTCCGGGTAGGCCGATTGTGGCATCGACAGAATCAGTACTGTCTCCTTTATCCATTTTCCTGGAAAAGATCCTCACGCCCTTGATCAGCAATACCCCATCATTTCTTTTGGATACTGGTGCTTTCCTCAACAAGATACGTAGTATAGATACCATACCCCCACAAACGATTTTGGTCACCTTGGATGTGAAGGACTTATATACCTCTATTCCTCACATAGAGGGCATCAACTCAGTTCATCACCTATTAACATCGGCAGGCCTAGACTCAGAACAAATAAATTTGTGTGTTGATCTTCTCACCCTGATATTATACAATAACCACTTTCTCTTCCAGGATCAGTTCTATCTCCAGGTACGCGGTACTGCCATGGGTTCCAACGTAGCGCCCCCATACGCTAATGCCTACATGGCTCACTTCGAAGAGTCTATCATTTATCGACATCAGCTATTTATTTCCAACGTCCTTTATTGGACACGTTATATCGATGACATTTTTTGCCTATGGGGGGCACGTTGGAATCCCTGGAAACTTTCTTTACATTCTTAAACGAAGCCTGGCCCGGTATAAGATTCACCATTACCCATGATTCCAACTCTGTAAGTTTCTTGGACACCACTGTCCTTAAAGATCAGGAGGGCCACCTAACCACCGATCTACACACCAAACCCACCGATCGCAACAGTGTTCTTCACTTTGATAGTTTCCATCCTCCATCAGTCAAACGCAGCATTCCCAGATCCCAATTTCAACGCGTACGTCGCATAGTGTCAGACCATGACAAATGCGAACAACGTCTACAAGACATGTCCACCAGATTTCATCAGCGTGGATATCCGAAACACATACTTGAGGAACAGAAAAATCCACCCCCTCGAACACGGACAAATGATCAAGGTAAAAGGGTCCCATTCGTGCACACTTATCATCCTGTCACCTCCATCCTCCACAAACAAATTAGGAAGCATTGGCCTTTATTATCAACAGCATATCCTACCGTACCGGAATTCAAGTTACCCTTTCTGCCATGTTATAAGAGACCCAATAACATCAGGGACACACTAGTGAGAGCTGACTTTGGGCCCTCACACAAGACGAGGTCCAGATTCCTTTCCCATCCAAAGATGGGCACCTTCCCTTGCCTACACTGCGCCCAGTGTGGGAATGTCCAAAAAGGTGACACCTTTCAACATCCACATACGGGAAAGAGTTTTAAGATTAAAGATTACTATACGTGTCAATCCTCGTTTGTAGTGTATCTCATAAAGTGCCCTTGCGGCTTGCTATACATCGGGGAAACGACCCAACCGGTACGTGATAGGATATCAAAACACAAATCGACTATACGTTGCAATAATCTGTTACTACCGGTTCCCCATCACTACTCATCACAGGGCCATACTATCTCCCAATTAAAATATCAAGTCATCGATTCTATTCCACCACAACGTCGAGGGGGGGACCGTGTAGCACTCTTGAAAAAATGTGACGCATTCTGGATTCACACGTTGAATACCCTCACACCAAAAGGGCTGAATAGAGATTACGATTTACTGGCTTTTATGTAAACTGATACATTAGTCTCAAGTGTAGGTTTTATTTACTTGTCACATCATTATGCTAATTGTACCTTTTGTTTATTCATTCTAGAACCGCCTGTACTGACTCGGGGATCGAGAACCCTGCTAAGTGGCACTCACCATAGCCTGACGACTCACTCATTATTTCACTGGCACTGCTATCTTACGCCACGGCGCCTCTTGGCATGATCTCCCATATACTATGCTGCACTCACTGTCTCTATGTATGTGTAACTAACCTTGCCCTGGCTCTCATGTCTGCATAATCCATAGTTCTAACACCTCTTATTTCATATTGGTCCTTCTTTAATGTTTAGGATGTCCCGATACCATTTATTCAGATAGGTGCTTATCATAACCATAGGCTCGCATGGCTTGCATAGTTTTTCCTGTAGTATTTACCATCCTGGTATCTATCTAGTTCGTTACCTATTGGATTCCCCCTTTTTTCACGCCGCAATTATGCCCTTTTCACTACGACAGGATAGACACTCCCCCTTAGCCTGGATCCTCTCATGGCTTGACACGCATTAGGCGCCTCACGCACCGCCATAGCGGTGACGTGAATGGCCGCATGTCAGTATGTGACCGACACTCCCCCATAGCCTGGACCCTCCCATGGCTGGACGCGCATGGCTTGCAGCGCACCGCCATAGCTATGACGTAGTTGGCCGCGGGTTAGGACGCGATTGACACGCCCACTTCCGGTCGGCGGTGTATTTTACCGCTGAGACCGGAGTCTATCTTTGGCGTCTTCCCAGCACGAGCGTTAGGACCAGCGGTGGACACCGCGTCTACTCCGACTACAGCATCTGGTAAGAGATCTCTTCACGCTCACTCACATGGGGCCTTATTAGCGCTGACCTGCAACCCTGTTCACAGATGTATTCTATCCCTACAGGATTTAGCCTTTGCACTTATATTGTCAGCGTTCTGACAGCCATCCCTGTAGGTATCAGTTCTCCTTATATTGACCTTATTCTCTATCTACCACCCTCATGGTTAATCTCCTATTACAGATTAATGCGCACTCATAGAAGTACACTGCCCACAACTACATGCTCAATAGCACGGTATGTTATCACCTTCTCATCCTATCTTTTTTTTCCTCAGTAGCATTGTGCCACTAGCGGATGGTTCCAAATTGTTGTTTGGCTATTAGATTCATAGGTATTTGCCATCTATTGATATGTCTTCTCATGTACATACTTTGGTTTTCATTATTATATTATTTGGTCTTTTTTTTCTCTGTTTTTGATTTTGTGTTCCCTGTTTTTGTATATTGTTTAAATTTGCAGTAACTGATGAAGGTCCAACTTGTAAAGGACCGAAACGTTTTTGTTGCTGAACAATAAAATCTCCTCAGACATATAAAGTTGAGTGCCAGGTTTTTGTTTACATTTGGTATGGTGTTGGAACCTACCTGAGCACCTCTTGTTTTTTGGCTGTGCACCAGGTTTTATTTCTATATAGGAAGCCACACCTGTCCCCACTGCTAAAGAGAAATGAATATTCACACTTCTCCACGCCCCCATGGGCATGGAGAGGAGTGAATACCATTTCACTTTAATAGCGGGCAGAGTTAGCTGCAGACTGCAGCTAATATGCCCGCATATAAAGCCTCACCACCACTGCACCACACTCACACACAAAGTACCATACCACATACACACACGCACGCAGACACACAGCACCACTCACCTCTTGCAGCACATCCTGGCATTCAGCTTCCTGCTCGGCGCTTTCTGTCTGAGACAGCGCAGTGGCTGTATCAGAGAAAAACCTGCCGGCAACCAAGAGGCTGCTGGGATGTGCTGTGAGAGGTGAGTGGTGCTGTGTGTCTGTTTGCGTGCATGTATGTGGTGTGATGCGGTGCTTTGTGTGTGAGTGTGAGAGTGGTGCAGTGTGATTATGTTGTGCGGTGCTTTGTGTGTGAGAGTGGAGCGGTGCTGTGTGTGTATTGGAGATGTGTGTATTGGAGACTGGCAATGATGCAGAGGTGGGGAAGGATGATGGGGTGGTGGGGAAGAGGCCAATGATGGAGGTGGTGAAATGGGCAATGATGGAGTGGTGGGGAAGAAGGCAATAATGGTTGTGGTAAAAAGGACAATGATGGCAGTGGGGGGAGGCAATGATGGACGTGTTGAAATGGGCAATGATGGGGCTGTTGAAATGGGCAATGATGGGAGGTGAGGGAGAAAGCAATGATGGGGTGGAGGGGGAGAACAATGATGGAGGTGGAGAGCGGCTGCATTATACCCTATGAGGGGGCTTTCATTAAACTTTATGAGGGGGCTACATTATATTCTGTGGGGGGGACTGCACTATTCCCTCAGGGGACTACATTATATTCAGGGGGCTACATCATACTATATGAGGGGGCTACAGTATACTCTATGGGGGGCTACATTATATTCTGTGTTGGGGCTGCATTAGTCTCCCATGGGACTACATTATTCTGGGGTGCTACATCATACTATATACTGTATATATGAGGGAGGGCAGCATTATGCCCTATGAGGATACAGTATACTCTATGGGGGGCTGCATTATACTATATGTGGGGGGCTGCATTATACCCTATGAGGGTGCTACATTATATTCTATGGTGGGGACTGCATTATACTTTATGAGAGGGTTGCATTATATTTTGTGGGGTGCTGCATTATATTCTGAGGTGGGCTGCATTATATTCTATGAGAGGGGGCTGCATTATATTCTATGAGGGGGCTGCATTATATTCTTTGAGAGGACTACATTATTTTGTGAGGGGGCTACATTATATTCTCTGCGGAAGCTACCTTATATTCTATGAGGGGGGCTACCCCAACACCTGCTACATAATTAAGACGTGTACTACCTTATATTATACCTTGATATGAGCGTGTTTTACCACACAATTAGCGGTCTTGTATTTATTTCTATGTAGAAACATAGTTGGCTCCAAGAATGATTTTCTCTGGTGGGCCCAAGGTGCTCCAGTCCGACGCTGTGTAAGCCCAATCCTTTCTGTACCAGTCTGTCATTGTTACTTTCTTCACTATAATTTATATTTTGTATGTAACCCCTTCTCACGTTCACCACCATGGAATCAATGGTGCTCTAAAAATAAATAATAATAATAATAATAAACACATCACTGCCGAACAGAGACTACCAGGACCAAGGAGGCATTTGCATGGGAGCTGCAGGGGCCTGGTAACTTACCAGTGATAAGGTGAGTGTTTGTCTTTTTTTATTTTATACCATTGGCACTAGTTTATTTAAAAAAAGTTAATGAGGTTGAAAAACTCCTTTAGGGTATGTTCACACGTTCCTGATTTCCATCCTTTTTTTTCAGGACTGTTTTTTAAAAAACTGCAGCTCTTGGCAGAAAACGCAGGTCCTTTTTTGGTCATTTTTTTGTCCTTTTTTTGTCCTTTTTTGATGCGTTTTTTGATCCTTTTTTTATGCAGTTTTCTATGCAGAGACTGTGTGTTTCCTAGGAAGCTTTTTAGGGCTAAAATGGCTGAAAATACCCTAACCCTACCCCTACCCCTAACCCTACCCCTAACCCTACCCCTAACCCTAACCCTACCCCTACCCCTAACCCTACCCCTACCCCTAACCCTAACCCTATTCTAACCTTAGTGAAAAAAAAAAAAAAATTCTTAATTTTTTTTATTGTCCCTACCAATGGGGGTGACAAAGGGGGGGGGGTGTCATTTACTATTCTTTTATTTTGATCACTGAGATATAACCTATCTCAGTGATCAAAATGCACTTTGGAGCGAATCTGCCGGCCGGCAGATTTGGCGGGCGCACTGCGCATGCGCCCGCCATTTTGCAAGATGGCGGCGCCCAGGGAGAAGACGGCCAGACGGACACCGGGAGGCCGGGTAAGTATAAGGGGGGGAGATTAGGGCACGGGGGGGCATCGGAGCACGGGGGGGGCATCGGAGCACGGGGGGGGGACATCGGAGCACGGGGGAGGGGCATCGGAGCATGGGGGGGGTGGGATCGGGGCAGCCACACTCCACCCACGCACTTCCGCCCGCTTCCCCGCACTTCCTGCTGCAGCGGTTCTGCACCACGAACCGCAATAAAACCCGCAGATCTATTTTTGATCTGCGGGTTTTACTGCGGGTTTGACCTCACAATGGAGGTCTATGGGTGCAGAACCGCTGCGGCTCCGAAAAAAGAAGTGACATGCTCCTTCTTTTTTCCCGCAGCTATTCAGCGCGGCTTTTTTTTTGAAATTCAGGATCATGTGCACAGTGGTTCCTGTTTTCCATAGGGTACATTGTACTGTACCCTGCATGGAAAACAGCTGCGGAGCCGCAGCGGCAAAAACGCTGCGGTTCCGCAGTAAAAAACGCACTGTGTGAACATGGCCTAAATCCGTTATCCAGAAATGAAACTCCCCACTCCTTTAAGATCTGTGCAATTGGCATGCAAGCTTCTAAGTTCATAGAACTTGTTATTCTTCAGTGCTACCTAATTCTATATATAATGGACATGGTATGAGCCTATAATAAGATTGCAGTGCTATGGTTTAGATCCCATAATGTGTTACCTACAATACAAATAGAGCCAATGCAAAGTTAAAAAAGCAGTGTACGGCACATCGCCTATGCTGTCGCGGTGTTAGCAGGCCATCTAGTGGATAAATGGGAATCTAAGTAAAATCGTGAATCTTAAGATATAAATATATAATGGAGTGCTTATAAATTGCAGATAGCAGTGTTTATTTCCCTTTAAGCTGAAACAGCGAGGACAAAAAGTAGAAGTAATCCGGTTCTATGATCTAGGAGTCAGAGTACCTATGGCGGCGGGCCTGCCTTATACATGCATTATATAAATGGCCCTTTGTTGGCCCTTACATTGATAGTTCTTCATTACTACTGCGCCATTATGTTTAGATCTAGTTAGCATGATATTAGCCACAATGACAACAATTCCAGTGACCTGATTGCTCAAAAGAGGGACGGCGGTAAATTGGGAATATAAAATGGAGGGAAATCAATTGGGAGCCTTCCCTATTTCTAGGGCAAAGGTGTGAAAGGTGGTCCAAGCACACAATATACACAAATACCAGGCAGATATTGGAGGAAAGGTGACAGAGGTTTGCAAAATAGTTTGTATTTCTTTTACTTGCTGCTAAAGTGCAGACATGGATACCCACCTTTTCTATAAATATGTAGGGAGCCTGTGTTTTGCTAATAGTTGGATGGAACCGATAGAAATGCAATTAGAATATGTGCATCGTAATAAGTATGCATATAACAGGTAAACAATAAGACTATTGGGAACTATGCTGCCTATTTGGGACTATGCTGCCTATTGGGGACCTATACTGCTTATTGGGGACATTTACCTGCCTATTGGGGACATTGGCCTGCCTATTGGGGACTATGCTGCCTATTGGGGACATTTACCTGCCTATTGGGGACATTTACCTGCCTATTGGGGACATTGACCCGCCTATTGGGGATTATGCTGCCTATTCGGGACCTATGCTGCCTATTGGGGACATTTACCTGCCTATTGGGGATTATGCTGCCTATTGGAAACATTTACCTGCCTATTGGGGACTATGCTTCCTATTGGTGACTATGCTGCCTATTGGGGATTATGCTGCCTATTGGGGACTATGCTGCCTATTGGGGACCCGCACTGTCTATTGGGGACATTTACCTGCCTAGTGGGGACTATGCTGTCTATTGGGGACTATGCTGCCTATTGGGGATTATGCTGCCCATTGGGGACCTATACTGCCTATTGGGGACATTTACCTGCCTATTGGGGACTATGCTGCCTATTGGGGACTATGCTGCCTATTGGGGACATTTACCTGCCTATTGGGGACATTTACCTGCCTATTGGGGACTATGCTGCCTATTGGGGACATTTACCTGCCTATTGGGGACATTGACCTGCCTATTGGGGACTATGCTGCCTATTGGGGACATTTACCTGCCTATTGGTGACATTGACCTGCCTATTGGGGACTATGCTGCCTATTGGGGACCTATACTGCCTATTGGGGACATTTACCTGCCTATTGGGGACATTGACCTGCCTATTGGGGATTATGCTGCCTATTGGGGACCTACACTGCCTATTGGGGACATTTACCTGCCTATTGGGGATTATGCTGCCTATTGGGGACATTTACCTGCCTATTGGGGATTATGCTGCCTATTGGGGACCTATGCTGCCTATTGGGGACATTTACCTGCCTATTGGGGACATTGACCTGCCTATTGGGGATTATGCTGCCTATTGGGGACCTATACTGCCTATTGGGGACATTTACCTGCCTATTGGGGACATTGACCTGCCAATTGGGGACTATGCTGCCTATTGGGGACCTATACTGCCTATTGGGGACATTTACCTGCCTATTGGGGACATTGACCTGCCTATTGGGGATTATGCTGCCTATTGGGGACCTACGCTGCCTATTGGGGACATTTACCTGCCTATTGGGATTATGCTGCCTATTGGGGACATTTACCTGCCTATTGGGGACTATGCTTCCTATTGGTGACTATGCTGCCTATTGGGGATTATGCTGCCTATTGGGGACTATGCTGCCTATTGGGGACCCACACTGTCTATTGGGGACATTTACCTGCCTACTGGGGATTATGCTGCCTATTGGGGACATTTACCTGCCTATTGGGGACTATGCTTCCTATTGGTGACTATGCTGCCTATTGGGGATTATGCTGTCTATTGGGGACTATGCTGCCTATTGCGGACCTATACTGCCTATTGGGGATTATGCTGCCCATTGGGGACCTATACTGCCTATTGAGGACATTTACCTGCCTATTGGGGACATTTACCTGCCTATTGGGGACTATGCTGCCTATTGGGGACATTTACCTGCCTATTGGGGACTATGCTGCCTATTGGGGACATTTACCTGCCTATTGGGGACTATGCTGCCTATTGGGGACATTTACCTGCCTATTGGGGACTATGCTGCCTATTGGGGACATTTACCTGCCTATTGGGGACTATGCTGCCTATTGGGGACATTTACCTGCCTACTGGGCCTCTCGCACAACATCAGTCTGAGCCTGAGGTAAAAGCAGAGTTCCACCAATATGGGCACTGGTGAGGCTGAAAGGATATGCACTGATCAGACTGCATTGATGGGCAGTGCAGTCTGTATTTCTCTGTGTGTGCAATTTTATTGCTGGTATATTGTTTTTGTAGCGCTGTATATATATTGGTATTTTACTAATGGCAATTTGGAATCCCTAGGAAACCATAATATCAAGAAAGAGAACAATTGTTTCACTTGTTACGGCTAGCAGTGACAAATATGGAACCGGACATTGACCTTCTCATTAGCCATAAGCAGGCCCATAGTTCCGATTGAATTACAGGTACGTTTGTTGATTTAACTTTACTTGCTCTTCATTTTTAATATTGTATTTGTTACTGTTTTTTTTTTTTTTTACTTTAAAGTAAGATATGTGCAGTGTGCATAGGAATTTGTTCATAGTTTTTTTTAAACTATATTCCGGCCCTCCAATGGTCTGAGGGACCATGAACTGGCCCCGTTTAAAAAGTTTGAGGACCCCTGGATTAAACCATGGCACCACAGTAAATTTTGGAAGTAGACAATCTCAACATGCGTTTCGCTGCTTTAACAGCTTCGGCAGGAAGCATGAAATGATATTAAAATTGTGATATTTTATAATATGTGGGCATGCATGTCAGCAAAATAAGATTTCCGGCATGCTCCCACCGTGTTGATGTCCGGCTTAAGGAGAAGCTCTCAGTGCACATTTCCACTGGGTTAACCCCATGCAGGTCATTTCTATAGTGACATGTACATAGTCGGAGCACCCTCCCACAGCATACCGCCAGCACACTGCCAAAGCGCATCAAATTTCTAACTGGAGACTCAATATTAACATATGCAAAAAAAAGGGGAGAAAAGTATGTAGCTAATTCAATTCAATTATAATAAGGTCAGCCTATATAATATCATGCATTGAAAATATGCTAAGACAAGATATGAGATCTGTTTGCATAATGAAACAAATACCGTAGCATGTCAATACCAACATATATATATATATATTTGTATATATATATATATATATATACACTGCATATATATATATATATATATATATATATATATTGCAAAGTCAACTATAGAACAAAAATAAAAAAATAAAAATTGAACTATATAATAGTATAATAATGTGTATTTGATACGGCAGCTGAATGATGGCACATACATCTCAAATAGCCTATTAGAACGGCTTCAAATTAGATTGTGTCACAAATATTAAAATATGCTAACTGCATCACATATTATAGCTTATAATAACAAAAATACTAGAGAATTCTAATATACAGTATATACCAGATATGACAACTAATTCAAAACTCTGTAGAAAATGATTATATAGTACCTGAATTTCTCCTCTTCTTTTTCAATACAATTGTACTAATGACCCCAATAAAGAAATTATTACATATCGTTTCTCAATATCACAGCAACACTCATTTTGCCCAGTATCATCACTCTGTAGAATATGATCGCAATCTTCATGATTTTCTCCTTTTCCTGTCCCATACAATTATACTAATAAATTGCCCCAGCAAAAAAAAAAAAAACCCAGCTCTTTATTTAATATCATTACACATCACTACAACCTAAAAGTTAAGAAAGTGAAGAAACTGTATACTGTAATTACAATTACAAGTTAGCACATTCCCACAGGATAGAGCGTAAGTGTCTGATCCATGGGGGTCCAACTGCTGATAATTTAGCCTAAGGGTGCATTTATGCAGCGCCCCAGGGTCCTGGTCGTTGCAGTAATGTCATTCTTCCACCATGGGGAGTGATGTTACGTCTGATGGCAATAAAGGAGATCTCTTTACCAGGTATCACAAACCACACACCACACTTCACACTCCAGTCCACCAGGGGGAGCTATGCTCCTATTTATTAGGGCACTCTTCACAATTAGGTAAAACTGGTGGTCTGGATAGGAAGTTAGTCAGAAGCTGACTGGGTTTTGACCCAAGCAGAAGCGAGCTGGGCTTCACCCAGTGAGCTTCTATCTGAGCTCCACTCAAGTAGTGGGTCCCTGACAGGGGTGGGATCCTGTCAGAGGCTTAGACAGAAGGACACGGAGCTGCGCCTGCCTACCGATGCAGCAGCATCCTAAGAAAGAGACATGGAAGGAGAATTGTGTTGCAGAGAGAGAAAAACGAAGTCATAGCAAAAGGAGAAAAAACCAGAAGGAGTTCTGCCCTGTAAAAGGCTGCCTCCTTTCTGAGGTGCAGAAGCCGGTAGCCAGAACACTGAGGGAGTCATCATCTCCAAGCCTGGCTCCAGAGACCGGCAGGACAGCTAATTCCATATTAGTTGCCCGACCCTTTACCCAGGAGGCACGGTGACAACTGTGGGGGCCGAGGCGTGCTAGAGTCCCTGTAAAAAGCCTCAGGCCATCAGTCATACAGGTTGTTTCTATCCATCTGGGGGACAGAGAGAAAGACATAACATCTAGAACATCATTTGTGAGGACCTTATGAGAAGCTTAGCAGTAAGGTACTACAACATCCAGGCAATAGAGGAAGGCTACTGATTTCCACCTGGAGAAGGGGGACTCTGGATTTGCCTTCAGACCGGCCGGACTCTGCCTGCCCTGTGATCCAGTGCTGTGGACGCTGAATCCTTCAGTAAAGCTAAAGAGACTGCAACCTTGTGTCCTCGTTTTTCACAGCGCCTCACACCATCCACCACCTTCACTAAGGGAAGCCCTGGGGACATACTTCACCTGTGGGAAGGTATACCAACTAGTTCCATAACATTACCCCAGCGGGCCCCTAAGCAGCGTCGGTCACCCTGACCGAATACTACAGGTGGCGTCACGAACATTATCCTTTAAAGACCTTTCCCCCATTTTCAACAGACCTCCCGAGGGCCACGGACCGGGTCAGCCACCGTGACATTCCCCTTGAGGACCGAAGGGCCCGGTGCCGAGTTCCCCTAGCCCTTGGGGGCGCTCAAACATTTACACTGGCTGATTATTGGATTTGAGCTTTCCTAGGAGTAATCATTTTGTGATTATCAGCCTATCTAAGCAGGATGCTAATCATCCAAAGAACAAGTAAAAGTTTGTTCTTTGGGTGAAATGATTTTTAAGCTAGCTTATAGGTCATCGATGTTTGCAACTCATCCTCCAGTGTAAACAAAACGAGCTGCCGAGAACAATGACTTTTTCTTAACACTGAATTATCGAATTAACGATTGTTATATGCGAATGGAAGTCCCATTGGCTTGTCGAAACGGGATATTAAAGGACTGCCGATCTGCTTCTCTGTTTAACAGCCACGGGTCCGTCAGTTTAAATTTATCCTAAAGGGCTATATTCGACTGCAAGATAATCATGAACAATCGTTAAAAATGCTCATCACACAACTAATTTGCTGTGTAAACAATCTTCCAATCAGCCGATGAACGAAAAATACACTTGTTCGTTGGGTAAAATGATGTCACACAGCATTAAAAAAAAATCATTGTTCTCGGTGGTAAATCGTTCTATGTAAACAAGACTTGTGCTGCCGAGAACTATGGCAGCCTATGCACACTGTGTGACCTAGTATAGATTGCTCTATGTGCATCACATACTTTGGTCTGCCTGTGTAAGCAGGCAGCTAAACAGCTGCCGATAGGCTAACATTTACCTATCAGAATGTGACGCTGATGACTTACACAGGTGGTACTCACTGCTGCCAGACTTGAAGATTGCCCTTCGCCAGAGGAAACCATATAACTAGATCGAGCTGGAACAGTTTTGTCTTGGGGAATGGTCAAAAAACCCAGTGGCAAGTTGTGGAAAGCTAAGAGACTTATCCAGAGGGACTTGCAGCATAATTGCCACAAAATGAAGCTCTACAAAGTACTGACTTTAGGCGGTGAATACATATGTACATGCCAATTTTTGGTTATTTGATCCAATAAATTTAATTTATGCATAGATTTTTTTCACTTCACCAACTTAGACTATTTAGTGCGGATGCATCACACACAAATCAGATTGCAAAAATATTTAAAACAAAGGTTTTAATGAAAAAAAATAGGTAAAAAGCCAAAGGGCTGAATACTTTCGCAAGCAACTGTACATGTTTTCTACCTACAGTACACAGTTTCTATTCCGTTTCTGCAGAAAATATATGATTTTTGCCATTTAAATAGAGAGCTGAATGTTATAATCTTAGGAACACATTTTTCCCATTAAAGTTGAGCTGCTGGCGTATTTTTTATAGTCCTTTCGAAGGTTAACTACTTAAGACTTTGCCGTCACTATTTTATTTGGTGTTTCGTGTTTAATAAAAGTATAAATAAGTCTGCTCTGCTTAACGTTGAGCACAAATCTGTTATTGTCTTCTGTGTTTATCAGTCATGAAGATCTTACAGACACCGCGAGACTGTTAGGATAAAAAAGAATCAAGCCCGGAACAGTATTTCAAGGATGTTTCTGGGAAAAATGCGTACTTTTAGGAAAACTGTATTAAATCATTAGACATATACAGGACACTCCATTCAAGGGGCAGAACTCAGCTTGACATTGTACATGGCTTACAAAATTGATCGGTTACCTGTAGTCACATTCAGTGTTAGTACAGCAAATACAGCCACTTCTTTCAAAAATATCTGTATTAAGATCATATATGTATTTTGTATTAAACTGTTTTTTTTTATAGAACTAAAACATATTAGGAATAAGCTATCAAGGCTTCAGTGATGGTGCTCTGTACCTTGGGACCCCTGCAAATCAGCAGAAAGTAGAAACAATATTACTCCATAACTAACTGCAGTACAATAAAAGACACCACTGAGCCCAAAAGATCTATTAAGCAACTTTTTAAAACACTTTAGAAAAGCTGCGGTCCTCCATTATCCACCGAAAAAACATTGAGACCAATACTCCTAAGTGTCCAGTAGCCATTATTCAACAAGACAACACCAGGCCACATGTTGCTGGTGCTAGTGTGAGCAGCCTGCATGGCCTAAATGTTCTACCATGGTCTACAGCGTTTCCAGAGTTGTCTCCCATCAAGCACATCTTGGATGCCATTGGTCGCACTTGACAAGGAATCTGCCAGCAAGGGATCTTTTGTGTACCCAAGTGCATTCAGAGTGGCAGAACATTCCTCAGACAAAAAGAAAGCATTTAGAGAATTAAAGGAAGTAGGTAGTGATGAGGCATTAAATCAATATAGAAAATGAAATAAATTCTGAAAAAAGCAAATCAAGGCAGCAAAGATTGAGACAGAAAGACTCATTGCCAGAAAGGGTAAAAATAATCCCAAAATATTCTTTAACTACGTAAATAGTAAGAAACTAAAAAATGATAGTGTTGGCCCCCTTAAAAATAGTCTGGGTGAAATGGTGGATGAGGATGAGGAAAAAGCCAATATGCTAAATGACTTTTTTTCATCAGTATTCACACAAGAAAATCCCATGGCAGACAAAATGACTAGTGATAAGAAAAATTCCCCATTAAATGTCTCCTGCTTAACCCAGCAAGATGTACGTCGGCGTCTAAAAATCACTAAAATTGACAAATCTCCGGGCCCGGATGGGATACACCCTCGAGTACTGCAGGATCTAAGTACAGTCATTGATAGACCATTATTTTTAATCTTTAAAGAGTCCATAATTACAGGGTCTGTACCACAGGACTGGTGTGTAGCAAATGTGGTGCAAGTATTCAAAAAGGGGACAAAAACTGAACTCGGAAATTATAGGCCAGTAAGCTTAACCTCTACTGTGGGTAAAATCCTGGAGGGCATTCTAAGGGATGCTATACTGGAGTATCTGAAGAGGAATAACCTCATGACCCAGTATCAGCACGGGTTTACTAGGGACCGTTCATGTCAGACTAATCTGATCAGCTTCTATGAAGAGGTAAGTTCCGGACTGGACCAAGGGAACCCAGTGGATGTAGTGTATATGGACTTTTCAAAGCATTTGATACGGTGCCACACAAAAGGTTGATACATAAAATGAGAATAATGGGGATAGGGGAAAATATGTGTAAGTGGGATAAGTGCTGGCTCAGGGATAGGAAACAAAGGGTGGTTATTAATGGAGCACACTCGGACTGGGTAGCGGTTAGCAGTGGGGTGCTACAGGGGTCAGTATTGGGCCCTCTTATTTTTAACATTTAATAATGACCTTGTAGGGGGCATACAGAGCAGAATTTCAATATTTGCAGATGACACTAAACTCTGCAGGGTAATCAATACAGAGGAGCACAATTTTATATTACAGGGTGATTTATGTAAACTAGAAGCTTGAGCTGATAAACGGCAAATGAGATTTAATGGGGATAAATGTAAGATTATGCACTTGGGTAGAAGTAATAAGATGTATAACTATGTGCTTAATTGTAAAACACTGGGCAAAACCGTCAATGAAAAAGACCTGGGTGTATGGGTGGATGACAAACTCACATTTATTGGCTAGTGTCAGGCAGCTGCTACAAAGGCAAATAAAATAATCGGATGCATTAAAAGAGGCATAGATGCTCATGAGGAGAACATAATTTTACCTCTATACAAGTCACTAGTTCGACCACACTTAGAATACTGTGTACAGTTCTGGTCTCTGGTGTATAAGACATAGCTGAACTACAGCGGGTGCAGAGAAGAGGGACCAAGGTTATTAGAGGACTGGGGGGTCTGCAATACCAAGATAGGTTATTACACTTGGGGCTATTTAGTTTGCCTTCCTCTGGATCAACATGTTAGGGCATGTTAGGTTAGGCTATGGGTTGAACTAGATGGATTTAAAGTCTTCCTTCGACCTTTATAACTATGTTACCATGTAATCATTAAAGGAACCTGTCAGCCATTTTGGCCGATATAAGATGCGGTCACCGCCTTTCAGGGCTTATCTACAGCATTCAACTGTATAATGCTGTAGATAAGCCCTCAGTCCAACCTGCAAGATAAAAAAATTAACCTTTATTATATTCACCGGGGGGGGGGGGGGGGCGGTCCGGTCTGATGGATGTCGCAGGTCTGGGTCCGGCGCCTCCCATCTTCTTGTGATGTCACCCTCCTGTTGCTTCATGGCTCCCCGGCATTGCACTCCTGCGCAGGAGTACTTATCTGCCCTGTTCATGGCAAAGCAAAGTACTGCAGTGCGCAGGCGCCGGGAAAGTTGAGAGAGGCCCAGCACCTGCACACTTTGATCTTGAGCTGACTTTGGTCTTGATAAAACATAGTGGACATACACCAGCAGATGACATGGCTCCCCAAACCATCACTGATGGAAACTTCACACTAGACCTCAACCAACTTGGATTGTGGCCTCTCTACTCTTCCTCCAGACTCTGGGACCTTGATTTCCAAATGAAATGCAAAATTTACTTTCATCTGAAAACAACACCTTGGACTACTGAGCAACAGTCCAGTTCTTTTTCTCCTTGGCCCAGGTAAGACGCTTCTGGCATTGTCTATTGGTCATGAGTGGCTTGACACAAGGAATGTGACACTTGTAGCCCATGTCCTGGATACGTCTGTGTGTGGTGGCTTTTGAAGCAATGACTCCAGCAGCTGTCCACTCCTTGTGAATCTCCCCCAAATTTTTGAATGGCCTTTTCTTAGCAATCTTTTCAAGGCTGCGGTTATCCCGTTTGTTTGTGCACCTTTTTCTACCACACTTTTTCCGTCCACTCAAACTTTCCATTAATATGCTTGGATACAGCGCTCTGTGAACAGCCACCTTTTTTAGCAATGACCTTTTTACCCTTCCTGTGGCGTGCCAATGACTGCCTTCTGGACATCTGTCAAGTTAGAAGTCTTCCCCATGATTGTGGAGCCTTCTGAATCAGACTAAGGGACCTTTTTTTTTAAATGCTTTGGAATACTTTGCAGGTGTTTTTTGTTAAATATTCTAATTTACTGAGATAATGACTTTTGGGTTTTCATTGGCTGTAAGCACTACCTAGGTTAATACGATTAATCCCCAATCCCCACAGTTTTAAGCGTGCCCTAAAAACTCATTTGTTCAGACTGGCCTACCGCCTCAATGCATTAACCTAACGATCCCTGTGTGGCCTATTTATAATAAAAAAAAAAAAAAAAAAAAAAAAAGGTTCCTCGCATCATGTTCTCATACACTTTATGCAGTATTAGCCCTCTGTGTCTGTACTGCTACATACTTAGGCAGGTAACTGGTTCATGCAGCTTTACATGAACACCTGAGCCTTACACTATAGCTGGTCCGAATAACTAAAGCAATTGTTACCATCCACCTCTCGTGTCTCCCCTTTTCCCCATAGTTTGTAAGCTTGCGAGCAGGGCCCTCACTCCTCCTGGTATCTGTTTTGAACTGTATTTCTGTTATGCTGTAATGTCTATTGTCTGTACAAGTCCCCTCTATAATTTGTAAAGCGCTGCGGAATATGTTGGCGCTATATAAATAAAATTATTATTATTATTATTATTATCAGCATAAACAGAAATAAACACTTGAAATAGATCACTCGGTTTATAATGACTCTACATAATATGAGTTTCACTGTTTGTGTTGAAGAACTGAAATAAACTAACTTTTTGACAATATTCTAATTTTGTGAGAAGCACCTGTATATTGTATTGATGAATTTCTATGTCTATGTAAAAAATAAACGAAAAAGTACACGTTTAGTACCACTATGTCCATGACGATCCACTCCATAAAACTGTCCCACTATTTAACCCCTTCTGTGAACTCCATTAAAAAAAGGGGGGGCATGCTTTTTCATCATATCGTCAAACAAAAAGTGGAATAAACGTGATGAAAAAGACTGACCAATTCTTCAGCTGCTGTTGATTTTTTAATTCTGCCTCCCTAAGATCACAGTAAGGCTTGGCTCACATTTATCCTATGCTCTACACCGAGTGCTTGCACCATAGTTTCCGAGTAATTCTCTGAAATACATGATTCAGGTGGAACACCAGGCTGAAAATTCCCTATAACGAGGCAGATGGAGGCAATGTGGATGCCTTTTGGACTTTGATCCAGTGGTGTAAGTCTTTTAAGGCGTGCATAAAAATGCGTTCTGCCACAGTTTTGTGCACTTCTGAAAAGAAGGAAACCACCGAACAGAGGCCAAATGGAGTCCAGAGTAACTCTGCTGAATCATTATTGTGAATGGATCCCTCGGGGGTTTCATCTGAATCATATAACTTGGTGATTTAGATGGAAACCCCAAAGCAAGTACTCAGCGTAAAGTGTTGAATAAATGTGATTCCAAATGTTATGTAAAATGTCCCCCCAAAAAGTCCACTCAATCTACAAATATAGCAAGTCCCTACTCAGGTCCGTCACCTGTCCATGGAAATATAGGGGGCTTCCACTTTACTGGTAGCACACAGGCTATGGAAAAGCACTATGGCTCCTCGCACCCCAAAAGAAATCCAGGTAATGCTGCACTCCCAAATCCAAATGCACCCCTTCCTTGTGAGCCAAACAGTGTGCCTAAATCACAATTAGCTGCCACATGTTTGGCATTTATGGAGCAATGACAGCCAGCCTAATTTAGAGGTGCGTGTCTCCAGATGCATGAGCTGGGCACCACAACGTACTGGTCACTACAGTGGCAGTTTGCAATTTACTCTGTAATGTTCACTGCTGCTTGTTTCTGGAAAACACTCATGGAGTCAAAATTGTCACTATACCTGTAGATATATTCCCAAAGGGGTATAATTTCCAAAATGGGGTCACTTAAGGGGAGATTCTGCATTTCTAGTACTTAGGTGATCTGTATATGGAGTTCGCAAACTATTTAAGGAAAATCTGCAATCCAGGATGCAAATAGCGGTCCGTCCCTCTCGAGTCTCTCCGTACAGCTAAGCAGAAATTGTGGGTCCAATTTTGGTGCCATTTACCCATTTCTCCTTGTAAAAATGTAAAATCTTAGGCTAAAACAATTTTTTATGGTAAAAATGTAATTATTTTTTCTTCACAGCCCAATGGTAAAAAATTCTGTGACACACCTGTGGTGTCAATATGATCAATGCAACCTTAGATTAAATCATCAAGAGGTGTATTTTGTAAAATGGGATCACTTATGAGGAATTCTGCTGTTCTGGCACCTCAGGGGCTCTCCTAGTGTGTCATGGCACCTGTAACCCATATAAGTAAAATCTGCACTATAATATGGCGCTCCTTCCCTTCTGAGCTTTGCACTGTGCCTGAAAAGTATTCCCCGTTTACATGCTGAGTACTGGCGCACTCAGGAGATTTTTTTGCAAACACTTAAGATCCATTTTTTACTATTAGCCCTGAGAATATTTAAAACTTGGGGCTAAAACAACATTTTAGTGTTAAAAATTTTATTATTATTTCTTTACCACCCAATTGTACAAAAATCTAGATGAATTCATTGGGGAGTGTAACTTGTAAAATGAGTGATATATATGGGTGTTTCTTCTGTTCTATCCCCTCAGGGGCTCTGCCAATGTGACATGGCACCCTCAAGCCATTCCAGCAATATCAGAACTCCAATATGGTGCTTCTTCGTTTCTGATCTTTGCACTGTGGGGTATCTTTGTACTCAAGAGAAATTGGACAACAAATTTTGGGGTCTGTTTTCTCTTGTTATCCTTGTTAAAATGAAAAAAAAAATGGGGCTAAAACAATAGTTTGGTGGGAAAAATATATATTTTTTCATTTTCACAGATCAACGTTGTAAAATTCTGTGAAGCACCTGGAGGTCCAAGTTGCTCACCACACATCTAGATAAATTCCTTAAGGGGTCTATTTTCCCAAATGGGGTAGCTGGTGGGGGTATTCCACTGTTTAAGCACACCAGGGTCTCTCCAAACACGACATGAAACCCGCATACAGTTCCAGCAATGTCTGCTTTCCAAAACATCACTCCTTCCTTTCTGAGCCATGCTGTGTACCCAAACAGTAGTTTTCCCTGACATATGGTGTATCGGCGTACTCAGAATAAATTGCAAAACAAATTGCATGGTTCAATTTCTCCAGTTACCCTTATGAAAAAGCAAAATTTGGGGCTAAAACATATTTTTGTGTAAAAAATTTGATTTTTTTTTTAATTTTCATGGCTCAATGTTTTAAACTTCTGAGAATCACCTGGAGGTTCAAGGTGCTCACCACATACCCTGAGGGGTATAGTTTGCAAAGTGGTGCCACGTATGGTGGGTTTCAACTGTCTAGGCACATCAGGGGCTCTCCAAATGTGACATGGTGCCTGCTAATTATTACAGCAAATTTTGCAATCAAAAAGTCAAAAGGCTTTCCTTCCCATCTGATCCCTGCTGTGAGCCAAAACAATGGTTTTACCCCACATTGCACAACAAATTGTATGGTGCAATTTCTCCTGTTATCCTTGTGAAAATACATAATCTTGGGCTAAAAAACATTTTTGTGGGAAAAAATTGATTTTTTTTATTTTCACGGCTTAATGTTATAAAGTTCTGTGAAGCACCTGGGGGTTAAAAGTGCTCACCACACATCTACATAAGTTCTCTGAGGGGTATAGTTTCCAAACTGATGTCACTTGTGGGGGATTTCCACTGTTTAGGCACATCAGTGGCTGTCCAAACATGACATGGCATCATCTAATTATTACAGCAAATTTTACTCCTTCCTTTCCGAGCCCTGCCATGCGCCCAAACAGTGGTTTTCCACCACATGTTGGATATCAATATGCTGTGGAGAAATTGCACAACAAATTTTGAGGTTCCATTTTTTCCTGTTGCCCTTGTAAAAATAAAAAATTGGGGTCTAAAGTGACATTTTGGGGAAAAAATATGTTAATTTTTTCTTCCATATTCTAAGCTTTCAGTGAAGCACCTGAAGGGTTAATAAACTTCTTGAATGTGTTTTTGAGCACCTTGCAGTTTTTAGAATAATGTCACTTTGTTTTGTTTTTCTGTAATATAGACCCCTCAAAGACACTTCAAATGTAATGTGGCCCCTAAAAAAAGGTTTTGTACATTTTGTTGAAAAAATGATAAATCGCTTGTCAACTTTTAATCCTTATTTCTCCCTAATAAAAAAAAATTATTTTTCAAAACTTGTGCTGATGTAAAGTAGACATGTGGGAAATGTTATTTATTAACTATTTTGTTTGAAATACCGTAACACTCTGATTTAAGGGCATACATATTAAAAGTTTTAAAATTGCTAAATTTTCAAAATGTTTGCCAAAGTTCCATTTTTTTCACAAATAAACCCAAGTCATATTGAAGAAATGTTACCATTATCAGAAGTATCATATGTCATGAAAACACAATGCCAAAATCAGTGGGATACATTGAAGCGTTCCAAAGTTATTACCACATAAATTGACACTGGTCAAAATTCTATAATTTGGAATGGTCATGAAGGTGCAAACAGGCTTGAGGGTAAAGGGGTTAATATTTGGTACAGAAACTTTGGTTGCAATTACAGAAGGCAGACATTTCCTATAGTTCTTAACCAAGCTTGGACACAGCAGCAGGGATGTTGGCTCCTCCATATAAATCTTGTCCAGATCTTTCAAGTTTCGGGGCTGTTGCCTGGCAACATTGAGTTTCATCTCCCTCAAAAGATTTTCCATTGGATACAGGTCTGGAGACAGGCTAGGCCACTCCAGGACCTTGAAATGCTTCTTACGGAGCCACTCCTTAGTTGCCGTGGCTGTGTGTTTTGGGTCATTGTCATGCTGGAAGACCCAACCACGATCCATCTTCAATGCTCTTACTGAGGGAAGGAGGTTGTTGGCCAAAATCTCATGATACATGACCCCATCCATCCTCTCTTCAAAACGGTGCAATCGTCCTGTCCCCTTTGCCACCCCAAAGTATGGTGTTTCACCTCACTATGCTTCATGGTTGGGATGGTGTTTTTAGTGTTGTACTTATCCTTCTTCTTCCTTCAAACACCATGAATGGAGTTGATACCAAAAAGTTCTATTTTGGTCTCATCCGACCACATGACCTTCTCCCATGCCTCTTCTGTATCAACCAGATGATCATTGGTGAACTTCAAACGGAACTGGATATGTGTGGGCATGATCATGGGGGCCTTGCGTGCCCTGCAGTATTTTAATCCATGACGGTGTAGTGTGTTACTAACAGTAATGTTTGAGACTGAGGCTCCAGCTCTCTTCAGGTTATTGACCAGGTCCTCCCTGTAGTTGTGGGCTGATTCCTGACCTTTATCAGAATAATCCTTACCCCACAAGGCAAAATCTTGTATGGAGCCCCAGGCTGAGGAAGATTGACAGTCATCTTTTGTTTCTTGCTTTTACTAATAATTATGCTAACATTTGTTGCCTTCTCACCAAGCTGCTTGCCCATTGTCCTGTAGCTCATCCAAGCCTTGTGCAGGTCTACAATTTTGTCCCTGGTGTCCTTAGGTAGCTCTTTGGTCTTGGCCATGGTGGAGAGGCAGAAGTGTGATTATGTAGACAGATGTATTTTATACAGGTAACAAGTTCAAACAGGTGCAATTAATACAGGTAAAGACGGGGCAGGAGTAGGGCGCAGCTATAGGGAAGCCCCCCCATGACTGGCGATTAGCCAGGAGGTCTTTTCAAAAATATATAAGAGTTTGATAGGTGGTTGGTAATGGGGGGAGGAGTTTTTACGGAGGGGAGGGAGGGGGCTTTGAAGAGGAGGGAAAAGTGCGGGAAAACCGTCAGTTACCTTCCCGGAATCCAGAAGAGGCAGACACAGACAGCATGGAGTCGGCGGAAGCGTTGACGGCTCGGCTGCAAGAGGTGGCTTGCTCCAGTAGGGGAGGATGGCTTGAGAACCAGCTGTCATCCCTCCTTGGTGCTGTGGAACAATCCGGACCGAGCGTGAGGGGCAGAAGGGCCAGACCTCCGGAGAGGCTTTCCCCGGAGGTCGCGGCGCGTGGCAGGCGCAGGCTCCGGAGCCCCTCCAGGGACCCTGCGGATGGTGAGTTCGGCGGCGCGGTTCCCCCCGCCACACCCGATCCAGCAGGAATCCACCCACCCGGCCTGTGCACGCTCGTCAGCGAGGATCGGGCATCATGGCTGCGCGAGGGCCGAACCAGAGGTGTGTTCTGCACTAGGCAGGCAGCCAGCAGCTGGGGCCATCTCAGATTATCGGAGGAACAACGCGCCTCAGGCGGCCAGGGGGCGGTCGGCAGCAAGCAGAAGTGGGACGCGGGCAGAACCGGAGGCAGCGCAAAGGAGGAGTGCGGAGACAACACCTGCGGCAGGTACTTCCAGCGATGCCCCCCACGAGGTGCCCACCAGGCAGAGCAACAGGCGCTGACAGACAGCGGGCAGACAGCAGCTGGGCACCCCCATGCTGCCTGGCTCCAGTTGGCGGCAAGGTGCAGATGGAGAGGCAGGCAGCAGTGTCAGACTGTCTGCCATGCAGCGGAGGAGAGTGGCCGACTGGGCTGGCACGCCCAGGTCTGAAAATCCAGCTAGGTCCAGATCACCTGTGAGGGCTGCAGCGCGGAGGGCTTCAGACGCTCGGGTCCCCCCTGGTGAGGACCAGGCTGAGGACACGGGCGCGGGACGAAGAAGTGTGGCAGTGCAGCAGTCTTAACATGCTCAGGTCACCCCTGGTGATGAGGAGGCCAGGGGCGTGGGCCTGGGGCAGAGTAGTTCAGCGGCACAGTGAGCTCAACACGCTCGGGTCCCCCCTGGTGGCGAGGAGGCCAGGGGCGCGGGCCTGGGGTGGCAGCGCGATGCGGAGGAGAGGGCGTCTGGCAGCGATCATCATGGAGGGGCGGAGCATCAGGGATCCGGAGGTTTGGCTGGCGGGGACACTGCACCCGCGCAGCTGAGTATGATTCCATGTCTTGTTTGTTGCCCACGGGGGCCATGTCGCAAGGGGCCACGGTTAGTCAGGTGGTAGTGAGTGAGGAGCGGTGGCGGAGTGGGCCTATTGTGGCGCGATTTCGGGCCTTCAGGATATTTTACATAGTATGTCGCAAATTCTGAGATTAGAGGGTGGGGCAAGTGGGGCCGTGACGTCGCCGGTGGGGGCATGGGTGTCAGGACAGGGGTTGGAGCCTCAGTCTGGAAGTATTTTGTTGAGTCCTGGTCGCGTTGCGGAGGTCGCATCTTCGGGTATATCAGTTTCAGTGCAGATGGAAAAAGAGAAAGGGGATGCAGTTAAATTGGATGACAGAGCGAAAGGGGAAGTTTCTGCTTTGAAGGGCCGTTGGGGGCACAATTGAAGAAAGAGGTAAAAGAGAAGATTTGGCGTGATGAATATGTGGAGATCTTTTCCCTTCTTCCCTTGGAAAAGTTTAATTTGGATAAGAGTAAGAAAGATGATAGCAAAAAGGAGGAGGAGGAAAAGCAGAGGTGGAGATTTATTCCGTAGACATTCGTGAATTGGCTGCAGGCATTTGCGATATTAGCAAGTGTGATGGGGAGAAGTTTCTGGAGAATTGCTCGGGATTGTTTCGCTATTTAGACTCGATTGGGGAGGCGCATCGTACCTATGGTTGGTCAGACATGGCTACGGTATGATGAACAGTTTAGGCAGAGGAAGGCGGTGAGGCTGGAAATTAGGTGGGACCAGAAAGATATCGGGCTGTGGTTGAAGGTTATGGCCCCAGCCAGGTATGGGCAGTCCTTTCACGGAAGTGGAGGTGGGGGCAACAAGCAGGTGGGACACGGAAGCGGTAGTCAGGGGGCACAGGGAACTAAGGAAAAATCCGGAACACGCTGGCAGTTTAATGACGGCAAGTGTAAATACGGGACTACTTGTAAATTTAAACATGTGTGTTCCCATTGTAACGGAAGCTCGCAAGGGGCTTCCAAGTGTTTCAAAAAAGGGAAAGGAAAGCCATCGTTGGGTGCCGGTCAAGGGGGAGACTCCGGTGAGACTTCCAGAGATGGCCCCCTTTCTAAATAGGTATCCAGATCAAGCGAAGGCTGCTATTATTTTTCACGGTTTTGCGGACGGTTTAAAGATTCCCCCGCCGAGTCATAAGGTTCCTTTTTCGGTTAAGAATTTGCAGTCGGCTATGTTGCATGCCGAGGTTGTTGATGTTAAAATTGGAAAAGTGGATCTGGGTAGGATGGCAGGCCCGTTTTTGCACCCACTGACTGACGGGATGGTTGTTTCCCCTTTAGGGGTGGTGCCCAAGAAAGAGCCGAACAAGTTTCGGTTGATTCAGCATTGGTCATATCCTAAAGGCTTGTCAGTGAATGATGGTATCGCGCAGGAGTTGTGTTCTGTGGAATATACATCGTTTGATGAGGCGGTACAGTGGGTGAGGAGGTACGGATCTGGAGCATTGTTAGCAAAAACGGATATTGAATCGGCCTTCCGATTGCTTCCGGTACACCCAGAAAGTATTCCTTTGTTAGGTTGCTTTTGGAATGGTGGTTACTATTTGGATAGATGTTTACCAATGGGTTGCACAATTTCTTGTTCCTTGTTTGAGACGTTCAGTACTTTCTTTGAGTGGGCGGTTAGGGATGTTGCGAGAGTTCAGTCAGTTATTCATTACTTGGATGATTTTTTGTTTATTGGTCCGCCTGATTCGGCAGTGTGCAGGAATGCGTTAACGGCCATGTTTTGGGTTGCAGAGCGTTTTGGGGTTCCGTTAGCAAAAGAGAAGACAGAAGGTCCTAGTACTGTGTTGAGTTTTCTGGATACTCTAATTGATTCAGAGAGAATGGAGTGTCGGTTACCAGAAGATAAGCTGGCCTTGGCCTTGCTGCAGCAAGAGGTGGATAGGGCTGGGAAAATGCGGAAGTTGACTTTGAAAGAATTGCAGTCTTTGTTGAGCAGGTTCAATTTTGCGTGCAGGATCATGCCCATGGGTAGAATATTTTGTTGCAGGTTGTCAGTCGCAACTGCAGGGGTGAAGGCGCCTCATCATTTCATTCGTTTGAAGAAGGAGCACAGGGATGACTTGGTAGTGTTACAATGCTTTTTGGAGAATTACAACGGGCGGTCTTTGATTCAACAGGAGATAGTAACCAATTTTGATTGCGAGATCTACATGGACGCAGCAGGTGCGGCTGGTTATGGGGCCTATTGCAAGGGAAGGTGGAGTGCGGGACGATGGCCGGAGTCTTGGAGGAAGTTGGGTCTTACAAAAAATCTTGCTTTGTTAGAGTTGTTTCCTATTGTCGTAGCGGTTTCAATTTGGGGGGGAATGTTCGCGAACAGGAGGGTTCGTTTTCATTGCGACAATATGAGCGTGTGTCGGTGATTAATAGTTTATCGGTTTCGTCCCCCCCAGTGATTAAGTTGGTGAGGGAGCTGGTTCTCAGGTGTCTGGAGTTGAATGCTTGTATTTCTGCGGTACATGTGCCAGGTGTCCAAAATTCAATAGCGGATGCATTGTCTCGTTTCCAGTGGGAGCATTTTCGGGAATTGGCGCTGGACGTGGAGGTCTCCGGAGCAGAATGCCCCTTGCATCTGTGGCACGTGATTATGGACGAACAGGACGGTTGATTCAGGAGTCTGTTACAAGTCAAACCTGGTCATCATATGAAGCCTCGTGGCGGGTATGGCAAAGTTGGGTGTCTTGTTGGGACGATTTGGTGTCCGAGGAAGATACAATGTTGGCGGTGTTATTTTTAATTGGCAAAGCGGCGGAGGTAGGTTGGTCAGTTTCTAAGGTGAATAAATTTGTGGCTGGGCTTGCTTTTGCTTTTAAGTTGCAGGGGTGGTCGGATGTTACAAAAAGTTTTTTAGTTAGACAGGCTTTAAGGGGTTTTAAACGAGGCAATCAGACTCTTGATAGGCATCGACCAATTTTGTTCAGCCTGTTGAAATGGTTGGGGCGGAGTTTTGGAGAAGATTTGTTGTTCCATTTTGAATTGGCATTGTTTCGACTGGCTTTTTCTTTAGCCTTTTTTGGGGCCATGCGAGTAGGGGAGCTGGTGTTGGTCTCCAGGGACAGGGCAGGTGGTTTGTTGGCAAAGGATGTGGATTTTTGGACGGGGGGTATTGTTTTTTGGATTCAGCGTTCCAAGACTGATCAGTTTGGTAGGGGCAAATGCGTGGTGTTGGGGAGAGTTAACGGGTCGTTGATGTGCCCGCAAGGCTGTTTGGAAGTGTACTGGCATGTGTGGTCAGGTAGAGTAGGCCCTTTGTTGTGTCACGCGGGGGGGCATTTTTGTCTCGTTTCCAGTATATTGCGGTAATAAAAAGGGGTTTGCAAGAGTTGGGCTTCCCCCCGGATATGTTCGGGTCGCATTCCTTTAGGATTGGGGCTGCATAGGAGGCTGATAGTTTGGGTTTAGGTGAGGAAGCAATAAGGAGAATTGGTAGGTGAACTTCGGACCGCTACTTAACTTATGTGCGTCACTAATTATTGGGTAGCGTGTCATGATATTGTGTTGAAGTTGATGGTTTTTTCATGTATCTTGTTGCAGGTGGTTCTCCCTATTTAGCCTGGATCTTTGGACATTCGTTCGTGCATTGGGGGGCGCTGCGTGCCGATGTCAGGCCGGACGGTAGGCAACCGAGTTTTAGTAGGCAGCAAGTGGTCATTCGTTGGTTGGGATTTAGAGGGATGGTTTGGAGTAGGGTCCTTTCTGAATTTTCCAGGGCAGTTCGTTTGGATAGACATCCCGACATTTTGGTGGTGCATATGGGGGCAATGATTTGGGGGTAAGTCCGGTTAGAGAATTAATCAGAGATATACGGTTCAATCTCTTGAGGTTGTGGATATCGTTTCCGGGAGTGTTGACCATGTGGTCAGATACTGTGCCTAGGAGGAGGTGGAGGGTAGCTAGATCTTTGAAGGGGATTAACAGAGCTAGGGTAAAATTGAACAGGGCAGTATCGGGTTTTGTTTCCAGAAATGGGGGTATTAGCGTCAGGCATTGTGAATTGGAATCGGGGGTTGGTAATTACTGGTTGGAGGACGGAGTTCATTTAAATGCAAATGGGATCGATTTGTGGACATTGGCATTACAAGAGGGGGTGGAGAGAGCATTGGTGGCGTTGGGGCACTCACGAGCCTGAGGTGGTCAAGGCTGCTCGTAGTAGGTGGGGGGCGGGGGTTCTTGGAGTTGACGCTGATTGGTAGGGGGAAGGAATTGTAACATAATTTCAGGCAATTGAAAATGGTGTGGGGTTTGATCTGGCATTTGGTATGGGCTCTGGACGGGGTTTTTACCCTGCGAGCTTTTGGTGGTTTCTCTTCCCGGAGCGGGATGTACGGTGCCCTCGAGCTGGTGGTGCACAGCTGAGGGTAACATGGTGGTCGATCGCCAATTTGGTTTTTGCCAGATCTTTTAGCTCCAAGAACCCTCCCCTCGTATTTACATACTGATTGTATTACTGTTTATGTTACTGTTTTTTTAATAAAAGTTGGCCGCTGTGGCCAAAATGTATCCAAAGAACATAAATGGTAGTGTTTTTATTTAAGGTATGGGTTGGGGGCAGTCTAATGGTGTTATTAGTATCTAGGTTCTCCGCCCAAAGGAAAAGACCGTATTCGGCATACACAGTCATGAGTGCAGAGTAGGAGAGCTTCTTAAAAAAAACTAGCAGCTGTCATACAATAAAATGCAAATTAATTATGTTAAAATCATAAAATATGATTTTTTTTAAGATTCTGTCTCTCACAGTTGAAGCGTACCTACGATATAAATTACAGATCTCTCCATTCTTTGTAGGTGCGAAAACGTGCAAAATCGGCAGTGTATCAAATACTTATATAATACAAATACTTATTTCCCCCACTGTAATGGCATAGATGGCAATATGACTTTCATTATAGAGTACAAAGATAGCGTTCAAGGTAAGGAAAATACAAACATTCAGTGTTGCCAGGTGAGCAATGCCTTATCAATAGTGTCAACATGTACTAATTAAATTAATCTTCCTGTGCACATACATTTTATAAATTGAAACCCCCCTGAAATGATTAAATGTACAACTTCACAGATATGCATTGGGTGGCAGATTTTTCCATGCACCTTCTTGAGTACTCTCATATTGTGTCTATAAAACTGCAAGTTACTGTGCCCCATGAAGGTCAGCCTGTAACTATAGATGCCAGTTCTCAATATTGTTCACAATTACTTAAAGGGAATCTGTCCCCCCATTTTTGGCCTATAAGCTGCGGCCACTGCCATTAGGGGCTTATCTACAGCATTCTGTAATGCCGTATATAAGCCACCGATGTAACCTGAAAGATAAGAAAAACAAGTTAGCTTATACTCACTAGGAGGCGGTCCAGTCCGATGGGCATCGCAGGCCCGGATCCGATGCCTGCAATCTTCATGCGATGACGTCCTCTTCCTTGCTTCCTGCTGCGGCTCCTGCAAAGGTGTACTTTATCTGCCCTGTTGAGGGCAAAGTAAAATACTGCAGTACGGTATGCAGGTGCCGGGCCTCTCTGACCTATCCTGGCGCCTGCGCACTGCAGTGCTTTGCTCTGCCCTCAACAGGGCAGATAAAGTACGCCTGCGCAGGAGCCGCGGCAGGAAGCAAAGAAGAGGACGACATCGCATGAAGATGGGAGGCCCTGGACCCGGACCGCAACGCCCATCGGACCCGGACCGCCCCTGGGTGTGTATATTCTACCTTGTTTTTCTTATATTTCAGGTTACATCGGGGGCTTATCTACAGCATTACGGAATGCTGTAGATAAGCCCCTAATGGCGGAAGCAGCAGCTTGTAGGCCAAAAATGGGGGGACAGATTCCCTTTAATTGCTAGCAAAACTGACATCAAAACGATCACCCATCATAGTTCCATACACACTAAGTCCCCTAAACACAGCAGGAATGGCATTTAACTAACTATTCATTCTTCAAACACTGTATATTGTTCTGCAACTCAAAGAAGATTGGCTAAATTAAAGCAAGAGATAAAACGATTATAATGTGTTTTTGAAAACCACGAACCAGTAAAATAAGCAGTGTAACATCCCAAGCTGATTGATCAATGTAGTTAAGTCAAGTTTGTGTGGTCTGATTCCCCGAAAGAAATGATGCAGCACAAATGTTAAAGGTGATGTCCATGTTATGTTTACCAAATGTGTTGTGGGCATGATTTTGTATTGCTTACTAATATACAAGCATGGCAGGTTCTCCTCCTTTGAGAAGCACCTTCTGAACATTTCTCCTGTTCTTAAAATGGAAGTTGATGAAGAAGCTAGTGACCAGACCAGGCCATCAAGCTTTTCTGTCTCGTAGGCCACAATGGTCTTTAGAGTTGTGGCCATTAGAACAGCAAAGGCATGCATGCACATGATGTCTGTGTCCCAGCACAGATGGCACAATTAATGACTTCATCGCTAATCCTGCGCTTGAATTAACTGGGTGAGGGGGAAGGTGGAGGGAGACTGAAAGTGATGCGGGGACTGCAAATGATGAAGTGGGGGGAGGGAGGACTGCACATTATGAAGTGGAGGGAAAGGGGGACTGCAAATAATTAAGTGGGGGGAGGTGGACTACACATGATGAAGTGGGGGGACTGCAAATTATGAAGTGGGGGGAGGGGGGACTGCAAATGAAGTGAATGGGAGGAGGGGGATTACACATGATTAAGAGAGGGGGAAGGGAAACTGCAAAGGATGAAGTGAGGGAGGGGAGAGGGATTGTACATGATGAAGTGAGTGAGGGAGAGGAACTGCAAATGATGAAGCGAGACGGGAAGGGGACTGCATATGATGAAGTGAGTGGAGGAGGGGGACTGCACGTGATGAAGTTTGGGGGAGGGGGACTGCAAATGATGAAGAGAGCAGGGGAGGAGGACTGCACATGATGAAGTGAGGGGGACTGCAAATGATGAAGTGAGGGGGGAGACGGGGCAACCATTACAGCAATGGAGGGCCGAGGCAGCATGATTAGTACACGAGTATCGGCCCTACTTATGAATAAGGGACATGGATATCAACGTCTCTTGCTGCATAAGGCATCTAGATAAAGGAAAACTATCTCTTTTGACACCCTCACACATTGGAAATATCGTCTAGACCGAGCGTTCCTGCAAATGATGAATTGAGGGCGGGGGACTGCAAATGATGAATCGAAGGTGGAGGGTGGGGATAGCAAGTGATGAATGGAGGAGAGCAAATGATGACTTGGTAGAGAGCAAATAATGATGAATTTTGAGAGTAGGGGAGTAAATGATGATCTATTGAGACTGGTGGATGGGGACAGTAAATGATGAATTGAGGGCGGGGACAACAAATGATGATGGATTGGGGTGGGGCAGCAAATAATGATAAATTGAGGGTGGGGGAGAGTAAACAATGTATTGAATGTGGGGGTGAGAGTTGATAATGAATTAGAGAGTGGGGATGGGAGAGAGAAGACATGACATAATTGAGGCACAGGGCGCATGTAAATATAATGAATCGGGGAAGCGGGAGGTACATAGTGGGTGGCACATAGTGGGTGGCATTGAGGATGTAGTGACTGGTAATGAATTGGGGGAAAGAGTACAGGGGCTAATTAATAAATAATTTATATATTTATTAGTTGGGGCAAGTGGCTGTTTATAGTTGGTGGGGGCACAGTGGTTGATTATTTTATTTGGAATGGTGGGTTGCATAATAAATAATTATATATTAATGGTGGGTACATGTATGTATTCAGCTGTGTAGCGTAGAAGAAAGGGAAAAAGTTGTGAATGTGCTCTGGAAGCAGTGCTCTAGATAACTGTGCTATTTTATGTAGTGACGAGTCCTAGCTGGAAGAAGTGATGGTGGTCTGCTCTGGATGAAGAAGAAAAGAAAGATGAAGGACTTAATCTAGAGATGCCACTGGTAAGTCAGTATGTTACCTGTCCACTGACATTATATACTGTATACTATATACAGAACTCCTGTGCATAATGTCACTGTTGATCACTGTATTACCTGTACACTATATACAGAGTTCCTGTGTATAATGTCACTGCTGATCACTGTATTGTCCATACACTGACACTATATACAGAGCTTCTGGGTATAATGTCACTTATTGTGATTTTTTTAAATTAATGATTAGTATTGTAGTATTTGGTCACTATGTGGTGATAATATGTGGTCTGGTCATGGTCCCTTGTATGTGGTATTATTTGGTCACTGTGGCTTTATGTGGTTTGGTCAAGATGTGGCTGTATTTATGCCTTGTATTTGGTATTATTCGCTCACTATGTGGTGGTAATATGTGGTCTATTCATGGTGTGGCTGTATTTGTCCCTTGTATGTGGTATTATTGGTCATTTTAAAAAAATGTATGTTATTCATTCCCTAAAAGAAAAGTAAATAAAAATATACCTAAAAAGAGCATTGGATATTTTAAGAAATGTTTAATAGGTTAGAGTACATCTGCAAAGAGTTTGTATGTTCTCTCCGTGTTTGCGTGGGTTTCCTCCGGGCACTCCGGTTTCCTCCCACATTCCAAAGACATACTGATAGGGATTCTAGATTGTGAGCCCCATCGGGGACAGTGATGATAATGTGTGCAAAACTGTAAAGCGCTGCGGAATATGTTAGCGCTATATAAAAAAAATAAAGAAAGAAGAAAGAAAGAGTAGAGCAGGGTGCTGCCAGAAGAGTCTACCTTGTCATGGTGACGGCTTAAAAATCTTTTGGCCAACACAAAAGCTGCTGGCTATATATGTGAACTGGTGTTCAATGGGAACTGTTAATGAGTGATTGGTGAGGACGAGGAGCAGAAGAGAAGTTTTTCCAAGAGTGGGTGGTGGGACAGTGGAAGGTTCGAGGGGTGGAGGCGGAGCTGTGGTGGAGCCTGGGGGAAGTCTCAAGGGGGCCTGAAAATTTTGCCAGTATTGGGTCCTGGAATTCCTGGTGGCAGCCCAGCAATAGTAGCACCTTTAGGTCTCAAAGGCTGCTCACAGTAACACGAGCAACATGCTGCCTGGTATTGTGTTGAAAAATTGACCCTTTTATGTTTCCTTGTGAAGGCCTCTTTATGGCATTGCTGACGTGGACCAACCTCCGACTATCATAGCATCCAAGACAAAAGCAGAACTCATTACTGAAGATAGGCCTCCATTCCAGCTTCAATTGCCATCTCCCTCTGCACTATGATAGCCTTTGAGAGAAGTGTCATGAGGTCAACAGAATACCTGCACCTGGTCGTCTAATGATTTGTGCAGACATAGTAACATAGTAACATAGTTAGTAAGGTCAAAAAAATACATTTGTCCATCCAGTTCAGCCTATATTCCATCATAATAAATCCCCAGATCTACGTCCTTCTACAGAACCTAATAATTGTATGATACAATATTGTTCTGCTCCAGGAAGACATCCAGGCCTCTCTTGAACCCCTCGACTGAGTTCGCCATCACCACCTCCTCAGGCAAGCAATTCCAGATTCTCACTGCCCTAACAGTAAAGAATCCTCTTCTATGTTGGTGGAAAAACCTTCTCTCCTCCAGACGCAAAGAATGCCCCCTTGTGCCCGTCATGCCCCCTTGTGCCCGTCACCTTCCTTGGTATAAACAGATCCTCAGCGAGATATTTGTATTGTCCCCTTATATACTTATACATGGTTATTAGATCGCCCCTCAGTCGTCTTTTTTCTAGACTAAATAATCCTAATTTCGCTAATCTATCTGGGTATTGTAGTTCTCCCATCCCCTTTATTAATTTTGTTGCCCTCCTTTGTACTCTCTCTAGTTCCATTATATCCTTCCTGAGCATTTTGTTTGATGCCTTAGGCTTGGTATGTGATATCTAGTTTCACTTACAGTACAGAATGGATCAGTATGTGTATTTAATAAGACCATGTGGGCAACACCATGAAGAGGCCTTCAAGTGGGAACGTCTTACCTGTCCTATTCTCTGGATTACGGTGGCATTATGGCATAATGTACAGTAGCCCGAAGACTCTCATCTTCATTTCAGGCACAGTAACAACTAGGCGTTACATTCATATTGTCATGGAACTAATGGTATAGCCGATTCTCCAAAATCTCCCAGGAGTCAGTTTTCAACACAACACGAGCCCGCATGTTGCTCATGCTACTGTGAGCAGCCTTTGTGGCTTGCAGCGTTTTCGGATTGGTCTTCCATGAAGCACATATGGGACGTCATTGACCAGCAATTGCAAAGTGAGCTGCCAGCAGTGGATCTTGATGATTTTCGTGCCCAAGTGTATTCTGTGTGGTAGAACATTCCTCAGACAAAAATTAATAACCTCACTGATGGAATGCCAAGGCATGTAAGTGCATGTATTCCTCATACATGATACTGATTAAATCAAGATGTTTTGAAAATGTTGTTTCCATCTTTCATCATTTGCATATCATTAACAAGTCTATCCATCCTGTGAGTTCTATAATTCCTTTTCAGGTGAGAGCTTTTTTGTCAGCAGGAGGAGGACCTACACAATATTAGGCAGGTGGTTTTATTATGGCTGATCGGTGTATGGGAATTTCAGAAGAGGTTTAGAGGGTTTAATACATTAAAATTAAAGACGTCAGCTATATAAAGATTATTTCTGTGCTACGTAAAAACTATACAGCTATTTTGTATATAGTACTTGATTATTCAGGATCATTTTTGTCTGGAAACTCATCTTTCTGTAGTGTTGTAGTGGAAAGAGAAAAAGGTTAAATGCACATAAGGTTCTGACTTGCCCTGTTTTTAAGGTCTATGGGAATAGTAAAGTTAGAAATTTCCACACTGCAACCTTGTGTGAAGTGGCTTTGTATATTTGTAGACATATTAAAAATAGTACAACGGTTTTAACTCTTTCGCTGCCAAAGGTACATACCCTTTTAACATTGTTTAGTCATGTTGATTATGGTATTCTCTGGAGAGTTAACATAAAAGGGTTATTTAGAGTTTTTAAGTACTTTGTATTGTAAAAATACAATTTAAGAGGAAAATGTAACCGAAGTGTAATGATTTGACTCGTGGAGAAGGAGTAGTGGCAAAATGTGTATCGGGCTGTAGTTATCATCTGGGTCTGTATGGCATAGTTTTATTTATTTTGCTACTCCTGAACATAGTTTTCTAGGTTCCTTGTACATGTAGAATCTTGAACAAAACAAGTCACCGAATGGTACAGGAGGAGAGAGGACCCTGCCCGCAAGGGCTCATAATCTACAAGGGATGGGTGAGGATACAATAGGCGAGGGTAGAGCTGGTCATGCAGCAGTTTGGTTGAATGATGGTTACTGTAGGTTGTAGGATTGTTGGAAGAGGTATTTTTTCAGGTACTTTTTGAAGGCTTCCGTGCTAGGCGAGAGTCTGATAGGTTGTGGTAGAAAGTTCCAGAGTAAGAGAGGATGCACGGGAAAAGTCTTGTACTGTATGTGATTGTGGAAAGAGGAGATAAGAGAGTAGAGAAGGACATCTTTTGAGGATCGGAGGTTGCGTGCAGGTAAGTACCAGGAGACTAGGTCACAGATGTATGGAGGAGACAGGTTATAGATGTCTTTGTATGTCATGGTTAGGGTTTTGAACTCGAGTCTCTGGGCAATGGGAAGCCAGTGAAGGGATTGATAAAGAGGAGAGACTAGGGAATAGCGGGGGGGACAGGTGGATCAGTCAGGCAGCATAGTTTAGGGTAGGTTGGAGGAGAGGCCACAAAGCAGGAGGTTGCAATAGTCGAAGCGGGAGATGTAATGTAGTGTATGTTAATATACTCACCTACCGCTGCTCTCTCCATTGTTCAGCATTGTTGTGCTCTGCTTCTCAGTGATGTCACCACTCTGCAGACTCTCTGGGCCATGCTGCTCTCTGTGTGACCCATAACTAACTTTTACAGTGTAAGTGTATAGCGAGTGTGTATGGAGGAGAGCCAAAATTGCGGTCTCTCTCGCGTGTCTGGCCCGGAACTGTCACCAGTGTTTCAGGGGGAAGAGTTTTCAGACCGAAGCAGTTCAGGACACCTGACTTATGGGGGCAGTTCAGACATAAATAGCTGTCTGCGAGGGAAGATGGGACATTTGGCGGGGAACGAGCCTGTGAGTAGTGAGATGGTTGACTCCCTCTCGAAGAACCCACGCCAACTAGCTTTCCCTGTATCCCCGGCTAGCTATACTGCCGACACATACTACTCCCAGCCCAGAGAGTGACCAGGATAGAGTGCATACCTTGGCTCTGCTCACCACCGCGGAGACACTGCTTAGTCCTATCCTTGCGGTGCCTGCTGAGGACCGGCCTGTGGATGTGGCTGTGTCCGCTGGACTGTGTGCTTCAGCTGCAGTCTTGTCTGTTGAACTTTCCATTTCTCTGTGCCGCCGACCATCATCTCTACCCCACTGTGTGCTCGCATCAGGAGATCACGTGCTGAAGAACCCGGAGGATTCGTCGTCGCCAGGAGACAGTGCATCGCCCTTCTGCGGGACCGGATTGGAGATATCTCACGCTGCCTGCGGCGCCGCCGAGAGATCTTCCAGCCACCTTCCTCCAGCGCACAGAGACTGATAAGTTAACCTGTTACTTTCTTCTGCATTTGACTTTCTCCCATCCTCAAGTTCACATCCGTTACTGTTGTGAATTCTGTTGTCGGGCTCCCTCCTGTGGTCATGAATGGTACTTCGGCTGGTTCTGTCCATGGACTTCCTCTGGTGGGTGTTTCTGAGTTTCCTTCCACAGGTGACGAGGTTAATTCGTTAGCTGGCTGCTCTATTTAACTCCACTTAGATCTTTGCTCCATGCCACCTGTCAATGTTCCAGTATTGGTCTAGTTCACTCCTGGATCGTTCTTGTGACCTGTCTTCCCAGCAGAAGCTAAGTTCCTGCTTGTATTTCTTTGGTTTGCTATTTTTCTGTCCAGCTTGCTATTTTTATTGTTTTCTTGCTTGCTGGAAGCTCTGGGACGCAGAGGGAGCGCCTCCGCACCGTGAGTCAGTGCGGAGGGTCTCTTTGCGCCCTCTTCGTGGTCTTTTTGTAGGTTTTTGTGCTGACCGCAAAGCAACCTTTCCTATCCTCGGTCTGTTCAGTAAGTCGGGCCTCACTTTGCTAAATCTATTTCATCTCTGTGTTTGTAATCTCATCTTTACTCACAGTCATTATATGTGGGGGGCTGCCTTTTCCTTTGGGGAATTTCTCTGAGGCAAGGTAGGCTTTATTTTTCTATCTTCAGGGCTAGCTAGTTTCTTAGGCTGTGCCGAGTTGCATAGGGAGCGTTAGGAGCAATCCACGGCTATTTCTAGTGTGTTTGATAGGATTAGGGATTGCGGTCAGCAGAGTTCCCACGTCCCAGAGCTCGTCCTTTATTATCAGTAACTATCAGGTCATTCCGTGTGCTCTTACCCACCAGGTCCATTATTGTCCTGACCACCAGGTCATAACAGTACAGGTGGCCCAAAGTACTAATGCATCTCAATAGAGGGATAAGAGAAGTTCTGAGACCATTTTTTTTTCTTTGCAGTGTGTTTTGTCTCTCTTTTCCCCTTTACCTCTATGTGGTTCAGGACACAGGTGTAAACATGGACATTCAAGGTCTGTCCTCTTGGATGGATAATCTCACTACAAGGGTACAAAACATTCAAGATTTTGTGGTTCAGAATCCGATGTCAGAGCCTAGGATTCCAAGTCCTGATTTGTTTTTTGGTGATAGATCTAAGTTCTTGAATTTCAAAAATAATTGTAAATTGTTTCTTGCCTTGAAACCTCGCTCCTCAGGTGACCCTGTTCAACAAGTAAAGATCATTATTTCTTTGTTACGTGGTGACCCTCAAGACTGGGCATTTTCCCTTGCGCCAGGAGATCCGGCATTGCGTGATGTTGATGCATTTTTCCTGGCGCTTGGATTGCTTTATGACGAACCTAATTCAGTGGATCAGGCAGAGAAAATCTTGCTGGCTCTGTGTCAGGGTCAGGATGAAGCGGAGATATATTGTCAGAAGTTTAGAAAGTGGTCTGTGCTCACTCAGTGGAATGAATGTGCCCTGGCAGCAATCTTCAGAAAGGGTCTCTCTGAAGCCCTTAAGGATGTCATGGTGGGATTTCCCATGCCTGCTGGTCTGAATGAGTCTATGTCTTTGGCCATTCAGATCGATCGACGCTTGCGTGAGCGTAAAGCTGTGCACCATTTGGCGGTACTATCTGAGCATGGGCCTGAGCCTATGCAATGTGATAGGACTTTGACCAGAGCTGAACAGCAAGAACACAGACGTCGGAATGGGCTATGTTTTTACTGTGGTGATTCCATTCATGCTATCTCCGATTGTCCTAAGCGCACTAAGCGGTTCGCTAGGTCTGCCACCATTGGTACGGTACAGTCTAAATTTCTATTGTCCGTTACTCTGATTTGCTCTTTGTCATCCTATTCTGTTATGGCATTTGTGGATTCAGGCGCTGCCCTGAATTTGATGGACTTGGAGTATGCTAGGCGCTGTGGTTTTTTCTTGGAGCCCTTGCAGTATCCTATTCCATTGAGAGGAATTGATGCTATGCCTTTGGCCAAGAATAAGCCTCAGTACTGGACCCAATTGACCATGTGCATGGCTCCTGCACATCAGGAGGATATCCGCTTTCTGGTGTTGCATAATCTGCATGATGTGGTCGTTTTGGGGTTGCCATGGCTACAGGTTCATAATCCAGTATTGGACTGGAAATCTATGTCTGTGTCCAGCTGGGGTTGCCAGGGGGTACATGGTGATGTTCCATTTTTGTCTATTTCGTCTTCCACTCCTTCTGAAGTTCCAGAGTTTTTGTCGGATTATCGGGATGTATTTGATGAGCCCAAAGCCAGTGCCCTACCTCCTCATAGGGATTGCGATTGTGCAATTAATTTGATTCCTGGTAGTAAGTTTCCTAAGGGCCGATTGTTCAATTTATCTGTGCCAGAACACGCCGCTATGCGGAGTTATATAAAGGAATCCTTGGAGAAAGGCCATATTCGCCCGTCGTCGTCACCGTTAGGAGCAGGATTCTTTTTTGTGGCCAAGAAGGATGGTTCGTTGAGACCTTGTATTGATTACCGCCTTCTTAATAAAATTACAGTCAAATTTCAGTAACTTTTGCCGTTGCTGTCTGACTTGTTTGCTGGTATTAAAGGGGCTAGTTGGTTCACCAAGATAGATCTTCGAGGGGCGTATAATCTTGTGCGTATTAAACAAGGCGATGAATGGAAAACAGCATTTAATACGCCCGAGGGCCATTTTGAGTACCTGGTTATGCCATTCGGGTTTTCCAATGCTCCATCAGTATTTCAGTCCTTTATGCATGACATCTTCCGAGAGTACCTGGATAAATTCCTGATTGTGTATTTGGATGATATTTTGGTCTTTTCGGATGATTGGGAGTCTCATGTGAAGCAGGTCAGAATGGTGTTCCAGGTCCTTCGTGCGAATTCCTTGTTTGTGAAGGGGTCAAAGTGTCTCTTTGGAATTCAGAAAGTTTCATTTTTGGGGTTCATTTTTTCCCCTTCTACTATCGAGATGGACCCTGTTAAAGTCCAGGCCATTTACGATTGGACTCAGCCGACATCTGTGAAGAGCCTGCAAAAGTTCCTGGGCTTTGCTAATTTTTATCGGCGCTTCATCGCTAATTTTTCTACTGTTGCTAAACCGTTGACTGATTTGACCAAGAAGGGTGCTGATGTGGTCAATTGGTCTTCTGCAGCTGTAGAGGCTTTTCAGGAGTTGAAGCGTCATTTTTCTTCTGCCCCTGTGTTGTGCCAGCCAGATGTTTCGCTCCCGTTTCAGGTTGAGGTTGATGCTTCTGAGATTGGAGCAGGGGCTGTTTTGTCGCAAAGAAGTTCTGATGGCTCGGTGATGAAGCCATGTGCTTTCTTTTCTAGAAAGTTTTCGCCTGCTGAGTGTAATTATGATGTTGGTAATCGTGAGTTGTTGGCCATGAAGTGGGCATTCGAGGAGTGGCGTCATTGGCTTGAAGGAGCCAAGCATCGCGTGGTGGTCTTGACAGATCACAAGAATTTGACTTATCTTGAGTCTGCCAAACGGTTGAATCCAAGACAGGCTCGATGGTCGTTATTTTTCTCCCGTTTTGATTTTGTGGTTTCGTACCTTCCGGGCTCTAAGAATGTGAAGGCTGATGCCCTGTCAAGGAGTTTTGCGCCTGACTCTCCGGGTGTTCCTGAGCCGGCGGGTATTCTCAAAGAGGGGGTAATTTTGTCTGCCATCTCCCCTGATTTGCGGCGGGTGCTGCAAAAATTTCAGGCTGATAGACCTGACTGTTGCCCAGCGGAGAAACTGTTTGTCCCTGATAGATGGACTAGTAGAGTTATCTCTGAGATTCATTGTTCAGTGTTGGCTGGGCATCCTGGAATCTTTGGTACCAGAGATTTGGTGGCTAGATCCTTTTGGTGGCCGTCTTTGTCACGGGATGTGCGTTCTTTTGTGCAGTCCTGTGGGACTTGTGCTCGGGCTAAGCCCTGCTGTTCTCGTGCCAGTGGGTTGCTTTTGCCCTTGCCGGTCTCGAAGAGGCCCTGGACGCATATTTCTATGGATTTTATTTCGGATCTCCCCGTCTCTCAAAAGATGTCGGTCATTTGGGTGGTTTGTGATCGCTTTTCTAAGATGGTCCATTTGGTACCTTTGTCTAAATTGCCTTCCTCCTCTGATTTGGTGCCATTATTTTTCCAGCATGTGGTTCGTTTACATGGTATCCCGGAGAACATCGTTTCTGACAGAGGTTCCCAGTTTGTTTCGAGGTTTTGGCGATCCTTTTGTGCAAGGATGGGCATTGATTTGTCCTTTTCCTCGGCTTTCCATCCTCAGACAAATGGCCAAACCGAACGAACTAATCAAACTTTGGAAACATATCTGAGATGCTTTGTTTCTGCTGATCAGGATGATTGGGTGTCCTTTTTGCCGTTGGCTGAGTTCGCCCTTAATAATCGGGCCAGCTCGGCTACTTTGGTTTCGCCGTTTTTCTGCAATTCTGGTTTCCATCCTCGTTTCTCTTCAGGGCAGGTTGAGTCTTCGGACTGTCCTGGTGTAGATACTGTGGTGGATAGGTTGCAGCAGATTTGGACTCATGTGGTGGACAATTTGACATTGTCCCAGGAGAAGGCTCAACGTTTCGCTAACCGCCGGCGCTGTGTGGGTCCCCGACTTCGTGTTGGGGATTTGGTTTGGTTGTCGTCTCGTTATGTTCCTATGAAGGTTTCCTCTCCTAAGTTTAAGCCTCGTTTCATTGGTCCGTATAAGATTTCTGAGGTTATTAATCCTGTGTCATTTCGTTTGGCCCTTCCTGCTTCTTTTGCCATCCATAATGTGTTCCATAGGTCGTTATTGCGGAGATATGTGGCGCCTGTGGGTCCATCCGTTGATCCTCCTGCCCCGGTGTTGGTTGAGGGGGAGTTGGAGTATGTGGTGGAGAAGATTTTGGATTCTCGTGTTTCGAGACGGAAACTCCAGTACCTGGTCAAGTGGAAGGGTTATGGTCAGGAAGATAATTCCTGGGTTTTTGCCTCTGATGTTCATGCTGCCGATCTGGTTCGTGCCTTTCATTTGGCTCATCCTGGTCGGCCTGGGGGCTCTGGTGAGGGTTTGGTGACCCCTCCTCAAGGGGGGGTACTGTTGTGAATTCTGTTGTCGGGCTCCCTCCTGTGGTCATGAATGGTACTTCGGCTGGTTCTGTCCATGGACTTCCTCTGGTGGGTGTTTCTGAGTTTCCTTCCACAGGTGACGAGGTTAATTCGTTAGCTGGCTGCTCTATTTAACTCCACTTAGATCTTTGCTCCATGCCACCTGTCAATGTTCCAGTATTGGTCTAGTTCACTCCTGGATCGTTCTTGTGACCTGTCTTCCCAGCAGAAGCTAAGTTCCTGCTTGTATTTCTTTGGTTTGCTATTTTTCTGTCCAGCTTACTATTTTTATTGTTGTCTTGCTTGCTGGAAGCTCTGGGACGCAGAGGGAGCGCCTCCGCATCGTGAGTCGGTGCGGAGGGTCTTTTTGCGCCCTCTGCGTGGTCTTTTTGTAGGTTTTTGTGCTGACCGCAAAGCAACCTTTCCTATCCTCGGTCTGTTCAGTAAGTCGGACCTCACTTTGCTAAATCTATTTCATCTCTGTGTTTGTAATTTCATCTTTACTCACAGTCATTATATGTGGGGGGCTGCCTTTTCCTTTGGGGAATTTCTCTGAGGCAAGGTAGGCTTTATTTTTCTATCTTCAGGGCTAGATAGTTTCTTAGGCTGTGCCGAGTTGCATAGGGAGCGTTAGGAGCAATCCACGGCTATTTCTAGTGTGTTTGATAGGATTAGGGATTGCGGTCAGCAGAGTTCCCACGTCCCAGAGCTAGTCCTTTATTATCAGTAACAATCAGGTCATTCCGTGTGCTCTTAACCACCAGGTCCATTATTGTCCTGACCACCAGGTCATAACACGTTACCTCCCTGCTTGTACCATTACTGTTTATATATAAAGAGCCTGTTAACCCTTGCTCTGCCTCCTGTGTGTCACTGCATCCTACACACCTGCTAACATACTACAAGTGAATCAGAATGAGGTTCCATAGACTTTGTTACCTGGATAGCCTGAAGAGCGGAGAGACCAGCTGCAGATTAGTAAATGAATACACTGACACTACATTACATGCACATATACAAATTTAATTAAAAAAATAAAGATGAGGAGTGCTTCTTTAATGGGGCATGTGATTGTACCGTATTTTTCGGACTATAAGAAGCACCATACCATAAGACGCACCCCAAATTTTCAGAAGGAAAATAGGGGAAAAAAATTATGTGTCAAATGGGGGTCTGTCTTACAGTCCGAATTCAGCTTACCAGTGAAAGGATCGGCACAGGTGGAGGAGTGGTCACAGGCTGGTGCGGGGGCCTTAGGGAAATCCCATCTGAGGCTGGTGCAGTGCTCTGTGCTGGGGCAAGGGTGGTGGCTCTGTGCTTGGACAGGGGCTCTGTGCAAGGGCAGGAGCTCTGTGCTAGGACAGACGCTCTGTGCTCCAGGGCAGGGGCTCTGTGCTCCGTGGCAGGGGCTCTATGCCCTGGGGCAGGGGCTCTATGCTCTGGGACAGGGGCTCTGTGCTCCAGGATTGCGGCTCTGAGCTGGGACATGGGCTCTGTGCTGGGGCAGGGGCTGTGCTCCGGGGCAGTGGCAGCTGTTCTCTGTGCTGCATGGGGGGCTCCGCCGGCATTTCGTCAAAGCGCGGAGGCCCCCGATCATCCATTAAGGCCATGTTGCGGTGGCCTCCGGGAACATGGCCGCCAGGTCGGGGGTTGCGCATGCTCAGATTCAGATCTCGGCAATGAGATCTGCGCCGGCCTGGCAGCCATCTTCCCAGCGGCCATGTTCCCGGACACCACCGCAACATGGCATTAACGGAAGAGCGAGGGCCTCCGGGCTTTGACGAAATGCCGGCAGAGCCCCCCACAGAGCACAGAGAGCCGCTGCCACTGCCCCGGCATGTAAAGAAGCTGCGGAGACACCATCACGTGTTTCTCGATGCAAGCAGTGAATAGCCAGGCCTTTCCCCAGGAAGGAACAACCACGGGAAGGGCAGCATCCTATGAAGGAAAGCCACCTATGCCAAGCATGGTATCCATCCACAGACAGCTGTTTCGGGGTTTTGCCCCTCATCAGTGTGGAGTAGGAATCTGGCTATTAGGAGCAGTGCCTAGTAAAAAGGCTATAAAGGCACAGATGATTGGCCTCGGGGAGACCAAAACATCCAACACTGCGGAGACACCATCACGTGTTTCTCAACGCAGTGATTCCAGAACACTGCCCCCATCCCTTAGGGGAAATATGCAGATGCATGTAAAGAAGCTGCGGAGACACCATCACGTGTTTCTCGACGCAAGCAGTGAATAGCCAGGCCTTTCCCCGGGAAGGAACAACCACGGGAAGGGCAGCATCCTATGAAGGAAAGCCACCTATGCCAAGCATGGTATCCATCCACAGACAGCTGTTTCGGGGTTCGGCCACTGCCCCGGAGCACAGCCCGCCACCACAGAGCCCCGCTGCATCGCCACAGCCGCACCAGCCTGGAAAGGGAGGCTGCGTCGGGACCACCGCTGATGCCACCACCACAGGATTTGTAAATATATTGCGACCATAAGATGCACACCCATTTTCCCCAAAAAAAATTTTGGGGAAAAAAGTGGATCTTAGGGTCCGAAAAATACGGTAATTGTTTTGTGTGTCAGTGGCATGTTTGCAGGGTGGATGATAGCAATGTGAATAATATTTATATAATATTACATTTCTAGTGTGTTAACAATAGGCATATAAATATTTTTCCTGACATCAAATGGCTAATATTTCCAGAGTGCTCCTAGAACCTTATTGGTGTAGTCCGAAGTTTCTGAGCTCCTTTGTAGGAGTTCTACCTAGGCTCTCCATCTAATCAGTGGTCCTGCTATATGTGATAACATGTCATGCATATTTCAGTAAAGGTACCTTCACACTAAGCGACGCTGCAGCGATACCGACAACGATGTCGATCGCTGCAGCGTCGCTGTTTGGTCGCTGGAGAGCTGTCACACAGACAGTTCTCCAGCGACCAACGATGCCGGTAACCAGGGTAAACATCGGGTTACTAAGCGCAGGGCCGCGCTTAGTAACCCGATGTTTACCCTGGTTACCATCGTAAAAGTAAAAAAAACAAACACTACATACTTACCTTCGCTGTCTGTCCCCGGCGCTCTGCTTTCCTGCACTGACTGTGAGCACAGCGGCTGGAAAGCAGAGCGGTGACGTCACCGCTGTGCTTTCCGGCTGGCCGGCGCTCACAGCCAGTGCAGAGAAGCAGAGCGCCGGGGACAGACAGCGAAGGTTAGTATGTAGTGTTTGTTTTTTTTAACTTTTACGCTGGTAACCAGGGTAAACATCGGGTTACTAAGCGCGGCCCTGCGCTTAGTAACCCGATGTTTACCCTGGTTACCAGTGAAGACATCGCTGAATCGGCGTCACACACGCCGATTCAGCGATGTCTACAGGGAGTCCAGCGACGAAATAAAGTGCTGGACTTTCTGCAGCGACCAACGACATCACAGCAGGATCCTGATCGCTGCTGCGTGTCAAACTGAACGATATCGCTAGCCAGGACGCTGCAACGTCACAGATCGCTAGCGATATCGTTCAGTGTGAAGGTACCTTAAAAGACTGCCTGTTTTGGTATGCAAAAGGGTCTTTCATTTCCTAATCAGATTTTATTTACTATTCAGTAGATAAGATCAGATTATACTTCTCCTTGCTCCCAGCTCCTCTTCATCTCCAGAGAGCAGTCACACTGACACTGTCTAGCAGCAGAATAAAGTATGAAGTGGCATACATAACTTCGCGAAGCTACTGTGTTGAGTATCTGGAGCTCAAGAGGAAACCACAAGTAAGAAGAATACTTATGTTAGACCGGTATAAAGTTTGTAGTGGATTGCTTGGATATGTTCAGATAATATGACATTTCTCCACAACATATTTAATGTGTTTGAAAAACAACAGAGCGGACCTCTTTTTAATGTATTCTGTATCAGTAATCATTCACATGACCATATATTCGGTACAAGCGCTGTCAGTGAAAAAATAACAGGCATCCCCCATCCTTAGGAAATTCTTAGGGTATCAGATTGTCTTCCAGGATGGAAGCCTCCAGACACAATCTGAAAACCCATCTTTTTAGGATAACCTGCAATAAACCCACCGCAACCTCACTACCACAGGTGCTGATCTAAACCCCCAAACCCACTGTCTCATGCCCCAAAACCTTATACAGTATATTGTAGATTGTAAGCCTGTGAATGCAGGGTCCTCTCCCAGTTAGTACCAGTTATGTCACTCACACTGCCATATTTTTGGTCCAAACACTGTTCATAAAAAAAGGACCAATATTATTCAATGGGACAGTGTAGACAAACAATTTTTTTCACTGCGTATGAAAAACAAAATAGCAATATGCACCAGCTTCTTCTGTAACTTGGATGAGACTCGGCCATCCTCAAGATAGGTCATCAATGTCTGAATGATGGGGGTGCTATACCCGGTACTCCCGCCCATCATACGTTGAGGAAAGGTCATCAATGTTAAAGCAGTGGACAACTTCTTTAACTCATTAGATGTCATTTCAATATTGACCCCTGCATCTAATATGTGTCGCAGAGGGTGCAGGCTCCCTTTGTCAGTCTATCAGTCCTCCTAGTATGATAAAGAGGGAGCGATGCTTTCCTGTGACAGCCGCGGAACTGAACAAAGGTCCTCTAGGTCTTCCCACAACATACTCCAAATTAGTCTAATAAATAAAGTATAACCCCCCCCCCCCCACAATAATTATTTTTTAATGTAGTTCATCATACATATTTGGCGCAATCCTTGTAATGCATAGAAACAAAGTTAACATTGTATTTTTACGGCATGGAAACCAGTGGAAAAACCACTCCACAAAAGACAGTGGTGGAATTTAATAAAATGAAAAACGTATGACTACTGGGATGCAGCTGAGCAAACACTACTTTTTTTCATAAAACATATTTTTTGTCTAAAAATACAAAGCATTATAAAACTACAATTATTTGCATCACCACATTTCTACTGACCCATAGAATAGAAATCTCATGATTTTTTACAAAGGAAGGAAAATCAATGGTGAAATTCCCAGTATTTTTCATTCATCTTCCCTCCAAAAAAGGCTTTTTTCTCTGCCCTCTTCCTAAAAGTCGACGCCTCAATGTTGAGTATGTTGTTCTTAGGGCTCATACTCACTTGCGAGAAACTCGGATGAGTCAATACTCGACACTACACCCGGCACTGAGGAGCGGAGTGTGCGGCTGCATGTATTTCAATGCAGCCGCACGCTCCGATCTGAGTGCCGGCAGCAGCGCTGGGTATTGACATGCGAGACTCAGCCGAGTTTCTCGCAAGTGAGTATGAGCCCTTTGAACGTGACTGAAGCACGGAACAAATGTAGACCTAAGCATGAAGGACAACTTTTTGGCACAAATTAAGCCAGATTTCTTGAGCATGCAGCTTTAGTAAATCATTCACATATAATATGGCCATGTAGTAAATGGTGACATAAAGCCATAGATGTGGAGAGACCACTATGGTGACCACCTAACTTAATAATAAAGATATAATATGGCCATGCAGTTATTGGTGACACAAAGCCATGGATGTGAAGAGACCACTATGGGGAACCACATTATGTACAAATAAATATATCATATAAACACGTAGTAAGTAGTGACTTAAAACCATGACAGTGAAGAGACCATATGGCAACCACATTACTTACTAATAGAGATATAATGCATTCATGAAGAAAGTGGTGACATGAAGCCATGAGTTGTTCAAGGCACTCAATCTATGACTATAGGAGGTACTTCCGTTACCCTCTTACTATGTTTTTAATAGGTTGAGCACAGTGTGTGACCACAGTCTTAAAGACATATTTATCAAATTATTTTAATTAGGGGTACGTAGCCTAGAAACTTTGTTGTGTACTATTGTATGAAATTTAAGAGTAACTACACTTATCTTTTTTTCATAAATCAATAGTGTAAGAAAAGATAAAAAACTTTGTGTCATATCTTATTAGCTAAAAATGTCCCTTTCTCCTCTTATTAGTCACTTTTTCTCACTTGCACTGATCTTTCATTTAAAAAAAACAAAACTGCTCCAATCTGTCTACAGATCTGTCTTCAGATCTACAAAAAAGCAAAACTAGGGCCTGAACCCCTTTTAGTATTAAATTAATTTACAGGTACACAAAAATGCTGTATGTCCAATATACAAATATATATATATATATATATATATATATATATATATATATATATATATATATATACATACTATGGCTCAGCACACTGCGATTAATAAGTAAATCAACTCCAATATTGCTATTGTTTGTATATTGGCCACATAGTGTACTTATACAGGAGTACATTATTTTAATGCTAAAGGTGTATGGGCTGTATTTTTTGCTTTTTTCACAGTATACAATAAAAGGTGAAGGTGGAGGGAGGTCAGTGGATTCCTCTAGCATTCAGCACTCCTATCCACCTATTTTTCCTAAGCAAGGTTTTAATTATGACTGGTTTGTTTTCACTTCTCACCATGCTCCATTGAAGATAGTGCCGAAGTCTCGCGAGACTTCACAAATCTCGTGAGACTTCGGCACTCATCAATGGAGCACAGTGACAAGCTCTGCTGCCCAGGCGCCAGGTTCCCAGCCCTGCAGTGTGAGTACATCATAACACACTGCGGGGCGGGATCTGGGGCCTCCGCAACACGCAGGCGCGATAGCCTGATATCAGTTCCCAGGCAGCGCGCACTGCGCATGCCCGAGAACTGTTGGCACACCGCAGGCGCCGGGCATCTAACAGCAACACAGGAGGTGGCCCACAGACGCAAGAGGGGGATGATGGACGGCTGGGAGGTGGCTGAAACAGGGGAAGACACCATACCTCTGGGACTCAATACAGGTATGGAAGAAACCTGGCACTCAACTTAATGCTTGTGTCAATTTAATGTAGTACTCAAAACGTTTCGGTCCTTTACCCGGACCTTCATCAGTTACTACGAACGTGAAAGAAATATATATACAAAATTAAATACATAAAAAAAATAAAGTATATACAGGTTTGAAACATAACAACGATCGTAATCAGAGTTCAGTGCATTAAGGTCAACAAGAATAATATGGTATGGGTAAAAACCCAGCAGAGAGAGACCAGAGAATATACGGCAAGAGTGAGTAGCAGGGAGGAGAGGAGTTTGAGAGAGGGAACTAATAGTACAACATACCGCACTTGTAGTGTAATCATGGATATTGGACACAAAACAAGATGTCAGGAGGCACACCATGGTCTGTGTCTATAGTGATGTATAGTGCGGTATGTTGTACTATTAGTTCCCTCTCTCAAACCCCTCTCCTCCCCGCTACTCACTTTGGTCTCTCTCTGCTGGGTTTTTACCCATACCATGTTATTCTTGTTGACCTTAATGCACTGAACTCTGATTACGAACGTTGTTATGTTTCAAACATGTATATACTTTATTTATTTATTTATTTTTTATGGTTTTTTTTTAATGTATTTATTTTTGTATATATATTTCTTTTACGTTCGTAGTAACTGATGAAGATCCGGGTAAAGGACCGAAACGTTTTGAGTACTACATTAAATTGACACAAGCATTAAGTTGAGTGCCAGGTTTCTTCTTTCTAGTTTCACGAGGTGTGGGAACCTACCTTGGCACCATACATAGTAGTGCACACGCTTCTTTTCTTGTTCAATACAGGTATGGGGCGCAATTTATAAAAGTCAATATTTCAGTGTTACTGAGGAACAGAAACATAAGAGCCACCTTCACAGAATGCAGCTTTAGTGCTGCAGAAGGTGGCTCTTTTACTTAAAAACGCCCTGGGGGGGTGACAAGTTCCCTTTAAATTTTGGGGAAAAAAGTGCATCCTATAGTCTGAAAAATTTGGAACCTTACTTTATTAACATGCATAGTGAAAATGGGGTCCATGTACTCATTAGTCGCAGTGCGCTGATGCAGACATGTCTTCTTCAGACATGTCTATTGCCTATCACAGTCTATATAAAAAGTAAGAGAGAAAAGCTGAAGGGAGACAGGGGCAGAAAGAGACAAAGAAAAACCTCTGAGAGGAAATACTGTAAAAACTGCGGGATACAAGTCACGTGATGGTCAGAAATCGGTATTCCTCATGTAACACACAACAGCTTATCTTGGAAAGTCACCTGAAAGCGCAGTTAAACTTTAACAATGTAGGACTTCTAGTTTGTAGACATTGAACACAAGCCGATTATTAGTGCACGTTTTCTGCTGCAGGGGCTATTGAAGTCATGATAGATTTATATCTCCCAATCGGTCAGAATCTTGTCATGACGGTATCAACTTTGTCTTATACATGCAAACTTGCAAATCACTTCAACTCCTTCCATAGCATGTGCTGAGAAACTTCATATAAATACTGCACATTCCTACATTTACAGTGTTAAGACGCTGCACGTGGTGAAAAATCTCCTAGAAAACGGAACGTGGTGAATGTGGGCGCGAGAGGCTCATGCTCTCATTTTCTTGCCTGGTAACATACATATATAGGCACACGGGTTTACACAGACAACAGCTCCATCTTGTTCTGCATCTTCGCATCCATTATACGACAGAAGGACTGTTTATAGCAACTGCCAGAGGTAGGATTACATCACTCACAAAGCTAAACATATTCCCGACACATTCTAAACAGAGGTGCCCAGGAAAACACAGATCTCCGCGTTGGTTCCAACATGGCCCCAAGTGATTGTTAATGTCACCCCATACAAAGCCTTGGCAGGATCTAAAACCCTCCCTCGCTTCTCTGCTTTCTCAATATCCCGACATCACAATTGTTCTGGGCAGGTGCCCTCTATAAATCGGATGGGCGCTCGGTATTTAACAACTCAACCTTCCAGAAATCCATGTGACTGGTACAAGTGACCATAACCTGATGTCCGCCATGTGACTAGACTTCATTCACATAAAGGAAAAATGTTTTCACACTGATTGCTGCAATGAACAAGATGGTTCATGAAATTTGTAAGTTGTCCTTGTATACCGTAGAAAGCAAACCAACGATCATCTTGCACAGGTGTATTCTATAAGTATATTATCTATTAATATTTCAATTCATTTCAGTTCAATTTTTCTCATAGAGCATGGCATCAGCTGACATGAGTTAGCCGTTGACACATCTCCTGGCCGTGCGATGTCTGCCCCTGTCACCAGCATATTCATTCTACAATACAGGCAGCACTGGTGATGGGGGAGACATCGAGACAGGAAACTCTAGGTGGTTGTAGGCTTCATCCAGCCACTAGGCTAGGGTGGCAGGAACCTGTAGCGCCATCCAGTCTGACAGTATGGGTGCGTGTGCTGTCCAGCTGGAGTAATCAGTTCCTTGCTTTGGCCAATAGCACAGCACCACCACACCCTACTAACACTCCCAGCTATAGCAATCCAAAAAAGGGAGCCGATCCAGAACGTCAAAGTATTGCCCTTTATTAAACTTCCATAAACTAACAGAAGCAATGTGTCAATAAAAGAGTCCACAGAGAGAAATACATGTCCCTTATGAGAAGTTAATGGTTGACACAATTCTTACTTATAAGTCATAACCTCTGAGACTGGGGTGGCTCAGACACCTAGCACTATCATATCGGATAGTATGGGTGTATGTGATGTCCAGCCAGCTGGAGTTATCAGCTCCTTTCTTTGGCTAATAGGACAGCACCAAACCCTGATATTACTCCCAGCTTACTGCTGAGAGGTGCCAGATGTAGCACTATTTGCCTGGTTTACATCTCTAGATTTCAGCTCCTGTTGATCTAGTGCTTTTTCCTGGCCCATCTCCCAACTACACTTCCGTCTTCTGAGTTTGTACCTTGACTGTCCTTCTGGCTCTGACCTAACTACCTGACTACCTGATCAAGTAGCAGCCCCTAAGGCTTAAAGGGAACCTGCCAGCAGGATTGTGCTCAGTTTCCTACAGACAGTGTCAGATTGACGCCGTTATACTGATTAATATGATACATTAGTTGATGAAATCTGTCTTGTGGTTGTGCTTAAACTTTATTTTCAGTTTTCAGTTAATGAGAGTCTCATGCTTCGGGGGCAGCCTGTGTGTGTGGGGGGGTCCTCATGTGGTTCTCTGCTTAGATATTCATCTGTATGGCTTATCACAGGTCACCAATCTTTCAGTGACCTGCCCCCTATTTGACATACTGAATATAATATATTTTGAAAAAAAAAAAGAAAATGTATATATAGGTTACTGAGCACAATCCTGCTGACAGGTTCCCTTTAACCCCTTTCTGACCTCGGACGGGATAGTACATCCGAGGTCAGATCCCCTGCTTTGATGCAGGGCTCTGGCGGTGAGCCCGCATCAAAGCCGGGACATGTCAGCTGTTTTGAACAGCTGACATGTGCCCGTAATAGGTGCGGGCAGAATCGCGATCTGCATGCACCTATTAACTAGTTAAATGCCGCTGTCAAACGCAGACAGCGGCATTTAACTACCGCTTCCGGCCGGGCGGCCGGAAATGACGACATCGCCGACCCCCGTCACATGATCGGGGGTCGGCGATGCGTCAGGATGGTAACCATAGAGGTCCTAGAGACCTCTATGGTTACTGATCACCGGTGGCTGTGAGCGCCATCCTGTGGTCGGTGCTCACAGCACACCTCCATTTCTGCTACATAGCAGCGATCAGCAGATCGCTGCTATGTAGCAGAGGCGATCGAGTTGTGCCTGCTTCTAGCCTCCCATGGAGGCTATTGAAGCATGGCAAAAGTAAAAAAAAAGTTAAAAAAATGTGAAAAAAATAAAAAAAATATAAAAGTTTAAATCACCCCCCTTTCGCCCCAATCAAAATAAATCAATAAAACAAAAATCAAATCTACACATATTTGGTATCGCCGCGCTCAAAATCGCCCGATCTATCAATTAAAAAAAAGCATTAAAATGATCGCTAAACGGCGTAGCGAGAAAAAAATTTGAAACGCCAGAATTACGTTTTTTAGGTCGCTGCGACATTGCATTAAAATGCAATAACGGGCAATCAAAAGAACGTATCTGCACCAAAATGCTATCATTAAAAACGTCATCTCGGCACGCAAAAAATAAGCTCTCAACCGACCCCAGAGCACGAAAAATGGAGACGCTACGAGTATCGGAAAATGGCGCAATTTTTTTTTTCTTTAGCAAAGTTTGGAATTTTTTTTCACCACTTAGATAACAAATAACCTAGTCAGGTTAGGTGTCTATGAACTCGTACTGACCTGGAGAATCATAACGGCAGGTCAGTTTTAGCATTTAGTGAACCTAGCAAAAAAGCCAAACAAAAAAACAAGTGTGGGATTGCACTTTTTTGGCAATTTCACCGCACTTGGAATTTTTTTCCCGTTTTCTAGTACACGACATGCTAAAACCAATGATGTCGTTCAAAAGTACAACTCGTCCCGCAAAAAATAAGCCCTCACATGGCCAAATTGACGGAAAAATAAAAAAGTTATGGCTCTGGGAAGGAGGGGAGTGAAAAACGAACACGGAAAAACTTGCGGTAAACCTGTCTTTAGTAGCCACTAGCCGTTTTAGCCATGTTCCACTAAGAAGCTTTCTTTTTTTTTTGATGGTCACAATAATATTGCCTGTAACACATTAATAAATGGTATAAAAAAGGGAAATCTGAAGTCAACAGAGCAAAACCTTCCTCTTTAATCCATTATGCTTTTCATTTTCATCAGTTAAGAACGGATTCATTTATGATGTAAATGTGACGTACGTGCGATATAACCTTATATACCTTTACATAACATTTTTTACATTATAAGACTGTAACTGACCTGCTGTTTGGAAATGATTACTAACGCATTTGTGCCTACAGGATTTAGATATAATTCTGGCCCTAGGCCAGTATGCACTGTATAAACAGTTTAGTCTCTGTTGCCACGTGAGACTGAAGCTTATTTCCCTAGCAGACTACGCCGGCTGCTTCCATTGTTATTAGGTAACAGGTCTGTGAAATAACATAGATAGTCTATTTCAAGCTAAGATAAAGCAACTGGATGGGCGTTTTGGAGAACTTGGTATAGGGCCAATATATGAATTTTAATCTTAATATTTTTGGGACTCATCAGTCCAAAACTAATCTCCTTTCCAAATCAATTAGACCCTAGTACTCCGAAGAATGCAATCCGTAAAATGGATGCTAATAGCATAAGAATTGTAAAGGTCAATGTCATTGTAGCAGTTTTGAAATGGAAAAAAAATAATAATATTTAACTGTTAAAATAGTAGGTGAGATGTAAAAGGGAGAATTATCTTTTTATGATAAAACAAATGAACTCAAAAGCACTTGTACTTGTGCTTCTCATCATGAAATAGTTAACTGATTTTGCTTGTTTATGCTTTTAATTTGTTCTGTTTAGCTAATACATAAACATAAGAAAGAACTCACAGTCATATTTGTTTCCTTAGTAAGACAGACAAGGATGTTTGGAGGTAAACATGCGAAATATAAGGTCGTCAGCCCAAACTGACAGTATAAACTAAGCACAAAGCCGTGTAGGGGGATATTGTGCTAATAAAAAACGCAACGTTTGTGTTCTAATCAATGCCCCATTCAGAATGTAAAGCTTCAATCACCGGCAGATGCGAAGATTAGAACACTAAGGGTGTGAGGATTTTTATAGACGCCGTATCACAGAGACTACATTATCCAGCATAATTTTCGCAATTCCGTCATCGTTTCTCATACTTTACTATTACTACTGCTAAAAAAGAATGTCTTATAAAATGGAGTTAAGCAATGCCTTATTTAAAGGGTATTCTGGACTACAAAATTAAGGCATACCGTTAAGATTAGGCCATAAATATCAAATCAATAGCAGGTCTCAATCCACATACCCTTGCTGATTAACTGAAGATTTTTTTTTAAACATGTAAAATATTGATAATATAAAAAAATAATAATAATTATAATTTATCCTCTGCACGACATGTGCCATACTGTACATGCATGGCGCATGCCGTGTCTCCCCCTTTGATGTGGGCTCCGGCGCTGACATGTGCCTCTAACAGCTGCGGGTGGAATTGCAATCCACCCACAGCAGTTAACCTGTTAAATTATGCTGTCAATCTCTGACAGCAGCATATAACTCACGCTTCTGAGAAATACAACGGAAATCTCACCCATCGGTGACCCCGTCACGTGGTTGCGGGTCACCAATGGGTTGGCATGACAATCGGTGGGTTTGCATGACAACTGGTGGGTTGGCATGACAACTGTGGTCTGCGGGATCTTGGGTGCCAACCCATAATAAAATAACAGTGACAATGTCCGTATCCAAAAAAGAAGATAGGGTGGCACTCATCGTCCCTATAAAAAGTCCTTTATTTGGATTTCACATTAAAACACAGAGGCAGGAGAGTTCTTTGTGGAGATGTATTGAAATCTGAATAAAGGACTTTTTATTGGAATAGTGAGTGCCGTCCTTTCTTCTTCTTTATTACTATTGTATCATACAAGCAGCGCAGCTATTATGCACGTCAGGTAAACCTAGCATAAGAGTAGTTACCTGCTTATCCGACTATTTGCTATAACGCAAAAACAATGCTCATTAATATAATATTGTAAGTCCCGTAATATGTTTAATATGTATTCACAATGTGCATTAGTATACTGATACTATATACTTATTTTTTTTGTTCTCTTTTGCTTTTTTCCCCTCTTTTTGAGTCATTTGCTTATAGTTATCTTGGTGAATCTATCCCATTTGATTATTTATTTTATAATTTCTATACTATGTACTCATATTGTATATACATTTTTTTTCCAACTTGTGCAAATTTCTTGATATACTGCATGTATTAACTATGCACTGTTAAGCTGCGGTCAGACAGTGTCACGAGTGTGTTACGTCTTCCTGGGAGATCTGGGGATAGAAGATGACTACGTAGTGTGAATTGCAGATCTTCCATTTAGTCATGTGTTTGCATCCCATATTAAATGAACTTGATTTCCTTTGGTGCTAAAGAGGTTAATGACCCTTTCTATGCTGGTCAGAAACTTGCAGCTCCATTTTCAGCTGCTTCTGATCTGGTCATTACCTCCCCCTATAAAATGTGGCCAGACCCTCTCTGCCTTGCCAGTAAAAGCTTTGCTTCCTAGCTACTTGGAGACACTGTGCTGAAAAGGAGTTCATTTTTTCTACTGGAGATTCTTCTTCCTGTGCTGTGTGTTTAAGCTAAATAGTTGGAACACAGTTGTTGTAGAGGTGTTCTGTGGTTTGCTGCAGTACATGTGTGTTTATCTCATGGTCCCTATTCCTATTTAGTTTATTCCTCCCTGTCCCTATCCTCCTCTCTATTTTTGGTTAGTGCTTTTGTATGATAGAGGTTTTCTGTTATCCCTGTTATGTCTTTGTGTCTTGTTTTCTTGTTTATATTACATTTTTGTCCCATGCCTCATGGGGTGGAGAGGGGACACATCAGGGTTTAACAAGAGCATAGTAAGGTCGGAAACTTTGGTTTCTCGTACAAGAGTACCCCCAGGTCAGGGATAGTTAGGTTTCCAGTTCCAGGGACAGTTTGAGGCCACCCTTCCTTTCATGCAAGAGAAACAAGAAACAATTATTCTAATGATACTCAGCTCAAACTTTGTAGGAGTTTGATACAAGTGTCATCTTAGGGTGATCCAATTCTCTCATATGCAAGATATGTATCACAGGTGTTGAGAAGACAGAGAACTTAATTTTTCCATCTTCCCAATTGTTTCTGTCCACAATGACATCCGAGTGTAGTCTATTGTTTTACAAGCACCCATAGACTTGTTTGAGGCCGCATGGTCGAGTTGGCACTCAGCTGCGTTATATGCTCGTGTGAACAAGCCCTTAAGTTGATCCTGAAGTTATGTGTTTATAATGTGTTAATATGAAGCGGTTATACATAAATACTGCTCACAATTAGACTGTATATTTTTAATCACGTAACAAATATTTATTATATTTACCGCTAAGATCTTAACGTTTATGATTGTATGTGAGGTATCTTGCTTTCATTAGTCATTAAAGTTGTGGATATTTAAATAGGATATTGTTTGAATGTTGATCATGCTCTGGAAGAAGCTGGTATTGGAGGTGAAACTCTGGGTCGGGCTAGGTGACTAGCATTGCCACGAGTTGCTTCTCTGTGTGTATTTTTGTCAAAAGCACTTTTGACTGATCTTTTTGGTAGTATAACCATTACACCACTTCTTTACTAAATAGAGAACTAGTTTTTTTAGTAGATACTATGACAGAACAAAGCTTACTAAACTCTTCAACATTGAAATAGAAATACCAAGAATGAAAAGCCGTGGAATTATGGAAATCACAGGATGGATAGATGTTACTCATATCTAAATGGAAACAAAACTTTCAAAACATCTTGATTTATTCAGTATCAAGTAAGAGAGTCACACGCTGAAATACGGCACTTGACCTACTTGGTATGCTACCAATGGGGTTATTAATGGTTATATGAGGAAAGTTTAAATACACCTAGGCATACAAATAATCATGATTTGTTGCTGGTAGCTTCCCTTGTAATTGTTGACCAATGATGTCCCAAATGGGCAACAAGTCTGGAGACAGGACATGGTAGCACATTTAGGCCATGCGGGCTGATCACAATAGGACAAGCAACATGTGGCCTGGCGTGGTAGTATGGAAAAATGACTCCTGGGACACTTTGAAGAAACTGCTGCACCACTGGTTCAACTACCAAATCAATGTAATGCCAAGCTGCTAGTGTAGCTGGAATGAGCACTGCAATGGTTTCCATTTTTGAATGCCTAGCTGGCAACAAACAAGTTGGGTAAAAGCTCACAACACACATTCCTAAATTACTAGTGATTAGACAGGCTTGGTATGGAGGCTTGGTATGGAGTAGTGACCATAGATAGCCTACAGGTCAGACTGACTCCAAGTGAAACTGCAATTTAACTCCTTGAAGTCCAGGCATTTTTTTTATTTTTGCTTTTTTCCTTGTTCCTCCCTTCTTACCAATAGCAATAATTTGTTTTTAGTTTTTCCCATTGATGTAGCCATATAATGGCTTATTTGTTTGTGGGACAAGATGTAGTTTTGAATTACTACACTGTGTGCAGAATTATTAGGCAAGCTGTATTTTGATCACATGATACTTTTAATACATGTTGTCCTACTCCAAGCTGTTCAGGCTTGAGAGCCAACTACCAATTAAGTAAATCAGGTGATGTGCATCTCTGTAATGAGGAGGGGTGTTGTCTAATGACATCAAAACCCTATATAAGGAGTGCTTAATTATTAGGCAACTTCCTTTCCTTTGGCAAAATGGGTCAGAAGAGAGATATGACGGGCTCTGAAAAGTCCAAAATTGTGAGATGTCTTGCAGAGGGATGCAGCAGTCTTGAAATTGGCAAACATTCACTGAACAATTATTCGTTTCATGGCAAATAGCCAACAGGGTCGCAAGAAGAGTGTTGGGCAAAAAAGGCGCAAAATAACTGCCCATGAATTGAGGGAAATCAAGCGTGAAGCTGCCAAGCTGCCATTTGCCACTAGTTTTGCCATATTTCAGAGCTGCAATGTTGCTGGAGTAACAAAAAGCACAAGGGACATGGCCAAGGTAAGGAAGGCTGAAAAACGACCACGTTCGAATAAAAAACATAAGATAAAACATCAAGACTGGGCCAAGAAATATCTTAAGACTGACTTTTCAAAGGTTTTATGGACTGATGAAATGAGAGTGACTCTTGATGGGCCAGATGGATGGGCCAGAGGCTGGATCAGTAAAGGGCAGAGAGCTCCACTCCGACTCAGACACCAGCAAGGTGGAGGTGGGGTACTGGTATGGGCTGGTATAATCAAAGATGAACTTGTGGGACCTTTTTGGGTTGATGATGAAGTGAAGCTCAAATCCCAGACCTACTGCCAGTTTCTGAAAGACAACTTCTTCAAGCAGTGGTACAGGAAGAAGTCAGTATCGTTCAAGAAAAACATGATTTTCATGCAGGACAATGCTCCATCACATGCCTCCAACTACTCCACAGCGTGAGTAACCAGTAAAGGTCTCAAAGACGAAAAAATAATGACATGGCCCCCTTGTTCACCTGATCTGAACCCTATAGAAAACCTGTGGTCCCTCATAAAATGTGAGATCTACAGGGAGGGAAAACAGTACACCTCTCGGAACAGTGTCTGGGAGGCTGTGGTGGCTGCTGCACGCAATGTTGATTGTAAACCGATCTAGCAACTGACAGAATCTATGGATGGAGGCTGTTGAGTGTCATCATAAAGAAATGTGGCTATATTTGTCACTAATTTTGGGGTTTTTTGTTTTTGCATGTCAGAAATGTTTATTTCTAAATTTTGTGCAGTGACATTGGTTTACCTGGTGAAAATAAACAAGTGAGATGGGAATATATTTGGTTTTTATTAAGTTGCCTAATAATTCTGCACAGTAATAGTTACCTGCACAAACAGATATCCTCCTAAGATAGCCAAATCTAAAAAAAAACACTACAACTTCCAAAAATATTAAGCTTTGATATTTATGAGTCTTTTGGGTTGATTGAGAACATAGTTGCTGATCAATAATGAAAATAATCCTCTAAAATACAACTTGCCCAATAATTCTGCACACAGTGTATATTAAATTTACCATATATTTTACAGAAAATCATGAAATTTTTTTTGAGTAGGATGAAATAGAGAAAAAAAACGTTATTCTGCCATGGTTTTTTGGATTTTGATTTTACGGGGTTCTATGTATAGTAAAAATTACCTAGAAGTATGCCTCTCCATGTCAATATGACTATGGTTATTTCCGCCTTACTTACATTTTTTTTGTATTTAATTGGTGGCCAAAAAAAACACAAGTTTATTAAAAAAAATGGTTTGTGTCACCGTTTGCTGAGATTCATAATGTTTTTATTTTTCTGGCGATGGAGCTGGGTGAAAGCTTGTCTTTTGCATCGCAAGATGATGTTTTCACTGATACAATATTGGGGTGCGTTAAGCATTTAGGTAAGAAAATGGAAGAAAATAAAGTTATCTTTACAGCTTTTACTATAGAAGATAATTCATTTTACATTTTGATAATGCAGACAAGATAAGCCAGACTTTTACTAATGCAGTGATATTAACGATGTTTGCTTATTTTATTTTAATTTCCATTTGTAATTAAAGTAAAGGGGATATTAATCTGTAATTGTCTAGTCTCTTAAACTATATACTAGGCTAAAACAGTATTGCAGTATATAGTGTAAATCGTGGTCTCCCAAGAAGCTCAGCCTGTGACTGGGATTCATAGGAGTAACAAGATGGTAACTAGTGATGAGCGAGTGTACTGGTTGCTCAGGTTTTCCCGAGCACACTCAGGTGATCTCCGAGTATTTGTTAGTGTTCGGAGAGTAAGTTTTCATCGCCACAGCTGAATGATTTACAGCTATTAGCCAGCTTGATTACATGTGGAGATTTCCTAGCAACCAGGCAACCCCCACATGTACACTCAGCCTGGTTAATAGCTGTAAATCATTCAGCTGAGGCGATGAAAACTTAATCTCTGAACACTAACAAATACTCGGAGATCATCCGAGTGTGCTCGCGAAAACCCGAGCAACAAGTATGTAAGTAAAATGCACCTGTCAGGGATTAACAGCAGCATATAAACGGTTAATAGCTGCAATTGCAGTTTAGATTCTAATGATGTGGAGAGACTTCAACTTCTTGCTCTAAGGGATTAGTTCCAGGAGTGGTGTCACGAAAAGGGGGGTGACCTTTGGCCAGCACACAGCTATCACCTGTGCAGGGGGCTTATCTTAGTTATCCCACTACTGCTACAATGTGATGAAAACACAAACCAGGCTATTGACCTATCAATTTACCGCAGGGGCTTATTTTAGTTATCCCACTGCTGCTACAATATGTAAGATTTATGTATATCCTGTTTTCCAGTTCCGCTTCGGAACTTGCAGCTCTCCGGTGCCCCCCTTACCCTCAGGTCAGTCAGTGAACTACACCTAGGATAATTAGTCACCGGATGGGCCGCTTCACTGTGGACTGGCTATCAGGCACGCTGCAGCGAGGGAATTATAAATCCTCAGGCCGCAGCCAGACAATAGCTTATAAAACCCCGTTCCATCACTGCCAGCTTTACCCACCTAGCCCAAAACACACTTCGCTGCCACCAACTCAGATTCCTCAACAGAGGGGTTCGAGCCAACCCAAATTAGTAGCGTAATTAACTTCAGGCACATAAAAATTGGCATAGAACATGGAGAAGACGAACTAGTAATTTTATATAGTATAAAAAAAGTTACAATATGAGACAAAGTATATATAAGCAATTGCAAAAAAACAGGGATTAAAGCTGAGCACTCACATGCTGCTTAGATCATGCTAGCTAACCATGCTGGTGGGAGGAGCTCTATCAAAGCATGTTCCAACTAAGTATCTTTCATATTTCTATCATACAATGGCGTCACATTATGGCTTCCTTAATATCTCCCCCACACACAGCAAGCCCAGGTGGTTGGAGACAAAAAAATTCCTTCGGGAGGGAGGAAAGAAGGAGTGAGGAGGGTCAGAGCCCCACACTGAAGTTTCAAGTTACACTGGGTCTCAGCCATAGGGGTTTGTGCCTATACCAGCAAAGGCAGTAGGAAGGGAGAGAAAGGGGGTCGGAATGGCAAGCAGTGTGTGTCTTGTAAAGCTAGGCAGATACTTAAACATGGCATATTCACATTATCGCGGCAAGTGGACAAACCATTGGTGCAATATGTGCAGCTGCTCAGGGGCCCAGGAAGTAAGGGGACCCACACCCACATCCAACCAACATCTGTCACAGACACTAAAATGGGTGTACTATGATGAACTATTGGATTGCAAAGGGTCCATATACTGTTCTTGCACAGGGGACATCTTCTGTTTATGTCTGCCCCTGTTTAAAGGGAACCTGTCACCCCCTAAATAGAAGGTGAGCTAAGCCCAATGGCATCAGGGGCTTATCTACAGCATTCTGGGAAAGGTCAGAGGCCCAGCGGCTGCGCACTGCAGTACTTTGCTCTGCCCTCAACAGGACAGACAAAGTGTGCCTGCGCCGGAGTTGCGGCGTAAATGCAAGAAGAGGACGTCATCGTAAGAAGATGGGAGGCCCTGGACTGGACCGCGACACCCATCGGACCCGGACCACCCCTGGGTGAGTATAATCTAACCTATTTTTCTCATCTTTCAGGATACATCGGGGGCTTATCTACAGCATTCCAGAATGCTGTAGATAAACCCCTAATGCCGGTGGGCTTAGCTCACCTTCGATTTTGGGGGTGACAGGTTCCCTTTAATACACCTAATTTTTTAATTATTGCACCTAGAGTGCCCCTCTTTTAGTTTTCCTTACTTTTTTGCACCATATCTGCTATTATTTTGTGCATATTTTTATGTTCTCACCATGAATTATGAATAACATGCTCATTCTATTACACAAAATAAAACCATTTTTTAATAACCTTTTTGAGGTCTGCAAAAAAATTTTTTTCAAGAGCTGTTTTGGTTATTCCACGTAATCTTTATGTTTTTAAGTGCGCTGAATCTGAAAATGACCTCCTTTTTGTCATAGGACATCACGTTTTCTGACAATTTAAGTAACTATGTTAAATAGTTACAGCACGGTGGCGCAGTAGTTAGCACAACAGCCTTGCAGCGCTGGGGTCCTGGGTTCTAATCCCACCCAGGACAACATCTGCAAAGAGTTTGTATGTTCTCTCCGTGTTTTGCGTGGAAATATATGAGTCTATTTTCATTTATTTTGAGGTATTGTCGTATTTAATAATAAATAATAATCTTTATTTTTATATAGCGCTAACATATTCCGCAGCGCTTTACATTTTCCACACATTATCATCACTGTCCCTGATGGGGCTCACAATCTAAATTCCCTATCAGTATGTCTCTGGAATGTGGGAGGAAACTGGAGAACCCGGAGGAAACCCATGCAAACACAGAGAGAACATACAAACTCTTTGCAGATGTTGTCCTTGGTGGGGTTTGAACCCAGGACTCCAGCGCTGCAAGGCTGCAGTGCTAACCACTACGCCACCGTTCCGCCCGCACGGAGATGAAAAAGTGTGAACAGGCGAGAACCAAGATAAAACAATTGAATCAAGCCCGGGCATGTCAGAGCCTGCTCTTTCAGCTTGCTACATGTTGATGCTGGTTTCATTAGCTCACTCTGAAAGTTCTTTTCTCTGAAAGTTATATTTTTTGGCATTGTATATCTTCAATGCAGTTATGTGAATTAATTAATAGTAATTTTGACTTTCAAAACCCTAAGATAAAAATACCAAAAATTGAGAAAAATATACTAAATTTGAAGAGAATTTAGCATTTTGTGGCCAATCCTGACGTCCAGGATTTTTTTCAATGTTTTTTTTCGTTTTCAGCACACCAAAAAAAAGGAAATTAAATGAAAATAATCAAACAGCTTTTTAGTCGCAGACCTGTGCTATTGTCCCCTATAGAAGACTATACTATCTGACTATACTATCTGATTGTTTACATTTTGCTTTAGTAAACCCATATTAGATCATTTATCTCCACTATCTTTGCTGCCTCTCACATACATTTAAGGTACCTTCACACATAACGATATCGTTAACGATATCGTTGCTTTTTGTGACGTAGCAACGATATCGTTAAGGAAATCGTTCTGTGTGACAGCGACCAACGATCAGGCCCCTGCTGGGAGATCGTTGGTCGCTGAGGAAAGTCCAGAACTTTATTTTGTCGCTGGACTCCCTGCAGACATCGCTGGATAGGCGTGTGTGACACCGATCCAGCGATGTCTTCACTGGTAACCAGGGTAAACATCGGGTTACTAAGCGCAGGGCCGCGCTTAGTAACCCGATGTTTACCCTGGTTACCAGCGTAAAAGTAAAAAAAAACAAACACTACATACTTACCTACCGCTGTCTGTCCCCGGCGCTCAGCTTCTCTGCACTCCTCCTGCACTGGCTGTGAGCGTCGGTCAGCCGGAAAGCAGAGCGGTGACGTCACCGCTCTGCTTTCCGGCCGCTGTGCTCACAGCCAGTGCAGGAGGAGTGCAGAGAAGCCCAGCGCCGGGGACAGACAGTGGTAGGTAAGTATGTACTGTTTGTTTTTTTTACTTTTACGCTGGTAACCAGGGTAAACATCGGGTTACTAAGCGCGGCCCTGCGCTTAGTAACCCGATGTTTACCCTGGTTACCCGGGGACCTCGGGATCGTTGGTCGCTGGAGAGCTGTCTGTGTGACAGCTCTCCAGCAACCAAACAGCGACGCTGCAGCGATCGACATCGTTGTCGGTATCGCTGCAGCGTCGCTGAGTGTGAAGGTACCTTTATACTTTACTTGGCTGAGTGTGAGTGTGCACTTATTCTAATTAGTGGTTCAGTATGTAGAACTGTTTCCCTGCAGTATCGGTGCTCAGGGTTCAAGCAAGGATTTTGGCCAAACCCAACATCTGCATGGAATTTGCATGTTTTCCCAGTGTAAGAACCCATTGGGACACCAGCTGTAGGCAATGCCTAAAGAATATATTGGTGCTAAATATGTAAGTGTAGGAAATAAATAAATAGGAAAAAGAGGAGAAGGCATGAGATGGTGGCTTATTTACCCTCATAAAAAAGTGATATGACACCTGCCACAGGGTAGATTATAGAAAACCACAAACACTTGAAATATGCCAGACCCACAGAAATCAGCAGGTTCTCTAACATGTCTGTCCAGCTTTAGGATAGGGCAGACCACGCATAACACGGGCAATGTCATCTGTAAGGCCGCTTTCACATGTCGGTTTTTTGCCATCATTCACAATCCGTTGGCTGGACGGATCGACGGATCTGTCGCAAATTGTGAAAAACTGATGTGACAAATTTATTTTTTCAACGGATCCGACTAGTGGATCTGGCTAATTGGATCGGAGAATGCTCAGTTAAAAAAAAACAGAATCTGTCACCGGATTCCGTCATTTGGCGGATCTGGCGCTCATAGGCTTCCATTCAGGCAAACGACGGACGGCGATGTATCCGTCGCTGTCCATTTTTTCGACAGACACAAAAAACTTTGCTTTGTCCATTGTCTCCGGCCGCCGGACAAACAATTTTCGATGATACGGCGAATGTCTGATGAAAACTAAGGCCATCCGTCGCTAATACAAGTCTATGAGAAAAAAACGGATCCGGCGGCATCAGTCGCCGGATCCGTTTTTTTTTTTTCAAAATTCGACGGATTGCAAGTGATAGCAAAAAACTGATGTGTGAAAGGGGCCTAAGATGTTTGATGTGTATATACACACATTTGTGCTAGTGAGAGGTTTTATATGCTGGCACTCCACTTCTGCACCAGCTTATCTCAAAGACAACAATAGAAGACAGATGAAGTGCAAACTGAAATAGATACGTCGGAATATTAGTACAATTATTTCCTTTTCTGGCAAAGATTTGATCCAAACAAAACAGATTAGTCATTTTATATAACACTATTAACATTGCTAAATGTGATCATCAAAATGCCTTTTGTTCGGTAAGCTAGTTACTCTTTGGCAAGGAAAAACATTTGCGTAAACAAAATATCTGATCCTTAGCACTAGAAAGTTGACTTGTATTTCATATTCTGTGTTTACTGAGCTATCAGCGATGCCTGACCAGTAATACATAAGCAAACAGTGAGGCGAGCTATATATCTCAGCTGGCAGGCCTCTGTTAGGGAAACCCTTTGTTTACCCAAGAATCGCAACGTAAGCTGGAAACCTTTTCTACACAAGACATCAACCATCTCCAGCACCGCAATTTGTCATCAGAGATATGAAGCCATTTGGCAGAACAAACCTGACAGGCAAGCTCGTTGTTCTATTATGCTCATGTAACGTAGATGTCGGGAGTTAGCAGATAACATAAGGTTTACAGTTTACATTTTTCAAAGCAGTGTTATATACTGCGTGGGCTGTGTGATATACTGTGTGGCTGCTATATCCTACATGGGCAGTGTTATATATACCGCGTGGCTGCTATATACTACATGGGCAGTGTTATATACTGCGGGGGCTGTGTTATATACTGTGTGGGCTGTGTGATATACTGTGTGGCTGCTATATACTACATGGGCAGTGTTATATACCGCGTGGCAGCTATATACTCCATGGGCAATGTTACATACTGCGTGGGCTGTGTGATATACTGCGTGGCTGCTATATACTACATGGGCAGTGTTATATATACCGTGTGGCTGCTATATACTACATGGGCAGTGTTATATACTGCGTGGGCTGTGTTATATACTGCGTGGGCTGTGTGATATACTGTGTGGCTGCTATATCCTACATGGGCAGTGTTATATATACCGCGTGGCTGCTATATACTACATGGGCAGTGTTATATACTGCGGGGGCTGTGTTATATACTGTGTGGGCTGTGTGATATACTGTGTGGCTGCTATATACTACATGGGCAGTGTTATATACCGCGTGGCAGCTATATACTCCATGGGCAATGTTACATACTGCGTGGGCTGTGTGATATACTGCGTGGCTGCTATATACTACATGGGCAGTGTTATATATACCGTGTGGCTGCTATATACTACATGGGCAGTGTTATATACTGCGTGGGCTGTGTTATATACTGCGTGGGCTGTGTGATATACTGTGTGGCTGCTATATACTACATGGGCAGTGTTATATACTGCGTGGGCTGTGTGATATTCTGCGTGGCTGCTATATACTACATGGGCAGTGTTATATACCGCGTGGCTGCTATATACTACATGGGCAGTGTTATATACTGCGTGGGCTGTACGATATACTGCGTGGGCTGTGCGATATACTACGTGCCCGGTGTTATATACTGCGTGGCCTGTGTTATATACTACGTCGCCTGTGTTATATACTGCGTGGCTGCTATATACTGTGTGGGCTGTGTTATATACAGTAAGAGGGAACCCAAGCAAATTCGCTTATCTCTACTGAGGACAGGGAATTTTGGAAAATGTATTAAAATATGACGTAACATAACATATTAAGTTAAAGGTTAAACTCGATGGACTTAAGTCTACCTTTAGCTTTAAAAACTAGGAAACTATAAATATACTTCACTCTTTCCAAAAAAAAAGTTCCCTCTTCTCTCAGCAACAAATGCATGAGGATGTGTTGTCCTCTCTGGGAGATCCCATAACAGCCACCTCAGCTGGAGTTGTGGAGGTGTCATGGTACATAACCAGTTCTGCAGGCTTTTTACCATGACTTGAGAGGATGGTTTGCTGGGATTTATGCTTTCATGGAAACTGTTCAAGTTTACTGTAAATAGCTCAGTTCTATGGGACTTCTTGTATATGGTAATCATTTCTAACCCCATCAATGGTGGAGAATGTCACTAGTGTTAAGTGTGAGAGTTTCCTCCTTGGTTAGCTACTGCGCCTTTATGCACAATGCAATAAAACATTTTGCATATGGACATTTTGGGGGAGACTTGTGAAAACTAGTCCGAGGGAAATGTGGAGAAGTTACTCATGATAACGTAATAGCTTGCTGGTTTCTCAATCTAAACTGCCTGAAAAGAGCAATCTGATTGGTTGCCATGAGAAGCTATTGCACTTCCATTGGTATATCTCCAACACGTGCATACAGAAGTGGGAGCCTTGCGATACGCCTTGGTTCTACCAAGCCAGTCCCCGGCTCTCATGCTGTCTGTACGGAGAGGAGACGGCTTTAAGTATGTCACTACTAGGCTGTTTCGCAATTGTATCCGGAATTCTAAGCCATGCACCTCACTACCTTATTACTTGTCGTCTTCTGTGGGACGCAGGTGGGACAATGACATGGTTACAGAAGCGTAGCAATAGTGAGGGTTGCATGAGGACAGGGACTGGTGAGTATAGTTTACCTTGGAGTCTCTTTAGAGAGCACATTTAATTTTGAGACTATATATTTTTTTCTTTCATAGGGCACCATAAGTGGCACATGTATTTTCAAGTGTACACTGTGTGGTGTTATTACCTATACAGGGCACCATTATGGACATTCTGCTAGCTAGGGGAACTTTTAGTGGCAGATTTGTAGAAATAATATTTAGAAGGTGTAATATGGGCAACACTCATATTTTCGCTGAGCAATATCTGGTGCACTATTTAGAAGAGTACTATTCGTTGCATTAGGAGGCATTAAGAGTGACTGAGAATTTCAGGGTCAATTTTTGTGGCAGTAATATTTTGGGGGTAACATGAGTGGCACAAATATTTTCAGGATGAATATGGGTAGCTTTAATATTTTCAGTGGAACTGTGTGTTAAAAATATTTTGGGGGGCACTAACTAATTAAGTAAATAATTATTTATGTGGCAATCATATGTTCAAACATCATGGTCGGAAGAATATAAAAAACAAGGAGAAGAGGAAGACCAGCATCCTAATGGCTTGATACTATCAAGATAACGGCACAGGAGACCCTGGACCTATCTAGGCTGGTACAAGGTTGATCTTCCTACAGATCGTTCATCCATCAGATTGCCATGACTCGAGATCGAGCCGTAGGCCGTTAAAAAAATAATTTTCAAAATGTAACATAACGTATATAGATCTGTTTTCATGGTACACAGTGACTGCCATTATTATATTTTTGTGCACAGTGTTTTGCATTAAATTCATGAAGTACTGTTTGTGGCACCATATATTTCATGGGACACTGTGTATGGCACTTATGTTATGTTATATTTAGGCAGCCCAACATGTGAGATAATTATATTTTAATTACACAATGTGTAGCAATTTTATTAAAGACAGTGTGAGACAGTATTAAATATAGGTGGCACAGCGTGTGGCAGAGCATTTGGCAGAATATTCAGGGGCACAGTATTTGGTACTATTATTTTCAGGAACAGTATGATGTGAAATGATGTTAACAGATTGCTTAGTGTTGGGGATGCCTGCAAAAATGAGCTGAAGACATTGAGTCATGTCACCAACACCGGAGCTACCGCCTCACCAACACCGGAGCTCCTGCAACCCTCAACCTACTGTCTCCGTCTCCATAATCCTGTAGAATGTAAGTCCGCAAGGGCAGGGTCCTCGCCCCTCTGTATCAGTCCCTCATTGTTAGTTTGTTTACTGTATGTGATATTTGTAACTTGTATGTAACCCCTTCTCATGTACAGCACCATGGAATCAATGGTGCTATATAAATAAATAATAATAATAATAATAACAATAATGTCAGGGAGAAGTCATCATTATGGCTTGGAAAAGAGGGAAAAGAAAAAAAAGAATTACTCCAATCAGAGAAGATGTCATCTACAAGTAGTAATTGGGATGCACATTTTTCTTCTAAATACAGTCATGGCTAAAAGTGTTGGCACCCCTGAAATTGTTCCAGAAAATGAAGTATTTCTCCCAGAAAATTATTGCAATTACACATGTTTTGTTATCCACAAGTTTATTTTCTTTGTGTATATTGGAACAACACAAAAATGGAAATAAAGGCAAATCGGACATAATTTCACACAAAACTCCAGAAATGGGCAGGACAAAAATGGTGGCATCTTTCCAAAATTGTGGGTAAACAAATTTGTTTCAAGTATGTGATGCTTGTTCAAACTCACCTGTGGCAAGTAACGGGTGTTGGCAATATGGAAATCACTCCTCAAACCAGAAAAGAAGAGGAGAAGTTGACTCAATCTTTGCATTTCGTGTCTGTGTGTGCCAAACTAAGCATTGAGAACAAAAAGAGAAGAGAACTGTCTGAAGACTTGAGAACAATTGTTGAAAAATATCAACAATCTCAAGGTTACAAGACCATCTCCAGAGATCTTGATGTTCCTTTGTCCACAATGTGCAACATAATCAAGACGTTTATAACCCATATTACTGTTGCTAATCTCCGTGGACGTGGATAGCAGAGAAAAATTGATGAAAGGTTGCAATGCAGGATAGTCCGGATGGTGGATAAGCAGCCCCAATCAAGTTCCAAAGAAATTCAAACTGTCCTGCCAGCTCAGGGTGCATCAGTGTCAGTGCGAATTATCGGTCGACATTTGAATGAAAAGAAACTCTGTAGTAGGTAACCCAAAAGGATCCCACTGCTGACACAGACATAACAAAGCTAGACTAGTTTTCCAAAATGTATGTAAGTAAGCCAAAATCCTTCTGGGAAAGCATCTTGTGGACAGATGACACCAAGATAGAGCTTTTTGGTAAAGCACATGTTACTGCTGTTTATCGAATACGGAATGAGGCCTAAAAAGAGAAGAACACAGAACCTACAGTCAAATATGTTGGAGGTTCAAAGATGTTTTCAGGGGGCTTTGTGTTATGACCTGGTGGTCAGGACAATAATGGACCTGGTGGTTAAGAGCACACGGAATGACCTGATAGTTACTAATAATATAGGACGAGCTCTGAGACGTGGGAACTCTGCTGACCGCAATCCCTAATCCTATCACACACACTAGAAATAGCCGTGGAGTGCTCCTGACGCTCCCTAGGCGCCTCGTCACAGCCTAAGGAACTAGCTAGCCCTAGAGATAGAAAAATAAAGCCTACCTTGCCTCAGAGAAATTCCCCAAAGGAAAAGGCAGCCCCCCACATATAATGACTGTGAGTAAAGATGAAAATTACAAACACAGAGATGAAATAGATTTAGCAAAGTGAGGCCCGACTTACTGAACAGACAGAGGATAGAAAAGGTAGCTTTGCGGTCAGCACAAAAAACTACAAAAAGACCACGCAGAGGGCGCAAAAAGACCCTCCGCACCGACTCACGGTGCGGAGGCGCTCCCTCTGTGTCCCAGAGCTTCCAGCAAGCAAGACAACAATCAAAAAAGCAAGCTGGACAGAAAAATAGCAAACCAGAGAAAAACAAGCAGGAACTTAGCTTCTGCTGGGAAGACAGGTCACAAGAACGATCCAGGAGTGAACTAGACCAATACTGGAACATTGACAGGTGGCATGGAGCAAAGATCTAAGTGGAGTTAAATAGAGCAGCCAGCTAACGAATTAACCTCGTCACCTGTGGAAGGAACCTCAGAAGCCGCAGCTCCACTCACAACCACCAGAGGAAGTCCATGGACAGAACCAGCCGAAGTACCATTCATGACCACAGGAGGGAGCTTGACAACAGAATTCACAACAGCTTTGCTGCCTTTGGCACTGGGTTCCTAGACTGTGTTCAAGCATCATGAAATCTGAAGATTACCAAAGGATTTTGGGTCACAATGTAATGCCCAGTGTCAGAAAGCTGGGTTTGCATCCTAGGTCATGGGTTTTCCAGCAGGACAATGACCCCAAACATACTTCAAGTAGCACTCAGGAATGAATGGAAACAAAGCATTGGAGAGTTCTGAAGTGGCCAGCAATAAGTCCGGGTCTAAATCCCATTGAACACCTGTGGAGAAATCTTAATATTGCTGTTGGGTGAAGGCACCCTTCAAATATGAAAGACCTGGAACAGTTTGCAAAAAAAAAAGGGGTCCAAAATGCCAGTTGAGAGGTGGTGATGATCACAGGAAGCGATTGATTGGAGTTATTTATTCCAAAGGGTATGCAACCAAATATTAAGCTGAGGGTGCCAACAATTTTGTCAGGCCCATTTTTTTGTCCAATTTACCTTTTTTCATGTTGTTCCAATATACACATGGGAAATAAACATGAGTATAATAAAATGTATAATTGCAATAATTTTCTGGGGAAAATACTTCATTTTCTGGAACAATTTAAAGGGTGACAACACTTTCAGCCAAGACTGTAAATTGTATCAGTAATGGAATCATTTCTATGGTCTACAGTGTAATTCTTGTCCTTGTCCAGGTGGTAGCTTCTTCATGAAACAACAATTACCATTGTTCAGGTCATACTGGAAGCTGTCGTTTAATCCCATAGAGAAATTACATAAATTGTGGTTGCTGCTAATCATTAAGAGAATTTACCTAAACTAAACTAATACAAATAGCCAATGCATATATTTACAGAAGATTGCTGGGATTTCATTCACATCAGCGGCAATAACCCGCAGTCACTGTTAGGCCAGGGTCACACGTCCATATAAAAAAATAGTCAGTTTCATCCAGAAAACTCGGACAATGCTTTTCTCACTTGTCAATCCATTTTTTTTTTACAACAGATATTAATAATTTACTAGAACATTTACAGTTTTCTGTTACAGTATTGCAATTTACCAGTCAAAACAGATGCTATAATATGGCTCTGTATGACATCTGATTTTTTAGATGCACCTGTAAAGTTGAAAGGGGAGTTTCATCGGATGCCCAGAAAAATAGTGTGTGCTGCGATTTTTGATCCAGTCAGAGAAAAAAATTTGCTCATCTTCACTGACCAATTGAATAACATTGGTCCATATGATGTGTAGTACGTTTTTCTACGGACAGCACTCACACCAAAAATACGGTCTAGTAAACGAGCCCTTAAATAGGCAATGTACAGGTGCAAACATTAACCCCTTCCTGCCATCAGACGGATTGTACATCCGATGGCATAACCCCTGCGTTGATGTGGGCTCCAGCAGTGAGCCCGCATCAAAGCCGGGACATGTCAGCTGTTTTGAACAGCTGACATGTGCCTGCAATAGGCGTGGGAGGAATCGCCATATAAGTAGATAAGTAGTTAAATGCCGCTGCCAAACTCTGACAGCAGCATTTAACAAGTGCTTCCGGCCATCCAGACGGAAATGTGTGCACCGCTGACCCCCGTCACATGATCGACGAGTCGGCATGACAACCAGAGGTCTCATTGAGACCTCTATGATTGTGGATGCCAGATTGCTATGAGCGCCACCCAGTGGTCGGCGCTCATAACAATGCAATAATTCTGCTACCTAGGGGCGATCTGAGCCTCGCCTCCATGCAGCAGAGGTGATCGAGTTATGGCAGCTTCTAGCCTACTATGGAGGCTATTGAAGCATGGCGAAAGTAAAAAAAAATGTTTTTCAAAATATGAAAAAATTAAAAAAATATAATATATATAATATTGAAATGCAATAATGGGCAATCTGTACCAAAATGGTATCATTAAAAACGTCAGCTTGGCATGCAAAAATAAGCCCTCACCCAACCCCAGATCACGAAAAACGGAGACGCTACAGGTAACGGAATATTGCACAATTTTTATTTTTTTTTCTAACAAAGTTTGGAATTTTTTTCACCACTTAAATAAAAAAGAACCTAGACATGTTTGGTGTCTATGAACTCGTAATGACCCGGAGAATCATAATGGCAGGTCAGTTTTAGCATTTAGTGAACCTAGCAAAAAAGCCAAACAAAAAACAAGCGTGGGATTGGCCTTATTTTGCAATTTCACTGCACTTGGAATTTTTTTCCTGTTTTCTAGTACACGACATGGTAAAACCAATGGTGTCGTTCAAAGTACAACTCGTCCCACAAAAAATAAGCCCTCACATGGCCATATTGACAGAAAAATAAAAAAGTTATGGCTCTGGGAAGGAGGGGAGAGAAAAACGAAAACGCAAAACCGAAAAAAGATCCGGTGGTTAAGGGGTTAAATAGACTTCAGTGCTTGCACTCTTGCCTTTACCCTCAACACAGGTGGTCAATAGGGGCCCCGGGAGTCAGACCCTTATGATCTGACGTTGATGACTTACCCTAAGAATAAGCCATTAATACTGTGATCACAGAAAAGCCGGCTAGGTTATATTTAGTGCATGGACAAGCCTAGTTTCCACAAGATATTCCCAGCACGAGCAAGTTTTGCTATATTAAGTAACACCTAATATTGCTGTACTAAACCATGTATGAGTTTACTACTCCAGAGTATATGACGGAAATAAGCTGTAGATAAACAAGAATAAAAAATAAAGTGTAAAATAAGAAATAGCAACCGTACATTTAACAAAACTATAATACATGACCTAGGTGTCTACAGTAACCCGCAATTACACCTTCCCCAACTCTGATGATGAAGCTGCCTAAACAGGGACTGGGAACATGAGCATTGGTTTCTATAATAATGTAGGGCCATCAAACACAGAACAGTCCATCAGATGTAATGCTCTCTGTAGTTTTAGCAGATTCGGCCAGTAATTGTCCCTGCACTTATCATTTCTCAACCAAACACACTCTGTTCCTAAAAAACACCCAACCCATCCCAGTGATAATGCCCTGTAATCACATGGGAAGTGTAAGGTCAGTCAAAGGACAAATACCCTTTGTAACAGTAAAACGCTTGCTTAAGTCTATATGGACAGTGTATTTACCAGGGTGCATGTGCAACTGTAAATCTTCTCTGCATTCGATTATTCCGGCTCATGAGAAGTTTGCGGAGAAGAAGCGGCGAATTACGCGGCGAGTTACGTGGAGAGCTGAGAGGCGAACTCCGGGGAGAACTCCTGGGGGACCCATGCGGAGATATGTGAATGGCGCTTCTCTGGGGAGAACCACTTCTTGGTGGCACCTGCATTTTTGAGTTCTTATACCGGTGAGATATAAGAGGTGTTGGCTTTGAAGTCCAGTAGTTGAGTTTTGGGTTATTTTGAGGCGATCGATCGGACAAAGATCACAGTGGAATATTTTCGAGCTTGCAGCCTGTTCTGTAGTCTCCGTATGCATACATCAGTGGTTATATCCCAAGCCAGTTTCAACGCAAGATTAAACAAGCAATAATTAAAGGTTGTGTACATATCCCATAAAGAGTGTGTTCTTTTTGTAGATCCGCACTAGCGCCAGAGATCAATCTCAAGCTTCTTTGCTTCTACCAACATGAGAATTTGTAGTTCCTGGATGCAAACTTCAACAGTTGGATTTTTCTTATCAGAGGAAGCAGAGAAAAACTTCTGCTAGGGGTAGAACCGGTCTTGAAATCAAGACGTCAAACGTTTTTCAGCCTCTTGAAGTTTCGAGACACAGCTAGAGTGTCAGCTCTTCGGTGGAAAAGTCAAAGTACATGTTGTCCAGATTCACTGCACTCTTCCACTCCAGCTCACAGACAGCTACAAGTATAGAGAACGGATCCTGTTGCAGTTTGTTTATCCACGCTGTCTCCAGCAGTCTCAGCCAACTCTACGTCAGTCACCCAGCTCTCTTCCTTCCTCATACACCCTGGCTGAGACTGGCAGGACTAAGGGAAGACCACATAGGTTACCAAGCTTTGTAGGAAGCTCGAAGGACCTAGGAGCTTGTATCTGTCTAACATTATAAGGTGCTGTAGCATATAGCCGATGGACTTGATGTATTTCTGTGAACATATGTTTGTGCTTCATTTTAGATTATGTCTCTCGCTCTTTCTCAATGTACAGAAGGCACTCGCAGTCAGGTTGAAAAGTAAACTCTTACGAAACGTCCTGGTGTTAATAATAGAGAGACAAGGTTCCCTCCCTATTTCATCATAATTTGGCAGGTTTCTAACAGCAACCAATATTGAAGGTGAATTAATTCCAAGTATTAATGGAATAATAAATCAGAAATGAAATAGTTATTTAAAAAAAATCTCCTTGCATACCATACTTACAGAATAATACAAGAAAATACAAGTGGACTGACGTATGCGACTTCATAATTAGAATTATTAAAGTTTATATAATAATAATCACTTATATGAAGCAACTTACTTTACGCCCAATAGTAGAAAAAAAGGGCCCTCTACTTAGACACGTGCTTAAAGGGGTTTTCCTATGAACAAAAGTTCATTTTAATCAATAGATCTTGGAATAATAATAATTTCCACAATTGGATGTGTTTAGATAAAATGTTCCTGTGCTGAGATAATCTTATACATGTGCCCCTGCTGTGTACTGTGTAATGGCCGTGTCTGACCGTACAGGAACATGGTCTGATCATACCACATCTCCTGTGCAAAGGAGGAAGCAAAAGAGAATATACAGACAGGATAGCAGGGGATCGCAGCTGATTCTCTGTGTGAGGTAAAACATTTCACTGGTTTTAAGCAATGTTTTAACTCACAGAAAGAATCAGCTGTGATCCGGTGCTGTCCTGTCTGTATACTCTCTAGTGCCCAGGAAATGTCGTATGATCAGACCATGTCCCTGTACTTGTTGGTGAGACACACTGATAAGGAATACAGTTTGTGAGCCCCAATGGGGACAGTAATGATGATGGGTGGAATTAAAAATAATCTTCAGCAGGTTTTTGTAATGTAATCTGAGAGCATCAGCATATCTGAGAAAAGACCCTGATTCCAGCAATGTGTCACTTATTGGTCTGCAGGCTGCAATTTTGACACAATCACAGTTTTATCTGCAGCAGCACTAGCAGGGCTCAGAATGCTTAGCCTTGTATGACCTCACCCACACCTCTGATTGGTAGTTTTATATCAGTGTACACAGAAAGCTGTAGGGTTATACAGAGAAGTTGACTAGTAGGCACAAGACACCTATTCCTCTAGTGGTAATCTCCAGCTGATAAAACACTGATTTTATTGAAAGAGCAACACACAGTGTAGTGACACATTACACATTAGGGTCTCAGCCTTTACAACATGTGACTCTCAGATTAGATAGCAAAAAAAATGGAAAAAAATGTATGTAAAATAAGTATTTAAAATAAAAAACTACACAGACATAGGAGCATATCACATTTATTCCAATTAAAAACATTTTTTGTAGGAAGCAATTACAGTATTAGAAATCTTTTTATGGTTCTTTTTTGTGTGGCTGTACTGCTGTTATTTGCTCAAAATTTATCAAAGTATCACACAATATTTCATGAATTTGGCGCATCTTAAGTTATCACACTTCACTCTAAAATTCACACTCAAATTTTTATACTGCCCCTTTACAGAAGAGCATTTGCAACTATTACTTCAAGGATTTATCCACTATTTCTAGATAAGGCAGCAACATCGCCCACGAACTTTGAACAGGTGTAGCAGTGTTTTTGGCACAAAGCAGACATGCTCTTTTAATACCGCACAACAACTTTTAGTGCTTGTAAAAAAAGATTTAACCATAGTAGCTAAAACAAGACATGACACTGTGACAAGCTTAAAAGCAGTGGAATATAGGTTTCTTTCTGAAAACTATAGGCTTGTTTTATCATTTGTGTTTTTTTAAGCCCTTAACGTCCAATAACAGATTTTTCCGACATTGAACACCTCCCACTGCTTTTCTGGCACATGAGAGCTGATCTGATCAGCTGTCATGTGCCCCTAACAGCCGCGGGTGAAATCACAATCCACCCGCGGCTGTTAACATGTTAAATGCCACTTTCAATCTCTGCACAAGCAAGGAGCACGTCACTAATCCCGTCCATTGGTGCCCATGTCACATGACCGCGGGTCTCAGATGGGATGGCATGAAAACCCGGGGTCTACAGGAGACCCCTGTGGTTGTCATTGCCGGAGAGCTCTGATCACTGGCCAGCGGCTGGCGCTCATAGCAAGTGAGCATTTCTGCTACACATAGCAGGGCTGCAGCCCTGCTGTGTGTAGTAGAGTCGATCGGATGTAGACTACCACATACCTACCCACAAAATGATGAAAAATACTATTGATGGAATGCTGAATTACTGCAGGTGCACTGGCAAGACCAAAAGGCATGACTAGACTCTCAAAATGACCCTCAGGGGTATTGAACGCCGTCCATTCATCCCCTTCTCTGATTCTAACCAGAATGTAGGCCCCCCTTAAATCCAACTTGGAGAAAACCTTAACTTTCACAACTTGGCTGCAGCCCTGCTGTGTGTAGCAGAGTCGATCGGATGATCGCAGTTTCTAATCTCCCATTGAGACTTTTAAAGCAAAAAAAGTAAAAAAAAAAAAAAAAAAATATATATAAAAGCATATACAGGTCCTTCTCAAAAAATTAGCATATAGTGTTAAATTTCATTATTTACCATAATGTAATGATTACAATTAAACTTTCATATATTATAGATTCATTATCCACCAACTGAAATTTGTCAGGTCTTTTATTGTTTTAATACTGATGATTTTGGCATACAACTCCTGATAACCCAAAAAACCTGTCTCAATAAATTAGCATATTTCACCCATCCAATCAAATAAAAGTGTTTTTTAATAACAAACAAAAAAACCAACAAATAATAATGTTCAGTTATGCACTCAATACTTGGTCGGGAATCCTTTGGCAGAAATGACTGCTTCAATGCGGCGTGGCATGGAGGCAATCAGCCTGTGACACTGCTGAGATGTTATGGAGGCCCAGGATGCTTCATGACCGCGTATCGCCAAAACAGGGTCTTTCCCGTACTCAATCTTCCTGACCCCCACCCCATCCCCAGGGGGCCATTCTCCCCTTCTCCTGTAAATTTAAATTAAACACCAACACGTAAATTTCTTTGGATAATTTTGGCCACAGCGGCCATTTTATTAAACAAACAATAACATAAATAACAACATATATACCATATGTAAAAAACCTGGAGGGGAGGGTTCTTGGGGGTAAGAAATCTGGCTCAAAAATAGGCATAAAGCCACCACCAACTTTAAAACCAAACACTTCTTTACCCTCAGCCGTGACCACCAGCTCAAGGGCACCATGTAACCCATTTCGGGCAAACCAAAACCCCAAAGCTCCCGAGGTAAATTCCCCGTCCAGAGCCCGTAAACAAAAGCCAGATCAACCCCGTAAAAACGTCATCACCACCTCCAAGAACCCCACCCCCCGCCAAAACTGCCACTGTGACAATGATAACGAAAACTCCCCTCTGGCAATAACTGATTAAAAAACCGAGATGAGAAAAAACCCAACTCCCCGGCTACCCCTCCATCAAACTGTTCACTTAAACTAATCCACAATAAAGGGAGGGAGGGTGGGCTTCTCTCCTGATGATTCACCTCACAAGTGATCCTTCCCGCACTTCTCCAGCCCCTGCCTCCTTTCCCCACTAGGTCCACCCCTTATTCAAAAATTTCCACCAATCACCTATAAGATCCCTTTTTTTATTCAAAACTCTAAAACTCCCTTCTTGGCAACGCAGTCATGTGGGGGCTTTCATCCAGCTGCGCCCATTACAGCCCCCCTTCTTGACCGCGTATCGCCAAAACAGGGTCTTTCCCGTACTCAATCTTCCTGACCCCCACCCCATCCCCAGGGGGCCATTCTCCCCTTCTCCTGTAAATTTAAATTAAACACCAACACGTAAATTTCTTTGGATAATTTTGGCCACAGCGGCCATTTTATTAAACAAACAATAACATAAATAACAACATATATACCATATGTAAAAAACCTGGAGGGGAGGGTTCTTGGGGGTAAGAAATCTGGCTCAAAAATAGGCATAAAGCCACCACCAACTTTAAAACCAAACACTTCTTTACCCTCAGCCGTGACCACCAGCTCAAGGGCACCATGTAACCCATTTCGGGCAAACCAAAACCCCAAAGCTCCCGAGGTAAATTCCCCGTCCAGAGCCCGTAAACAAAAGCCAGATCAACCCCGTAAAAACGTCATCACCACCTCCAAGAACCCCACCCCCCGCCACACACGAACAGCCCTGACCACCTCAGGCTCGTGAGTGCCCCACCGCCACCAAAGCTCTCTCGACTCCTTCCTGTAGCCCGAGTGCCCATAAATCCATACCAACATCATTAAGATGCACTCCATCATCCCTCCAATAATTGCCAATCCCATCCTCCAGCTCCAAATGTCTAACGGCAATACCCCCGTTCCGAGACACAAATCCTGCCACCGCCCTATTCAGCTTCACCCGGGCTCTATTGATCCCTCTATGGGACCGTACATCACGCCACTTCCGCCTTGGTACAATGTCCGACCACACCGTCACAACACCCGGGAAAGATACCCACAACCGTAAAAAATCAAAACGAATGTCTCTGATCAACTCCCTCACTGGCCTAACTCCCAAATCATTTCCTCCAAGGTGAACCACCAAAATGTCCGGGGGTCGATCCAATCTAGCGGCGTTGGCAACTGCCGGCAACAAACTCCGCCACAACATACCCCGGAATCCCAACCATCTAATAACCACCGAATCCCTTACAAAGCCTAATTGCCTACCATTTCGCTTGACATCCGCACGAAGCGCACCCCAATGAACAAATGAATGTCCGATAATCCATGCCAGGAGGGAGGTTCGACCTGAAAAAACACAACAATGATTAACACCATAACAAGGCTCTCTCCCCCACAGACCTAATTCCTAATATAAGACAGATATCGATCCGAACTCCATCTGCCTATTCTTTTGATAACATCAACGCCTAGGCCCAGACCATCCGCCTCGGACGCAGCACCAATTCGAAATGAATGCGACCCGAAATTCTTCGGGTCAACACCCAACGATCCCAAACCCCTCTTCAACAGCGCCGTAAATTGGTAGCGCGACAAAAATTCCCCGTTCTGATGTCGTAACAAAGGGCCTGCCCTCAGTGCCGACAGACGCCAATAAGATTCCAAACAGTGCTGCGGGCACATCCCGCTACCGTCAACTCTCCCCAGCACCACTCGCCTACCCCTACCAAGCTGATCAGTCTTAGAACGCCTGATCCAAAATACAATACCTCCTGCCCAAAAGTCAACATCTTCCGCTAACAGACCACCCACCTTATTTTTATTTGGGGACACCAGCTCCCCCAGGCGCAAAGCGCCAAAGAACGCTAAAGAGAAGGCTAACCTAAACAATACAACCTCAAACTGCGAACTACAAATACCGCCCAAAGCCTCCCCAAGCCGTTCCAGCATACCAAAAGAAATCGGCCTACGCTTATCAAAAGACACATTGCCCTTCCGAAAACCCTTCAAAGCCTGCCTTATCAAAAAATCTTTTGTCAGATCAGCTGAACCTTGCAACCGAAAACCAAAGGCCAGACCCGCAACAACTTTGTTTAACCTCGAAACGGACCATCCCCATTCGGCCGCCTTACCCATCAAAGCCAGCAGAGCCATAATCTTATCGCCGTCGGATTCCACTGGGCCGCATTGGACCAACCAACCTTCCCACATCTCCCACGCCGCTGCATAATCCGACCATGTCCTGCTCGACAGTGAGGCCTGTATCAAGCGACCTCCCCTTCCGCAACAATCTGCCACAGATGCGAAGGACATCCCGCTCCTGTAGGTTCCGAATCTGGCGCCAGTTCCCGGAATCGGTCCCACTGAAAACGAGATAAAGCATCAGCTATATTGTTTTGGACACCTGGTACATGCACCGCCGAAATCCACGAATTCAATTCCAAACACCTCAACACCAATTCCCTAACCAACCTAATCACGGGGGGAGAAGAGGAAGATAAACTGTTGATAACTGACACGACACTCAAGTTATCACAATGGAATCGTACCCGACGATCCTTAAAATTCTCGCCCCAAATAAACGCTGCCACTACAATTGGGAACAACTCCAACAATGCCAAATTTTTGGTTAGCCCGTTTTGCCGCCATTCTTCCGGCCACACTCCGACACTCCATTTGCCTGCACAGTAGGCGCCATAACCGGCTCCCCCTGCTGCGTCCGTATAAATTTCACAATCAAAGGCGTTCAAATCCTCCTGCTGAATCAATGATCTGCCATTATAATTTTCCAAGAAACGCTGCCAAACCAACAGATCGTCCTTGTGCTCCCGGCTCAAACGTATGAAATGATGAGCTGCACGGACTCCCGCCGTAGCTCTGGACAACCTTCGGCAAAAAATCCGGCCCATAGGCATGATCCGGCACGCAAAATTTAAGCGCCCTAGCAACGACTGTAACTCCTTCAACGTCACTTTCCTCAATTTTCCGATTCTGGACACCTCCTGCTTCAGCAACAACAATTTGTCGTCGGGCAACCTGCATTCCATCTTTCTAGAATCGATAAGAATCCCGAGAAAACTTAAGACCGTACAGGGACCCTCTGTTTTCTCCTGCGCCAAAGGGACCCCGAAATGCCCGGACACCCATTCCATGGTGGCCAATAAATTACCGCAAACCGCAGAGTCCGGGGGGCCCACAAACATGAAGTCATCCAAATAATGAATGACCGAAGCAACATCAGAAACGTCTCTAACAACCCATTCCAAAAAAGTACTGAAAGTTTCAAACAACGAGCAAGAAATGGAACAGCCCATCGGCAAACACCTGTCTAAATAAAATTCTCCATTCCAAAAACAACCTAGTAACGGAATGCTCTCCGGATGTACCGGCAGAAGCCGAAAGGCAGACTCGATGTCTGTCTTCGCCATCAAGGCCCCCGCTCCGTACATACGAACCCATTGCACTGCCGCATCGAACGACGTGTATACAACCGAGCATAATTCCTCCGCAATGCCATCGTTAACAGAACAACCTTTTGGGTACGATAGGTGCTGGATTAAACGAAACTTATTTGGCTCCTTCTTGGGCACCACCCCCAATGGAGAAACGATCACCCCTTCCATAGGCAGCGAACTAAACGGGCCCGCCATTCTTCCTAACTCCACCTCTTTTGCTAACTTACTCGAAACAACATCCGCATGTAAACTTGCTGACCTCAGATTTTTTGTAGAAAAGGGGACCGTATGATTCGGGTGAGGAATCCTAAAACCTTCAGCAAAACCGTCCCTAATCACCACCGCCTTCAACCGGTCCGGATATCTACTTAGATAAGGGGCCATCTTTTGAAGCCTCACCGGCGTCACCCCCATGACCGCTACCCCCTGCTGGCTTGCCCCTTGCTTTTCTGAAACATTTTGAAGCCCCGTGTGAAGCTCCGCTACAATGGGAACACACGTGCTTAAACCTGCAGGTATTGCCATACTTGCACTGGCCGTCATTGAACTGCCAGCACGTTCCCGTTTTTTCCTTCGCCCCTTGATACCCCTGTCCTCCTCCTCCCCCTTGTCCTGATTGCTGACTACTACTCCCCGCGCCCCCTTGAAAGGACTGCCCGTACCTCACAGGGGCCATCACCTTCAGCCACAATCCAATGTCCTTATGCTCCCATTTTATCTCAGGCCTAACCGCCTTCCGCTGCCTGAATTGTTCATCGTAACGCTGCCAAGCCTGGCCCCCATACGTACGATGTGCCTCACCAATAGAATCAAAGTAACAGAAAAGACCCGAGCAATTTTCCGGGAATTTTTCTCCTATCACACTGGCCAAGATAGCAAAAGCCTGTTGCCAATTAACAAACGTTTGCGGAATCAGGCGCCAACGCCTTTTTTCCTCCTCTTCCTTTTTGCTATCATCTTTTTTCCCTTTGTCCAGATTAAATTTTTCCAAAGGGAGGAGGGAGAAAATCTCGACAAATTCATCCTTCCAGATCTTCTCCTTCACCTCCTTCTTTAAATGGGCACCGAGGGGACCCTCAAAGCACACAAAGACCTCCCCTTTTGCCCGATCATCCAACTTTATCTCATCCTTCTTACCCGTCTCCGTTTGAACCGACACTGACACCCCAGCTGCCTGGGCCGACGCGGCCGCCCCAGACCTCACTAATTCACCGGAGCCCCCTCCCCCGGCTGTACTAACAGGATCCACCAACCAAGCCCCAGCAGGTGACCCTCCCATATTACTTGCTGGCCCCGCGTCCAATCGCCTCAAAATATGCGACATACCTGCCAAAAGCTCTCTAACGCCAGGAAGCCCAGAACCAGCGTCCCCTACCCCCTCCACTAACCCCACCGTACACGGCACCGAAATAGGAATAGACATGTACTCACGAGGCTGCGCAGGTGCTGTGTCCCCACCAGCCGTGTCTCCGGAATCCCGCTGTTCGCCATCTTCTGGATGTTCGCTCTCAGATCCGGGGTCGTCGCTGCCGCTGAATTGCCCCAGGCCCGCGCCCCTGGCCTCCACGTCACCAGGGGGGACCGAGACTGGCGATACACTCCTGTCGCTGGACCTCCTGGCGGATCTTGACCTGACGGCTGTTTGCAATCCACCTCGGCCTCCTGGCCTACTTGCCCGACCGGCACCTGCCCCACGACCAACGCGTCCCGGGCCCAGCTGAACCACCGATGCCAGCCTGCCCGTCGCCCTACTCTGTCGTCTCGTGCCGCTGCCAGGCCCACCTAGGGGAGGTGAGCCCGCCGCTGTCACCGCTGCTCCATGGCTCCCCCTCACTGCTGCCGTCGCTGGACTCCTGGCTCCTCCTGTTGTCGCCGCCGCTGACTGTGCTGTAAGTCTGCTGTTCCTGGCGCCGCTGGGGGGCGCCGCACTTCCCCTCGATCCCGGACTAGGCCGCACTACCTGTGCGGCCCTCACCGCTGACGTCGCTGTGCTCCCTTCTCCTCCTGACTCTGCCGCCGCTGCCCGCGCTGTGCTCCGGCTGCTTCTGGCACCGCTAGAGGGCGCCGCACCGCCGCTCGCTCCCGGACTAGGCCGCACTTCCGTTGCGGCCCTGGCTTCCGCTGCGGCCCTGGCATCGGGCCGTGCCTGGCTGGTCGCCGCTCCACGTCGCCGCCTCGCGCCGGCAGAGCCGCCGGGTGGATTCCTGCCGGAGGGGGGGACGGGCAGGATGGTCGCGCCGCGTCCCGCAGCCCCCGCAGGGTCCCCGGAGGGGCTCCGCGGCCTGCGCCTGCCGCGCGGTGACATGTCGGGGGACAATCTTTCTGGGGGCCGGGTTCTCCTGGTCCTGCTGCCCCGGCTCCCGCAGTCGCCCAGCAGCCTGGTGAGCTGCTCTTCCAGCCATCCATCGCTCCTGGACCTGGATTCCCTGCGCAGCTGCTCCACGAGGCTGTCTATGGAGGCCATGGTGAGTAGCTGCACACTTCTTCTCTCCTGATGATTCACCTCACAAGTGATCCTTCCCGCACTTCTCCAGCCCCTGCCTCCTTTCCCCACTAGGTCCACCCCTTATTCAAAAATTTCCACCAATCACCTATAAGATCCCTTTTTTTATTCAAAACTCTAAAACTCCCTTCTTGGCAACGCAGTCATGTGGGGGCTTTCATCCAGCTGCGCCCATTACAGCCCCCCTTCTATAGCGGCCTTAAGCTCATCCAGAGTGTTGGGTCTTGCGTCTCTCAACTTTCTCTTCACAATATCCCACAGATTCTCTATGGGGTTCAGGTCAGGAGAGTTGGCAGGCCAATTGAGCACAGTAATACCATGGTCAGTAAACCATTTACCAGTGGTTTTGGCACTGTGAGCAGGTGCCAGGTCGTGCTGAAAAATGAAATCTTCATCTCCATAAAGCATTTCAGCCGATGGAAGCATGAAGTGCTCCAAAATCTCCTGATAGCTAGCTGCATTGACCCTGCCCTTGATGAAATACAGTGGACCAACACCAGCAGCTGACATGGCACCCCACACCATCACTGACTGTGGGTACTTGACACTGGACTTCAGGCATTTTGGCATTTCCTTCTCCCCAGTCTTCCTCCAGACTCTGGCACCTTGATTTCCGAATGACATGCAAAATTTGCTTTCATCAGAAAAAAGTACTTGGGACCACTTAGCAACAGTCCAGTGCTGCTTCTCTGTAGCCCAGGTCAGGCGCCTCTGCCGCTGTTTATGGTTCAAAAGTGGCTTTACCTGGGGAATGCGGCACCTGTAGCCCATTTCCTGCACACGCCTGTGCACGGTGGCTCTGGATGTTTCCACACCAGACTCAGTCCACTGCTTCCTCAGGTTCCCCAAGGTCTGGAATCGGTCCTTCTCCACAATCTTCCTCAGGGTCCGGTCTCCTCTTCTCGTTGTACAGCGTTTTCTGCCACATTGTTTCCTTCCAACAGACTTACCATTGAGGTGCCTTGATACAGCACTCTGGGAACAGCCTATTTGTTGAGAAATTTCTTTCTGGGTCTTACCCTCTTGCTTGAGGGTGTCAATGATGGCCTTCTTGACATCTGTCAGGTCGCTAGTCTTACCCATGATGGGGGTTTTGAGTAATGAACCAGGCAGGGAGTTTATAAAAGCCTCAGGTATCTTTTGCATGTGTTTAGAGTTAATTAGTTGATTCAGAAGATTAGGGTAATAGGTCGTTTAGAGAACCTTTTCTTGATATGCTAATTTATTGAGACAGGTTTTTTGGGTTATCAGGAGTTGTATGCCAAAATCATCAGTATTAAAACAATAAAAGACCTGACAAATTTCAGTTGGTGGATAATGAATCTATAATATATGAAAGTTTAATTGTAATCATTACATTATGGTAAATAATGAAATTTAACACTATATGCTAATTTTTTGAGAAGGACCTGTATATAAAAGTTCAAATCACTCCCCCCCATTCAAAATAATAATAAAAAAAAGCACACTTATTTGTTCAGTGTTCAGAATCGGCTGATCTATCAATATATAAAAAGAATTAATCTGACGAGTAAACAGCTTAACAAGAAAAAAAATGCCAGAATTATTATTATTATTATTTATTTATATAGCACCATTGATTCCATGGTGCTGTACATGAGAAGGGGTCACATACAAGTTACAGATATCACATACAGTAAACAAACTAACAATGACGGACTGATACAGAGGGGCGAGGACCCTGCCCTTGCGGGCTTACATTCTACAGGATTATGGGGAAGGAGACAGTAGGTTGAGGGTTGCAGGAGCTCCGGTGTTGGTGAGGCGGTAGCTCCGGTGTTGGTGAGGTGGTAGCTCCGGTGTTGGTGAGGCGGTAGCTTCGATAGTGATGAGGCGGCAGCGGTGTCAGTGCAGGCTGTAAGCTTTCCTGAAGAGATGAGTTTTCAGGTTCCGTCTGAAGGATCCGACTGTGGTTGATAGTCGGACGTGTTGGGGCAGAGAATTCCAGAGGATGGGGGATATTTGGGAGAAGTCTTGGAGGCGATTGGATGAGGAGCGAATAAGTGTGGAGGAGAGAAAAAGGTCTTGGGAGGACCGGAGATCACGTGAGGGAAGATATCGGGAGATTAGTTCAGAGATATATGGAGGAGACAGGTTGTGGATGGCTTTGTAGGTCAGTATTAGTAATTTGAACTGGATACGCTGAGGGAATGGGAGCCAGTGAAGAGATTTGCAGAGGGGGGAAGCGGAGGAGTAGCGAGGAGAGAGATGGATTAGTCGGGCAGCAGAGTTAAGGATGGACTGGAGAGGTGCAAGGGTGTTAGCAGGGAGGCCACAGAAAAGGATGTTGCAGTAGTCAAGGTGGGAGATGATGAGGGCATGCACAAGCATTTTAGTAGATTGGGGGTTGAGGAAAGGACGGAACCTGGAGATATTTTTGAGCTGGAGGCGACAGGAGGTGGAAAGAGCTTGGATGTGTGGTTTGAAGCACAGGGCAGAGTCGAAGGTTACTCCGAGGCAGTGGACTTCGGGTACGGGGGAAAGCATGATGTCATTGACTGCGATAGATAGGTCAGGTAAGGAAGATTTGTGGGATGGAGGAAAGATGATGAGTTCAGATTTGTCCACATTGAGTTTGAGGAAGCGAGAGGAGAAGAAGGAGGATATGGCTGATAAGCACTCTGGGATTCTGGACAGCAGAGCGGTGACGTCTGGGCCAGAGAGGTAGATCTGAGTGTCATCAGCATAGAGGTGGTACTGGAATCCATGGGACTTTATGAGTTGTCCCAAGCCAAGTGTATAGATTGAGAAGAGTAGGGGTCCTAGAACAGAGCCTTGGGGGACTCCAACAGAGAGAGGGTGGGATGAGGAGGTAGTATGGGAGTGGGAGACGCTGAATGTGCGGTTGGAAAGGTATGAGGTGATCCAGGATAGGGTGAGGTCTTTGATGCCAAAGGAGGAGAATTACATTATATTATACATGTTTGGTATGTACAAATGACCTGGAGAATCATATTGGCAGGTTAGCTTTAGAATTCAGTGAACATGGTAAAAAAAAATTGCGGAATTGCACTATTTTTTGCAAATTCAGTGCACTTTGAAATTTTTACCCCAGGGGTCAGTATTGGGCCCTCTTCTTTTTAACATATTATTAATGACCTTGTAGCTGGTATACAGAGTAGAATTACAATATTTGCAGATGATACTAAATTCAGCAGGGTAATCAACAAAGAGGAGGATAGTTTGATATTACAGAAGGATTTATGTAAGCTGGAGGCTTGGGCTGAGAAATGGCAGTTGAAATTTAATGTAGATAAATATAAGGTTAAGCATTTGAGCAGAAGAAATAAAATGTATTATATACTAAATTGTAAAACGTTGGTTAAAGCTGTCTCTGAAAAAGGCTTGGGTGTATGGGTGGATAGCAAACTCCGCTACTAAGGCTAATACAATAATGGAATACCTTAAAAAAGAGGCATAGATGCTCACGACAAGGATATATTTTGGCCTGTATTCAGGTCACAAGTACGGCCACACTAAGAATACTGTCTACAATTTTGTCCTCTGATGTATAAGAAGGATATAGCTGAACTAAAATCAGGGAAAGAGAAGAGCAACTAAGGTTATTAGAGGACTGGGGGGTCTGCAATATCAAGACAGGTTATTACACTTGGGGTTATTCCGTTTGGAAAAACAAAGGCTAAGGGGTCATCTTATTACAATGTACACATATATGAGAGGATAGTTAAGAGATATTTCTAATAATCTTTTTACATTAAGACCTCTAAATGGGACAAGGGGGCATCCTCTACGTCTGGAGGAAAGAAGGTTTAATCATTATCACTGACACAGATTCTTTACTGTAAGAGCAGTGAGACTATGGAACTCTCTGCTGCATAGTGTAGTAATGGTGAATTCAGTACTACAATTCAAGAGGGGTCTGGATGCGTTTTTTGATAAATACAATATTACAGGATATGGCCACTAGATCATTTGATGGGGTGTTGATCCAAGGAACTAGTCTGATTGCTGTATGGAGTTGGGAAGGAAGTTTTCCTCTAATCTGGAGCTATTAATGTCTGCCCCATGCTTTCCTCTACATCAAGATGTTAGGCTATAGGTTGAACTTGATGGACTTTGTGGTCAAATCCAAGCATGGATTACATCTGCATGGAGTTTTGCAAACTCTTTGTCTCTTGATTTCTCCCACACTCAAAAAACATACTGGTATTTTACTTAGCTTCCTATAAAAACTGTCCATTGCCAATAGTCCCTTGTAGTCTGGGACTGATGTGACTCGTGACAATATCTGCTTAGTTATGCTGAAAATTTTCACTCTACCTACACAACAGAAAAAATAAAAATGGAATGGTGAAATCATGGACCAACTTGAATTGTTACAGAACTAAAACGGACTTCACAGATAAAGATGTTCTACAGCAGATTGGCTACAATAGATCAAAGATAGCTGCTGTTAGGTGATTTACCTAAGGCTAGGTTCACATTGTGTTAGTGCAGTCCGTTCAACGCATACGTTAAATGGACTGCACTAACGCAAGTGCTGACTTTGGCACAGCGCTAGCGCAGATGGAGCATCTGCTAGCTCCATCTGCGCTAGCAGTGACGGACCCGGAAACGCTGCAGCCCGCATCTCGGGTCCGCCGCTCAATGACGGCGCATTGCTAGTGCATACCCATTGTGAACGTGCGCTAGCGATGCGTCCGCAATAGGAAGTAATGGCGGTGTTAACGGACTACGTTACACCGCGTTATGCTGTGGTGTAACGTAGTCCGTCTAACGGATCACACTAATGCAGTGTGAACCCAGCCTAAGGCTATAACAATAACTGTGATCCGTAGACGTCGCTCCTGTAACCCAATTAGAACCATTTTACAGCTCCTTGTGACCATGGCCTGTTCGATCGCTAGAGTCTGTGGACTAAAGTACAACATACTGTGACATGTGTACCATCTACCACACCTGTTGTGCAGCTGAATCCTCACATAAGAAGCTGTGTGGTGAATTCTACTTGCCACCCCCGGTACTCTTGCTGCCAGAGACTACCCAAATTGTGGTGTGGTGGTGTGAGGCCATATTAGAGTGTGCGTCTGTTTCTCTGCCTGTATGCCCCTTCCCACTGACTACTGTAGACTCCTCACTCGCGAACACCCTGCCTCTGAAATTATTGAGTAACCATCCAGGAAACTAGGGGACCAACCTTTGTGATAGACTGGGGTGAGATTTGGGGCTTTGACACCAGATTCTTAACTGTCTCACAACCAACAGCTAAGTCTACTGACTCCTATATAAACATGCACACTCATCGCGAGACCCCAGAAGGTTTCAAATACGTTAGCAGCAGATCCTTTAAGCCCTGTAAGTTGTGAGGTGGGGCCTCCTTGACAAGTTTTTCTAAGATGTTGGCCAAATTAATATCTGGAGCTCTTCGTCATATTCCTCAAACCATTCAATTTTTGCAGTGTGACAGATCTTGTTATCCTGTTGAAAGAGGCCTCTACCAAGAAAGAATACCATGCTTGGATATGCTGTACTAGTCGGATGTGCAACATGCTTTGAAGTGCTGTTTATACTAGTAATGAGCCTTGAGCGCTGATGACCTTGACTCGGCTCACTGGTTGTCCTCTGGACTAGTTATGGTAGGTACTAACCACTGCAGATAGGGAAATTTGGGTTGATTTTCAGACAATTATATCTGTAATGGTACTTTCGGTTGTCCGCCTCTGGGGACAATTTTAAGAATTATTATTTAGAAGTTTTTTGCAATGAAGGAACAAGGCCACCAAATCAATTTCATAAAGATCTCTCCAGAGAAAAATATAATACACAGCAAAGAGTGAATTAAAATATAACATTTAATATACCTATTAAAATGTAATGTAAGGTACTTTTAATATACCTGTAAAAATGTTACATTTTAATAGGTATATTAAAATTCATTGCAATTTGGTTTAATTAAAAATTTAGCACCGTTTGGCTTTTCCAAGCACATTCCAATTTGATGTGGTCTTTGGTCACAAATCAGCTGAGAGTTTAAAAAAGACAGATAAAAGAGTCCTAAATGGTGCTTTTGAACCAAGAGAGTGAGCCCTTTGATGGAATCTCTGTTAACTCAATTCTGCATACAGCAATGGACACTGCAACAAAGTGGGTATAGAGGGAAAATAGTGCAAAACATTTAATGAAATCAAACTACAAAAATCATTCACAGCTAAAAACACTTATATTTAAAAAAAAAATATTCCCAAAAGGTGGACAACCCCTTTAAGGTATCTAATTTATGTATTTGTTTTGACTGCTGAAATTCTTTTGCCGTGTGTGTCCAGGTTCACGTTTGAAGAATACTTTTATAATTGAAGTTTAGTTTTGTCTACTTTTCTCCCTCTGGTGGTCAATACAGGTCACAACAAGAATAAATTAATGGACTACAAATAGATCATGTGCAGCAGAAGTAACTGTAAAAAAAAAACTAGCCCAAAAGAGTAAGAGACTTATTATGTAGGTATATATAGCTATAAGGGATTGCACAGACAACCGTAATAATTGAAGTAGGGCTGTCCGTCATTTTTGAGTCTGTCCTAAAAAAAAATCGCAGCATGTCCATGTTTGATCTGATATTTAGCCATGCAAGCAGGGCTGGTTTTAGACAAAGTGGGGTCCTAGGCAAAACTTTAAAGTGGGGCCCCAAATGCTAACATATTGCACCATCACACAGAAACATTCTGGTTGTATTTAGATGCGCTAAGTTCAGGCCGGTAACGAGCGTGATCAACAATATTGAAGTCTTTCAACTCTTGTTTCCCAGCCTCTTTACACCGGCTAAGGAAGAATTCTAAGCACAGAATCATCACTAGTAGATAAATCTATCCCCATACAGTATCATGTTATCAGTAGTTTTCACCGGGCTGCTGAGAACAATGATTTCTGTTCCGGCAAAAACAATCCAATCACTCGATGAATAGGCATCATTTTGCTTGTTTAGTATAATGCACCCCATAGTCCTCTACATAGTATAATGCAAAGCCCATAGTCCTCCATATAGTATAATGCACACCCCATAGTCCTCAATATAGGATAATGTATCCCTTAGCCCTCCATATAGTATAATGCACCCAATAGTCTTCCATATAGTATAATTTATCCCAGTCTACCATACAGTATAATGCACTCCCCATAGTCCTCCATATAGTATAATACCCTCCCCATAGTCCTCAATATAGTAAAATGCATCCCATTGTTCTCCATATTGTATGTCCCCCCATAGTTCTCTGTATAGTACAATGCGCTCACCATAATATAATGCATTCCATAGTCCTTCATATAGGATACTGCATTCCACAGCATCCTCCATACAGTATAATGCAGCCCCCATATAGTATAATGCACTTCCAATAGTCCTACATAGAGTATAATGCAGCCCTCATATATTACACAGGGTATAATGCAGCCCCCATGTAGCACACAGTACAATGCACTCCCCATAGTCCTAAATAGAGTATAAAGCAGCTCTCATATAGTATAACATAGCCCACATACAATATATTGCAGCTCCCATATAGTATAATGCAGCCCCCATATAGTATATTGCAGCCCCATAGAACATGATGCAGCCCCATATAGTATAATGCAGCCTCATATAGTATAATACAGTCGTATATAATATAACGTAGCCCCATACAGTATAATGCAGTCGCATATACCGTAATGCAGCCCCCATATAGTACATATCATATAAAGCAGCATCGTATAATATAATGCAGCCCCATAGAGTATAATGCAACCCCATCAAGTGTAATGCAGCCCCATACAGTATAATACAGCCTAGTATAGTATAATGGAGCATCATATAGTATATTGCAGCACTATAGCGTATAATGCAGCCCCTACAGAGTATAATGCAGCCCCATAGAGTATAATGCAACCCCATAGAGTATAATGTAATCCCCATAAAGTATAATGCATTCCCATAGTATAATGCGGTCCCACAGAATATAATGCAGCCCCATTCAGTATAATGCAGCCTCATATAGTATAATGCAGCTCCTTACAGTATTATACAGCCTCACATAGTATAATGCAGACCCATAGAGTATAATGCAGCCCACTAGAGTATAATGCAGCCCCATACTGTATAATAGAGCCTCAAACAGTATAATGCAGCCCCAAATCAAATAATGCAGCCACCATACAGTACATATCGTATAAAGTAGCCTCATATAATATAATTCATCACAACAGAGTATAATGCAACCCCATGGAGTATAATGCAGCCCCATACAGTATAATGCAGCCTTATAGAGTATAATGCAGCCTCATAAAGTATAATGTAACCTCATTAGTCAGATGTGACATAATTTCAAGTGACATCTTTAAGGGTATCATCTGAAATATACCACAATGATAACCCATGGTATATTCTCCTGCATGCTGTCATGCCCTGATCCATCTCCTTTCATTCACAGATACAGTACATCTGAACCATCTCCACTCTGGAATAGCCACTGCACCCCTGAATCCCATGTACTTCTCTCCCTCTTTCCTAACTGCTGGTATGTCTGAACCCTCTCCACTCTGGAATAGCCACTGCACCACTGAATCCTATGTACTTCTCTCCCTCTTTCCTAACTGCTGGTACATCTGAACCATCTCCACTCTGGAATAGCCACTGCACCCCTGAATCCCATGTACTTCTCTCCCTCTTTCCTAACTGCTTGTACGTCTGAACCATCTCCACTCTGCAATAGCCATTGCACCCCTGAATCCCATGTACTTCTCTCCCTCTGTTCTAAGTGGTACTTTGCTTCTTTTTCCCTGACTTTAATTCCTGCATCATTCTGAAAATTTTCTGACTGCATATTGACATGTCTGTGCTCCTCACACCTAGCCCCATCTTTTGATCTTATCCTACCTCTGTCTTCATTTTTGGTAGTCAAATGTTGTATTAACTGCAATCTGCTAATTGTCCCCTGCTGTGGACTGTCCTCCTCCACCTCCTTCCTCCCCTCCCTCTCTCACCTGGCTTCATTTCTTTGACATTGGAATGGTATAAGTTGCATGCAGTGGGTCAGATCTGACTTTAGTCAGATGTGACATAATTTCAAGTGACATATTTTAAGTGTATTATCTGAAATATACCAGAAATAGTCCAGACGGTAAGACTAATCACTGTCTTCTAAATTTGCTTGCCTTTCCTTTTCTCCCCTGCTCTTTAACCATGCTCACATTTCCCCCACTGTATTTGCTCCACTAATCCTCACTCTCCTCCACTAACCCCATACCCTCGCATCCTCAAACCACATAACTATCTCACTCTCTCTCTTATCCCCCCCACCTCGCCTCATCTGCAGACCTGCTCTCTAACCTCAGACCTCTACCACCAAAATATAATATAAGCCAATCACTCTCCTTCACCCACCTGCTTCTTTCTCTGCTTATTCTCACTGCTGGTGACACATCACCCAATCCTACCCCCTCGCCTCATTCATCTCTAATCCTCACCCCTATCTTTCTCACACTATGAGAAACTATCGCAACCCCTCACACTTAAAATCTGTGCTACTGACCCCCACACCCTGCTTCCTCTCTCTGGGGCACTTTGGAATGCCTGCTCTATATGCAACAAGCTCCACGTGATCCACGATCTCTTTATTTCCCGCAACCTTTCCTTCCTGGCCCTCACTGAGACCTGGCTGAAGCCCCCTGACACGGCCTCACCTGCAGCACTGAGCTACGGCAGCCTCCAATTTACCCACACTCCTCGCTCTGGCAACAGACATGGTGGAGGAGTGGGTATCCTTCTTTCTAAAAACTGTTCCTTCAACCCTATCCAACCCCCACCCTCCCTTGTCCTCCCTTATTTCGAGGTTCACTCTGTCCGTAACTACGCTCCCTCTAATCTCCAAATGGCTGTCATATACCGACCACCGGGCTCAGCCACTGCCTTCATCGACCAATTCTCCACCTGGCTCCTTCACTTTCTCTCTGCTGACATCCCCACCATCATCATGGGTGACTTTAATATCCCTACTGACACCCGCCAGCCACCAGCCTCCAAGCTACTGGCCCTTACTTCATCCTTTGGACTCACTCAGTGGTCCTCCACAGCCACCCACACAGACGGATATACACTAGACCTCATCTTCACCCACCTCTGTTCCTTATCTAATCTCACAAGCTCTCCCTTCCCCCTATCTGACCACCATCTACTCACCTTCTCATCCTTGTCCTCCTCACCTGCCCTCCATGTTCAGCCATTACCACATCCTCGCAGAAACCTCGCACATCTAGACATTCACAGACTCTCAGACTTTCTCCTACCCCTGTCCTCCATATCTTCACTCCACGACACGGACAGTGCCACCGCTTTCTATAACTCCTCCCTCACATCAGCCATAGACTCAGTCGCCCCTCTCATGCATGTCACAGTGCGACGAACCAATAGGCAACCTTGGCATAACAATCTCACAAAAAAACTTCGACAAGCATCCAGGGTTGCGGAGCGGCGTTGGAAGAAAAGACGTCTGCCAGACAACTTCACTGCTTTCAAACAAGCTACATTTGACTTCAAATTAGCCCTCACCTCCGCTAAACAGACCCATTTCACTAACCTTGTATCTTCACTATCCTACAACCCAAAACAACTATTCAGCACATTTACCTCCCTCCTCCGCCCACCACTGTCACCTCCAACTCCCCTCATCTCTTCCGAGGACTTTGACACCTTCTTCAAAAACAAGATCGACCAAACAAGGCAAACCCTAATTGTTCCACGACTTCAACCACTCCATATACCAGACCTCTGCCCTTCCCTAATAACCTCCCTCTCCAACATCACTGAAGGAGAGCTTATTCGCCTCTTTTCCAAATCGCACCTCACCACCTGTGCACTTGAACCCATCCCCTCCCACTTGCTCCCCAACCTCACTAACATGCTCAATCCAGCCCTAACCCATCTCTTCAACCTATCGCTATCTTCTGGTACCTTCCCCGCTGCCTTCAAACATGTCACCATCACACCCATCCTCAAAAAAACTAACCTTGACCCAACTGCTATGCCCAGCTTTCGCCCCATATCACTGCTCCCGTTTGCTTCAAAACTCCTTGAGCAGCATGTCCATGCTCAAATTTCCTCCCACCTCTCATCTAACTCTCTCCTTGACAACCTTAATCTGGCTTCCGCCCCCACCACTCCACCGAAACTGCCCTGACAAAAATTACTAATGACTTACTCACAGCCAAATCTAACAGACAGTTCTCCATCCTCCTCCTTCTTGACCTGTCCTCTGCTTTCGACACAGTCGATCACTGCCTACTGCTACAGATTCTTTCTTCCCTTGGCATCAAAGACCTTGCCCTGTCCTGGATTGCCTCATACCTTTCCAACTGCACATTTAGCGTTTCCCACTCACACACTACCTCCTCATCCCGCCCTCTCTCTGTTGGAGTCCCTCAAGGCTCTGTCCTAGGGACCCTACTTTTTTCCATCTATACCCTTGGCCTAGGACAACTCATAAAGTCCCATGGCTTCCAGTACCACCTGTATGCGGACGACACTCAGATCTACCTCTATGGCCCAGATGTCACCTCTCTGCTGTCCAGAATCCCGAAGTGTCTGTCAGCCATATCTGTTGTGAATTCTGTTGTCGGGCTCCCTCCTGTGGTCATGAATGGTACTTCGGCTGGTTCTGTCCATGGACTTTCTCTGGTGGCTGTGGGTGTTTCTGAGTTTCCTTCCACAGGTGACGAGGTTAATTCGTTAGCTGCTGCTCTATTTAACTCCACTTAGATCTTTGCTCCATGCCACCTGTCAATGTTCCAGTATTGGTCTAGTTCACTCCTGGATCGTTCTTGTGACCTGTCTTCCCAGCAGAAGCTAAGTGACTGCTTGTTTTTCTCTGGTTTGCTATTTTTCTGTCCAGCTTGCTATTCTGATTGTTGTCTTGCTTGCTGGAAGCTCTGGGACGCAGAGGGAGCGCCTCCGCACCGTGAGTCGGTGCGGAGGGTCTTTTTGCGCCCTCTGCGTGGTCTTTTTGTAGGTTTTTGTGCTGACCGCAAAGCTACCTTTCCTATCCTCAGTCTGTTCAGTAAGTCGGGCCTCACTTTGCTAAATCTATTTCATCTCTGTGTTTGTATTTTCATCTTTACTCACAGTCATTATATGTGGGGGGCTGCCTTTTCCTTTGGGGAATTTCTCTGAGGCAAGGTAGGCTTTATTTTTCTATCTTCAGGGCTAGCTAGTTCCTTAGGCTGTGCCGAGTTGCATAGGGAGCGTTAGGCACAATCCACGGCTATTTCTAGTGTGGTTGATAGGATTAGGGATTGCGGTCTGCAGAGTTCCCACGTCCCAGAGCTCGTCCTATATTATCAGTAACTATCTGGTCATTCCGTGTGCTCTTAACCACCAGGTCCATTATTGTCCTGACCACCAGGTCATAACTGTACAGGTGGCCCAAAGTACTAATGCATCTCAATAGAGGGATAAGAGAAGTTCTGAGACCATTTTTTTTTCTTTGCAGTGTGTTTTGTCTCTCTTTTCCCCTTTACATCTGGGTGGTTCAGAACACAGGTGTAGACATGGACATTCAAGGTCTGTCCTCTTTGATGGATAATCTCACTATAAGTGTACAAAACATTCAAGATTTTGTGGTTCAGAATCCGATGTCAGAGCCTAGGATTCCTATTCCTGATTTGTTTTTTGGTGATAGATCTAAGTTCTTGAATTTCAAAAATAATTGTAAATTGTTTCTTGCCTTGAAACCTCGCTCCTCAGGTGACCCTGTTCAACAAGTAAAGATCACTATTTCTTTGTTACGTGGTGACCCTCAAGACTGGGCATTTTCCCTTGCGCCAGGAGATCCGGCATTGCGTGATGTTGATGCGTTTTTCCTGGCGCTTGGATTGCTTTATGACGAACCTAATTCAGTGGATCAGGCAGAGAAAATCTTGCTGGCTCTGTGTCAGGGTCAGGATGAAGCGGAGATATATTGTCAGAAGTTTAGAAAGTGGTCTGTGCTCACTCAGTGGAATGAATGTGCCCTGGCAGCAATCTTCAGAAAGGGTCTCTCTGAAGCCCTTAAGGATGTCATGGTGGGATTTCCCATGCCTGCTGGTCTGAATGAGTCTATGTCTTTGGCCATTCAGATCGATCGACGCTTGCGTGAGCGTAAAGCTGTGCACCATTTGGCGGTACTATCTGAGCATGGGCCTGAGCCTATGCAATGTGATAGGACTTTGACCAGAGCTGAACGGCAAGAACACAGACGTCGGAATGGGCTATGTTTTTACTGTGGTGATTCCACTCATGCTATCTCCGATTGTCCTAGGCGCACTAAGCGGTTCGCTAGGTCTGACACCATTGGTACGGTACAGTCTAAATTTCTATTGTCCGTTACTCTGATTTGCTCTTTGTCATCCTATTCTGTTATGGCATTTGTGGATTCAGGCGCTGCCCTGAATTTGATGGACTTGGAGTATGCTAGGCGCTGTGTTTTTTTCTTGGAGCCCTTGCAGTATCCTATTCCATTGAGAGGAATTGATGCTACGCCTTTGGCCAAGAATAAGCCTCAGTACTGGACCCAATTGACCATGTGCATGGCTCCTGCACATCAGGAGGATATCCGCTTTCTGGTGTTGCATAATCTGCATGATGTGGTCGTTTTGGGGTTGCCATGGCTACAGGTTCATAATCCAGTATTGGACTGGAAATCTATGTCTGTGTCCAGCTGGGGTTGCCAGGGGGTACATGGTGATGTTCCATTTTTGTCTATTTCGTCTTCCACTCCTTCTGAAGTTCCAGAGTTTTTGTCGGATTATCGGGATGTATTTGATGAGCCCAAAGCCAGTGCCCTACCTCCTCATAGGGATTGCGATTGTGCAATTAATTTGATTCCTGGTAGTAAGTTTCCTAAGGGCCGATTGTTCAATTTATCTGTGCCAGAACACGCCGCTATGCGGAGTTATATAAAGGAATCCTTGGAGAAAGGCCATATTCGCCCGTCGTCATTACCGTTAGGAGCAGGGTTCTTTTTTGTGGCCAAGAAGGATGGTTCTTTGAGACCTTGTATTGATTACCGCCTTCTCAATAAAATTACAGTCAAATTTCAGTATCCTTTGCCGTTGCTGTCTGATTTGTTTGCTCATATTAAAGGGGCTAGTTGGTTCACCAAGATAGATCTTCGAGGGGCGTATAATCTTGTGCGTATTAAACAAGGCGATGAATGGAAAACAGCATTTAATACGCCGAGGGCCATTTTGAGTACCTGGTTATGCCATTCGGGCTTTCCAATGCTCCATCAGTATTTCAGTCCTTTATGCATGACATCTTCCGAGAGTACCTGGATAAATTCCTGATTGTGTATTTGGATGATATTTTGGTCTTTTCGGATGATTGGGAGTCTCATGTGAAGCAGGTCAGAATGGTGTTCCAGGTCCTTCGTGCGAATTCCTTGTTTGTGAAGGGGTCAAAGTGTCTCTTTGGAGTTCAGAAGGTTTCATTTTTGGGGTTCATTTTTTCCCCTTCTACTATCGAGATGGACCCTGTTAAAGTCCAAGCCATTTACGATTGGACCCAGCCGACATCTGTGAAGAGCCTGCAAAAGTTCCTGGGCTTTGCTAATTTTTATCGGCGCTTCATCGCTAATTTTTCTAGTGTTGTTAAACCGTTGACTGATTTGACCAAGAAGGGTGCTGATGTGGTCAATTGGTCTTCTGCAGCTGTAGAGGCTTTTCAGGAGTTGAAGCGTCGTTTTTCTTCTGCCCCTGTGTTGTGCCAGCCAGATGTTTTGCTCCCGTTTCAGGTTGAGGTTGATGCTTCTGAGATTGGAGCTGGGGCTGTTTTGTCGCAAAGAAGTTCTGATGGCTCGGTGATGAAGCCATGTGCTTTCTTTTCTAGAAAGTTTTCGCCTGCTGAGCGCAATTATGATGTTGGTAATCGAGAGTTGTTGGCCATGAAGTGGGCATTCGAGGAGTGGCGTCATTGGCTTGAAGGAGCCAAGCATCGCGTGGTGGTCTTGACAGATCACAAAAATTTGACTTATCTTGAGTCTGCCAAACGGTTGAATCCGAGACAGGCTCGATGGTCGTCATTTTTCTCCCGTTTTGATTTTGTGGTTTCGTACCTTCCGGGCTCTAAGAATGTGAAGGCTGATGCCCTGTCAAGGAGTTTTGTGCCTAACTCTCCGGGTGTTCCTGAGCCGGCGGGTATTCTCAAAGAGGGGGTAATTTTGTCTGCCATCTCCCCTGATTTGCGGCGGGTGCTGCAAAAATTTCAGGCTGATAGACCTGACCGTTGCCCAGCAGAGAAACTGTTTGTCCCTGATGGATGGACTAGTAGAGTTATCTCTGAGATTCATTGTTCAGTGTTGGCTGGGCATCCTGGAATCTTTGGTACCAGAGATTTGGTGGCTAGATCCTTTTGGTGGCCGTCTTTGTCACGGGATGTGCGTTCTTTTGTGCAGTCCTGTGGGACTTGTGCTCGGGCTAAGCCCAGCTGTTCTCGTGCCAGTGGGTTGCTTTTGCCCTTGCCGGTCCCGAAGAGGCCCTGGACGCATATTTCTATGGATTTTATTTTGGATCTCCCCGTCTCTCAAAAGATGTCGGTCATTTGGGTGGTTTTTGATCGCTTTTCTAAGATGGTCCATTTGGTACCTTTGTCTAAATTGCCTTCCTCCTCTGATTTGGTGCCATTATTTTTCCAGCATGTGGTTCGTTTACATGGTATCCCGGAGAACATTGTTTCTGACAGGTTCCCAGTTTGTTTCGAGGTTTTGGCGATCTTTTTGTGCTAGGATGGGCATTGATTTGTCTTTTTCCTCGGCTTTCCATCCTCAGACAAATGGCCAAACCGAACGAACTAATCAGACTTTGGAAACATATCTGAGATGCTTTGTTTCTGCTGATCAGGATGATTGGGTGTCCTTTTTGCCGTTGGCTGAGTTCGCCCTTAATAATCGGGCCAGCTCGGCTACTTTGGTTTCGCCGTTTTTCTGCAATTCTGGTTTCCATCCGCGTTTCTCTTCAGGGCAGGTTGAGTCTTCGGACTGTCCTGGTGTAGATACTGTGGTGGATAGGTTGCAGCAGATTTGGACTCATGTGGTGGACAATTTGACATTGTCCCAGGAGAAGGCTCAACGTTTCGCTAACCGCCGGCGTTGTGTGGGTCCCCGACTTCGTGTTGGGGATTTGGTTTGGTTGTCGTCTCGTTATGTTCCTATGAAGGTTTCCTCTCCTAAGTTTAAGCCTCGTTTCATTGGTCTGTATAAGATTTCTGAGGTTATCAATCCTGTGTCATTTCGTTTGGCCCTTCCTGCTTCTTTTGCCATCCATAATGTGTTCCATAGGTCGTTATTGCGGAGATACGTGGCGACTGTGGTTCCATCCGTTGATCCTCCTGCCCCGGTGTTGGTTGAGGGGGAGTTGGAGTATGTGGTGGAGAAGATTTTGGATTCTCGTATTTCGAGACGGAAACTCCAGTACCTGGTCAAGTGGAAGGGTTATGGTCAGGAAGATAATTCCTGGGTTTTTGCCTCTGATGTTCATGCTGCCGATCTGGTTCGTGCCTTTCATTTGGCTCATCCTGGTCGGCCTGGGGGCTCTGGTGAGGGTTCGGTGACCCCTCCTCAAGGGGGGGGGGGGGGTACTGTTGTGAATTCTGTTGTCGGGCTCCCTCTTGTGGTCATGAATGGTACTTCGGCTGGTTCTGTCCATGGACTTTCTCTGGTGGCTTTGGGTGTTTCTGAGTTTCCTTCCACAGGTGACGAGGTTAATTCGTTAGCTGCTGCTCTATTTAACTCCACTTAGATCTTTGCTCCATGCCACCTGTCAATGTTCCAGTATTGGTCTAGTTCACTCCTGGATCGTTCTTGTGACCTGTCTTCCCAGCAGAAGCTAAGTGACTGCTTGTTTTTCTCTGGTTTGCTATTTTTCTGTCCAGCTTGCTATTCTGATTGTTGTCTTGCTTGCTGGAAGCTCTGGGACGCAACCTTTTTGTAGGTTTTTGTGCTGACCGCAAAGCTACCTTTCCTATCCTCAGTCTGTTCAGTAAGTCGGGCCTCACTTTGCTAAATCTATTTCATCTCTGTGTTTGTATTTTCATCTTTACTCACAGTCATTATATGTGGGGGGCTGCCTTTTCCTTTGGGGAATTTCTCTGAGGCAAGGTAGGCTTTATTTTTCTATCTTCAGGGCTAGCTAGTTCCTTAGGCTGTGCCGAGTTGCATAGGGAGCGTTAGGCGCAATCCACGGCTATTTCTAGTAACTATCTGGTCACTCCGTGTGCTCTTAACCACCAGGTCCATTATTGTCCTGACCACCAGGTCATAACACATATCCTCCTTCTTCACCTCGCGCTTCCTAAAACTCAATGTAGACAAAACCGAACTCATCATCTTTCCCCCATCTCACGTATCCCCCCTACCTATCTATTATGGTAAACGGCATCACGCTCTCTCCCGCACCTGAAATACGCTGCCTCGGGGTAACTCTCGACTCTGCCCTGTCCTTCAAACCGCACATCCAAACTCTTGCCACCTCCTGTCGCCTCCAACTCAAAAATATTGCCAGAATCCATCCCTTCCTCAGCCCACAATCTACCAAAACTCTTGTGCATGCCCTTATCATCTCCCGCCTCGATTGCTGCAACACCCTCCTCTGTGGCCTCCCCGCTAACTCTCTTGCACTGCTCCAGTCTGTCCTCAACTCTGCTGCTCAGCTAATCCACCTCTCTCCTCGCTACTCCCCTGCTTCTCCCTTCTGCAAATCTCTCCACTGGCTCCCAATTCCCCAACGAATCCAGTTCAACACTGATCTACACAGCCATCCACAACCTGTCCCCTCCCTATATCTCTGAACTAATCTCCCAATATCTTCCCTCATGTAATCTCTGATCCTCCCAAGACCTCCTACTCTCCTCCACACTTATTCATTCCTTACACAACCGCCTCCAAGATTTCTCCCGAATATCCCCCATCCTCTGGAATTCCATGCCTCAACATGTCCGACTATCCACCACCCTCGGATCCTTCAGACGGAACCTGAAAACCCATCTCTTCAAGAAAGCCTACAGCCTGCAATAACCATTCTGCCGCCTCGCCATCGCCAGAGCCGCCACCTCGCTATAGCCGCTGCCTCGCCATCGCCAGAGCCGCCACCTCGCCATCGTCTCGCCCCTACCTTCTGCCTCTTCCCCACTGCCCCATAGAATGTAAGTCCACATGGACAGGGTCCTCTCCCCTCTGTACCAGTCTGTCACTGTAAACGATATCTATAACTCTGTATGTAACTTCTTTCTCATGTACAGCACCATGGAATTAATGGTGCTATATAAATAATAATAACAATAATAATAACCTCATATAGTATAATGCAGCCCCCATATAGTATATGTAGCGTTTCACCCACTACGTGTCTTGGGGAACACTCGCTTGGCAGCAGAATAATCATAGACAGGCACGTTTTTTTCAGATAAACAGTCCATGTGGTTTATTATATTCTCAGCATAAACCAGTGTAGGCCATGTTACATATCACAGACCTCACATAGTCTTTAGTTGATCATATATGGCTTTACAAATCATTCATTATTCAAGCCTGTATCTCTCCAGTCACCAGGTGACTGCACAGTTCAGTGGCATGGGGGGTGGGGTCAGAACAGTTAATAATTTAAGAAATAGAAGTACAGAGAGGAACATAAAGTGCATGTATACTAATGCCAGAAGCCTCGCCAACAAAATGGACGAATTAGAACTAATGTTGTTGGAGCATAATTATGACATGGTGGGGATATCTGAAACGTGGCTGGATGAGAGCCATGACTGGGCTGTTAACTTGCAGGGCTATAGCCTGTTCAGAAATGACCGTACAGATAAGCGAGGGGGAGGGGTGTGTCTGTATGTAAAATCATCCTTAAAACCCATCCTGCGCGATAATATAGGTGAATTTAATGAAAATGTAGAATCCCTGTGGGTGGAGATAAGGGGAGGGGGAAAAAATAATAAATTACTGATAGGGGTTTGTTATAAATCTCCAAAAATAATGGAAGCAATGGAGAATATCCTCGTAAAGCAAATAGATGAAGCTGCGACTCAAGGAGAAGTCATTATTATGGGGGACTTCAACTACCCTGAAATAGATTGGGGAACAGAAACCTGCAGTTCCAGCAAAGGTAATCGGTTTTTGACAATTATGAGAGACAATTACCTTTCACAACTGGTTCAGGACCCAACAAGAAGGGGGGCACTGCTAGACCTAATATTAACCAACAGGCCAGACCGCATATCAAATATAAGGGTTGGGGGTTACTTGGGAAATAGCGATCACAAAATTATAAGTTTTCATGTATCCTTTAAAAAGATGTGTAGTAGAGGGGTTACAAGGACACTAAACTTCAGGAGGGCAAATTTCCAACGGATGAGAGAGGATCTTGGTGCAATTAACTGGGACGATATCCTGAGACACAAAAATACACAGAGAAAATGGGAGACGTTTATTAGCATCCTGGATAGGACCTGTGCACAGTATATACCGTATGGGAATAAACATACTAGAAATAGGAGGAAACCAATATGGCTAAATAGAGCTGTAAGGGGCGCAATAAGGGACAAAAAGAAAGCATTTAGAGAATTAAAGGAAGTAGGTAGTGAGGAGGCATTAAATAAATACAGAAAATTAAATAAATTCTGTAAAAAGCAAATCAAGGCAGCAAAGATTGAGACAGAGAGACTCATTGCCAGAGAGAGTAAAAATAATCCTAAAATATTCTTTAACTACATAAATAGTAAGAAACTAAAAAATGATAGTGTTGGCCCCCTTAAAAATAGTCTGGGTGAGATGGTGGATGAGGATGAGGAAAAAGCCAATATGCTAAATGACTTTTTTTCATCAGTATTTACACAAGAAAATCCCATGGCAGACAAAATGTCTAGTGATAAAAATTCCCAATTAAATGTCACCTGCTTAACCCAGCAGGAAGTGCGGCGGCGTCTAAAAATCACTAAAATTGACAAATCTCCGGGCCCGGATGGGATACACCCTCGAGTACTGCAGGAATTAAGTACAGTCATTGATAGACCATTATTTTTAATATTTAAAGACTCCATAATAACAGGGTCTGTGCCACAGGACTGGCGTATAGCAAATGTGGTGCCAATATTCAAAAAGGGAACAAAAACTGAACTCGGAAACTATAGGCCAGTAAGCTTAACCTCTACTGTGGGTAAAATCCTGGAGGGCATTCTAAGGGACGCTATACTGGAGTATCTGAAGAGGAATAACCTCATGACCCAGTATCAGCACGGGTTTACTAGGGACCGTTCATGTCAGACTAATTTGATCAGTTTCTATGAAGAGGTAAGTTCCGGATTGGACCAAGGGAACCCAGTGGATGTAGTGTATATGGACTTTTCAAAAGCTTTTGATACGGTGCCACACAAAAGGTTGATACATAAAATGAGAATAATGGGGATAGGGGAAAATATGTGCAAGTGGGTTGAGAGCTGGCTCAGGGATAGGAAACAAAGGGTGGTTATTAATGGAGCACACTCGGACTGGGTAGCGGTTAGCAGTGGGGTACCACAGGGGTCAGTATTGGGCCCTCTTCTTTTTAACATATTTATTAATGACCTTGTAGGGGGCATTCAGAGTAGAATTTCAATATTTGCAGATGACACTAAACTCTGCAGGGTAATCAATACAGAGGAGGACAATTTTATATTACAGGATGATTTATGTAAACTAGAAGCTTGGGCTGATAAATGGCAAATGAGCTTTAATGGGGATAAATGTAAGGTCATGCACTTGGGTAGAAGTAATAAGATGTATACTTATGTGCTTAATTCTAAAACTCTGGGCAAAACCGTCAATGAAAAAGACCTGGGTGTATGGGTGGATGACAAACTTAAATTCAGTGGCCAGTGTCAGGCAGCTGCTACAAAGGCAAATAAAATAATGGGATGCATTAAAAGAGGCATAGATGCTCATGAGGAGAATATAATTTTACCTCTATACAAGTCACTAGTTCGACCACACTTAGAATACTGTGCACAGTTCTGGTCTCCGGTGTATAAGAAAGACATAGCTGAACTGGAGCGGGTGCAGAGAAGAGCGACCAAGGTTATTAGAGGACTGGGGGGTCTGCAATACCAAGATAGGTTATTACACTTGGGGCTATTTAGTTTGGAAAAACGAAGACTAAGGGGTGATCTCATTTTAATGTATAAATATATGAGGGGACAGTACAAAGACCTTTCTGATGATCTTTTTAATCATAGACCTGAAACAGGGACAAGGGGGCATCCTCTGCGGTTGGAGGAAAAAAGGTTTAAGCATAATAACAGACACGGATTCTTTACTGTAAGAGCAGTGAGACTATGGAACTCTCTGCCGTATGATGTTGTAATGAGTGATTCATTACTTAAATTTAAGAGGGGACTGGATACCTTTCTGGAAAAGTATAATGTTACAGGGTATATACACTAGATTCCTTGATAGGGCGTTGATCCAGGGAACTAGTCTGATTGCCGTATGTGGAGTCGGGAAGGAATTTTTTTCCCCAATGTGGAGCTTACTCTTTGCACATGGGTTTTTTTTGCCTTCCTCTGGATCAACATGTTAGGGCATGTTAGGTTAGGCTATGGGTTGAACTAGATGGACATATAGTCTTCCTTCAACCTTAATAACTATGTAACTATGTAACTGTCCTATGTAAGGCTGGGTTCCCATTGCGTTATGGGAACGCGCTTAACGGACAGCGTTGCACGGCGAAATTAACGCTGTGCAACGCGTCCGTTAGCGCGCCCATTCACGGCAATGGGAACGCGCAGCACTAGCGCGTGCCTTGTTCGGCACGCGCTAGCGATGCGCCGGTGTTTCCTGGCGCGCCGCGGACGCTGCTTGCAGCGTCCGAGGCGCGCCCGCGGTCCATTCCCCGCTCTCGCAGATCGGGGATCTGCGAGAGTGGGGACGTTACCGCGACCCCGGGACGCGGCCACAGTAAAAACATTGCGTTAGCGCAACCCACTAGCGCTAAACGGGTTGCACTAACGCAATGTGACCCTAGCCTTAGCGCACACAGTTCTTTTCCCCATACCAGGGGTTACCTCTTAGGAGCTCCTGCTCCACAGGTTGACCCCATGTCAGTCCAAGGTCCACAACAGGACCGTCCAGGTCGACGGTCTCACAGTGCTTCCAGGACGACTCCACTCCCAGGAGCCTCCAACACTGACCGTGCAGGACCTACAGCCCACAGGCTACTCCGTGCTAAAGCCCAACCATGTGCAATTCAGGAATTCCCAGGATTTCCAACACAGGCTTCCAGGGCCTTGCACTTGGACCATACAGATCCAAACACAGGAACCACACAGGAACCATGTGACCCACACCTGGTCACATTACATACCCGTAACCACTCCCTTGGGTGGGAGTGTGTGTGGCTAGTTTGTCCCGCCCATCTCACACAACTAGCCCTGCCAATATCCCATTAGAACTTACACATTTACATGTGGGACTACAGGTCCCAGACCACAACATAACTTTAGATTGACAGTGCAGAGTGTCCTCCTCTCCGACACACATACCGGCCATCTACAATTCTGCCAGTCACCGTTTCATCACATTTATGCCTCCAAGCGCATCTTGAAGCACACACACAGCGCCCCCTGGCTGTAACACTAGTCACTGCACCACATATAATACATCCCCATAAAGTATAATGCAGCCTCATACAGTATAATGCAGTCTCATATCGTGTAATGCAGCCCCATACAGTACATATCATATAAAGCAGCATCATATAATATAATGCATCCTAATAGAGTACAACAAACTAAGAAAAGATAGCATGCATTTCACAGGAATGACACTAAACATTTAGCCACAATAGGAGAATAATTCCCTCAAATGGGGAGACAAAAGAAGACCTATACAACCTGAGCCTGTGAATAGGGCTTCCTGAATAGGATCTCTGTGTGGAGCATCAATGCAATAAGAGGTAGAAGAAATGGGGGAGATAAGGGCACTAGATGCCCAACGTAAATCGCCAGGAACACTGGCTTCTTCAGGGGCGGTGGTTGCAGTGAGCGTATATCGTTTTAAAATACCTTAGTAATTAACGCTGGTCAGGAAACAGCTGTAGTCCAGGAGCACATAAAGAAACAATCTCATAGCGTTGGCATTGGCCGGAAACCGGAAGTAGTCAGGATGCCGGCGCTTGCGCAAAGCTATGAAAGAAGCCGAAGCTCCCGTTTAAAGATGTCCGAAAGGAGATACTGTGCGCATGCGTCGATCGGCGCTTGTGCAGTACACAAAGGAAGGAAAATTGCAAGGCTGAGAAGCCCACTCCGGCCGGTGATAGACAAAGTATATTAGCACCGTGCCAATCAATATGCATCTGCCTTGCAGGGATGAGAAACATGCAGACATCTAATCACATAAATGTTAATGCAGCACAAACGTGGTGGGCACAGAGACAGGGAAGGTTTAAGGAAGGAAAGAGATCTCTAGATATTTAACCCCTCTGTGACCTTAGACGTACTATCCCGTCGAGGTGCCCTGGGCTTATCTGACCCTGGACGGGATAGTACGTCATAGCCGATCGGCCGCGCTCACGGGGGGAGCGCGGCCGATCGTGGCCGGGTGTCAGCTGCTTATCGCAACTGACATCCGGCACTATGTGCCAGGAGCGGTCACGGACCGCCCCCGGCACATTAACCCCAGGCACACCGCGATCAAAGATGATCGCGATGTGCCGGCGGTGCAGGGAAGCACCGCGCAGGGAGGGGGCTCCCTGCGGGCTTCCCTGAGACCCCCGGAGCAACGCGATGTGATCGCGTTGCTGCGAGGGTCTCACCTCCCTCCCTGCTCCCTCCAGCCCCGGATCCAAGATGGCCGCGGATCCGGGTCCTGCAGGGAGGGAGGTGGCTTCACAGAGCCTGCTCAGAGCAGGCACTGTGAAGCCTGCAGCGCTGCATGTCAGATCAGTGATCTGACAGAGTGCTGTGCAAACTGTCAGATCACTGATCTGTGATGTCCCCCCCTGGGACAAAGTAAAAAAGTAAAAAAAAATTTTTCCAAATGTGTAAAAAAAATAAAAAAAAATATTCCAAAATAATGAAAAAAAAAAAAAATATTATTCCCATAAATACATTTCTTCATCTAAATAAAAAAAAAACCAATAAAAGTACACATATTTAGTATCGCCGCGTCCGTAACGACCCGACCTATAAAACTGTCCCACTAGTTAACCCCTTCAGTAAACACCGTAAGAAAAAAAAAAAAAAAACGAGGCAAAAAACAACGCTTTATTATCATACCGCCGAACAAAAAGTGGAATAACACGCGATCAAAAGGACAGATATAAATAACCATGGTACCGCTGAAAGCGTCATATTGTCCCGCAAAAAAAGAGCCGCCATACAGCATCATCAGCAAAAAAGAATAAAGCGATGCAAAAATAATTATTTTTTCTGTAAAATAGTTTTTATCGTATAAAAGCGCCAAACCATAAAAAAATGATATAAATGAGGTATCGCTGTAATCGTACTGACCCGAAGAATAAAACTGATTTATCAATTTTACCAAACTCGGAACGGTATAAACGCCTCCCCCAATAGAAATTCATGAATAGCTGGCTTTTGGTCATTCTTCCTCACAAAAATCGGAATAAAAAGCGATCAAAAAATGTCACGTGCCCAAAAATGTTTTCAATAAAAACTTCAACTCGTCCCGCAAAAAACAAGACCTCACATGACTCTGTGGACCAAAATATGGAAAAATTATAGCTCTCAAAATGTGGTATTGCAAAAAATATTTTTTGCAATAAAAAGGGTCTTTCAGTGTGTGACGGCTGCCAATCATAAAAATCCGCTAAAAAACTCGCTATAAAAGTAAATCAAACCCCCCTTCATCACCCCCTTAGTTAGGGAAAAATAAAAAAAATGTATTTATTTCCATTTTCCCATTAGGGCTAGGGTTAGGGCTAGGGTTAGGGTTAGGGCTAGGGTTAGGGCTAGGGTTAGGGCTAGGGTTAGGGCTAGGGTTAGGGCTAGGGTTAGGGTTAGGGCTAGGGTTAGGGCTAGGGTTAGGGCTAGGGTTAGGGTTAGGGCTAGGGTTAGGGCTAGGGTTAGGGCTAGGGTTAGGGTTAGGGTTGGGGTTGGGGCTACAGTTAGGGTTGGGGCTAAAGTTAGGGTTAGGGTTTAGATTACATTTACAGTTGGGAATAGGGTTGGGATTAGGGTTAGGGGTGTGTCAGGGTTAGAGGTGTGGTTAGGGTTACCGTTGGAATTAGGGTTAGGGGTGTGTTTAGATTAGGGTTTCAGTTATAATTGGGGGGTTTCCACTGTTTCGGCACATCAGGGGCTCTCCAAACACGACATGGCGTCCGATCTCAATTCCAGCCAATTCTGCGTTGAAAAAGTAAAACAGTGCTCCTTCCCTTCCGAGCTCTCCTGTGTGCCCAAACAGGGGTTTACCCTCACATATGGGGTATCAGCGCACTCAGGACAAATTGGACAACAACTTTTGTGGACCAATTTCTCCTGTTACCCTTGGGAAAATACAAAACTGGGGGCTAAAAAATAATTTTTGTGGGAAAACAAAAAGATTTTTTATTTTCACGGCTCTGCGTTATAAACTGTAGTGAAACACTTGGGGGTTCAAAGTTCTCACAACACATCTAGATAAGTTCATTGAGGGGTCTAGTTTCCAATATGGGGTCACTTGTGGGGGTTTCTACTGTTTAGGTACATTAGGGGCTCTGCAAACGCAATGTGACGCCTGCAGACCAATCCATCTAAGTCTGCATTCCAAATGATGCTCCTTCCCTTCCGAGCCCTCCCATGCGCCCAAACGGTGGTTCCCCCCCACATATCGGGTATCAGCGTACTCAGGACAAATTGGACAACAACATTTAGGGTCCAATTTCTCCTGCTAACCTTGGAAAAATACAAAACTGGGGGCTAAAATATAATTTTTGTGGAAAAAAAAATATTTTTTATTTGCATGGCTCTGCGTTATAAACTGTAGTGAAATACTTGGGGGTTCAAAGCTCTCACAACACATCAAGATGAGTTCCTTAGGGGGTCTACTTTCCAAAATGGTGTCACTTGTGGGGGGTTTCTACTGTTTAGGTACATTAGGGGCTCTGCAAACGCAATGTGACGCCTGCAGACCATTCCATCTAAGTCTGCATTCCAAATGGCGCTCCTTCCCTTCCGAGCCCTCCCATGCGCCCAAACGGTGGTTCCCCCCCACATATGGGGTATCAGCGTACTCAGGACAAATTGGACAACAACTTTTGGGGTCCAATTTCTCCTGTTACCCTAGGGAAAATACAAAACTGGGGGCTAAAAAATAATTTTTGTGGGAAAAAAAATTTGTTTTATTTTGATGGCTCTGCATTATAAACTTCTGTGAAGCCCTTGGTGGGTCAAAGTGCTCACCACACATCCAGATAAGTTCCTTAGGGGGTCTACTTTCCAAAATGGTGTCACTTGTGGGGGGTTTCAATGTTTAGGCACATCAGTGGCTCTCCAAACGCAACATGGCGTCCCATCTCAATTCCTGTCAATTTTGCATTGAAAAGTCAAACGGCGCTCCTTCCCTTCCGAGCTCTCCCATGCGCCCAAACAGTGGTTTACTGCCACATATGGGGTATCAGCGTACTCGGGACAAATTGGACAACAACTTTTGAAGTCCAATTTCTTCTCTTACCCTTGGAAAAATAAAAAATTGGGGGCAAAAATATAATTTTTGTGAAAAAATATGATTTTTTATTTTTACGGTTCTGCATTATAAACTTCTGTGAAGCACTTGGTGGGTCAAAGTGCTCACCACACCTCTAGATAAGGTCCTTAGGGGGTCTACTTTCCAAAATGGTGTCACTTGTGGGGGGTTTCAATGTTTAGGCACATCAGTGGCTCTCCAAACGCAACATGGCGTCCCATCTCAATTTCTGTCAATTTTGCATTGAAAAGTCAAACTGCGCTCCTTCCCTTCTGAGCTCTCCCATGCGCCCAAACAGTGGTTTACTGCCACATATGGGGTATCAGCGTACTCAGGACAAATTGGACAACAACTTTTGAGGTCCAATTTCTTCTCTTACTCTTGGAAAAATAAAAGATTGGGGGCAAAAATATAATTTTTGTGAAAAAATATGATTTTTTATTTTTACGGTTCTGCATTATAAACTTCTGTGAAGCACTTGGTGGGTCAAAGTGCTCACCACACATCCAGATAAGTTCCTTAGGGGGTCTACTTTCCAAAATGGTGTCACTTGTGGGGGGTTTCAATGTTTAGGCACATCAGTGGCTCTCCAAACGCAACATGGCGTCCCATCTCAATTCCTGTCAATTTTGCATTGAAAAGTCAAATAGCGCTCCTTCCCTTCCGAGCTCTCCCATGCGCCCAAACAGTGGTTTACTGCCACATATGGGGTATCAGCGTACTCAGGACAAATTGGACAACAACTTTTTGGGTCCAATTTCTCCTGTTACCCTTGGTAAAATAAAACAAATTGGAGCTGAAGTAAATTTTTTGTGTAAAAAAGTTAAATGTTCATTTTTATTTAAACATTCCAAAAATTCCTATTAAACACCTGAAGGGTTAATAAACTTCTTGAATGTGGTTTTGAGCACCTTGAGGGGTGCAGTTTTTAGAATGGGGTCACACTTGGGCATTTTCTATCATATAGACCCCTCAAAATGACTTCAAATGAGACGTGGTCCCTAAAAAAAAATGGTGTTGTAAAAATGAGAAATTGCTGGTCAACTTTTAACCCTTATAACTCCCTAACAAAAAAAAAAATTGGTTCCAAAATTATGCTGATGTAAAGGAGACATGTGGGAAATGTTACTTATTAAGTATTTTGTGTGACATATCTCTGTGATTTAATTGCATAAAAATTCAAAGTTTGAAAATTGCGAAATTTTCAAAATTTTCGCCAAATTTCCGTTTTTTTCACAAATAAACGCAGGTACTATCAAAGAAATTTTACCACTATCATGAAGTACAATATGTCACGAGAAAACAATGTCAGAATCACCAGGATCCGTTGAAGCGTTTCGGAGTTATAACCTCATAAAGGGACAGTGGTCAGAATTGTAAAAATTGGCCTGGTCATTGACGTGCAAACCACCCTTGGGGGTAAAGGGGTTAAAGAGACAATAGGAAGGACCCAATGCTTCAAACCTGGCATATTTAGAAGGAGAAATTTATATGAGAGTAAATGCACAACAAATTAAAAAATGTAAATAATTGCATAACATGGCACCGCTCATTACAGAAATGAATATGCGGCTCCACCTCCCATAGGGGTGGAGCCGCATATTCATTGCTGTAAATGAGCGGTAACTGTGACCCCTCAATACAGGAAGAAGATGCAGCGCCGGGGAAGCCAGGGACTGCAGGGACCGCGCCAGGAGCAGGTAAATATACGGGGAGGGGAGCGCTGCGTGATATTTACCTGCTCCTCGCTCCGGTGCGGCTCCATCTGCAGCGTCTCCTGGCTGTGACGCTCAGGTTAGAGAGTGCAGAGCATTAAATGTGGCACAGCTTTATATGGAGCATCTATGGGGCCATAATGACCGGTGCAGAGCATTATATTTGGCACAGCTTTATATGGAGCATCTATGGGGCAACAATGAACGATATGGAGAATTATATGTGGCACAGCTTTATATGGAGCATCTTATGGGGCAATAATGAACTGTATGGAGCATCTATTTTTATTTTTGAAATTCACCGGTAGCTGCTGCATTTCCTAGCCTAGGCTTATACTCGAGTCAATAAGTTTTCCCAGTTTTTTTGTGGCAAAATTAGGGGGTCGACTTATACTCGGGTCGGCTTATACTCGAGTATATACGGTAATAATAATAAAGAAATAAGGAAACAAGATATATATATAAAAAAAGAAAAAAAACACAAAAGTTAACAACAGGAACATACCTACATATAAAGATAGAAAACCATGGTTTTCAACGGATAGAAACTAGTTAATCTGTAAGAACATCTATACCGATTTAGAAGGCATAACAAATGAAAACACAAGCAGGGCATATCATATAATAACAGTATAAATTGATGGCAAAAAAATTTCTCTTCTATATACGTATATAATTGCCTAAGGGTTTTTCCGTCTGTCTGTCTGTCTGTCTGTCCTGGAAATCCCACGTCTCTGATTGGTCGAGGCCGCCAGCGACAAGCACAGTATCGACGTAAAAATCCCGCGCCTCTGATTGGTCGAGGCCACCAGGCCTCGACCAATCAGCGACGGGCACAGCGACGATGATGTCATAAAGGACGTAGACTTCCCGCGTCTCTGATTGGTCGAGGCCAGCGACGATGATGTCATAATGGTTGCCATGGCGACGATGATGTCATAAAGGTTGCCTCGACCAATCAGCGACGGGCACAGCATGGCGACGATGATGTCATAAAGGCTGCCTCGGCCAATCAGCGACGGGCACAGTCTGCCACGAATTTGCCTCGACCAATCAGCGATGGGCACAGTATCGACGTAGATGTCATAATGGTTGCCATGGCGACGATAATGTCATGAAGGTTGCCTCGACCAATCAGCGACGGGCACAGTCTGCCGCAAATTCTGCATATTCTAGAATACCCGATGCGTTCGAATCTTTCTGTCTGTCTGTCCTGGAAATCCCGGCTCTCTGATTGGTCGAGGCCGCCAGGCCTCGACCAATCAGAGACCGGCACAGCATCGACGTAGAAATCCCGCGTCTCTGATTGGTCGAGGCCGCCAGGCCTCGACCAATCAGCAACGGGCACAGCGACGATGATGTCATAAAGGACATAGACATCTCACGTTTCTGATTCAGCGACGGGCACAGTATTGACGTAGATGTCATAATGGTTGCCATGTTGACGATGATGTCATAAAGGTTGCCTCGACCAATCAGCGACGGGCACAGTGTGCCGCGAATTCTGGAATCATCATTGTCCATATACTACGAGGACATGCATATTCTAGAATACCCGATGCGTTAGAATCGGGCCACAATCTAGTTAATAAATAATCACCCATTTGTCCCATGGCATACTTTCAAAATACTCCATATAAATGGACCTAAGGAGGGAAGGAAGAGGGGGGGAAGGGGAGGGGGGGATGTTGGGTGGGGGATTGTGTGATGAATGCTGGAGAATGTTTAATTTCTTTATAAACAAATCCTGCTATAGCTGTTTATAAAACCGGTAAAAAGCAATTCCTCGTTCAGTCCATGAGAGGTGAGGCTGTTCAGATTGTGAATCCATTTGGACTCGCATCTGAGGAGTTTCCTCACCACATCACCCCCTCTGATGTTCAATGGGACCTCCTCCAGCCCCATCACCTTCAATCCTCTGGTACGTCCATTATGGAAGTCCAAGAAATGTGTGGCCACAGATGAAATGCTTTTGCCCTTCTCACGGTCCTTCTGGGCCGTGGAGATGTTTGACAGGTGTTGCTGTGTTCTTCTCCGTAGTTCTTGAGTGGTTTGTCCCACGTAGACCTTTGGGCAATCACAGATTAAAGCGTAGACAAGTGAACGGGTCTTGCAGTTAAAGAAGGTCTTTGTCGGCCTGATCTGGAAAGGAGAAACAATGAGCAAGAGGCCATCTTGGGCAATTGTGTGTTGACAAATATTACAATTGCCACAAGGATAAGTACCAAAGACCCTAGTTCCCCTGTTTACCTTGGTTGTTGAGCGTACATAGTGGCTATAGCATAGCAAATCTTTCAAATTTTTTGCCCATCTAGCTATCAATTTGGGCGTAGCCGAGATATGGGGTGCCAGTTTGGGTTCGCTCAGTAAGATTCCCCAATTCCGATCCAAGATCCTATACACGTTCGCCACTGGTTGTTAAAAGTAGTAACGATGCCCAAAGGTCTAGATAACTCATGTGTCTGTCTATGAAGTAATTCCGAGCGTGCACTGGTCTTGGCCCTCTGATACGCGGAGGAGATAATTCCCTTTGGGTATCCACGATGTCTGAAGCGGTCCGTCAACTTTTTTGCTCCAGATTGGAAATCCGACGTCAGACTACAATTCCGTTTGAGCCGTAAAAATTGGCCTGTTGGAATACCATTTTTCAAATGCCTAGGGTGGAAGCTGGTTTCCGATAGAGGGTGGTGACAATATACGAACCTTCCAGACTCAACTTGAGATCCAGGAATTCCACTGAAGTCTGTGACATATTTGAAGTGAGTCTAATGTTGAAAGGATTGGTGCTCAGATCTGCAATAAATTGATTGCAATCCTCCTCGGTGCCTGTCCAAAATATCACAATGTCATCAACGTAGCCAAGCCATTTCTGGCACCACTCCCCAAAAGCCTTATGCTTATAGACCACCGACTCCTCCCACACCCTAAAAACAGATTTGCGTAGGAGGGTGCGCACCATGCCCCCATGGCAGCACCCTTCGTCTGTCTGTAAAAATTCCTATCAATAACAAAATAGTTTCTGTCAAGAACAAAAAACAGAAGATCCAGAAGGAATTGATCATGCTCTCTATTCCCGTGGTGTTAAGTTCTAAGAAAAAAGAGACTGCTTCCAAACCAATGTCATGGTTGATACTTGTATAAAGGGAATCGACATCTAATGTAATCAAAATTGTACCTGGTGGTATATGGAAATCATTGAGAAGTTGGATCAAGTGTGTCGAGTCCCTTATATAGGACTTGAGTGCCATGGCCATTGGCTGTAGGAAGAAGTCAAGATAAGTGCACGGTTTTTCAAAGAGACCACTCATGCCAGATACTATTGGCCTACCTGGGGGGTCAACCAAAGACTTGTGGACCTTCGGGAAAAGGTAAAAGGTCGGTACCACAGGATGGTCTGTTGTCAGAAAATCCACCACCTTTTTGCTCAGAATGCCATGTCGCAATTCTCGTCCAAAAAGCTGCTCTAACTTCCCCTTAAAGATATCCGTGGCATCAGCTGAAAGACGTATATAACAGGAAGAGTCCCCTAATTGGCGTCCGACTTCCTATAAGTAAAGGGAGTTAGGCCACATAACAATATTGCCCCCCTATCCGCTTCGCGAATCCGAAATTTTTGTTATTCTGCAGACCCAAAAGTGCCCTACGTTCAGTCAGGCTCAAATTCTTATTTCTATTACCATCAAGGTGAAGGGCCTGGATATCCCTGCATGTTTGATTGAAGAAAATCTGAACCACCAGGAATAAAGAAAAAGAAGGGGTAGCTTGCGAGGGTAGTCTTCTAGAAAATGTTCTTCTGGTAGATGCTGTTTCATGCTCATGGAGTAAATCCATAAGGTCTCTAAGGACTTGCCTCTCATCGTTAGGGAGTTGATCAACTGAGGAGGGATGATGGTCTAAAAGTTTAAACGTTAACTCATGGCAGGCAAAATAAACATCCTTCACAAGGGTAAATTTGTCAAGGGTACTCATGGGGGCAAAAGTAAGCCCCTTTTCTAGAACCATATTTTCAGCTGGTGTCAGTTCATACGTTGTCAAGTTGATAATTTGTAAATTACCATAACTGTTATGATGCGGTGGTCTAGGAGCAACATGGAAGGAGGTCAGAAGGAAGTGGTAACTGTACTGACCGCAGTCCCTAAGCTCAACACAACACTAGAAGTAGCCGTGGAATGCTCCTAACTCTCCCTAGGCATCTCGTCACAGCCTAAGAGCTAACTACCCCTAAAGGCAGAAGCAGGAAAACTATCTTGCCTCAGAGAAAATCCCCAAAGGATAGATAGCCCCCCACAAGTAATGACTGTGAGTGGAGAGGAAAAAGACATACACAGAATGAAACCAGGATGAGCACAGGAGGCCAGTCTAGCTTGATAGATAGGACAGGATGGAATACTGTGCGGTCAGTATAAAACACTACAAAAATCCACGCAGAGTTTACAAAAAATCTCCACACCTGACTAAAGGTGTGGAGGGTAAATCTGCTTCCCAGAGCTTCCAGCAAGACAGAATTAATTCATACTGATAACGCTGGACAAACATAGAAAGTACTGAACGGATAAGTCCACAATCTATGAACAGAAAAGCGCAAGCAAAAACTTAGCTTTGCTGAACTGGTCAGAATAACAGGGAAATCCAAAGAGATGTGAATCCAACCAGGAACCATTTACAAGTGGCACTGGCTGAAGGAACAGCTAGGCCTAAATAGCAGAGCAGAAGAGACGATAAGTGGAGGCAGCTGATGACAGCTAACTCTAAGGAGCAGCCATACCACTTGAAACCACAAGAGGGAGCCCAAGAGCAGAACTCACAAAAGTGCCACTCACAACCACCGGAGAGAGCCCAAGAGCGGAATTCACAACAGTACCCCCCCCTTGAGGAGGGGTCACCGAACCCTCACCAGAGCCCCCAGGCCGATCAGGACGAGCCAAATGAAAAGCACGTCCTGATCGGCATGGACATCGGAGGCAACAACCCAAGAATTATCCTCCTGGCCATAACCCTTCCACTTGACAAGATACTGAAGCCTCCGCCTCGAAAAACGAGAATCCAAAATCTTCTCAACCTCATATTCCAACTCTCCCTCAACCAACACCGGGGCAGGAGGGTCAACCGAGGGAACAACGGGCACCACATATCTCCGCAACAAAGATCTATGGAAAACATTATGAATGGCAAAAGAGGCTGGAAGAGCCAAACGAAAAGACACCGGATTAATAATTTCAGAAATTTTATAAGGACCAATAAACCGAGGCTTAAACTTAGGGGAAGAAACCTTCATAGGAACATGACGAGAAGACAACCAAACCAAATCCCCCACACGAAGCCGGGGAGTAACACACCGACGGCGGTTAGCAAAACGTTGAGCCCTTTCCTAAGACAACGTCAAATTGTCCACCACATGAGTCCAAATCTGCTGCAGCCTGTCCACCACAGAATCAACACCAGGACAATCAGAAGGCTCAACCTGCCCAGAAGCAAAACGAGGATGAAAACCAAAATTACAAAAGAAAGGTGAAACCAAAGTAGCCGAACTAGCCCGATTATTAAGGGCAAACTCGGCCAACGGCAAGAAAGACACCCAATCATCCTGATCGGCAGACACAAAGCATCTCAAATAGGTCTCCAAGGTCTGATTAGTTCGCTCAGTTTGGCCATTAGTCTGAGGATGAAACGCCGAAGAAAAAGACAAATCAATGCCCATCCTAGCACAAAAGGCCCGCCAAAATCTAGAGACAAACTGAGAACCTCTGTCAGAGACAATATTCTCCGGAATGCCATGCAAACGAACCACATGCTGAAAAAATAATGGAAACAGATCTGAGGAGGAAGGCAACTTAGGCAAAAATAAAATCCATGGAAATATGCGTCCAGGGCCTCTCAGGGACCGGCAAAGGCAAAAGCAACCCACTAGCGCGGGAACAGCAAGGCTTGGCCCGGGCGCAAGTCCCACAGGACTGCATAAAAGCACGCACATCGCGCGACAAGGAAGGCTACCAAAAGGACCTAGCAACCAAATATCTGGTACCAAAAATCCCAGGATGACCAGCCAACACTGAACAATGAACCTCAGAAATAACCATTACTTGTCCATCTATCAGGAACAAACAGCTTCCCCACTGGACAGCGGTCAGGCCTATCAGCCTGAAATTCCTGAAGTACCCGCCGCAAATCAGGGGAGATAGCAGAAAGAATCATCCCCTCCTTAAGAATGCCAACCGGCTCAAGGACTCCAGGAGAATCAGGCGAAAAACTCCTAGAGAGGGCATCAGCCTTAACATTCTTAGATCCCGGAAGATACGAGACCACAAAATCAAAATGGGAGAAAAACAGGGACCATCGAGCCTGTCTAGGATTCAGCCGCTTGGCCGACTCAAGGTAAATCAGAATCTTATGATCGGTCAGGACCACAACGTGGTGTTTAGCTCTCTCAAGCCAATGTCGCCACTCCTCAAACGCCCACTTCATAGCCAACAACTCCCGATTGCCGACATCATAATTGCGTTCCGCAGGCGAAAACTTTCTGGAAAAAAAAGCACACGGTTTCATCAAAGAACCATCAGACTCCCTCTGAGACAAAACGGCCCCTGCCCCAATCTCAGAAGTGTCGACCTCAACCTGAAAAGGAAGAGAAACATCCAGCTGACGCAACACAGGGGCAGAAGTAAATTGGCGTTTAAGCTCCTGAAAGGCCTCAACAGCCGCAGAGGACCAATTTACCACATCAGCGCCCTTCCTCGTCAAATCAGTCAGAGGCTTCACCACACTGGAAAAATTAGCAATAAAGCGACGATAAAAATTGGCAAAGCCCAAAAATTTCTGAAGGCTCTTTACAGATGTAGGTTGAGTCCAATCATGAATGGCCTGGACTTTAACAGGGTCCATTTCAATAGCCGAGGGAGAAAAAATGAAACCCAAAAAAGAAACCCTCTGAACTCCAAAGAGGCACTTAGACCCCTTCACAAACAACGCATTAGAACGAAAGACCTGAAACACCATCCTAACCGGCTTCACATGAGACTCCCAATCATCGGAGAAAACCAAAATATCATCCAAATACACAATCATAAATTTATCCAGATAATTCCGGAAGATATCATGCATAAAGGACTGAAATACCGATGGAGCATTAGAGAGCCCGAATGGCATCACAAGATATTCAAAATGGCCTTCAGGCGTATTAAATGCTGTTTTCCATTCATCACCTTGTTTAATACGCACAAGATTATGCCCCTCGGAGGTCGATTTTAGTAAACCAACTAGCACCCTTAATCCGAGCAAACAAATCAGAAAGCAAAGGTAACGGATACTGGAATTTGACAGTGATCTTATTGAGAAGGCGATAATCTATACAGGGTCTCAAGGAGCCATCCTTCTTGGCAACAAAAAAAAATCCCGCTCCCAACGGTGACGAAGACGGGCGAATATGCCCTTTCTCCAAGGACTCCTTTACATAACTCCGCATAGCGGCATGCTCTGGCTCAGACAGATTGAAAAGTCGGCCCTTAGGGAACTTACAGCCAGGAATCAAATTAATGGCACAATCGCAGTCCCTATGAGGAGGCAGGGAACTGGACTTGGGCTCATCAAATACATCCTGGAAATTCGACAAAAACTCAGGAACTTCAGAAGAAGGGGACGAGGAAATGGACATCAAAGGAATATCACTATGTATCCCCTGACAACCCCAACCAGTCACAGACATAGATCTCCAATCCAGCACTGGATTATGTTCCTGTAACCATGGAAAACCCAGCACAACAACATCATGTAAATTATGCAACACCAAAAAACGAATATTTTCCTGATGTGCTGGAGCCATGCACATGGTTAACTGTGTCCAGTACTGAGGTTTATTCTTGGCCAATGGCGTAGCATCAATCCCCCTTAAGGGAATAGGACTCTGCAAAGGTTCCAAGGAAAAACCACAGCGCCTGGCAAACTCTAAGTCCATTAAGTTCAGGGCAGCGCCAGAATCCACAAATGCCATAACAGAAAAGGACGACAATGAGCAAATCAGGGTAACAGACAAGAGAAATTTAGGCTGTACAGTACTAATGGTAACAGACCTAGGGACCCTCCTAGTACGCTTAGGGCAATCAGAAATAGCATGAGCTGAATCACCACAGTAAAAACACAGGCCATTCTGACGTCTGAATTTCTGCCTTTCTGCTCTAGTCAAAATCCTATCACATTGCATAGGCTCAGGACTTCGCTCAGAGGACACTGCCATATGGTGCACCGCCTTGCGCTCACGCAAGTGCCGATCAATCTGAATGGCTAGAGACATAGACTCGCTCAAACCGGCAGGCGTAGGAAAGCCCACCATTACATCTTTAAGGGTTTCAGAAAGACCTTTTCTGAAAATAGCAGCCAGCGCCTCTTCATTCCATTTGGTGAGCACAGACCATTTTCTAAATTTCTGGCAATATAACTCTGCTGCTTCCTGACCCTGACACAGGGCTAACAGTGTTTTCTCAGCATGCTCTACAGAGTTAGGTTCGTCATACAACAATCCGAGCGCCTGAAAAAATGCATCTACATTCAATAATGCCGGATTCCCTGTTTCAAGAGCAAATGCCCAGTCTTGAGGATCACCACGCAGTAAGGATATGATGATTTTCACTTGCTGAATGGGATCACCAGAAGAACGGGGTTTCAAAGCAAAAAACAATTTGCAGCTATTTTTAAAGTTCAAAAACTTGGATCTATCCCCAAAAAACAAATCAGGAGTAGGAATTCTTGGCTCTAGAGCCGGAGTCTGAACAATATAATCTTGGATACTCTGGACTCTTGCAGGAAGTTGATCCACACGAGAAAACAAACCCTGAACCTCCATACCAGAGCATATATCCAGCACCACCCAGATATCAAGAGGAAAAAAAGGCAGAACAGAGTACAGAAAAAAAAATGGTTCAGAACTCTTTTTTTCCCCTTCTTTTGGGACGCATTCAATTCATTCTTGGCCTGCTGTACTGTTATGACCTGGTGGTTAAGAGGCCACACTGAAATGACCTGGTGGCTAAAACACAACATGGAACAAACTCTGAGAAGGTGGTATCTCTACTGACCGCAGTCCCTAATCCTAACAACACAACTAGAAATTGCCGTGGGATGTTCCTGACACTCCCTAGACACCTCGTCACAGCCTCAGATATAACTACCCCTAAAGAAGGAAATAGAAAGCTATCTTGCCTCAGAGAAACCCCCAAAAGGAAAGATAGCCCCCCACAAATATTGACTGTGAAAGGAGAGGGAAATGACGAACACAGAAATGAAATTAGAATTCAGCAAAGGGGAGGCCAATACTAAACTAGATAGACAGAGAGCAAAGGAAACTGTGCGGTCAGTATAAAAGACTACAAAATCCACGCAGAGTGTACAAAAATGAACTCCACACCAACTCACGGTGTGGAGGGGCAAATCTGCTTTCCCAGAGCTTCCAGCTAGCCAAAATAAGACATAGTGACAAGCTGGACAAAAGAGACAAATGCAAAGCAATAGAGTCCAAACAAATGGAAAAACAAACTAGCAAAACTTATCTTTTGCAGACAAGGACTGGCCATATGAGAAATCCAAGGGAAGAATCAAATCCAAACAAGAACATTGACAGCAGGCATGGACTAAAGCCCAGAGCAGGTTTAAATAACAAACCCAGGCAAGGCGATTAGTGAAGGCAGCTGTTCCAGCTACCTAACGGAGCAGCAGTTCCACTCGAAACCACCAGAGGGAGCCCAAGGGCAGAACTCGCAAACATACCATCAGCAACCACAGGAGGGAGCTCCAGAACGGAACTCACAACACACCGCTTCAGGGTTCCTGGCGACACGTGTTGGGCATCTAGTGCCCTTGTCTCCCCCATTTCTTCTACCTCTTATTGCATTGATGCTCCACACAGAGATCCTATTCAGGAAGCCCTTTTCACAGGCTAAGGTTGTATAGGTCTTCTTTTGTCTCCCCATTTGAGGGAATTATTCTACTATTGTGGCTAAATGTTTAGTATCATTCCTGTGAAATGCATGCTATCTTTTCTTAGTTTGTTGTGCTCATTGTCTCCAGTATGCAATAGGTGATCCCCAGTAGTGGTGCCCGCCAACATTGTTTGCATACTAATAGAGTATAATGCAGCCCCATGGAGTATAATGCAGTCCCCATATTTTATAATACAGCCCCATAGAGTATAATGCAGCCCCATAGAGTATAATGAATCCCCATAATATAATGCAGAGTTTAGTGCAGTCCCATACAGTATAATGCAGCCACCACAGAGTATAATTCAGCCTCATATAGTTTAATGCAGCCTCATTTTGTATAATTCAGCATTATATAGTATAATGCAGCTCCCATAAAGTATAATGCAGCCCCATTCAGTATAATGCAGCCCCGTATAGTACAATACAGGTTCATATACTATAATGCAACCCCATACAGTATAATACAGCCTCACATAGTATAATGCAGTCCCATACAGTACAATACAGGCTCATATAGTATAATGCAGCCCCATACGGTATAATGTAGCCCCATCGAGTATAATGCAGCCCCATACAGTATAATACAGCCTCATATAATATAATGCAGCCCCTATAGAGTATAATGCAGCCCCATAGAGTATAGTGCAGCACCATACAGTATAATACAATAACATAATAATAATAATACAGTATAATACAGCCTCATATAGTATAATACAGCTTCATACAGTATAACACAGCCGTCATATAGTATAAGGCAGGCTCATATAGTAAAATGCAGCCCCATAGAGTATAATGCAGCCCCAAAAATTATAATGCAGCCCCCATATAGTAAAATGCAGTCTCATATAATATAATGCAGCCCCATAGAGTATAATGCAGCCCCATAAAGTATAATGCAGCCACATATAGTATTATGCAGCCCCATAAAGAATAATGTAGCCCCATATAGTAACTATATAAATGGAGGGCACCACCTTAAACGTGAATCATAAATCAAGAAGTCCTGAATCCCCCTCAACAAGTAAATGAACACAAAAAACATAAAGAAAAGACATGTTGCACAGGAGATCAACAGGACAAATATGAATAATTATCAAAAAATATTTATTAATGAACAGTCTAGTAAGCGCACAATACAATTAAAAACAATTAAAAAACACACAGAGGTGCCCGTGATACCAGGACCCACAGAAAACCTTAGCCCACAGACAACAATACTAAATATAATGGCACCTGAGAGAGCTGACATATATAATAGAACGTTTCCAGAGAAAAGAATTAACATGAGGGTACATGTGACATATCCCAGTACAATGAATAAATAATAGAATCAAATAACCCTGGAACACACTCCTCACTCCTGAAGGGCAAACAGACCGCGTATGTAACCAACACACCTTATCTAAAGACCTATAGTGGTCCAAATAGCATTATACCCGCACATAGATATGGTAATCCCACTGAGAAAAATAATCTAAAGGTGAGGTATAATGAGTGGACATACCAAAAAAGTAATCAAAAAATGCAAGACCCATGCGGGGCAATAGCGGGTAGATAGCAGGTGGATGACAAGTCAAAAGTTACCGGTCCAGTCCGTCCTATCAGTCAGGATGCCAGTCAGATTGTCCTAAAAAGTGTCCATGGGGCTAAGTTGCCCTACGCGTGTCGCCGCATGCAAGCAGCTTCATCAGGGTCAGGCATTTAGTATTGTTGTCTGTGGGCTAAGGTTTTCTGTGGGTCCCGGTATCACGGGCACCTCTGTGTGTTTTTTAATTGTTTTTAATTGTATTGTGCGCTTACTAGACTGTTCATTAATAAATATTTTTTGATAATTATTCATATTTGTCCTGTTGATCTCCTGTACAACATGTCTTTTCTTTATGTTTTTTGTAGCCCCATATAGTAAAATGCAGCCTCACATGGTATAATGCAGCCCCATATAATATAATGCAGGCTCATATAGTATATTACTGCCCCCATATAGTATAATGCAAACTCATATGGTATAATGCAGCCCCAAAGAGCATAATGCAGACTCATATTGTATAATGCAGCCTTGTAGTTTAATGCGGCCCCCATAGAGCATAATGTAGCCCCATAAAGTATAATGCAGCTCCATACAGTATAATGCAGCCTCATATCGCATCATGCAGCTCCATACAGTATAATTGAGCCTCATATAGTATAATGCGGCCACCATATAGTATAATACAGCGCCATTAGCGGCACGCCACTAGCTGGGGGCCTCTGGGGGAGTGTGGTCCTAGTCAAATACTTAGTTGCCTGCCACTAACACCGACCATGAATGCAAGTCAGTGAGTCCATGGAAACCAGTGGTCTGCACTCGAATGACATCTGAGTACAGTCAGATTTCCAAAGACTGACATAATATAAAAGAGAAAGACATTTTTTTCTCCATCTTCTCATCCGAGAGAATTGGATCACACTATTATCACACTCTGATCAGAGTGTAATTTGCATAATCAACCCTATTCTTTTGGATGAGAGAATACAGTTAGGTCCATAATCAAAGAAGGAAAGGTATCCAGCAACAGATCCACTGGTGAATATTTATTTAAAAATAAAAATCTTTAATGTATAACATGGTTAAAATTATGGTATAAAACCATTAGTTTAGAAAAATAGGCAAGTAACCCGGCAAAATCATGGCCTGATGTGTTTCAAACCGACTGGTTCTTAATCATAGTTCAGGGCTAGGTCAAAAAATATTTGATCAGTGACACAAGTTTTGGCAATTTAACTGTTGCTTTTTAATGGGCTGCATGGACTATTCCTTCGCTAATCCATCATCAATTAAGCATGTAAAAGGTCTGGAGCTGATTACAGATATTGCATTTTCATTCAGAAGCTGTTGCTGTGAACCCACAACATGTAGTCAAATAGAAGCTCTCAATGGAAGTGAAACAGATCATGATTAGGCTGAAAAAAGAAGAAATCCATCAGAGAGATAACAGAATTGTCAAAATCAACAGTTTGGTACATTCTGCAAAAAAGAGAACACTGGTAAGTTTGGGAACTCTAAACTGGATGACCAAGAAGACAAAAGTAGTGGATGGTTGCAGAATATTTTCCATGCTGAAGAAAAAACCATTTCACAGCATCCACCGAAGTAAAGAACACTCACCAGGAAGTAGGTGCTTAAGTATCTAAGTCTACTATAAAGAGAAGACTTCATGAGATCAAATGCAAAGGGATTACCACAAGGTGCAATCCATTAAACAGCCTTAACAATAGAAAAGTCAGTTTTGACTTTTCAAAAAAATATCTAAAGAAGCCCAGTTCCGGAAATGCATTCTTGGACAGATGAAATTAACCACTTCATGACCCAGCCTATTTTGACCTTAATGACCTGCCCATTTTTTGCAATTCTGACCAGTGTCACTTTATGAGGTAATAACTCAAGAACGCTTCAACGGATCCTAGCGATTCTGAGATTGTTTTTTTTCGTGACATAGTGAGCTTCATGATAGTGATAAATTTAGGTCGATAATTTTTGCGTTTATTTGTGAAAAAAATGGAAATTTGGCGAAGATTTTGAAAATTTAGCAATTTTCAAATTTTTAATTATTATTCTGTTAAACCAGAGAGTAAGTGTGACACAAAATAGTTAATAGATAAGATTTCCCACATGTCTACTTTACATCAGCATAATTTTGGAAACATAATTTTTTTGTTAGGACGTTAAAAGGGTTAAAAGTTGACCAGCGATTTCTCATTTTTACAAAAACATTTTTTTATGGACCACCTCACATTTGAAGTGAGATTGGGGGATAAATATGACAGAAAATACCCAAAAGTGACACCATTCTAAAAACTGCACCCTTCAAGGTGCTCAAAACCACATTCAAGAAGTTTATTAACCCTTCAGGCGCTTCACAAAAACTAAAGCAATGCGGAAGGAAAAAAATGACCAATTTACTTTTTCCATAAAAAATGTATTTAGACCAAAAAGGGTAACAAGAGAAAATGGACCACAAAATTTGTTGTGCAATTTCTAGAGTACAAAGATACCCCACATGTTGGGGAAAGACACTGTTTGGGGGCATGGCAGGGTTCAGAAGGGAGGGAGCACCGTTTGACTTTTTGAACGCAAAATTGGCTGAAATCAATGGCGGGCGTAATGCCGCGTTTGGAAACCCCCTGATGTACCTAAACAGTGGAAACCCCCCAAATCTAACTCCAACCCTAACACAACTCTAACCCCAACCCTAACTCCAGCACACCTCTAGGCCTAATCCCAACCCTAACCATAACCACAGCCCTAACCCTAACACCACCCTAACACCACAACCCTAATCCCAACACAACCCTAACCCCAACACAACCCTAACCTAAACCCTAGCCCAACCCTAACCCTAGCCCCAACACTAACTCTAGTCCTAATCTTAACCCTAGCTCTAAACCCAACCCTAACCCTAGCCCCATCCATAACCCTCATGGAAAAAAATACATTTTTTTATTTTATTATTTTTACCTAACTAAGGGAGTGATAAAGGGTGGTTTGATTTACTATTTTTTATTTTGATCACTGTGATTGACCCTATCACAGTGATCAAAATGAACCAATAGGAAAAATCTCCTATCGTTGCTGGGTGCCGGCCGGCAGACGTTGGTGGGTGCACTGCGCATGCGCCTGCCATTTTCTTCCCGGAAGAAGACGCTGAGGGCCGGGAACAGAGCCGGAGGGATCGGGGGGAGTTCGAGGGACCCCATTTCTCTCTCCTCTGGTATTCTAGATCATATCAGAAGAGAAAGAAATAAATGGGAAATCAGAATTTTTTTTTGAGATCGCAACACTGGGGACGGTAAAAACTACCCAAATCATGTTCTCCGGGTTCTCAGCTATCCCTGGTAGCCGAGACCCCGGAGATCTCCTGACACGGGGCGCGCTATACCCTTATTTTTCAGCTCCCTTAAAAAGTGGTGCCGAGGAATAACTACCCATAACTGCTGCAGTTAAAAGGCGTATCAGCGGACGATAAGGGGTTAAGTGGAAATCTGACCTTCTGATTTCTTACTGAAACACAGTTTTTGACAAACGATTTGGATTAGCTAAATGGGCCTCCTCGCTGCACCCCAATGTTAGGCCTAGCGATTTTTAAGTGGAAATCTGACTTTCTCATTCGTCACTGAAACACACTTTGATCAGGAGCTTTTTGGATTAGCTAATTGGGCCTTGTGCTGGCACACCAATATTAGGCCTAATGATTTTTAAGTGGAAATCTGGCCTTCTGATTTGTCACTGAAACACACTTTTATCACAAACAGTTTGGATTAGCAAATGGGGCCTCCACGCTGCACCCCAATATTAGGCCTCAAGATTTTTAAGTGGAAACCTGGCCTTCTGATTTCTCACTGAAACATAATTTGTCTAAAACTATTTGAATAAGCAATGGTGCCTCCAGAGACTACCACAGAGTTTTTGCACAATCTATTTAGATGCTGAAAGATCGATTTCACACAGGACAGGATCCTATCTAGCTGAGTGACAAGCAAATTTGAAGCACGATCAGGAGCAGCTTTTTTGTGCTGTGACACTGAGAAAATGGCGCCAGTGTCAGGACATTGTGGATGGTTTCTGCAACCTGATTGGCTGCCGGAATCAACACACAAGATTAAGGGAAGAAAAAAAAAAGAGCGCGCCGCTCCTCTAACCTCTCCACATCCCCTCCCCTTGTCGAACACGTCCACCCCGTTCATCATACAGCTCCACTATCCTACCTAAAGTAATAACAAAAGCATTAGTGGAAATGTGACGATTTACCGAAATATGACCAAATTTTGCAGATTTTGAGTAACATAGTAACATAGTTAGTAAGGCCGAAAAAAAGACATTTGTCCATCCAGTTCAGCCTATATTCCATCATAATAAATCCCCAGATCTACGTTCTTCTACAGAATCTAATAATTGTATGATACAATATTGTTCTGCTCCAGGAAGACATCCAGGCCTCTCTTGAACCCCTCGACTGCTCGTGTAAAAATGCTCGTGAAACCGAACACGAATCCGAATGTTTGTGCCGAATTTAAAATTGGCGAACGTTTTCCGAACAAGTTCGCTTATCTCTATTCTCTAAAATGTATTGAAAATCAACATTTTATTTATGGTAAAGTTACTGTGATGTGCTGCTGCAGTGCAGTATGGAGCAATCTCCACCAGGGGGTGCTGGATAAGGAAAGGAGGCTGCACACACGGCACAGCTACACTGAACAACAACACAGGTGTCACAGGTAATGAAAGGGACATGAAACAAGCCAAGGTCATACACGGAGATAGCAGCGCGGTACAGAAGGGGCGAGCAGAGAATCGTCGGGGGCAAGCAAGATGTCAGAACCTACCGGGAACGTGGTAACCAAAACGTGAGGCGTAAGACAGAGTCGGGGTACAGGCCAAAGGTCAGAACAAGTAACAAACGGGTGCAGTCAGTCAGAGGCAAAGAGGAACACTTAGAACAGGGATCCAGGTCAGGAACTCAAACAGTGCAGGATGAACTTATAGCTGACACTGGCCCCCAGGCTGCAGAGGACTTAAATAGCACAGCCAGCTCCAGGGTGAGGCAGAGAGGATTAACTCCCACATGACCAGTCCAGAGACAAGAGAGCTGAACATAATCTCAGAACTGGATCATGACAGTTACGTTGTCCAATTACTTTTCAGCCCCTGAAATGAGGAGGCTTTGTACAAAAATGGTTGCAATTACTAAACGTTTCACAGCATAGTTTTGTTCAACCCCTTTAATTAAACCTGAAAGTCTAAATTTCAATTGTATCTCAGTTGTTTCATTTTACCTCAAAAATAGTGGCACGCAGAGCCCAAATCACGAATATTCGGTCACTGTCCAAATATTTCTGGACCTAATCTGTATATGCTTGTGTGACCCTAGACTAATGTTTATCCTGGTTACATGACTTATCCTAAGGTATCAATATTTAAGTCAAGGGCAACACCTTTTTATAGGTTTAATAGATTGGAGCTTGAATATTTATGAACCCTTTAGAATTTTCCATACTTTTAGATGTATTTGACCTAAAACTACATCAGATTTCCACACAAGTCCTAATCTAATATATAAAGCTGAATGTGTGTGTGTATGTGTGTGTGTATGTATGTATGTATGTATGTCTGGGATTGGCATCTGCACCGTCGCAGCTACAGCCACAAAATTTTGCACAGTCTGGACCCCGAGAGCGTCATAGGCTATGTTGTGAGGCAAAATTTTAACCCTGCGCTTTCTAATTCACCAAACAATTTTGCCCCTATCTACATAATGGGGAAAAAGTGAAAGGAAAAGTGCTGGAGGTGTCGCAGCTACAGCCACAAAATTTTGCACAGTCACACGTCTGGACCCCGAGAGCGTCATAGGCTATGTTGTGAGGTGAAAATTTTACCCCGCGCATTCTAATTCACCAAACAATTTTGCCCCTATCTACATAATAGGGAAAAAGTGAAAGGAAAAGTGTTGGAGGCAAATTGACAGCTGCCAGATGTGAACAAGGGGGACTTAAAGAGTGGGAGCGATGGCGCCAAAGAGTATATACCGTACAGTTGCTAAGGTGGGGCCCCGACATGGGATACTCACCACACACGGGGATATGAACACACACACAAAATGCGCCACACACTACCACGTGCTTGAACACATATACCACCCTCAGCACACATTTCACCACACATACACCAACCTCGCCACATAAAAGTCGAAACACAAAAGTCGCCGCTCAAAACTCGCCACGCGCAAAACTCGCCACATGCAAAACTAGGCTCATGCAAAACCCACCACACGTGCAAAACTCACCTCATGGAAAATTTGCCACAGGTGGAAAAATTGCACACGCAGAAAAATTGCCACATGCACAAAAGTTGCAACAAATGCAAAGGTTGCCTCACACAAAACTTGCACATACTCAAAACGCACCACACAAAACTCGCCACAGGCAAAACTCGCCATGCGCAAATCTTGCTGCACACAACTTGCTACACTAACCTGTCACATGCAACTCGACACACAAAAAGTTGCTACCCGCATGTCGCCACACAAAACTCATCTCACAAAAGTCGCTACATGCATGTTGCCACATGCAACTCAACACACACAATTTGACACATGAAACTCGCCCTAAAGCACACACAAGTCTGGTATTATCCTTCAAAAATAAAAATCTGATTAATAAGCAGACAAACTACAAGAGCAACAAATGTACCATATAGGAAATACAGCAACTGTCAGTCACATGACCTGTTTATTATGTGTATGTGTGAGCTAATATATACTGCCGGGGGGAGGGATTCCTGTTGGCTGGGGATTTAACAGGCTGCCAATTTAGCTTACAAATACTGAGGTAAAAATACTGAGCAAATAACGTGTGAACGCGGTCTAATACAGGAGGAGATGACACACAGATATATACTATATACAGGAGGAGATGACACACAGGTATATACTATATACAAGAGAAATGACACACAGGTATATACTATATACAGGAGGAGATGACACACAGGTATATACTATATACAGGAGGAGATGACACACAGGTATATACTATATACTGGAGATGACACACAGATATATACTATATACAGGAGCAGATGACACACATGTAAATACTATATACAGGAGGAGATGACACACGTATATACTATATACAGGAGGAGATGACATACAGGTATATACTATATACAGGAGGAGATGACATACAGGTATATACTATATACAGGAGGAGATGAGACACACGTATATACTATATACAGGGGAGATGACCCACATGTATATACTATATACAGGAGAAGATGACATACAGGTATATACTATATACAGGAGGACATGACACACATGTATATACTATATACAGGAGGAGATGACATACAGGTATATACTATATACAGGAGGAGATGACAACCTGGTATATACTATATACAGGGGAGATGACTTACAGGTACATACTATATACAGGGGCGATGACACACAGTTATATACTATATACAGTGGAGATGACACACAGGTATATACTATATACAGGAGGAGATGACATACAGGTATATATTATATACAGGAGGAGATGACACAGGTATATACTATATACAGGAGCAGATGATACACAGGTATATACTATATACAGGAGGAGATGACTTACAGGTACATACTATATACAGGAGGAGATGACACACGTATATCCTATATAGAGGCAGGGCCGGTTTTAGACAAAGTGGGGCCCTAGGCAAAAATTTAAAGTGGGGGCCCCAAATGATAACATTGCACTGTGGCCCCCATATGTAGGGGCCTTATATCGGCCAACGGGTCTGCCACTATTAGCTGTATGCAGGGGCGTTGGTAGGGTCAAAAAAGATTGGGGGCCCAAGACAAAGAGTTGCCCACAACAACCTCTCAATTTTTTTTTTAACTCTTCAGATAAAACAGTGCTAACTCTCTGAGAACAGATAATGTAGTAGATGTCACCTGCAGTCCTATGTAACACAACAGATAGACATAGCGTTTCAGACTAAGACTATGTTCACATGCAGCATTTTTTTCACTAGCCAAAACCTTTTCTATTAGCAGTAAAAATGTTGTGTTCAAAACACCTGTTTTTCAGCTTGTTTTGTGGTGTTCTTCACACTTTTTTCAGCTTTTTTTTTGGAGTGAGGATGTTTGTTTTGTCTACAGTATGTTTAAGGCCACGTTCACACGTTGAGTGTTTGGTCAGTATTTCACATCAGCATATGTAAGCCAAAACCAGGAGGGTGAGAACTACAGAAGTAGTGACGTGTTTCTCAGGCTATGTGAACACGTTGCGGATTTTGCTGCGGATCTGCAGCAGTTTTCCATGCATTTACAGTACCATGTAAACGTCTGGAAAACAAAATCTGCAGTACACATGCTGCGGAAAATACCGCGCGGAAACGCTGCGTTGTATTTTCTGCAGCATGTCAATTCTTTGAGCGGATTCCGCAGTGTTTTACACCTGCTCCATAATAGGAATCCGCAGGTGTAAAAACGCTGTTGAAAACTGCACAAAAACCGCGGTAATTCCACAATAAATCTGCGCATGCAGGAGATTTCGGAAATCTCATATGTTTTGCTGGCGCTTTGAAAAGCAGCTTTTCGCCATGTTCATATGCAGAAGTTTTGCAGCTTTTTCTTCTGCAAATAAGAAGTTTACAGCATTTTACAGCACAAGCAAAAACTGAGATTGTCAGAAATCTCCTGCACACGCTTTTGTTTCCCCTGACAGAATTTCACATCTGCAGCCTTTTTTAAATCTACAGCGTGTCACTTTCAGCAATTTTTTTCACCCGTAGAAAGCAATGAAAACGTTTTTTGCTGCGTTTTTTGTGAATAACACTAACTTTATTAAACATGTACTGTAGACAAAATGCATACTGTAAAAAAAACAAACAGCAAAAGCTCTAAGGGTGTGTGCCCACAATCAGTAAACGCTGCGGGTCGGCTGCTGTGTACTTGTGCAGCGTCCAACCCGCAGCGGCTAGATGTTACAGTATAGTGGATGAGATTTCAAGAAATTCCATCTCTACTATGCGTGCACTGACACCCGCACCTCACCTGCGGAGACGGACATGTGGCGCGTCTGTCCAGACCCCAGCATGCCAATTTATATGGCGAAGACGCGAGTCTCCACTAGAGAAATCTCACCCGTGCAATGTATAGGACGCGGTGATTCCACACAGATCAATGAACACACGCGGAATCACCTGTGTTCAAAAGATGGCAGCACGTTGGACGCAGCACATGTCCGCTGCGTCCAAGGTGCTGCCATTTCCGGATCCTCTGCACATACCCTAAAAAATGGGTGTTTTGAAAGCAGTGTTTTTACTGCCAAGAGAGTAGGCTTTGGCTGCAAAAAAAAAATGCACCCAAAACGGTGATTCCTATGCACACCTGTACTATATGTGTATGGTTTACCCTTATTATTTCACATGGGAATTCATTTATTTCTATATAATAAATACCCTGATTCAGCAAACAATATTCCTGCCTTGTGTCATCCAGACTGTAGTGACAGCAGGTCGCACTTTCAGATTACAAGCAGTGACTGTGGTCAGAGCCAATTGCTGCTGTATGTGACTGTGAAACCTGATCCTACAGCAAACAGCACATGAGTAAATCACAGCACTGAGGGGGTCTCAAGGGGGGTTTGGGAGAGACGCCACTGCTGTACACCCTCTGGGCACTTCATACAGGGGCTGCAGAGGTAGGGGGCCCCCTTTCTAGGTGGGGGCCCCAGGCGTCTGCCTGGTCTGCCTGTGCCAAACACCGGCCCCGTATACAGGAGGAGATGACATACAAGTATATACTATATAAGGCTACGTTCACACTAGCGTTGCGCCGCCCTGCGTCGGCGACGCAACGCGCGACGCACGAAAAAACGCGCGCATCGCGTGCGTCGTTTTTTGACCAAAATCGGACGCACAGAAAATGCAACTTGTTGCATTTTCTTGCGTCCGACGCTAGCGTCGGAAACGACGCAAGTGTCGAAAAACGCTACCCTAAAAACGCACGCGTCCCCTATGTTAAACATAGGGGCGCGTCGCCGGCGCAACAGCGACGCACATTGGCGGAACGCCAATGTGAACGTAGCCTAAAAGAGGAGATGACACATAGGTATATAGAGATGACATACAGCAGATATATACTATATACAGGGGAGAAGACATACAGGTATATACTATATATAGGAGGAGATGACATACAGGTATATAGTATATACAGAAGAGATGACATACAGGTATATACTATATACAGGAGATGACACATGGGTATATACAATATACAGGAGGAGATGACATACAGCAGGTACATACTATTTACAGGGGAGATGACATACAGGTATATACTATATACAAGAGAAAACATACAGGTGTATACTTTATATAAGGGAGATGACAAACATGTATATACTGAGGTGAAAATGAGGGGTGTGAGGTGAAAATGTAAAGGTGTGAGTGCAAAATGAGAGGAGTGAGGGAAAATAGTGGAGTGATCGGAAAATGACAGATGTGAGGTCGAAATGACAAGTGTTAGGGGGGAATGACAGGCGTGAGGGGGAAAATAAGAGGAGTGAGGGGGAAAATCAGAGGTGTAAGGGAGAAAATGAGAGGTGTTAGGGAGAAAATGAGAGGCATGATGGGAAAATAAGAGTCGTGAGGTGCTATAACTAACCACAGATACTTACTATGCCCAGGCAACGCCGGGCTATTCAGCTAGTGTTAAATAAAGATTATCAATTCAAACAAATTAGTCAAATATATTAGACTGTCAATTTTTCATGATCCAATATCATATGTCTGTAAGTGGTAAAAATATGTGAACCTTTAGGACACGCATATGATCTGAAGATGAAATTAGAATCTGGTGTTTTCAATCAATATGATGACATTCAGATGTGAGTGGGCGACCTGTTTTATTTCAAGCACAGCTATCTATCAAAGTCTGATCTTCACAACATATGCTTGTGAAAGTTTAGCATGCCATGTTCTGAGCACCTCAGAAGAGGAGTTGTTCATGCAGGCTGAAAAAGATTACAAAACCATCGCTAAAGAGTTTGGATTCCACCAATGTACAGTTGAACAGATTTTGTAGACATGGAGGACACTCAAAACCATTATTTCCCTGCCTAGGAGTAATCACCCAACAGAGATCACTCACAGAGCAAGACGTATAATAGTCTGTGAGGTCACTAAGGAACCCAGGTTAACCTCTAAGCAACTAAAAGCATCTCTCACCATCAGGAGGACACTGAACAACAATGGAGCGCATGGCAGGATTGCAAGGAAAAAGTCACTTCTCTCCAAAAAGATTGCTGCCCCTTTGCAGTTTGCTAAAGATCACCTGGAAAAGGCAGAAAACTTCTGAAACAATGTTTTGTTGAGGGACGAGACAAAAATCTTAAGAGATTGTGGTAAGCCCTAATCAATGACCCAAAGCACACAAGAGATTCTACAGAACAATGGTATAAAAAAGAATAAAGTTAATTTTTGGAACGGCTAAGTCAAAGTACTGACCTTGATCCCATAGAAATGTTATGTAAGCAGTTCATGGGAAAAACCCCATAACTGACTTGAAGCTGATGCAAGGGACTAACATGCAGTGCAGGTCTCATCAACAATTACCGGAAATGTTTAGATGCACTTGATACTGGACAAGCTGGTCACAACAAACACCGAATGCTAGGGTTCCCATATTTTTGACACTTACAGAAGTCTGATATTGGTTAATTTTTCCCAATATGAAATGACAAAGTCTAATATTTTTGACTCATCAGTTTCATTTGGTTATATCTAATTTTAGGGATTTTGTGAAATCCTTTTTTAACTCCAGTGAAAATTTATGCAGAAATATTGAAAACTTTGAAGTATTCACAAACTTTTAAGTAGTGCTATATTTATGGAACCAGAAGTTCAACCTAAACTAGAGAAGATGTGAAACCACGTACAGTAAGTAGTTTCAAACAGCACCTGCAGCATGCAGTGGGTAATCTTCAACTTCACTGATCAATACCTGTACAGCAGTATACACACTATGACTGTCAAAAGTATTTGGAACTTGAAAATAGGGCGCAAGTATGTATTGCTAGATAATTGGAAATATATAGTTTTAAAAAGGTCAAAACAATGTTAAAACCAACTGTACATTAAACCCATTTTTGTAATAATGTACATTGCATTACACTGAATATCCCACTAGATAGCAGCAGAGAGCTGTGATGGGAAAACTGATTTGAGCTTGGAAACTGGAAACAATGACATTTTGATCCATTGTGTTTGTTTGTTTTTTTCCATTAATTGGACATTAATTATAAATTATAGCACAGAAAAAAGTGAAAAAGCATATTGGTGCTGGACCTACCATATTTTTGTTGTTGCTCCAATGCTAATATAGATAGACGCCGCGTCTCTGCTGGCAAGCAGCAAACATCAGACGAAAGTGCAAAAGAAGAAAGGGGGAAAAAAATGAAGTTTACTGTGTTTATAGTACGGCACAAGTCAGGAACAGAGATGAGCAAACTTGTTCGGAAAACATTCGCCAATCTCAAATTCGGCACGAACGTAGCACATTCGGATTTGTGTTCGCTTTTACAAGCATTTTTACTCAAAGTCGGCAAAATTCGGTCACAGTTTGGTAAATCATCGCGTTTCCACTAATGCTTTTGTATGAGTTTGGCTAGGATAGTGGTGCTGTATGCTGACTGGGTGGATGCGGTGGAAGAGTTTGATGAAGGGAGAGGCTGTGAAGAGGTTAGGGGAGCGTGTGGAGAGGTTAGAGGACCATCACGCTCTCTTTTTTCCCCCTTAACTTTATGTATGTTGATTCAGGCATCCACATCTTGTTTTACTGGCGCCAATATCTCAGTGTCACAGTGCAGAGAGGTCGCTCCTGCGCGAGTGCTGCTGCTGAAAGAGAACTTGTCAGTTAGCTGGATAGGATCCTGTTATGTGTGAAATCTATCTTACAGCATCGAACTAGATTGTACAAAAACTATGTGGCAGTCTCCGGAGGCACAATTTGCCACTCCAAATAGTTTGTGATAAAACTGTGCTTCAGTGGCAAAACAGAAGGCCATATTTCCACTTAAGAATCGTTAGGCCTAATATTGGGGTGCAGCCACAAGGTCCAATTAGCTGCTCCAAATCGTTTATGATAAAACTGTGTTACAGTGGCAAATCACAAGGCCAGATTTCCACTTAAAAATTGTTAGGCCTAATATTAGGGTGCAGCCACGAGGCCCAATTAGCTAATCCAAGTTGTTTGTGATAAAACTGTGTTTCTTTGACAAATAAGAAGGCCAGATTTCCACGTAAAAATAGTTAGGTATAACAGTGTTGTTCAGGCACACTATCTAAGATAAGAAAATAAATAGTGATTGTTCATTTAGTGACACATGACTGACAGCTGTGGGCCTAAGTTTCTGAAATAGCATGTTACAAGAGTATACGGTTACTTACAACATAAGTAAGTAAATGCAAGGTCGTGGTGGAAGGGTATTAAGCTTGGTGCTCAACATGTACGTGAGTAAGGTGTTAATGTTAATGAAAGGTCAACTGAACAAACACCGTCTCGTCTAATCCAAAGACCACTGACAACATCTGTTACTAGCCGGGCTACTCGACTCCATTTTTTGTCAGCCACACAGCGGTACAGATTGTTGATGATGCTCAGATAGAGAATGAACTCCAGGGGATGGCAAATGCTGCATTAAGTGGCCTTTTCTCCTCTTCCTCCACTTTAACGTCACACAGAGCAAAATCCTCAGTGGTGGCACCTCATTTACCCTTGATTTCCCCCACATTACAAATTTCCAAACGCCCAACTGACTGTGGGGAACCACAGATGGGCCATTCTGGGGAGCTGTTCACACATTCCATTCCATGGGCATAAGAGGTCTAGTCCATAGAATCACAGAATCCAGAGGAGGAAAGCCTCTGCGCCGATGACCCAAATTTTTTACTGTTGGATCTGGGGCCGGACGAAGTATCATCTGATCAGAATCTAGACCCTTGCAACCAGACATTAACCACCAAGGGTGGAGGTGATCCTGATGAGACTCAGATACCAGAGCCGCATGTGGATTGTTCTGTGGTGTCAGGGCAGGAAGAGAATGAGCGTGACTCTCAGGGTGAGGAGTGTGAAAACATAGATGACGATTATTATAGAGGATGACGATGAGGTTGTAGATCCCACTTGGCGTGAACCCAGAGGTAAGCAGATGAGTATCTAAGCAGAAAAGATGTACACGAGGAGAAAGATGAGGTTACATTGTGGCTTCCCACATAGACACGAAGTGATGCAACCACGACAAGCACTGCAGTTCACAGGGGTGGCAAGAGTTGCCTGTCTTGGGCCTTTTTTGAGACCGCAAAGACTGACACACATGGTATCTGACAAATTTGCAAAAGAATGCAAAAATTGCAATAATTTGACAACTACATACATGAACCAGCACATGTGGTCAACATGCCTTACTGTGGGAATCTAATTGCGTTAAAATGTGGACTAGTGTGCCTCGCCAACCACCTGCCGTCCCATCAACCTTATCTGCTGCTTCTTCCTCCTCAGTCACCATGCCAAGTTTTCTCACACAGGTCTCGACTTGATTACCCCTACAGTCGGGCTGAGTGAGGGCCTGTCAGCTGTTATGGAAGTGGACATGTTGCTTTTGTGTCACCTAGCACAACACATTTTTCTCAACCCACTATAACATCTCAGCCTTCACCTCACCCACAGTCCAACAGTTTGTCCTGTTCTCCGTACTCCATCCTCTCTCAGCACAGCAGCCAGCCCTAGGTCTCACAGTTGTGGTCACATAAAAGAATGTTTCCCCCTACATATGCCAAAGCTAAGAGCTTGAACTTAACCAACTCCAATCTGTTGGCCACAGAAATGCAGCCTTTCTGCCTGATGGGCACAGACGGTTTCAGAAAGTTGATGACCGTTTCAGTCCCCGAGTACCAGTTTCCAAGTTGCCATTACTTCATTAAGAAAGCTGTGCCTGAGCTACACCAGCATGTCACCGACAACATCACCCATTCCCTGAAAGAATCCGTCTGCAAGGGTGTATTTCACCACTGACACCTGGGCAAGCAATCATGGGCACTGGGTGAATGGTGGCTGTGGGGGCAGGTGGCAAAGGGGCTGCTCCACAAGTCTCTGAATCCCCAAGGCTTGCAGGACAAACCTCTGTATCTCACACTGATTCAACCTCCTCTAGAGCCTCTACCTGAGCGCTCAACCTTACCCTTAATCTGAGACGCGTTCCAACAGTGCAGATGGAATCAACCCCACCTCCGTATTGCACAGCCACAGCTCACGACAATCAGTCAGTGTTCAAATTAATATAACTTGGAGATCGCAGTCACACACCTCTATCTGTATCTATCTATGCAATATATATATATATATATATATATATACATACATATATGTGTGTCACTGACACACTTTTTTTCTCTCTTTTTTTGAGATACAAATTTGATTCAAGATCATGCTGACCTAACAGGGGTGTGGTGCTAACCTCATTTGATTGAGGCATGCCCCTGTCATATGTGTTAGCAACCACTAGTCTATAAAGACAAACCTTTTTCTTCCAAATAAGAAAAATTTGAAATGCATAATATACCTAATGACAGCCTTTGCCATCCGAAAGCGCCAAAAAGGGAAATACATTTTTTTTTCAATACTACATTCACAAGCAAACCTTGCATCAAGGTTGGTTTAGTTCCCACCATTGTGTTGCAGAGCGGAGGATCACAAAGATTGGATCCATCACACGGTCCTTTTGAATGAATATACAAGACATCCAAAGGGTGAGTGCAATAATCAAAACCGATCACGGCAGATATCATTATACACCTGCACTTAGATTTTGCGTCCCTTGTCTCATCTTTTATTCCCTCCAATACCCCTGTGATTGATGAAGCTTATCATAGAACAGGAAGAACATGCCTTAAAGGATGTTAACAAGGAAATAGAGGATTTGAGATTGGAAATGAAGGACTATTCCACATCACAAGAGTATGAAATTCTTAATAAATCCATGATGGAGAAAATGTCCCATATGGAAGAAAAATTTATGTCAACTAAAAGATACAAATTTGAGAGAGATAGGGAGGATTATGCAAAGAATGAAGTATATTTTTGGAATTCGAATAGATTCTCCTCAAAACCAATTTTAAAAAAGGTCAAAGACACACTCATGGGAATAAAAATGTTTCTAAAAATGTCAGTTTTCACGATACTGACTTCTCTTTGGAAAACATTGATTTTTGCACATCAGAAGAGGGATCTGATTATTCTATGGAATATCCATTACCAAGTGTAACTAGATGCAATACGATATACAATAGAGGGCCCAATAAAGAATTGCAACAAGACTCCATTTCAAAAAACGTAAAGGGAGGAGGAGAGGGGGCAAGAAACATAAAAGACTTCACAAAGAAATCTATCAAACAAAGGAACACTTGACTACACCAGTTATAAATCTTTCAAGTTATATCATCACTGACAGTCAGAACCAAATCATCTCTAAGGGACTATCTTTTAGGCTAGGGTCACATTGCGTTAGCGCTATGCGCTAAACGGACTGCCCTACAGACTGCGCTAATGCAATGTCCTAAAAGAGATCGCATTAGCCTATCCCGCTAGCGCAGATCCCGATCTGCGATAGCGAGGAACGGACCGCGAACGCTGCTTGCAGCGTTTGCGGTCCATCACTCAAATGACGGCACATCGCTAGCGCACGCCCAATGTGGGCGTGCACTAGCGATGCGTTCGCCATTACAATCAATGGCGGCGTTAACGGACTACGTTACACCGCGTTATGCCGCGGTGTAACGTAGTCCGTTAAATGTACCGCCATAACGCAGTGTGACCCCAGCCCCACAAATGAACTTTATGTTTACAAAACTTTATTGCATGAAAAGAAGCTGCGGAGACACCATCACGTGTTTCTCGACGCAAGCAGTGAATAGCCAGGCCTTTCCCTGGTAAGGAAAAACCATGGGAAGGGCAGCATCCTATGAAGGAAAGCCACCTATGCCAAGCATGGTATCCATCCACAGACAGCTGTTTCGGGGTATTTGCCCCTCATCAGTGTGGAGTAGGAATCTGGCTATTAGGAGCAGTGCCTAGTAAAAAGGCTATAAAGGCACAGATGATTGGCCTCGGGGAGACCAAAACATCCAACACCGCGGAGACACCATCACGTGTTTCTCAACGCAGTGATTCCAGAACACTGCCCCCATCCCTTATGGGAAATATGCAGATGCATGAAAAGAAGCTGCGGAGACACCATCATGTGTTTCTCGACGCAAGCAGTGAATAGCCAGGCCTTTCCCCGGGAAGGAACAACCACGGGAAGGGCAGCATCCTATGAAGGAAAGCCACCTATGCCAAGCATGGTATCCATCCACAGACAGCTGTTTTGGGGTTTTTGCCCCTCATCAGTGTGGAGTAGGAATCTGGCTATTAGGAGCAGTGCCTAGTAAAAAGGCTATAAAGGCACAGATGATTGGCCTCGGGGAGACCAAAACATCCAACACCGCGGAGACACCATCACGTGTTTCTCAACGCAGTGATTCCAGAACACTGCCCCCATCCCTTATGGGAAATATGCAGATGCATGAAAAGAAGCTGCGGAGACACCATCACGTGTTTCTCGACGCAAGCAGTGAATAGCCAGGCCTTTCCCCAGGAAGGAACAACCACGGGAAGGGCAGCATCCTATGAAGGAAAGCCACCTATGCCAAGCATGGTATCCATCCACAGACAGCTGTTTCGGGCAAAAACCCCGAAACAGCTGTCTGTGGATGGATACCATGCTTGGCATAGGTGGCTTTCCTTCATAGGATGCTGCCCTTCCCGTGGTTGTTCCTTCCCGGGGAAAGGCCTGGCTATTCACTGCTTGCGTCGAGAAACACGTGATGGTGTCTCCGCAGCTTCTTTTCATGCATCTGCATATTTCCCAGTTGAGAAACACGTGATGGTGTCTCCGCGGTGTTGGATGTTTTGGTCTCCCCGAGGCCAATCATCTGTGCCTTTATAGCCTTTTTACTAAGCACTGCTCCTAATAGCCAGATTCCTACTCCACACTGATGAGGGGCAAAAACCCTGAAACAGCTGTCTGTGCATGGATACCATGCTTGGCATAGGTGGCTTTCCTTCATAGGATGCTGCCCTTCCCGTGGTTGTTCCTTCCCGGGGAAAGGCCTGGCTATTCACTGCTTGCGTCGAGAAACACGTGATGGTGTCTCCGCAGCTTCTTTTCATGCATCTGCATATTTCCCATAAGGGATGGGGGCAGTGTTCTGGAATCACTGCATTGAGAAACACGTGATGGTGTCTCCGCGGTGTTGGATGTTTTGGTCTCCCCGAGGCCAATCATCTGTGCCTTTATAGCCTTTTTACTAGGCACTGCTCCTAATAGCCAGATTCCTACTCCACACTGATGAGGGGCAAAAACCCCAAAACAGCTGTCTATGGATGGATACCATGCTTGGCATAGGTGGCTTTCCTTCATAGGATGCTGCCCTTCCCGTGGTTGTTCCTTCCCAGGGAAAGGCCTGGCTATTCACTGCTTGCGTCGAGAAACACGTGATGGTGTCTCCGCAGCTTCTTTTCATGCATCTGCATACTTCCCATAAGGGATGGGGGCAGTGTTCTGGAATCACTGCGTTGAGAAACACGTGATGGTGTCTCCGCAGTGTTGGATGTTTTGGTCTCCCCGAGGCCAATCATCTGTGCCTTTATATACAAAACTTTATTGGACATAAATAAATTAGTGAGAAATCTTATGAATGAATCTTTTACTTTGAGGAGCAACATTCCATCCTGACCTTCCAATATCCAATATTACAAAATAACGTCAATAAAAATTCCCAATTTAAAGTAAAAAATCCATAGTTTTATCCACTACAGTCTCGCCCCTCGGTCCTAGATGACTTCCAAAAAATTATGGAAAGAGAGCTTTATTCACTGATAGAAAATACAAGGAATGAAACCCTTACCTCCAATTTGACACGGGGAGAAAAAAAGAGCTTTGGATGAACTTTCCTCTAACAAGAACTTAATAATTAGAAAAGCATATAAAGGGGGAGCAGTGATTTTGTTAAATGCTGGTTTGTATGAAAAACTAAATCTAGAGATGTTATTGGATGATTTAATATATCAAGAATTATGCTCAGACCCTACTAATACATTTTATGATAAATTAAAGAAATTAGTTGAGGAAGGGGTTAACATGGGAACCATTACAGAAAATCTTGCTCAGGATCTAATAGTCCATTTCCCATAATACCCATCCTCCATTCCTTTCCTAAAATTTATAAACCAAAGTTTCCTCCTCCCTTGCGTCCTATTGTCGCGGGAGTAGGAAACTTAAGCTCATGGATCGGTTTATATTTACAACCTTTAGATAAAAATGCCCCAGGGTATCTGAGAGACACAAAACATGTTATTTCTTCTTTGGATGGTACAATTTGGTGTACACATTGTCGGTGGCTTTCATGTAACGTTATCAGTCTTTATCCTAGTATCCCCCTTTCCTTGGCATTAAAAGCTTTAACGTCATTTCTGAAAATTCATAGTGATTATACCTTAATAATTAAAGAATTTATTTTAAATGGCAACAGATTTTCTCTTAACACGTAGTTATTTTTCCTTTAATCAGAAATTCTATTTACAAAAGCAAGGAGTTCCGATGGGTGCAGGTTTTCACCAGCCATTGCAAACATCTACGAGGGGCGATCCAAAAGTAATGATAATCGGTTATTTCTATTGCACACAGAAATTAAAATAAAATGTTTTCTTCTCTCTTAGGTACCCACTAGTCCAGGAAAAAAAAAATTACTTAAATAGACCACGATTCCCGGGAGCTACATTCATTTGAATATGAACTGCCGAGGAGTGAACATCAAAATGGAAAAAAACGAGCTCAGAGCTGTCATCAAATACCTCTGCTTGAAAAAAATGACTACCAAAGACATACACAGCGACTTGGTGGAAACATTGGGGGACTCTTCTCCTCCATATTCCACAGTTACACGCTGGGCCAAGGAATTTAAGCTGGGAAGAACATCGACGGAAAATGAACATCGTGAAGGACGCCCATCCACGTCCCTCAATGAAGAAAACGTGAAGAACCGCTGTTGGGGATTTTTTTGAGGGTCAAGATCAAGAATTTTTTTCGAAGGGATTTCTAAGTTTAGAAAAGAGATGGACTAAATGTATAGACATGTTAGGAGACTATGTAGAAAAATAAATTTATTTTTTTACTATATTCATTGTGTTTAGTATTGATTATCATTACTTTTGGATCGCCCCTCGTATATGGCTGTTTGGGAAGAGCAATACATTTTCGCGGCTGCGGCTGAACTTCGATCCCATGTAAACTAGAAGCTTGGGATGATAGATGGCAAATGAGCTTTAATGGGGATAAATGTAAGGTCACGCACTTGGGTAGAAGTAATAAGATGTATAATTATGTGCTTAATTGTAAAACACTGGGCAAAACCGTCAATGAAAAAGACCTGCGTGTATTTGTGGATGACAAACTCATATTCATTGGCCAGTATCAGGCAGCTGCTACTAAGGCACATAAAATAATGGGATGCATGAAAAGAGGCATAGATGCACATGAGGAGAACATAATTTTACCTCTATACAAGTCACTAGTTCGACCACACTTAGAATACAGTTCTGGTCTCCGGTGTATAAGAAAGACATAGCTGAACTGGAGCGGGTGCAGAGTAGAGCGACCAAGGTTATTAGAGGACTGGGGGGTCTGCAATACCAAGATAGGTTATTACACTTGGGGCTATTTAGTTTGGAAAAACGAAGACTAAGGGGTGATCTTATTACAATGTATAAATATATGAGGGGACAGTACAAAGACTTTTGTGATGATCTTTTTACTCGTAGACCTGAGATGGGGACAAGGGGGCATCATCTACATCTGGAGGAAAGAAGGTTTAAGCATAATAACAGACGCGGATTCTTTACTGGAAGAGCAGTGAGACTATGGAACTCTCTGCTATATGATGTTGTAATGAGTGATTCATTACTGAAATTTAAGAGAGGACTGGATGCCGTTCTTGAAAAGCATAATGTTACAAGTTATATATACTAGATTCCTTGATAGGGTGTTGATCCAGGGAACTAGTCTGATTGCCGTATGTGGAGTCGGGAAGGAATTTTTTTCCCCAATGTGGAGCTTACTGTTTGCCACATGGTTTTTTTTTGCCTTCCTCTGGATCAACATGTTAGGGCATGTTGGGTTAGGCTATGGGTTGAACTAGATGGACTTAAAGTCTTCCTTCAACCTCAAAAACTATGTTACTATGTTGCTATGCCAGGTGGTATGGTGTTATGATCCGGTGACCTTGGAGCAGCATGAAAACTTTCACTGGAGTAGGTGGTAACTATACTGACCGCAAATCCTGATCTTAACACCGCAACTAGAAGTAGCCGTGGGGTGTAACTAACAAACCCTAGACACCTCGTCACAGCCGGAGGACTAAATACCCCTATAGATGGAAATAGGAATACTACCTTGCCTCAGAGCAGAACCCCAAACGATAGGCAGCCCCCCACATGTTCGGTCACATGCTCAGGTGCTGCAGTACATTCCATTGGTCCTTCTGGAAGGTCCTGAAAGGGCAAAACATGCTCAGGTACTGCAGCACTTTCCATTGGTCCTTCTGGAAGGTCCTGAAAGGGCAAAAACTTCAGTAGCAGCTTCCTGTGCTGCAACTATATAAACTGCGCATGACCGCACAGCCATGCGCTAGTATTGTCTTATGCTTTGTGCTTTGCGCCAGTGTGGTCACATGTATGTGTGTTCAGGGACCCGGCTGAAATAAGCCCCTAGAATGCTGGCTCCTCCGGCGAGGAGATTGAGTCTGAGTGTATTCAGGGACCCGGCTGAAATAAGCCCCTAGAATGCTGGCTCCTCCGGCGAGGAGTTTTGTGTGTTTGTGTGACCACTGACTGCTCTCTGTTTGGGCAGTTAGCCTGTGCCTCTGTGGAGTCTAACAGGGCACAGTGCTTTCCTTTCACGGCTACTCAGTGAATTAACTGAGTTAGTCTATACCGCCATATAGCTCCGCCGTTTGCTAGCAGCAGGTACTCCTGCACGGTGGACCCCGGGCTGCGAACGCACCAATATCAATAAACATCTCTATTTACTCGGTGCGTTCCGCTAGCCCTAACAGAATACTAGCGACAGGGTCTGGCTAGTAAATGGCGGACATTCAGCAATCTTTGCGGTATATCCAGCAGCTGGAGGGTAGGTTGGCGGCTCTCGAGAGCTCAACCTCAGCTGTGGATGTTATCGCAGTTGCTGTACAGGCTGCTAGCGTGGCTGCAGCAACCTTGTCCACTGCCACCCCTGTTCCGACGTTATCTCGCCTCCCGCTGCCAGAAAAATTTTCTGGAAATAGCAAAACTTGTAGGGGATTCGTGAGTCAGTGCTCTATTCACCTCGAGCTCCTGGCTGCACGTTTTCCTACAGAGCGGGCTAAGGTGGGATTTATTGTGTCTCTTTTGTCGGACAGGGCGTTGGAGTGGGCTACGCCGCTGTGGGAGCGTGGTGATCATGTGGTGCAGAGTGCTCCGTTGTTCCTGAGCACTCTGGAAAAGGTCTTTTTAGGACCTCAAGTCACCCATGACACAGCGCTCCAACTACTGGCATTAACTCAGGGTGAGTCCTTGGTCAGCCAATTTTCCCTCCGCTTCCGTACTTTAGCTTCCGAGCTGGAGTGGTCGGATAAAGCCCTTATCCCCATATTTTGGAGGGGCCTGGCTGACCACATTAAGGACGCTCTGGCCACTAGGGAGATTCCTGCCACACTGGAGGAGTTAATAACTGTCTCTACTCGTATCGACCTCCGTTTTAACGAGCGGAGGTTGGAGCGAGCCCAGTGTAGGCAGAGGTTTCGGCTGGCTCCCACCTTCGCCAAACCTTTGGAATCTCCAGTCCAGGCATCCGAGTCACATGAGGCCTTAGAGGTGACACGAGTGGGATCCAAGTCTCAGTCTGCCCGTGCACATAAGGTCCGTCATGTTTGCCAGCAGTCAGGACACCTTGCCTCCAAGGGTCCTCAGCGGTCGGGGAAACGTCAGTGTCTAGTGGCAGTTGGAGGAGGTACACTAGACACGGCGACGTTTGCCTCAAAGTTGTCCTTCAAGGGGACAATTACCATAGGCCCATCCACTCTTATGGTCGAGCTATGCGTGGATTCTGGGGCAGAGGGTAACTTTATGTCTTCCGCTTTTGCCCAGAGTCACGCAATACCCTTGGTGATGCTCGCCAAGCCGGTAACCGTTCGAGTGGTAAATGGGTCAACACTACCTTCACAGATTTCCCACCAAACCATTCCTTTCACGCTATCTGTGTCTCCATCACATCAGGAGATAATCTCCCTATTAGTCATTCCTGAGGGAATTGATGAGGTCCTGTTGGGGATACCATGGCTTCGCTACCATTCTCCTCATATTGAGTGGTCCTCTGGGAGAATTTTGGGATGGAGTAAATCTTGCGAGGGTAGATGTCTGAGGGAGTGCGTTCAGGTTGCTACTACACAGGTACCCGCAGATCTTTCCTCTCTCCCCAAGCACTATTGGCCCTATGCAGACGTGTTCTCCAAAAGAGCTGCGGAGACCCTTCCGCCTCACCGCCCCTATGACTGTCCTATTGACCTCTTGCCTGGTGCTGAGCCTCCCCGGGGTCGAGTCTATCCGTTATCTCTCCCGGAGACGGAGGCAATGTCCCAGTACATCCAGGAGAATCTGGCAAGAGGATTCATTAGGAAGTCAGTGTCACCGGCAGGGGCAGGGTTCTTCTTCGTACAGAAGAAGACTGGAGACTTACGTCCATGCATAGACTACAGGGGTCTTAACGCCATCACCGTTAAGAACAAGTACCCACTACCCCTGATATCTGAGCTGTTTGATAGGCTACGGGGAGCGAGGGTATTTACAAAGTTAGATCTGCGGGGTGCTTACAACCTGATTCGCCTCCGTGAGGGGGATGAATGGAAGACAGCTTTTAACACCAGGGATGGGCACTATGAATATCTGGTGATGCCCTTCGGGCTCTGTAATGCCCCAGCCGTTTTCCAAGACTTTGTGAACGACATCTTCCGGGATATGCTCACCACCTCGGTCGTAGTCTATCTGGATGATATTCTCATCTTCTCTCCAGATATTGACTCCCATCGGAGAGATGTTCGCAAAGTCTTTGACCTCTTACGGGCAAACTCCCTCTACGCCAAGTTGGAGAAGTGTGTGTTTGAGCAGGAGTCCTTGCCTTTCCTTGGTTATATCATCTCTGCCCAGGGTTTGGCTATGGATCCTGCCAAACTACAGGCTGTAATGGACTGGCAGGAACCCGATTCTCTTAAAGCGGTGCAGCGCTTTATGGGGTTCATTAATTACTATCGCCAGTTCATTCCACACTTCTCAACTTTGGTAGCTCCCTTGGTTGCCCTCACCAAGAAGGGAGCAAATCCCAAGTTGTGGTCAGAGGAGGTCTCCAAAGCCTTTCTCTCGATCAAGTCACACTTCGCTAGCGCTCCCATCCTACATCGCCCCGATGTTGATAAGCCATTTATCTTGGAGGTGGATGCCTCATCCGTTGGTGCTGGAGCAGTCCTTTTCCAAAAGGATGCTCAAGGTCGGAAGCATCCTTGCTTCTTCTTCTCCAAGACCTTCACACCAGCGGAGAGGAATTATTCCATCGGGGACAGGGAGTTGCTGGCCATGAAGTTGGCTTTTTGGGAGTGGAGACATCTCTTGGAGGGAGCTCGCTTTCCCTTCCAAGTCTTCACTGACCACAAGAACTTGGTGTATCTGCAAACGGCCCAGCGGCTGAATTCTCGCCAGGCTAGATGGTCCCTGTTCTTCTCCCGGTTCCATTTTACTCTCCATTTCCTCTCCGGGGAGAAGAACGTTCGTGCTGACGCTCTCTCCCGCTCCGTGGTGTCATCGGAGGAGGAGGAGGAGCCTCGGCTATTGTCCCTTCTGAGAGCCTGAGAACTGTAGCTCCGGTTTCGCTAGAGTCTGTGCCCCCGGGCAAGACTTTCGTACCAGCTAACTTGTGACCGGAGGTTCTCTCTTGGGCTCACTCCTCCAGAGTGGGTGGCCATTTTGGGACCAAGAGGACATTTGAGCTTCTGGCGAGAACATACTGGTGGCCGCATATGGCCCGAGATGTCAAGGACTATATTCAGGCGTGCGTTTCTTGCGCCCAGAATCGGTCTTCTCGGCAACGGCCTGCTGGGTTGCTTTACCCTCTACCGGTGGCAGACAGGCCCTGGGAGATGGTCGGGATGGACTTTGTGGTGGGTCTACCCAAGTCGCGTGGCTGCTCCATTATTTGGGTTGTCACCGACCATTTCTCCAAGATGGTGCATTTGGTGCCGCTTCCTCGGTTACCCTCAGCACGGGCCTTGGCAGTGTTGTTCATTAAACACGTTTTCCGTTTGCATGGTATGCCTGATAAGATTGTCAGTGATCGGGGTCCCCAGTTCGCATCTCGGTTTTGGAGAGAGCTCTGCCGTTTACTCAGCATAGAGTTAAACCTCTCCTCTGCATACCATCCCGAGACGAATGGGTTGGTGGAGAGAACCAACCAGACTCTGGTGACATATTTGCGACATTTCGTCTCTGCTAGGCAGAATGACTGGGCATCTTTGCTACCTTGGGCAGAATTTGCCCTGAACAACGCCGTAGCGGATTCCACTGGTCAAACTCCTTTTCTCCTTAATTACGGCCAGCATCCGCGTGTCCCTGTGCCCATGCCCGTGTCATCCACCGATTCTAGGGTGGTAGACTGGGCGGTGGAGGCACGTGACATCTGGGACCGCACACAGGATGCCATCCGGGCCTCCAAGGAGAGAATGAGGGTTTCGGCTGATACACACCGGCGCCCCACTCCGGTCTTTGCTCCTGGCGAATTAGTGTGGCTCTCCGCCCGTAACATCAGGCTGCGAGTTGAGTCCACTAAGTTTGCTCCTCGCTACATTGGCCCGTTTAAGGTTCTGGAACAGGTCAACCCTGTGGTCTACCGTTTGGCTATTCCTCCACGCCTTGGTATCACCGATACTTTCCATGTTTCCCTCTTAAAGCCCGTTCATTTGTCCTGGTTTTCCGAGTCATCTGCTGGGACATCGGGTTCATCCACGGATGAGTTTGAGGTGAATGCTATTGTGGGGTGCAAGGTGGTACGTGGCAAGAAATTTTATCTGCTGGACTGGAAGGGTCACGGCCCAGAGGATAGAACCTGGGAGCCTGTGGAGCACATTCGGGCTCCGCTGCTTATCGCAGCTTTTGAGTGTAGTGAGACTCAAGGAGGGGGGGGGCCCTAGGAGGGGGGGGTAATGTTAGGAGTCGAGTTTCCTCTGCTGCACAGGGGGAATCTCGATCCGTGTCTGCTGCGGTCTCCCATTCGGTATCGGCCGCAGTGGGCTCTGCTCAGTGGAGACGTCGCTCCCAGCGTCTCGCTGGGGCTGATTCGGTGCATAGGGTCACTACTGCCTTATCTGGCTTTCCTATGGTACCCTGCACTGATCTGCGGCGAGCGAGCCTCTCTGGGACTAAGTCCTTGTTTACTCACACTGAGCATGCCCAGGGCAGGGTCTCCCATTGGAGGTCGAGGGCCACATGTTCGGTCACATGCTCAGGTGCTGCAGTACATTCCATTGGTCCTTCTGGAAGGTCCTGAAAGGGCAAAACATGCTCAGGTACTGCAGCACTTTCCATTGGTCCTTCTGGAAGGTCCTGAAAGGGCAAAAACTTCAGTAGCAGCTTCCTGTGCTGCAACTATATAAACTGCGCATGACCGCACAGCCATGCGCTAGTATTGTCTTATGTTTTGTGCTTTGCGCCAGTGTGGTCACATGTATGTGTGTTCAGGGACCCGGCTGAAATAAGCCCCTAGAATGCTGGCTCCTCCGGCGAGGAGATTGAGTCTGAGTGTATTCAGGGACCCGGCTGAAATAAGCCCCTAGAATGCTGGCTCCTCCGGCGAGGAGTTTTGTGTGTTTGTGTGACCACTGACTGCTCTCTGTTTGGGCAGTTAGCCTGTGCCTCTGTGGAGTCTAACAGGGCACAGTGCTTTCCTTTCACGGCTACTCAGTGAATTAACTGAGTTAGTCTATACCGCCATATAGCTCCGCCGTTTGCTAGCAGCAGGTACTCCTGCACGGTGGACCCCGGGCTGCGAACGCACCAATATCAATAAACATCTCTATTTACTCGGTGCGTTCCGCTAGCCCTAACAGCAGATACACCTGTCCAGGACTGCAGCCCAGAGACAACTGCATTACCACCTACAACCACCGGAGGGAGCCCAAAAGCAGAATTCACAACAGTACCCCCCCCCTTGAGGAGGGGTCACCGAACCCTCACCAGAGCCCCCAGGCCGATCAGGATGAGCCAGATGAAAGGCACGAACCAAATCAGCGGCATTGACATCAGAGGCAAAAACCCAAGAATTATCCTCCTGGCTCCTTAGTTCCCACTCGTGACACTTCTATGGCCTCATGTGACTCAGGAGCCTGGACTGGAGATTCCAAACGTTTGGCGAAGGTGGGAGCCTGCCGAAACCTCTGCCTACACTGGGCTCGCTCTAACCTCCGCTCGTGAAAACTGAGGTCAATACGAGTGGACACAGCTATTAACTCCTCCAGTGTGGCGGGAATCTCCCTAGTGGCCAGGGCGTCCTTCACGTGGTCAGCCAGCCCCCTCCAAAATATTGGAATTAGGGCTTTATCCGACCACTCCAGCTCAGATGCTAGGGTGCAGAAGTGGACGGCAAAATGGTTGACCAAGGACGAGCCCTGAGTCAATGCCAACAGTTGGAGCGCCGTATCATGGGTGACACGAAGTCCTAAAAAGAACTGTTTCAGAGTGCTCAGTTAAAACGGAGCACTCTGCACCACATGATCGCCACGCTCCCACAGCGGCGTAGCCCACTCTAACACCCTGTCCGACAGGAGAGACACTATAAACCCCACATTTGTCCGCTCTGCAAGGAAACAAGAGGCCAGAAGCTCGAGATGTATAGAGCACTGACTCACGAAACCCCTACAGGACTTACTATCACCAGAAAATTTTTCTAGCAGCGGGAGGCGTGATAGAGTCGGTACAGGGGTGGCAGTGGACAAGGTTGATGCAGCCACGCTAGCAGCTTGAACAGCAACTGCGGTTACATGCACAGCTGAGGTTGTGCGCTTGAGAGCCGCCAACCTACCCTCTAGCTGCTGGATGTACTGCAAGGTTTGCTGTTTGTCCGTCATTAGTAGCCAGACCCTGGCGCTAGTGTAATGTTAGGGCTAGCGGAACGCACCAAATAATAAGATAGGTAGAATAAGGTGCGTTCGCAGCCCGGGGTCCACTGTGCAGAGATGGAACCTGCTGCCAAGTAATGACGGACTATATGGCGGGGTACAATGTGAATACACACGGGTTAACTTCACCCTGTGTGAAGGAAGCGAACCCTGTTAAATCACAGGGCCGTGGTACCGCACACAAGAGCACAAGCAAGGAGTTTCTGAGCTCAGTCCAAAGACTTGGGATCTGAGTCTGTGAAGACTACTTGCGGTCGACACCGCAACTGGGGTGTCAGCATAACCAAAATAATAACAAAGGAATGCACGAGAGTGTGTGCGGTGCCGCACGCCACTAACCAACCAGGCTTGGGTCAGGAAAGCGCTGTGAAAGCACACGGCGCCGCACTGGCGGACACAGCAACTAGACAATGTATTAGTGTGTAACGTGCTGTTGGATAAGTCGGGCGCTAGATAGCAAACATACACCTTCCGCGAACAGTCATCCAATAGGGAGGGTTATTTAAAGAGCGACTTTCTCTCACAACACACACATGTTTACAAATGTACACTAGCGCATGGCCGTGCGGCCATGCGAGCCTTAAATAGCTGCAGCACGTACAGGACCCTTCAAAGAAGGACCAATGGAATTGCTGCAGTACCAGAGCATGTGACCCTAGATCTCCACTGAGAGATCTTGCCCTGGGCATGCTCAGTGTGCAAAGCAGAACTTAGTCCAAATACCTGCAGGACCTTCCATGAGAAGGACCAATGGAAGTCGCTGCAGTACCTGAGCATGTGACCCTAGATCTCCACTGATCTTGCCCTGGGCATGCTCAGTGTGTGCAAAGTAGGACTTAGTCCCAGAAGCGTCTGCTCGCCGCTGCCCAGCACTGGCTTCAATGGCAGAAGGTGGAAAAGCAGCAGTAACCCTATGCACAGAGTGAGACTGAGCAAGACGCTGGGACTGACGTCTGCACTGAGCAGACTCCACTGCGGCTGGAGAAGAATGGGAGACCGCAGCAGAGATGTTTCGAGATTCCCCCTGTGCAGAGGCGGGAACTCGACACCTAACATCACTTTTTTTGGAATTTGTGATGAACAGAAAAAAACAACAATTCTTTATTTTTTAAGACCATTCACAATTCAGTATGATTGACATGCTAACTATTCTGGGAGTAATAAAATTTAAGAAAATATCAAAAATTGGCTCTTAGTTCTGTGAGGCCGTCAAATCAATTTATAAATACCCGATATCTAGGATGTCCGTAAATAACACATTATCTAGGCCCTTCAAAATCCAACGGGGAACGCGTCAGGGCTGCCCTTTGTCTCCCCTGTTGTTTAATTTAGCGCTAGATCCACTCCTGAGAACTCTGCAGAATTAGGCGACTTTTGAAGGGGTAAAAGTAGGTGCTGCATCTATAAAGATCTCAGCTTTTGCTGACTACATTCTTTTATTCATTGCCAACCCAGCTCAGGCAATTCCAGACATCATGAATATTTTAGAGAAATTCAGCAAATGCTCTGGCTTTAAGGTCAACTTTGGCAAATCTGAGGCCCTGGCAGTTTTCAAGACTGGGAGGTTGCGTGAGCCCTTGTTCCCATTTCACTGGAGCCAGGAATCTATTAAATATTTGGGGATACGGTTACCAGCGGATCCGTCCATTTTATATAGTCAATTATAAACCACTAGTTTCCTCAATAATTAGTCTCCTTCATTCGTGGAAGCATTTTACATTATCATTCTCCGGTAGATGTCATTTGATTAAGATGATAGTGTTTCCTAAACTGCTGTATGCCTTTCAGACTCTGCCCCTTCTCCTGTCTAGAACAGAAGTCTGCTAAATTCAAATTTTCGTAAATTTATTTGGGGGATTGGAGGTAGAACGCGCATAGGCCTGTAAAACTGCAGGCAACAAGGGCAGAGGGCAGAATTAATTTCCCTGACATAGGAAGGTATAACCTGGCAGCTAACTTTAGATATGCCATTGATTGGATAAAGGGCATCTCTCATTTCGCTAATGTTGGCCTGGAACAACAACAAATCTGTCCACATATCTCGTTGTCGGCATTGTTGCATCTGAGTGGGGAGGGTCTTCCGGCGGAGATTCAGGAACACCCATCATTGTCGCAAACGATACTGACTTGGAAACGCTGTAGAAGGCTTTGTAAACTACGTGCTGGTCTGTCCCCATACCAACCATTCCTCGGTAATCCTGGATTTTTGAGGGGTACTGCACCATCCTTTTATAAACACCTGGCCGTTCAGGGATGCAAGCAAGTAATAGATCTGCTGGACCTTAATTTTTCTGTGTTTTCTTTTGAAACAGCCTCGCTGCGTTTCCCATTATTTGGTAACAATCCGTTCCTATTCCTTCAAGCACGCAGCCTAGTACAAAAGTGCTTATCGACCGGAGGGGTGGGGGAGGGGAGGATCAACCTGGACGGCTTTATTAGAAATGCAAGATCTCAACCGGCCTCTATAAGTAGCATTTACTCAGTGTTACGCAAAAAATGGTCATTGGAAGGGAAAACTACTGGATTAGCAAAATGGTCAAAAGACCTCCCAGGCTTAGGGGTAGAGGATCTCCTTGATGCTACTACAGCGCAAAAACAAATTAGTGTCATATAGTAGCTACACTGACATGGCTCTTAATTTGACATAAGGCCTACATCTCACCTAATTTGCAGTCTAGGATGTCTCCTACTATTTACTTGTGTTCCAAATGCAAATCACGCAACACTGATATATATCACCACTTATGGAGTTCTTCGAAGATTCAGGAGTTATGGGGCACCGTCCATGATGAGCTGCAGAGACTGGGTGGGATCAGTTTCACGCTTACACCACAATGGGCCATTTTTAACATCTTAGAAGAGGCTCATCACAAATTGCCCAAACATATCAAAGCAACACTTATGATATGGGCTTAGGCAACCAGGAAAAGCATATTGCAACAATGGTTGAGCCCAACGATCCCACCACTCTCTCTTATCCATACTAAGATTATGTTCCTATTCAGAATGGAGTGGATGGATGCATTGACCAATAAGGAAAAGATGTCCGGTAAATTCCTGACTACATGGTCTCTCTTTATTCCGTCTCTTCCTCTAGAGACTAGGGAAAAGCTGAGAGCTCAATTTGAAAACACCCAATGGTATTTAATACAGCGGATAGGTGGCCACACACCAATTTCATAACATATCTCGAATGTTGTGTGCACGCAGAGAAAAGGTTTTTGGGGAGGGTATGCGGAGGGACAAAGGTTATGAAAATTTGTTATTACTGTCCATTTGCCTTGTTTACTTTTAAACATTTAATAAACAGAATTACAAAAAAAAAAAAGAAAATATCAAATTTGTTACATTTTTGTTTTACTACTCCTGAATAGTGATGAGCGAGTGTACTCGTTGCTCGGGTTTTCCCGAGCACGCTTGGGTGACTTCCGAGTATTTATGACTGCTCAGAGATTTAGTTTTCATCGTGGCAGCTGAATGATTTACAGCTATTAGCCAGGCTGAGTACATGTGGGGGTTGCCTGGTTGCTAGGGAATCCCCACATGTAATCAAGCTCCCTAGTAGCTGTAAATCATTCAGCTGCCGGGATGAAAACTAAATCTCCGAGCAGTCATAAATACTCGGAAGTCACCAGAGCGTGCTCGGGAAAACCCGAGCAAGAAGTATACTCGCTCATCACTACTCCTGAACTAAAAAAAATCACTTTAACAACAAAAAAACATTTTTTTGATTATCATATTTTAACATCCATATTTTTTTATACACGTAGTTGTGCGAGGACTTGTATATTTCATTAATCAGTGAGCAGTGGCACAAGGGCCTTGGAGATTCATAGAGTTTTTTTTATAACCCTTCCTATGGTAAAAAAACAATTATAAAGTCCTGGGAAACCTTTCTTACACCTTAACCCCTTCACCCCAAAGCCTGTTTTCACCTAAGTGACAGGGCCAATTTTTACAATTCTGACCACTGTCACTTTATGAGGTCATAACTCTGAAACGCTTCAACAGATCATGGTGATTCTGACATTGTTTTCTCGTGACATATTGTACTTCATGATAGTGGTAAAACTTCTTCGATATAACTTGCATTTATTTGTGAAAAAAACAAAAATTTGTCGGAAATTATGAAAATTTAGCAATTTTCAAACTCTTAGTTTTTATGCCCTTAAATTAGAGAGTTATATCACATAATATAGTTAATAAATAACATTTCCCACATGTCTGCTTTACATCAGCACAATTTTGGAAACATAATTTTTTTTTGTTAGGACGTTATAAGGGTTAAAAGTTGACCAGCGATTTCTCATTTTTGCAACAAAATTTGCAAAACCATTTTTTTACGGACCACCTCACACTTGAAGTGACTTTGAGGGGTCTATATGACAGAAAATGCCCAAAAGTGACACCATTCTAAAAACTGCACCCCTCAAGGTACTCAAAACCACATTCAAAAAGTTTATTAACCCTTCAGGTGCTTCACAGGAATTTTTTGAATGTTTAAAAAAATTGAACATTTAACTTTTTTTTCACAAAATTTTTACTTCAGGTCCAATTTGTTTCATTTTACCAAGGGTAACAGGAGAAATTGGACCACAAAAGTCGTTGTACAATTTGTCCTGAGTACGCCGATACCCCATATGTGGGGGTAAACCACTGTTTGGGCACATGGCAGAGCTCGGAAGGGAAGGAGCGCCATTTGACTTTTCAATGCAAGATTTGCTGGAATTGAGATCGGAGCCCATGTCACGATTGGAGAGCCCCTGATGTGCCTAAACAGTGGAAACCCCCACAAGTGACACCATTTTGGAAAGTAGACCCCCTAAGGAACTAATCTAGATGTGTGGTGAGCACTTTGAACCTCCAAGTGCTTCACAGAAGTTTATAATGTAGAGCCGTAAAAAAAATTTTATATTAATTTTCACAAAAAATGATCTTTTTGCCCCAAATTTTTTATTTTCCCAAGGGTAACAGGATAAATTGGACCGCAAAAGTTGTTGTGCAATTTGTCTTGAGTACGCCGATACTTCATATATGGGGATAAACCACTGTTTGAGCGCATGGCAGAGCTCGGAAGGGAAGGAGTGCCATTTGACTTTTCAATGCAAAATTGGCTGGAATTGAGATCGGATGCCATGTCGCATTTGGAGAGCCCCTGACGTGCCTTAACAGTGGAAACCCCCCACAAGTGACCCCATTTTGGAAAGAAGACCCCCTAAGGAACTTATCTAGATGTTTGGTGAGCACTTTTAACCCCCAATTGTTTCACTAAAGTTTAGAATGTAGCATTGTGAAAATTAAAAAATCATTTTTTCTTTCCACAAAATGTTTTAGCCCGCAATTTTTTTTCCCCAAGGGTAACAGGAGAAATTGGACCACATATGTTATTGTCCAATTTCTCCTGAGTACGCTGATACCCCACATGTGGGGGGGAACCACCGTTTGAGTGCATGGCAGAGCTCGGAAGGGAAGGAGCACCGTTTAAAATGCAGACTTAGATGGAATGGACTGCAGGTGTCATGTTGCATTGGCAGAGCCCCTGATGTGCCTAAACAGTAGAAACCCCCCACAAGTGACCCCATATTGGAAACTAGACCCCCCAAGGAACTTATCTAGATGTGTTGTGAGAGCTTTGAACCAACAAGTGTTTCACTACAGTTTATAACGCAGAGCCGTGAAAATAAAAAATATTTTTTTTTCCACGAAAATGATATTTTAGCCCCCACGTTTTTATTTTCCCAAGGGTAACAGGACAAATTAGACCCCAAAAGTTGTTGTCCAACTTGTCCTGAGAACGCTGATACCCCATATGTTGGGGGGAACCACTGTTTGGGCACACAAGAGAACTCGGAAGGGAAGTAGCACTGTTTTACTTTTTCAAAGCAGAATTGGCTGGAATTGAGATCGGACGCCGTGTCGCGTTTGGAGAGCCCCTGATGTGCCTAAACAGTGGAAACCCCCAATTATAACCCTAATCCAAACACACCCCTAACCCTAACCCCAACCCTAACCCTAGCCCTAACCCTAGCCCTAACCCTAGCCCTAATGGGAAAATGGAAATAAATACATTTTTTTACATTTTATTATTTTTCCGTAAGTAAGGGGGTGATGAAGGGGGGTTTGATTTACTTTTATAGCGTTTTTTTGCGGATTTTTATGATTGGCAGCTGTCACACACTAAAAGACGCTTTTTATTGCAAAAAATAGTTTTTGCATCACCACATTTTGAGAGCTATAATTTATCCATATTTTGGCCCACAGAGTCATGTGAGATCTTGTTTTTTGCGGGACAAGTTGACGTTTTTATTGGTAACATTTTTGGGTAGATGACATTTTTTGATCGCTTTTTATTCCGATTTTTGGGAGGCGGAATGAACAAAAACCAGCAATTCCTGAATTTCTTTTAGGGGGGGCGTTTATACTGTTCCACGTGTGGTAAAATGGATAAAGCAGTTTTATTCTTCGGGTCAGTACGATTACAGCGATACCTCATTTATGTAATTTTTTTTATGCTTTGGCGCTTTTACACAATAAAAACTATTTTATATAAAAAATAATTGTTTTTGCATCGCATTATTCTGAGAGCTATAACTTTTTTATTTTTCTGCTGATGATGCTGTATGGCGGCTTTTTTTTTGCGGGACAAGATGACGTTTTCAGCAGTACCATGGTTATTTATATCCGTCGTTTTGATCGCGTGTTATTCCACTTTTTGTTCGCCTGTATGATAATAAAGAAATGTTTTTTGCCTTGCTTTTTTTTTTTTTGCGGTGTTCACTGAAGGGGTTAACTAGTGGGATAGTTTTATAGAGCGGGTCGTTACGGACGTGGCGATACCGAATATGTGTACTTTTATTGTTTTTTTTTAATTTACATACATAAATGGATTTATTGGGAAATGTTTTTTTTTTTTTTACACATTCTATTTTTTTTTTTTACTTTCTAACATTGTCCCAGGGTGGGACATCTCTGTATTAGATCAGATCGTTGATCTGACACTGTGCATAGCACACTGTCAGATCAACGATCTGACATGCAGTTTAACTGGCTTTCCAGCCCCTGCTCTCAGCAGGCGCCGGCTAGCCAGGTCATTTCATGACCCGGAAGGAGTCCGGCGGCCATCTTGGATCCGGGGACTCCTTCCGGGTCACCGGAGCAACGCGATCTCATTGCATTGCTCCGGTGGGAGAGCGCAGGGAGCCCCCGTCCCTGCGCGATCCCCCTCTATGCCGCTGTCACTACTGACAGCGGCATCAGAGGGGTTAAATGCCCGCGATCGGCGATAGCGCCGATCGTGGGCATTGCTGCGGGGTGTCAGCTGTCATATACAGCTGACACCCGCACCCGATCACAGCGGCGCTCAGCGCGAGACCGCGGTGATCGGTGCGCCGTACTAGTACTGCTGCTGGCACAAATGCAGTGCCGGCAGCGCAGTACTAGTACGGCGCATGGCGCGAAGGGGTTAAAGATGCAGCTAGTTTTGGAGTTCAAGGGGGCTTGCACCATTATTTACATACCACTCTTTTCTATTTATTTTTATTAAAATGAATGTTTGGTTATAAGGATTTTTATGTCTCATTAGGACGGTATAGTATATTTAGCAAGAGCTCATGCAGACTTCTCTGCAATTTGTGGTGGTACATACCAATTCTGAAAACAGCCTAGGTTATATATACAGTTATACATAGTGGCATACAGAAGATGTTCATTATGCTTGGAGTCGTTTGTCACTTATCCCGTTTTTTCCATCTGATGCAAGAAAACACAGCTGAAACGCTATAATCTGCAAACACTGAATATATGAAATTGGATCTGCATTATTGCTATAGAAAATATGTTTAAAAATGAAGGGGCTTAGAGCACAAATTGGCCAATTCATGAGAGCCCATCGGCCATGGCAAAGTGTATCCCTTTATTGGACTTGTAGGCTTTCAGCACAGGAGAGGCATATTAGGTTAGGGTCCCAACAAAGTGACTGTTGGGCCCTCAGTGACTTTTGTCAAGAAACATCTAATTTGTCTGCTAAGTACCCTCATTTTTTAACATATTTTCTATAGTAGTAATTTAGTTCCAATTTTATATATTCAACATTTGCATATTATAGCATTTCAGAGTGTAGCTGTATTTTTCTTGGTCATACTTGAATAGTTGTGACAGCTTGAACCTGTTCACACTTGTCTTACTCGGTTAGGAGGTGCTGGTCAGCTTTCTATATTTTCCATCTGATCCAGACTTTCATGACGACTTCTGTTTGTAGCACAGAGATGGCTGCGGCTACTTCCTATGTGACTGATTTTCAGTGTGGCAACTGAGCAGCATTGGAACACTATTTGCGTTTTCCGAGGTGATATAGATGATACTAGTTTGGGGTACAAAGTCCTGGTGACAGGTACCCTTTATCTAAAGCTTAGTACCCACTATGAGAAGTAGATGGTGCCAAACCCTCATCCTACAGTGCCCACCATAAGAACTCTGAGCTACAATTACATTCAATATCATTGTATTATACTATTGTATATACAGTTCAACTTAAATATCTGTTTTGTTCATTCACGTAGATTTTTGTTCATTGATAAAAACAGACGATTAACGATTCAATTTTTTACCAGAGCTACAATGGAATGGATTATTTTAAGGCATATTCATGTGTGTGAATTGCCCAGTCACAGTCCAAACCCAAATCCCATTGAGAATCTGTGGCAAGACATGAAAATTGCTGAAAATGACTCCATCCAATCTCACTCAGCTAGACGTAGTATGCAAAGAATGGGATAAAATGTCAGCCTGTAGATGTGCAAAACTAGTAGAGCCATACCCCAAAAGACTTGCAGCAGTAATTGCAGAGAAAGGTGGTCCTACAATGTATGTTCTCAGGGGGCTGAATATAAATGCATGTCACAATTTTCAGGTTTATAGATTTAAAATATTGTATCATTTCCTTCACACTTCACAAATACTTGCTACTTTGTGTTGGCATATCACATAAAGTCCATATAAAATACATTTAAGTTTGTGGGTGTCACGTGAAAAAAATCTGGAAAAGTTCACGGGGTTTGAATATTTTCTCAAGGCGATTTATACATACTTTATCTTCACACACAGAATTTTGTTCAACCAATAGCCAGAGCCAAATTATTCATTATTCCTTCAACAAATTATAGCAGTAAATACGTAACCCTTACTTTGAAAAAAATCACTGTGAATTTCAAAGGTCAGTTTTACCAAACATGAGATTTGATAACAGAACTGCTATAAATGGTTTCACCAGTAAAGCAAATGCAGCACGGGCCACTGGATTATTTGAAATAGAAAAAATTCTTAATGGAGCCTTTAATTATGAAAACACAATGATGATTTTGTTTCATACACAGTTCATCGCTTCTACTGATCTGTACTTATAAACAACAGAATCCTTTTTGTCTAAGCTCAAAAACACAAATGTTTTTTAAATTCACCTTTCCTTTTTTTGCATGTTTCTATCACATGTTCCTGTAAAACTTTACAGAAATTGCAGGCACATGCAATGGTGTCATTCAAAACTGCAAATCAACATGCAAAAATGAGCCTTCATAATAGCTACAGTGGCGAAAATTAGTATCTTATACAACGACTGGCAAAAATTATGGAATCACCGGCCTTGGAGGATGTCCATTCAATTGTTTAATTGTAGAAAAAAAGCAGATCACAGACATGGCACAAAACTAAAGTAATTTCAAATGGCAACTTTCTGGCTTTAAGAAAAGCTAAAAGAAATCAAGAACAAAAAATGTGGTAGTCAGTAATGGTTACTTTTTTTAACCAAACATAGGGGAAAAATTATGTAATCACTCATTTCTGAGGAAAAAATTATGGAATCATGAAAAACAAACAAAAAAAAAAACACTCCAAAACATCACTAGTATTTTGTTGCACAACCTCTGGCTTTTATAACAGCTTGCAGTCTCCGAGGCATGGACTTAATAAGTGTCACACAGACTCTTCATCAATCTGGCTCCAATTTTCTCTGATTGCTGTTGCCAGATCAGCTTTGCAGGTTGGAGCCTTGTCATGGACCATTTTCTTCAACTTCCACCAAAGATTTTCAATTGGATTGAGATCCGGACTATTTGCAGGCCATGACATTGACTTTATGTGTCTTTTTTCCAGAGATGTTTTCACAGTTTTTGCTCTATGGCAGGATGAATTATCATCTTGAAAAATGATTTCATAATCCCCAAACATCCTTTCAATTGATGGGATAAGAAAAGTGTCCAAAATATCAACATAAACTTGTGCATTTATTGAAAATGTAATGACAGCCATCTCCCCAGTGCCTTTACCTGACATGCAGCCCCATATCATTAATGACTGTGGAAATTTGCATATTCTCTTCAGGCAGTCATCTTTATAAATCTCATTGGAACAGAACCAAACAAAAGTTCCAGCATCATCACCTTGCCCAATGCAGATTTGTAATTCATCACTGAATATGACTTTCAACCAGTCATTCACAGTCCACGATTGCTTTTCCTTAGGCCATTGTAACCTTGTTTTTTTTTTTGTTTAGGTGTTAATGATGGCTTTTGTTTAGCTTTTCTGCATGTAAATCTCATTTCATTTAGGCAGTTTCTTACAGTTCGGTCACAGATGTTGACTCCAGTTTCCACCCATTCATTCCTCATTTGTTTTGTTGTGCATTTCCTGTTTTGGAGACATATTGCTTTAAGTTTCCGGTCTTGACGCTTTGATGTCTTCCTTGGTCTACCAGTATGTTTGCCTTTAACAACCTTCCCATGTTGTTTGTATTTGGTCCAGATGTTAGACACAGCTGACTGCGAACAACCAACATCTTTTGCAACATTGCATGATGATTTACCCTCTTTTAAGAATTTGATAATCGTCTCCTTTGTTTCATTTGACATCTCTCGTGTTGGAGCCATGATTCATGTCAGTACACTTGGTGCAACAGCTCTCCAAGGTGTGATCACTCCTTTATAGATGCAGACTAACGAGCAGATCTAATTTGATGCAGGTGTTATTTTTGGGTATGAAACTTTACGGGGTGATTCCATAATTTTTTCCTCAGAATTGAGTGACTCCATAATTTTTCCCCTATGCTTGGCTAAAAAAGTAACCATTACTGACTACCACATTTTTTTTAATCTTGATTTCATTTAGTGTTTCTTAAAGCCAGAAAGTTGCCATTTGAAATGACTTTAGTTTTGTGCCATGTCTGTGATCTGCTTTTTTTCTACAAAATTAAACAACTGAATGAACATCCTCCAAGGCCGAGATATTCCATAATTTTTGTCAGGGGTTGTACATTGCCAATAGTAGTGTATAATTCAGATTATTCGTCAAACTCAATCTGACAGGTGCCCCGCCCCCTATCAAAGTGTATCAAAATGTGTAACCCCTCCCCTCTCCTTGTCTGACGGCTGGTATCCAGCTGTCCCTCCTTGTTTGATTTCCCCCTTTTGATATCGTTTAATATACTTTAATTTGCTGCATTTTGATATTATTCCCGTATTTGTGGAATAACACATGTTTATAATTATATCCTAGTCGTGTATTTATTTTACACGTGGTTTATAACACCTTTCTCATTTGTTTTGTATTAGATTTTATACGTAGCCCCGAGTTTGATTCTGTAAGCTTTGTTTTATTCACAGTGTATTCATATAGTCCAGAACTTAAAGCTGTTTATATGTGTCTCTACTGAACACTAGTACTAAATGGTGAACATTAACTAAATGTTTATTTTCACAAACAGAGAATCTGCTGTGGGTCAGCGGTTTATAACACCTAGGTCAATTGTTGGTGTATTTGCTATCCCTTCATGCTGTTTGGCGATCTTTGTGAAGCAGAACTTTGTTTTATAACACATTTGTACCTGTATTGTACCTGAAGGTTATGTAGGCTTATCTGCGGGTCAGAGGTTTATAAAGCCTAGGTCAATTGCTGTTGTAATCGCTTTACCAATAAATGTGTATTTACACAAACAGAAAAGTTATTGTGTCCTGTAGCTATCTATTTGTTTTTGTATTCGCTTCCTTAGAAAACTTATTTGTAATTCTACCACCCATTAACAGAAAATTGTATTCACAGTGTAGCAGATTTTCTCCTTGTGGCTGCCTTATATACACTATATATATATATATATATATATATATATATATGTATATATATATATATATATATATATATAATATGCCACAATGTTACAACACAAGCAAGTAAGAAGCAGTGTGTTTTATACGAATATAAATTTTATTTCTCACAATAAAACAGCATCTCAAATTTTAAGTTAGCTAACAGCATAATGCTGACAAATGCATCTTTGCGGTATCTGATAACGACACGATGAACATTAATTCTTCATTATTTTATCACATGATAAAAATAGCCATTTTATATTGAATTACTGCAGATCGCCGGCATGACTGAGTGTAATATTGCACTCAATACTGTGCAAAGGGTCTGAATACTTATGTCCGTGTGATATTTCAGTTTTTCTTTTTAATAAATTCGCAAAAAAAATCTACATTTCTGTTTTGTTCAGGCATGATGGCGTGCAGAGTGTACATTAATATATATATCTCAGAATGCAACTGAATAGTAATGCTAATTAGTCCATATAAATAGAAAATTATGTAGAAACCCAAAGTTTTGATAAGTGTATGAAAATACACCAATATTAACTATTTGTGCTATTTTAGGCGTAAATTTGGCTCCCCAATGTTACAACACAAGCAAGTAAGAAGCCGTGTGTTTTATACGAATATTAATTTTATTTCTCACAATAAAACAGCATCTCAAATTTTAAGTTAGCTAACAGCATGATGCTGACAAATGCATCTTTGCGGTATCTGATAACGACACGATGAACATTAATTCTGCATTATTTTATCACATGATGAAAATAGCCATTTTATATTGAATTACTGCAGATCGCCGGCATGACTGAGTGTAATATTGCACTCAATACTGTGCAAAGGGTCTGAATACTTATGTCCGTGTGATATTTCAGTTTTTCTTTTTAATAAATTCGCAAAAATATCTACATTTCTGTTTTGTTCAGGCATGATGGCGTGCAGAGTGTACATTAATATATATATCTCAGAATGCAACTGAATAGTAATGCTAATTAGTCCATATAAATAGAAAATTATGTAGAAACCCAAAGTTTTGATAAGTGTATGAAAATACACCAATATTAACTATTTGTGCTATTTTAGGCGTAAATTTGGCTCCCCAATGTTACAACACAAGCAAGTAAGAAGCCGTGTGTTTTATACGAATATAACCGTGTGATATTTCAGTTTTTCTTTTTAATAAATTCGCAAAAAAATCTACATTTCTGTTTTGTTCAGGCATGATGGCGTGCAGAGTGTACATTAATATATATATCTCAGAATGCAACTGAATAGTAATGCTAATTAGTCCATATAAATAGAAAATTATGTAGAAACCCAAAGTTTTGATAAGTGTATGAAAATACACCAATATTAACTATTTTCGCCCGCATTTTATATAAAATCTGCATAAAAAAATCTTCTTGGCTGCACCAAAACACGTAAGAAACAAATGTACAACTTTTAGCGCTGCCGCATCCGCAGATATTATTCCAGCGTTCTTTAATTCTACATTATTTTATCACACATTAATTTCACAACTTTTATATGATATTTATAACACATTCTCATTTATAAGGGATTTATAACACAATATTGTAAAATCATTTATTGGTTCGCGGCCTTACTAATATCCTTTGAAAATAAATTCAGCATTATTATTCCATGCTGTGACATTTTTATTCTGCAGCAACCTGTTTAGTAAAAATTCAGCATTCTTTTTATATCTTTGGTTTATATTATATTAGCTTTTTGTCATAGGTCAGGGATTTTTGCACTTTATTAATATGCGGTTATTAGTCATTTAGGACTTATGTTATCATGTTTTTGCACTTTATTAATATGCTGACCACATAGGTCAGGCACGAACACACACACACAACACAGAACTCACACACAACAAACACACATAACATACAAAACACACACAACACATACAACACACACGACAAACATACACACACACACAACATACAGAACACATACAACACATGCGACACACACACACAAACAACACACACAACAAATACACATGATTTTTTGCACTTTATTAATATGCGGGCCACATAGGTCAGTGATTTTTGCACTTCATAGGTCAGGGATTTTTTTGCACTTTATTAATATGCGGTTATTAGTCATTTAGGACTTATGTTATCATGTTTTTGCACTTTATTAATATGCTGACCACATAGGTCAGGGATTTTTTGCACTTTATTAATATGCGGTTATTAGTCATTTAGGACTTATGTTATCATGTTTTTGCACTTTATTAATATGCTGACCACATAGGTCAGGGATTTTTGCACTTTATTAATATGCGGTCCACATAGGTCAGTGATTTTTCCACTTTATTAATATGCTGTACACATATAGTATTTTTGATATCTCAAAAGGGTGTGACACATTCCCATATATTATTCCAGCTTTCTTTAATTCTACATTATTTTAGCACATATTAATTTTACAGGGGCCTGTGCTATCTATAATTTGACTCCTTTTTATTCAAAGACATCTAACATATACAGACTTTTAATGTTTTTGTGTAAAATCGCGGGCAGACAGGCACGAACACACACACACACAACACAGAACCCACACACAACAAACACACAGAACCCACACACACAACACATACAACACACACAAGAAATAGACATTTAGGACTTATTTATGATTAATATGCGATTATTAGTCATTTAGGACTTATGTTATCATGTTTTTGCACTTTATTAATATGCGATTATTAGTCATTTAGGACTTATGTTATCATGTTTTTGCACTTTATTAATATGCTGACCACATAGGTCAGGGATTTTTTGTACTTTATTAATATGCGGGCCACAAACACTTCTGCACCCACGGGCGCTTCTCAGACAACCATGCATCCGGTACTCATCAGGCACTGTGAAATAATGCAAAAATACATCTGTGTGCGGCTGTCGGCATCAACATTTTGCTATTATAAGTTTATGGTTCTGTAAAGAACACGCAACACATACAGAACTCACACACACACACACAAATACACACAACACACAACACGCACATACTATGAAAAATGACAATCATTGTATGTGATTTAAAAGACTTTAGTTAGATTTATCAGGGGTGATTTAGATGAAAGCACGCAGCTCCTCGGTAATGTCTGGTGTTGGACATGCATTTAACAGTCTTTCATATGTATCGCAGAAAGATTTTAGTTCCATCTGTGCGAGTTTGCTTTGAGCGTACTGCGCAGACATGTCAGTAAACATTTTGACATGGTCAGCATCCCACGAAGGACGACCTGTGTAAGGTGTATGTACAGCAACTTTTTGCTTTCTACCTACACGGCGCCGGCATACGGCGCGTTTCTTTAGAGGTAATACAGGAGCAAAAACGCTAGAAGAGCCTGCAAGAGCAGTATCTGCAGATTGCACAGTCTGGCACACAGGTATATTGAGGGGCTCTATGGGTGACCACATACCCTCGGAGAGCTGTTCAATTTCTCTGTTTTCAGGAGTAACTTGTGGTATGGCGTCTGTGCTATTGGCGGGCCGAGTTATGCGGGGCCTAGCGTTCTGCGCTGCACGTTTCTCTCTTGAAACGTTCGTATATTTCTGATGTGAAATCTTGGGGCTTGGATTCCCGGGTTGTTTTGGTGCCGCGTAGCATTCATCACGATCCACAACACAGATGGGCGAAAGAGATGTTGTTCGCACTGCCGTATTAGCTCTTTGTGGTTGATTCTCTTCAGCGCCATAATTACGCCGGTGCAAAACTCATTGCTGAAGAGGCGACGTATCTAAAAGAAAAGATACAAGTGGCGGTTAGCCGCGAAACGGCGCAAAATTGGAAAAGCTAAACGGCGACGCATAGCTATGATCATGCGTAATATTTGAAAAGTTAATGGGGACAGGTACCCATGAAATCATTGTAACAATATTTACATAAACCTGTATAGAGCAGTCCAGATATATACTTACAAATATGAAGCGGGAATTGTCCCACAACAGCTCCTGGTTTAACGGGCGGCGCGATGCTCAAACTCGCAGAGGCGGGAATATTCTCTTTTTCAAGCTGTATTTTCCGGGCAACTAGATTAGCTGGTGTAAGTAAAAATATAACGATTAGCGAACACAGAATTGATTTTCTACACAAAACTGCAGCGTTGAGACGGATATATATATATATATATATGTATATATATTCAAAAATGAATTTTCTGACAGTTAGCTAGCAGCTGTAAGTAAATATGAGTATTACACAAAAGTGAGAATCGACTGTATTTCAAGTGAACAGATACCTTTTCTATTCTTGAAACACCGGCGTAACGAGCTGCCGCGTCTTTTAGGCGCATCGGGTTTCGCTGAAGTTGCAGGGTTCTTGACATCTATGATCTCAACGTCTGAACCCAGCGTATCGCGTGGTTCGGGAACACACCAGTTTTCAGGCATATCGTCAGATGTCTCCGTGTCAGTATCTGTATGAGAAATTGCGCGTAGTTTGTGTTTACATACAAAGGATTAAAGCAACTGATATAGTATAATATAGTTTTACGGTATAAACATATTTGCGGTGTAAATTAATATAGCAAGACTTATGCCGCTATATATTAATAATTCAGTATTATATTGGTGGCTACCGCTATTATTTGTTTTATTAATTTAATCATATATTTATTATGACATAATTTGTGTAATACAATAGTTAATAGATGCTATAGTTTTATGCCATAAACAGTATATATTAACATAGATAATATATATATATATATATATTTAGCTTTCTTACATGTGATACATGAAAGATAAATATCTTTGTACCGTGTTACAATGACATTTTTCCCTATCTAAAAGCAAAAAGGTGCTCCTAATTACCCATGATGAGGTGAAGAGCAGGCCCATTATCGGCTAGCGGCTCCACGGCTTCAATGCGCTCATAATTCTGCGTTATGAAATTATTGCGCCAATCGGGCGACATACACGGCTCTTAAATAAGAAAGAATGCATGAATATATAATTAATATAATTTACTTATAATATAATGACACAATCAGAATGAGTCAATACTCTGTACATTATACGCGTATAATACTGAGTTAATACATGCATTAATTGCATGTATGACTGTGTTCTGGGTGTTAACAGAAGGCGTGTGATGTGGCGTAACTGGGTGTGTTTCTGGGTGTTAACAGCTGAGTTGCTTTCTGACACTCAGGATAAATACAGCTGACTGTCCCACTACAGTACAACAGACATCCACCAGAAGCCAGACTAGGCTAAAAGAAGGACTATTCTAAATGTAAGTATATAAGACACTTGTCTTATTATTCGCAAATGCTTAATTATATTTAACTATGCATCTCTAAACCATAATTAAGGATGTTATTTGTTTAATAAGTTAGTGTTATACTGGAAGCTAACTGCATATTTAGTAGCGATGTATAATATAGTTTTTACTGTATAAGCCATATTTGTGGGACATAATTAATATAGAAAGGCTTATGGCTGGGCCATAACCACCATTGTTATCTGACATGTGCTAGCAATTAGTCACGGGTGCCGTATAATGCGGTTTTCCTGTAGGTGTGTTCATGGTGGGTGGTAATTTCTCTCTGAACAGTTGCGCTACTCTCTGAAAAGTAAGTGTTTACTGTTTTATTTGCGGTCTAATATTATCAATGCCTGTAACGCATATTTTTGTAACGTAGTTTTAAACTGTATTTATTGGCGGAGCAGTTATAGATAAAACTTATCCCCTATTTATTTAAGATGGAAGCCCAATACCCTCGCGAGCAATGCAGCCCCCTTCTTGCAAGCACACAATTAGGTATTATACGCGTATAATGTACAGAGTATTGACTCATTCTGCTTGTGTCATTATATTATAAGTAAATTATATTAATTATATATTCATGCATTCTTTCTTATTTAAGAGCCGTGTATGTCGCCCGATTGGCGCAATAATTTCATAACGCAGAATTATGAGCGCATTGAAGCCGTGGAGCCGCTAGCCGATAATGGGCCTGCTCTTCACCTCATCATGGGTAATTAGGAGCACCTTTTTGCTTTTAGATAGGGAAAAATGTCATTGTAACACGGTACAAAGATATTTATCTTTCATGTATCACATGTAAGAAAGCTAAATATATATATATATATATTATCTATGTTAATATATACTGTTTATGGCATAAAACTATAGCATCTATTAACTATTGTATTACACAAATTATGTCATAATAAATATATGATTAAATTAATAAAACAAATAATAGCGGTAGCCACCAATATAATACTGAATTATTAATATATAGCGGCATAAGTCTTGCTATATTAATTTACACCGCAAATATGTTTATACCGTAAAACTATATTATACTATATCAGTTGCTTTAATCCTTTGTATGTAAACACGAACTACGCGCAATTTCTCATACAGATACTGACACGGAGACATCTGACGATATGCCTGAAAACTGGTGTGTTCCCGAACCACGCGATACGCTGGGTTCAGACGTTGAGATCATAGATGTCAAGAACCCTGCAACTTCAGCGAAACCCGATGTGCCTAAAAGACGCGGCAGCTCGTTACGCGGGTGTTTCAAGAATAGAAAAGGTATCTGTTCACTTGAAATACAGTCGATTCTCACTTTTGTGTAATACTCATATTTACTTACAGCTGCTAGCTAACTGTCAGAAAATTCATTTTTGAATATATATACATATATATATATATATATATATATATCCGTCTCAACGCTGCAGTTTTGTGTAGAAAATCAATTCTGTGTTCGCTAATCGTTATATTTTTACTTACACCAGCTAATCTAGTTGCCCGGAAAATACAGCTTGAAAAAGAGAATATTCCCGCCTCTGCGAGTTTGAGCATCGCGCCGCCCGTTAAACCAGGAGCTGTTGTGGGACAATTTCCGCTTCATATTTGTAAGTATATATCTGGACTGCTCTATACAGGTTTATGTAAATATTGTTACAATGATTTCATGGGTACCTGTCCCCATTAACTTTTCAAATATTACGCATGATCATAGCTATGCGTCGCCGTTTAGCTTTTCCAATTTTGCGCCGTTTCGCGGCTAACCGCCACTTGTATCTTTTCTTTTAGATACGACGCCTCTTCAGCAACGAGTTTTGCACCGGCGTAATTATGGCGCTGAAGAGAATCAACCACAAAGAGCTAATACGGCGGTGCGAACAACATCTCTTTCGCCCATCTGTGTTGTGGATCGTGATGAATGCTACGCGGCACCAAAACAACCCGGGAATCCAAGCCCCAAGATTTCACATCAGAAATATACGAACGTTTCAAGAGAGAAACGTGCAGCGCAGAACGCTAGGCCCCGCATAACTCGGCCCGCCAATAGCACAGACTCCATACCACAAGTTACTCCTGAAAACAGAGAAATTGAACAGCTCTCTGAGGGTATGTGGTCACCCATAGAGCCCCTCAATATACCTGTGTGCCAGACTGTGCAATCTGCAGATACTGCTCTTGCAGGCTCTTCTAGCGTTTTTGCTCCTGTATTACCTCTAAAGAAACGCGCCGTATCCCGGCGCCGTGTAGGTAGAAAGCAAAAAGTTGCTGTACATACACCTTACACAGGTCGTCCTTCGTGGGATGCTGACCATGTCAAAATGTTTACTGACATGTCTGCGCAGTACGCTCAAAGCAAACTCGCACAGATGGAACTAAAATCTTTCTGCGATACATATGAAAGACTGTTAAATGCATGTCCAACACCAGACATTACCGAGGAGCTGCGTGCTTTCAAACTAAATCACCCCTGATAAATCTAACTAAAGTCTTTTAAATCACATACAATGATTGTCATTTTTCATAATATGTGCGTGTTGTGTGTTGTGTGTATTTGTGTGTGTGTGTGTGAGTTCTGTATGTGTTGCGTGTTCTTTACAGAACCATAAACTTATAATAGCAAAATGTTGATGCCGACAGCCGCACACAGATGTATTTTTGCATTATTTCACAGTGCCTGATGAGTACCGGATGCATGGTTGTCTGAGAAGCGCCCGTGGGTGCAGAAGTGTTTGTGGCCCGCATATTAATAAAGTACAAAAAATCCCTGACCTATGTGGTCAGCATATTAATAAAGTGCAAAAACATGATAACATAAGTCCTAAATGACTAATAATCGCATATTAATAAAGTGCAAAAACATGACAACATAAGTCCTAAATGACTAATAATCGCATATTAATCATAAATAAGTCCTAAATGTCTATTTCTTGTGTGTGTTGTATGTGTTGTGTGTGTGGGTTCTGTGTGTTTGTTGTGTGTGGGTTCTGTGTTGTGTGTGTGTGTGTGTGTTCGTGCCTGTCTGCCCGCGATTTTACACAAAAACATTAAAAGTCTGTATATGTTAGATGTCTTTGAATAAAAAGGAGTCAAATTATAGACAGCACAGGCCCCTGTAAAATTAATATGTGCTAAAATAATGTAGAATTAAAGAAAGCTGGAATAATATATGGGAATGTGTCACACCCTTTTGAGATATCAAAAATACTATATGTGTACAGCATATTAATAAAGTGGAAAAATCACTGACCTATGTGGACCGCATATTAATAAAGTGCAAAAATCCCTGACCTATGTGGTCAGCATATTAATAAAGTGCAAAAACATGATAACATAAGTCCTAAATGACTAATAACCGCATATTAATAAAGTGCAAAAAATCCCTGACCTATGTGGTCAGCATATTAATAAAGTGCAAAAACATGATAACATAAGTCCTAAATGACTAATAACCGCATATTAATAAAGTGCAAAAAAATCCCTGACCTATGAAGTGCAAAAATCACTGACCTATGTGGCCCGCATATTAATAAAGTGCAAAAAATCATGTGTATTTGTTGTGTGTGTGTTGTTTGTGTGTGTGTGTCGCATGTGTTGTATGTGTTCTGTATGTTGTGTGTGTGTGTATGTTTGTCGTGTGTGTTGTATGTGTTGTGTGTGTTTTGTATGTTATGTGTGTTTGTTGTGTGTGAGTTCTGTGTTGTGTGTGTGTGTTCGTGCCTGACCTATGTGGTCAGCATATTAATAAAGTGCAAAAACATGATAACATAAGTCCTAAATGACTAATAACCGCATATTAATAAAGTGCAAAAATCCCTGACCTATGACAAAAAGCTAATATAATATAAACCAAAGATATAAAAAGAATGCTGAATTTTTACTAAACAGGTTGCTGCAGAATAAAAATGTCACAGCATGGAATAATAATGCTGAATTTATTTTCAAAGGATATTAGTAAGGCCGCGAACCAATAAATGATTTTACAATATTGTGTTATAAATCCCTTATAAATGAGAATGTGTTATAAATATCATATAAAAGTTGTGAAATTAATGTGTGATAAAATAATGTAGAATTAAAGAACGCTGGAATAATATCTGCGGATGCGGCAGCGCTAAAAGTTGTACATTTGTTTCTTACGTGTTTTGGTGCAGCCAAGAAGATTTTTTTATGCAGATTTTATATAAAATGCGGGCGAAAATAGTTAATATTGGTGTATTTTCATACACTTATCAAAACTTTGGGTTTCTACATAATTTTCTATTTATATGGACTAATTAGCATTACTATTCAGTTGCATTCTGAGATATATATATTAATGTACACTCTGCACGCCATCATGCCTGAACAAAACAGAAATGTAGATTTTTTTGCGAATTTATTAAAAAGAAAAACTGAAATATCACACGGTTATATTCGTATAAAACACACGGCTTCTTACTTGCTTGTGTTGTAACATTGGGGAGCCAAATTTACGCCTAAAATAGCACAAATAGTTAATATTGGTGTATTTTCATACACTTATCAAAACTTTGGGTTTCTACATAATTTTCTATTTATATGGACTAATTAGCATTACTATTCAGTTGCATTCTGAGATATATATATTAATGTACACTCTGCACGCCATCATGCCTGAACAAAACAGAAATGTAGATATTTTTGCGAATTTATTAAAAAGAAAAACTGAAATATCACACGGACATAAGTATTCAGACCCTTTGCACAGTATTGAGTGCAATATTACACTCAGTCATGCCGGCGATCTGCAGTAATTCAATATAAAATGGCTATTTTCATCATGTGATAAAATAATGCAGAATTAATGTTCATCGTGTCGTTATCAGATACCGCAAAGATGCATTTGTCAGCATCATGCTGTTAGCTAACTTAAAATTTGAGATGCTGTTTTATTGTGAGAAATAAAATTAATATTCGTATAAAACACACGGCTTCTTACTTGCTTGTGTTGTAACATTGGGGAGCCAAATTTATGCCTAAAATAGCACAAATAGTTAATATTGGTGTATTTTCATACACTTATCAAAACTTTGGGTTTCTACATAATTTTCTATTTATATGGACTAATTAGCATTACTATTCAGTTGCATTCTGAGATATATATATTAATGTACACTCTGCACGCCATCATGCCTGAACAAAACAGAAATGTAGATTTTTTTTGCGAATTTATTAAAAAGAAAAACTGAAATATCACACGGACATAAGTATTCAGACCCTTTGCACAGTATTGAGTGCAATATTACACTCAGTCATGCCGGCGATCTGCAGTAATTCAATATAAAATGGCTATTTTCATCATGTGATAAAATAATGCAGAATTAATGTTCATCGTGTCGTTATCAGATACCGCAAAGATGCATTTGTCAGCATCATGCTGTTAGCTAACTTAAAATTTGAGATGCTGTTCTATTGTGAGAAATAAAATTTATATTCGTATAAAACACACTGCTTCTTACTTGCTTGTGTTGTAACATTGTGGCATATTATATATATATATATATATATATATATATATACATATATATATATATATATATGTATATATATATATATATATATATATAGTGTATATAAGGCAGCCACAAGGAGAAAATCTGCTACACTGTGAATACAATTTTCTGTTAATGGGTGGTAGAATTACAAATAAGTTTTCTAAGGAAGCGAATACAAAAACAAATAGACAGCTACAGGACACAATAACTTTTCTGTTTGTGTAAATAAACATTTATTGGTAAAGCGATTACAACAGCAATTGACCTAGGCTTTATAAACCTCTGACCCGCAGATAAGCCTACATAACCTTCAGGTACAATACAGGTACAAATGTGTTATAAAACAAAGTTCTGCTTCACAAAGATCGCCAAACAGCATGAAGGGATAGCAAATACACCAACAATTGACCTAGGTGTTATAAACCGCTGACCCACAGCAGATTCTCTGTTTGTGAAAATAAACATTTAGTTAATGTTCACCATTTAGTACTAGTGTTCAGTAGAGACACATATAAACAGCTTTAAGTTCTGGACTATATGAATACACTGTGAATAAAACAAAGCTTACAGAATCAAACTCGGGGCTACGTATAAAATCTAATATAAAACAAATGAGAAAGGTGTTATAAACCACGTGTAAAATAAATACACGACTAGGATATAATTATAAACATGTGTTATTCCACAAATACGGGAATAATATCAAAATGCAGCAAATTAAAGTATATTAAACGATATCAAAAGGGGGAAATCAAACAAGGAGGGACAGCTGGATACCAGCCGTCAGACAAGGAGAGGGGAGGGGTTACACATTTTGATACACTTTGATAGGGGGCGGGGCACCTGTCAGATTGAGTTTGACGAATAATCTGAATTATACACTACTGCCAATTTTGCAAATTTTCCCACGTACAAAGAATGGAGAGGTCTGTAATTTTTATCGTAGGTACATTTCAACTGTGAGAGACAGAATCTAAAGATAAAAACCAGAAAAATTACATTGCATGATTTTTAAATAATTAATTGTATTTTATTGAATGAAATCGGTATTTGATCATCTACCAACCAGCAAGAATTATGGCTCTCACAGTCCGGATAGTTTTTCTTTAAAAGGTCCTCCTACTCTGCACTCATTATCTGTATCAATTGCACCTGTTTGAACTCTTTACCTGTATAAAAGACACCGGTCCACACACTCAATCACACTCCCACCTCTCCACCATGGCCAAGTCCAAAGAGTTGTCTAATGACACCAGGGACAAAATTGTAGATCTGCATAAGGCTAGGATGGGCTACAGGACAATAAGCAAGCAGCTTGGTGAGAAGACAACTGTTGGCACAATTATTTGAAAATGGAAGAAACACAAGTTGACAGTCAATCTACCTCGGTCTGGGGCTCCATGTAAGATCTTGCCTCATTCGGTAAGGATAAATCTGAGAAAGGTCAGGAATCAGCCCAGAACTACACGGGAGGACTCAGTCAATGAACTGAAGAGAGCTGGGACCACAGTTTCAAACATTACCGCTAGTAACACACTTTGTTGTCATGGATTACAATCCTGCAGGGCACGCAAGGTTCCCCTGCTCATATCAGCACATATCCATGCCCGTTTTGAAGTTTGTCAGTGTCCATCTGGATGATTCAGAGGAGGCATGGGAGAAGGTCATGTGCTCAGATGAGACCAAAATAGAACTTTTTGGTATCAACTCTACTCGCCGTGTTTGGAGGAAGAATAAGGATGAGTACAACCCCAAGAACACTGTCCCATCCATGAAGCATGGTGGGGGAAGCATCATACTTTGTGGGTGCCTTTCTGCAATGGGACAGGGTGACTGTAAGAACATTGAAGATGGGTCGTGGTTGGGTCTTTCAGCATGACAATGACCCAAAACACACGGCCAAGGTAACTAAGGAGTGGCCCCATAAGAAGCATTTCAATGTCCTGGAGTGGCCTATCCACTTTGGAAGGAACTGAAACCCAATATTGCCCAGCAACACCCTCAAACTTGAAAGATCTGGAGAAAATCTGTATGGAGAGGGCCAAACTCCGTGCTGCAGTGTGTGCTAACTTGGTCAAGAACTACAGTGAACGTCTGACCCCTGTAATTGCAAACAAAGGTTTCTGCACCGAATATTAAGTTCTGCTTTTATATTGTATCAAATATTATTTCATGCAATAAAATGCGAACTATGTAAAAATCATACAATGTGATTTTCTGGATTTTATATTTAGATTCTGTCTCTCACAGTTGAAGTGTACCTATAAAAATTACAGACCTCTCCATTCTTTGTAGGTGGGAAAACATGCAAAATCGCCAATGTATCAAATACTAATTTTACCCCACTGTATGTTGATGGAAAAATATTAAGTTTATGCAGGTTATGTAACTGCAGACTGCTGAATCGTGACAGCGTGTGTGGCACTAATTAAAGCCATAACTTTTGTATTTTTCCATCAATATGGCCATGTGAGGGCTTGTTTTTTGCAGGATGAGGTGTACTTTTGAAAGACACCATTGGTTTTACCACATCATGTACTCAAAAACGGGGAAAAAAAATCCAAGTGCGGCGAAATTGCAAAAAAAAGTGCAATTCCACAACAGTTTTTAGGATTTTTTTTACCATGTTCAGCAAATGCTAAAGTAGACCTGACATTATGATTCTCCAGGTTATTACGAGTTCATAGACACCAAACATGTCTAGGTTCTGTTTTATTTAAGTGGTGAAAAAAAATCCAAAGTTTACTCACAACAAAAAAAAAATTCGTAATTTTCCGAGAGCCATAGCGTCTCCATTTTCCGTGATCTGCGGCTGGTTTGGGGCTTATTTTTACGTGCCGAGCTGACATTTTTTGATCGCGCGTTATTGCATTTTAATGCAATGATGCCGCGACCAAAAAAAACGTAATTCTGGGATTTCGACTTTTCTTTTTGCTGTTTTCCGATTGGATATAATTCTTTTTATAGCCTGATAGATTGGGCGATCCTGAATGCGGTGATAACAAATATATGTATGCTTGTTTTTTTATTGTTTTATTTTGAATGGGGTGAAAGCGGGGTTATTTGAACTTTTAATTTTTTTAATATTTTAAAAAACATTTTTTTATTTTTGGCATGCTTCAATAGTCTCCATGGGAGACTAGAAGCTGCTATAATCCGATTGGCTCTGCTACATACAGGCAATGATCAGATCCCTGTATGTAGCAGAATTGCTTACTTGCTATGAGCACTGACCAACGGGCGGCGCTCACAGCAATCTGGCAGTGACAACCATAGAGGTCTGCTGGAGACCTCTGGTTGTCATGCCAACCCATCGGTGACCCTCAATCACGTGACGGGTCAATGATGGGTGGGATTTCCGGCACGTTTGCCAAAAGCGCGCATTAGGCATTTAACTACTTAACAGTTACGGGAGGATCGTGATTCAACCTGTGGCTTAAAGGCACATGTCAGCTGTTCAAACAGCTGACATGTCAGGAAAGAGCGCACATTAAAGGGGAGACACGACATGCGCCGTATATGTAGGGTGCATGTGGTGAAGGGGTTAATATATAATAAAAATGTATTTCTAAAACCAAAATGTCATGTTTTGGTTTATTTCATGATCTATATCTATCAATCTAGAAAAAGAAAACAAAAAGCAGCACCTAAAGAAAACAAAGGGTGCAAAAAATCCTCCCAGGTATGTACTAAACCTCATGCTATTATCCAAGGCTTGAGAAAGGTCCACATCTTGGACTGAAACGTCACACATGGGCCAATAAACCACATTTATTTTTCCTATTGGAGTGCTGCCTTCGCTTTTCTGGATAATATCTATCAATCTATCTCATATTGCTAGGTGTTGAGTTCCAGCCTCTGCACAGGGGGAATCTCGAACCATCTCCGCTGCAGTCTCCCATTCTTCTCCTGCTGTAGTGGAGTCTGCTCAGCAGAGACGTCTGTTGTGAATTCTGTGATCAAGCTCCCTCCTGTGGTCACGAGTGGTACTGCGGCTTCTGAGTTTCCTTCCTCAGGTGACGAGGTTAAGTCGTTAGGTGCTGCTCTATTTAACTCCACCTAGTGCTTTGATCCTGGCCTCCAGTCAATGTTCTAGTATTGGTCTTGCTTCCTCCTGGATCGTTCCTGTGGCCTGTCTGCTCAGCATAAGCTAAGTTCTGCTTGTGTCCTTTTGTTGCTATATTTTCTGTCCAGCTTGCTTTTTTGGTTCTGCTTGCTTGCTGGAAGCTCTGAGACGCAGAGGGAGCACCTCCGTACCGTTAGTCGGTGCGGAGGGTCTTTTTGCCCCTCTGCGTGGTTGTTTGTAGGTTTTTGTGTTGACCGCAAAGCTATCTTTCCTATCCTCGGTCTATTCAGTAAGTCGGGCCTCACTTTGCTAAATCTATTTCATCTCTGTGTTTGTATTTTCATCTTAACTCACAGTCATTATATGTGGGGGGCTGCCTTTTCCTTTGGGGAATTTCTCTGAGGCAAGGTAGGCTTATTTTTCTATCTTCAGGACTAGCTAGTTTCTCAGGCTGTGCTGAGTTGCATAGGGAGCATTAGGCGCAATCCACGGCTACCTCTAAGTGTGGTTTGATAGGTTTAGGGATTGCGGTCAGCAGAGTTTCCACGTCTCAGAGCTCGTCCTATGTTTTGTGGTTTTTGTCAGGTCACTTGTGTGCTCTGAACTTCAAGGTCCATTGTGATTCTGAATTACCTATTCATAACAGACGTCGATCCCAGCGTCTTGGTCAGTCTCACTTTGTGCATAGGGTTACTGCTGCTTTTCCAGCTTCTGCCATTGAAGCCAGTGCTGGGCAGCGGCGAGCAGACGCCTTTGGGACTAAGTCCTGCTTTCCCCTTCTGAGCATGCCCAGGGCAAGATCTCCCATTGGAGATCGAGGGTCACATGCTCAGATACTGCAGCAGATCCCATTGGTCCTCCAGGAAGGTCCTGAAGGTGCTCAACTTCTGTGGCAGCCTCCCATTGGTCCTTCTGGGAAGGTCCTGTACATGCTGCAGCTATAAAACGTTCGCATGACCGCATGGCCATGCGCTAGTGTAAATGTGTGTGTGTTGATGTGTGAAAGTCGTTCATTAAAGTGACACTGTCACTTGAATTTGGAGGGAACAATCTTCAGCCATGGAGGCGGGGTTTTTGGGTTTTTGATTCACCCTTTCCTTACCCGCTGGCTGCATGCTGGCTGCAATATTGGATTGAAGTTCATTCTCTGTCCTCCATAGTACACGCCTGCGCAAGGCAAGATTACGTTGTGCAGGCATGTACTACAGAGGACAGAGAATGAACTTCAATCCAATATTCCAGCCAGCATGCAGCCAGCGGGTAAGGAAAGGGTAAATACAGATACCACTGATGCATATTACTGCAAATAATCCACAGGGCTATACCCTATCATGGACATATAGAGTTACAGGGCAAACTCCTACTAGATAAATCCTACAAGCGAACCCCCCGAGGAAGCCCACGCGAAACGCGCGTCGGGGCCGCCGGACAGACACTGGCACCAATGAGTGTAGGTAAGACATGCAGAGCACCTTTTTTACTGACTTAGGTCTGATGAGACGTTATTAGTATGGCTGTACCAGGTATATGGAGGTTGCACTATGCACCTTAAGGATAGATAATAGAGTCAACTATAGGACTGACATATCCCTGGTAGCTATCGGCTGATGCATGGTCTGTGCCTTAGGTGTTACACACAGTGGTCTCTGTCCGCCGTACATAAACTATATGTGTACGCTTTTTCTTGAGTCTGTCATCTTGTATAATTATTGTATTTAATAAAGCTGTTATATATTTTTTACTTCTGGGTGTCTTTATACTCCTTGGTTGGGTAAGGAAAGGGTGAATCAAAAACCCCAAAACCCCGCCTCCATGGCTGAAGATTGTTCCCTCCAAATTCAGGTGACAGTGTCCCTTTAATTATCCCCTCCCTTGTGTATGACTGCTCGCGTAAGGTGGATGATTGCTATCTAGCGCCCGACTTAGCCATCAGCACGTAACACACAAAACAGCGTCTATTGCTGTGACCGCCAGTGCGGCGCCGTGCGCTTTTACAGTGCTTTCCTGACCCAAGCCTGGGTGGTTAGTGGCGTCCGCCAGTGCGGCACCGCACACACTCTCGTGCATCTTTATTATTATTATTTCTGTCACTCTGACACCCCAGTTGCAGTGTCAAGTGCAAGAGGTCTATATGAACTCAAATCCTGTGTCTTGGGATTGAGCTCTGAGACTCCTTGCTTGCGCTCTTGGTGCAGTACCGCGGCCCTGTGACACAACAGGGTTCGCTTCCTTCACACAGGGTGAAGTTAACCCGTGTGTGTATCCACATTGTACCGCCATATAGTCCATCATTACTTGGCAGCAGGTTCCATCTCTGCACGGTGGACCCCGGGCTGCGAACGCACCTTACTCTATCTTTCTTATTGTTTGGTGCGTTCCGCTAGCCCTAAAACATATATATCTATTTATCTGTCTATCTATAAGCGATCCCATATCTATCTCTCATATCTATCTATCTCATATCTATTTATTATCTATCTCATATATATCTATTTATCCATCTATTAGCTATCTCATATCTATCTATCTATCTATCTATCTATCTATCATATCTCTCATATCTATCTATCTAGAAACAAAAATGGGAAGCAGCACTCCAAAAATTATATAGAATAAGGAGGACTTACGCCATGTGGACCTAATAAAGTCCTCCTTATTCTTTATATGTTTTTGGAGTGCTGCTTTCCATTTTTGTTTCTAAATATTTGGCAAGTATACAAACTGTTTGCCGGGAGGCCTAGGCACCCACTTATTTGGAAAGTGTGCTGTTCCATTTGTTTTCTTACCTATCTATCTATCTATCTATCTATCTTATATATATATATATATATATATATATATATATATATATATAGGTGTCCTGGCATATAGAACCGTTTCTAGGTATTTATATGTTCCAGTAAAAAAGAACATCAATTACAGCTAAATCCAGAGAAAATTCTCCAGTCCTCTGTAATAAAGCAAAAAGTTAATTAATTAATGAATATACAGAATACAGACAGTACAGACAGACCTTCCTCAAGGTCCTAAGCTTTCAGAGGAGACACTGCAGAGCTTTATACTGAATAGCCCTGACCTCATGGGACATATCCCCCAATTTGGGAGTGTCCTGCTGGAACTGGGAGGTATGTTTTACTATTATGCGAGAGAAGTGCAAAACTATTTTCTAGTCTAAATAGTGTGAAACATCTCTAAGTTTACTATCCAAAATTGCACAGTAGTTATAGTTTTCTTAACAAGTTATTTAAAAAATTGTCTATATTTGATACTGATCTACAGCAGGGGTGTCAAACTGCAGTGGCGTATCTAGGGGGGGCATGTGCCCCGGGCGCAGCTGGCAGGGGGGTGCAGGCGGGCCGCCTGATTCGGCGGTCCGCAGTGTCTCCCCCGGCGGCGGCATTCTGCCGCCCCCAGTCTGGGAGTCAGCTGTTCTCTGTGCCGACTGTCAAGCTGTGTGTATGTGTGTGTGTATGTGTGTGTATGTGAATGTGTGTGTATGTGAATGTGTGTATGAGAATGTGTGTGTGTGTGTATGTGAATGTGTGTGTGTCTGTGTGTGAGAATGTGTGTGTGTGTATGTGAATATGTGTATGTGTCGCTCAGTATTGGGTGTGTGTGTGTATCGCGCTGCAGGGGAATGTGCAGAGAAGTGAATGGTGTGTGTGTGTGTGTGTGTGTGGGGGGGGAGAGGGCAATGATGGGGCTGACGGGGAGAGAGCAATGATGGGGATGGTGGAGGAGGAGAGGGCAATGATGTGGCTGACGGGGAGAGAGCAATGATAGGGATGGTGGAGGAGGAGAGGGCAATGATGTGGCTGACGGGGAGAGAGCAATGATGGGGATGGTGGAGGAGGAGAGGGAAATGATGGGGCTGACAGGAAGAGAGCAATGATGCGGATGGTGGAGGAGGAGAGGGCAATAATGGGGCTGACGGGGAGAGAGCAATGATGGGGATGGTGGGGGAGAGGGCAATGATGGGGCTGACGAGGAGAGGGCAATGATGGGGGAGGAGATGGCAATGATGGGGCTGATGGGGGGCATATGTCCTTGGGGGGGGGGGGCGCCGAAATGAATTCTTGCCCCGGGTGCCAGAAACCCTAGATACACCTCTGTCAAACTGCATAACTCGAGGGCTGCAAACAGGTCATGTTTTCAGGATTTCCTTGTACTGCACAGGTGATAATTTAATCACCTACACAAATAATGAGTTGGTGATTAAATTATCACCTGTGCAGTACAAGGAAATCCTGAAAATATGACCTGTTTGCAGCCCTCGAGGAATGCAGTTTGACACCCCTGATCTACAGTATATTTGAAAAAATCCCATTGAAAGAGCAAAAGACATGACAGCAGATGTTTTGGGGTGGAGTCTGTGATCTCTAACTCAAATATTTTGATGTCATCTTATAGAGTGTATATGGTATGCGTGATATCCTCACGTTCTGACTTGAAACAAATAGAAATAAAGTTCCAGGACCTGAAACAAGGAAACAAAGAAAACATTTCAATGCACAAGGGCTCACTTTAGGGGAGTGGTTAGTTTTCACATAGATGATACATAGATAACTATTTACTCAAACTGTTTTTGGTAACGCCACTCTGACCTATTTTTTTGCCAACCCTATTTTAATCTTAGACCCAAAAAAACTGAAGATCAAGCTATGGCTATAACATATTAAAAACTAGAGATGAGCGAACTTGTTTTGAAAAAGTTGGTCCATCTCAAATTTGGCATGAACACTGCACATTTGGATTCGTGTTCAGATTCCCAAAAATTTTCCTCAAATTTGGTAAAATTCGGCCAAAGTTTGGTAAATGATCGAGTTTCCATTAATGCTTTTGTTAGGACTTTAGATAGGACAGTGGTGCCGTATGATGAGCGGGGGGACGTGTTTGATAAGGGGAGGAGGTGGAGAGAGGTCAGAGGAGCCATGGACTGTTATTTATTTTTTTTTATTAAAGGGGTATGCCCATTTCCAAGATCCTATCCCAATTTGTCATAGGTGTAATAATAATATTAGCAATTTTCTCTAATTTGAGATGTAGTATAGTTTTTCTGATTCGCTATGTCTCTTTCCTCATGTACAGGCATTGCAGGACTATAAGTATTCATGGTTATAACCACTAGCAACTAGCTACCTGTCACTATATCAGTAGTCATAACCATGGATACCTAAGGTTCTGCAATACCTGCACATGAGGAAAGAGACATAGCAAATCAGAAAAATTATATTACGTTTCCTCTGGGTTCTCCTGTTTCCTCCCACAGTCCAAAGACATACTGATAGGGATTAGTGATGAGCGAATATACTTGGTTCTTGCCAGTCCATCACAGCCTGTAGTTTGGCAGGATCCATAGCCAATCCCTGGGAGGAGATGATATAGCCCAGAAAAGGTAAAGACTCCTGCTCAAACATACACTTCTCCAACTTTGCATAGAGGGAGTTTGCCCGTAAGAGGTCGAAGACTCTGCCAACATCTCTCCGGTGGGAGTCAATATCTGGAGAGAAGATGAGAATATCATCCAGATAGACTACGACCGAGGTGGAGAGCATATCCCGGAAGATGTCGTTGACAAAGTCTTGGAAAACGGCTGGGGCATTACAGAGCCCGAAGGGCATCACCGGATACTCATAGTGCCCATCCTTGTTATTAAACGCTGTCTTCAATTCGGTCCCCTCACGGATGCGAATCAGGTAATAAGCACCCCGCAGATCTAATTTGGTAAATACCCTTGCTCCCCATAGCCTATCAAAGAGCTCAGAAATCAGGGGCAGCGGGTACTTATTCTTAACAGTGATGGCGTTAAGACCCCTGTAATCTATGCAAGGACGTAATTCTCCATTCTTCTTCTGCATGAAGAAGAACCCCGCCTCTGCAGCTGACACTGACTTCCTAATGAACCCTTTTGCCAAATTTTCCTGGCTGTATTGGGACATAGCCTCCATTTCCGGGAGAGAGAGGGGATAGATCCGTCCCCGATGAGGTTCTGCTCCAGGCAAGATCAATAGGACAGTCATAGGGACGGTGAGGCGGAAGGGTCTCCGCAGCCTTTTTGGAGAAGACGTCTGCATAGGACCAATAGCATTTGGGAAGAGAAGAAAGATCTGCGGGTATCTCGGTGGTGGAAACCTGAACGCACTCTCTCACACATCTGCCCTTACATGATTCACTCCAACCCAATATCCTCCCAGAGGTCCACTCAATATGTGGGGAGTGAAAACGGAGCCAGGGTATTCCCAGCAGAATCTCGTCCATTCCCTCGGGAAGGACAAGAAGGGAAATAATCTCCTGGTGGGAAGGGGACATGGATAACGTGAAAGGGACAGTCTGGTGTGTGATTTGAGATGGAAGTGTCGACCCATTCACTATTCTAACAGTCACCGGTTTGGCGGGCATCACCAGAGGCATTGCATGGCGCAGAGCAAAAGCAGAGGACATGAAATTCCCATCTGCTCCAGAATCCACACAAAGCTCGACTGTTAGAGAGGATGAGCCTAACATGATTGTCCCTTTGAAGGACAGCTTGAAGGAAAACACCGCTGTGTCTAGTGAACCTCCTCCAATAGTTACTAGACGTGATCGTTTACCCGACCGCCGTGGACATTTATTTGCATAATGTCCTTCTTGTTGGCAATTTCTACAAACCATGGGTACTCGAGCGGTCCGAGACTTAGGTCCCGCTCGAGAAACCTCCATGGCCTGATGGGAGTCGGACACCTGAACAGAAGATTCTAGAGGTCTGGCGAAGGTGGGATCCAGCCGAAACCTCTGCCTACACTGGGTCCGCTCCAACCTCCGCTCGTTAAAACAGAGGTCGATGCGGGTAGATATAGAAATTAGCTCCTCCAGTGTGGTGGGAATCTCCCTGGTGGCGTCCTTCACATGGTCTGCCAGTCCTTTCCAGAACACCGGAATAAGGACTTTATCCGGCCACTCCAGCTCAGAGACCAGAGTCCGGAATTGGATGGCGAACTGGCTGACCATGAACAAACCCTGTGTTATTGCCAACAATTGGAGCGTGGTATCATGGGTGACACGAGGTCCCAAAAAGACCTGTTTCAGAGCGTCCAGGAAGAGAGGAGCACTCTGCACCACACGATCATTGCGCTCCCATAGCGGCGTTGCCCACTCCAATGCCCTGCCTGACAAAAGAGATAAAATAAATCCCACTTTCGCCCGTTCCGTAGGAAAACGTGCAGCCAGGATCTCTAGATGTATGGAGCACTGACTCACGAATCCCCGACATAGCTTACTGTCACCAGCAAACTTGTCTGGAAGCGGGAGACGGGATAAAGTCGGAGCAGGGGTGGCAGAGGACAAACTGGCTGCAGCTACACTTGCAGTCTGAATAGCGACTGCGGTAACATCCACAGCTGAGGTTGTGCTCTCAAGAGCTGCCAACCTACCCTCCAGCTGCTGGATGTACCGCTGTAGTCGCTGATCATCAGCCATTTACTAGCCAGACCCTGGTACTAGTATTCTGTTAGGGCTAGCAGAACGCACCGAGTAAATAGAAACATTTATTATAATTGGTGCGATCGCAGCACGGGGTCCACCGTGCAGGAGGAACCTGCTGCTAGTGAATGGCGGCAATGTTTGGCGGTATAGACTAGCTCTGTTACTTCACAGAGTAGCCGTGAAAGGAAAGCACTGTGCCCTGTTAGCCTCAGAGGAGCACAAGCTTACTGCCGAGCTGATAGCAGTCCGTGGTTATGCAACACGCAATCTCCTCACCGGAGGAGCCGGTATTCTAGGAGCTTATTTCAGCCGGGTCCCTGAACACACTCATACAATCTCCTCACCGGAGGTGCCGGTATTCTAGGGGCTTATTTCAGCCAGGTCCCTGAATACATTCTTACATAACCACACTGGCGCACAGCACATAACTTAGATTTGATACAAGCGCATGGCTGCACGGCCATGTGAACCTTATATAGCTGCAGCAAGTACAGGACCTTCCTAGAAGGACCAATGAGAGGCTGCCACAGAGCCTGAGGAACTTCAGGACCTTCCTGGAGAACCAATGGGTCTTGCTGCAGTATCTAAGCATGTGACCCTCGATCTCCAATGAGAGATCTTACCCTGGGCATGCTCATAAGGGAAAAAGCAGGACTTAGTCCCAAAAGCGTCTGCTCGCCGCTGCCCAACACTGGCTTCAATGGCAGAAGCTGGAAAAGCAGCAGTAACCCTTTGCACAGAGTCAGACTGAGCGAGACGCCGGGACCGACGTCTCCGCTGAGCAGGCTCCACTGTGGCAGGAGAATGGGAGACCGCAGCGGAGATGGCCTGAGATTCCCCCTGTGCAGAGGCGGGAACTCGACCCCTAACATTATGTATGTAGTATGTTGTATGTATGTAGTATGTACAGTATGTAGTATGTATGTATCTAGTATGTATGTTGTATGTATGTTGTATGTATGTGGTGTGGTGTGTTGTATGTATGTTGTATGTATGTAGTATGTTGTATGTATGTAGTATGTAAGTAGTATATAGTATGTTGTATGCATGTATGTTGTATGTATGTAGTATGTATGTGGTATGTTGCAAGTATGTAGTATGTTGTATGTGGTATATATGTATGTACAGTAGTATGTATGTATGTATGTTGTAAGTATGTTGTATGTATGTTTGTGTTTTTTTTTACATTCAACACATTAGCCGGATGATGGGACTACTACTGTCCCATCATTGGCTAAAGTGTCAATCACTGTCATTGTAGCAGGCATAGCCCGATGGGACTTGTAGTCCCATCGGATGCCTGCACACAGACACAAAGACCTCCGAGAGGCCCACACAGACCCCTGAGAGGCCCGCTCAGACCCCCAAGAGGCCCGTACAGGCCCCGGAAGGACTGCACAGACCCCCGAGAGGCTCATACAGACCCCGCCCACACACACAGACACGCACAGTCTCCGCCCACACTCTTCCTCCCTCCTGAACTGGATGTGCAAGGAAAGAAAGGGTTTATTTTCATTCTGATATTTGTGTCCCATTGACTTGCATTGGTTTCCGGTATCGGAATCGGCGATACCCGATATTTTTGGGGTATTGGTCCGATCCAATCTGATATTTCCCGATATCGGAAGGTATCGCTCAACACTAGTCATTGGATGCCAAAGTCACATGTTCCTAAAAAGCAGTCATGTAGCTTTTTGCAAGTGTAACAGCGTGGTGAGGCTGCTGATGCTGCAAGTAGTCAGATAGTTAACCAGGCAGTTTATTCTCAGCTAGTTCATATAGATGGGATCCTGTGTCAAATCGACCACCCAGCGTAAAAATCTGGAGTGCTAATTCTGCCACAAGTCGCCATTTCATATAAATCTATAGTGCTGCTGATTGTGTGCTACAGCGATCAGTCACCACTCAGCATATCATTCTTTGTGCTAACTGTGTGGTCCAGCCACCAGTCCACATTTCAGCATATAAATCCTTTGAGCTAGTTGTGTGGTTCAGCCACCAGTCCACATTTCTGCATCTAAATCTTTTGTGCTAATTCTGTGGTCCAGCCACACTATCTCAGCAAATAAATACTGATTGTTAATTTAGTGAAAGGTGACTGACAGGTCTGGGCCTAGATTGTGAAACAGATGGTTAAAAGTGGGGAAGGGTACATCCAACATGAGCGTGAAAAAGCAAGGTCATGGTGGAAGGGGGAATAGGCGTGGTGTTTGAGGTGTAAGTGGGAATGCTATTGAAAGCTCTATTGAACAAACAGCGGCTCGTCCCATCCAAAGACAACTGACTTCTGTTACTGGATGGGCTACTCAACTCCCTTTCTTTGGCAGCAGCACAGCGGTACGCCTTGTAGATGAGGGCTAGAAAGAGCATGTTCTCCAGTGGATGGCAAGCGCTGCATTAAGTTTGACTCTCCTCCTCTTCCTCCACCTTAACATCACACACAGTACATTACTCAGAGGTGGCACCCCAATAATCCTTGTTTCCTCCCACCTCACAACTCTTCAGCCTCCCAACTGAGTGTGGGGAAACACAGATTGGTGAGTCTGCAGAGCTATTCACCCATTCTATTTCACTGGCATTAGACGTCTGCTCCAAAGATTTACAGACTCAAGAGAAGGAAAAAAATCGGCACAGATGCTCAAATTTTTTTCCAGTTGGATCCAGGACTGGACGAAATAGGGTTCGAGCAGTATACAGATGCTTGTCACGAGACATTAACCTCCAGGGGTGGAGGTGTTCCTGATGAAACAAGTGCCTTTTAACAATTTGCCTTTTTTTTCTTTTATAAAGCACCTAATATTCCTCCTATTTCTCCTCCTTTTGCTTCCTCCTGAGTCACAACAAACTACATTTTTGGTAAAAGGAGACTCTTATTCGGGTACCGCAGCCCTGTGACTTAACAGGGTTCGCTTCCTTCACACAGGGTGAAGTTAACCCGTGTGTGTATTCACATTGTACCGCCATATAGTCCGTCATTACTTGGCAGCAGGTTCCATCTCTGCACGGTGGACCCCGGGCTGCTAACGCACCTTAATATATCTTATTATTTGGTGCGTTCCGCTAGCCCTAACAATATCTAACCATATTACTAGGTGTAGAAGTTTTTTTACAGTATAAGGTCTGATGTCGTGTTGTAATAATAATAATAATAATAATTTTTATTTATATAGCGCCAACATATTCCGCAGCACTTTACAATTAAGCGGGGACATGTACAGACAATAAATTGAGTATAAGTTAAGACAATTTAAACAGTGACATTAGGGGTGAGGTCCCTGCTCGCAAGCTTACAATCTACAAGGAAATGGGGGGACACAATAGGTGAAAAGTGCTTGTTATTTCAGGTCTGGCAATTATAATAAATAGGGATTTTCATATGAAGCTGCATGATCCGGTCATCAGCCCGTATGTTTAAGTGCAATAGTCAAGTATCAAGTGCAGTTATCGTGTGCATGGAGGGTGTGGAGACAGATGAGTAGTAGGGTGCAGATTCACATGCAGATAATATTTGGAAGGAGGGAACCGGACAAAGTTAGTTTACTGAGTAGTTGATGTGGTAGGCTTGTTTGAAGAGATGGGTTTTTAAAGCGTGCTTGAATAGGTCGGGGCTAGGTATCAGTCTGATCGTCTGGGGAAGTGCATTTCAGAGAGCTGGCGCAGCACGAGAGAAGTCTTGGAGACGGAGGTGCGAGGTTCGGATTACGGGGGATGTTAGTCTTAGGTCATTTGTAGAACGGAGGGCACGTGTAGGGCGATAGACGGAGATGAGAGAGGAGATATAAGGCGGTGCAGAGCTGCGGAGAGCTTTGTGGGTGAGAGAGATGAGTTTATACTGGACCCTGTAGCGAATGGGTAGCCAGTGTAATGACTGGCACAAGATGGAGGCATCGGTGAAGCGGTTGGACAGAAATATGTATATTTGGCACGATGATATGCCTTTTTGACAGAACGTCTACTGTAGCCACAATTCAAAAATCTTTGTTTTAATTCAACAGCTTGTTTCTCAAAGTCATTATCACAAGAGCACACTCTACGTAAGCGTAAAAACTGGCCAATAGGAATGGAATTTATCATATTAGGGGGGTGTGATGAGGTAGCATGAAGGAATGAATTGGTAGCCATTAATTTACGATAAAGATCTGTATGCAAGCAATTATCACCCCCCCAATAACCTGAACATCTAGGAAGTCAATTAAGTTCTTGTCACGTTTATACGTTAAATGTATATTATTAGAATTCTGGTTTAGGGAGGACATGAACTCATCAAGGGACTCCATTGAACCCTGCCAAATCAAAAAAATGTCATCAATGAATCGCACCCAAAGAAGGATGCGATCCATTGATGGCCCACGTTCAGATAAAAATAGGTCCCTCTCCCACAGCCCCAGGAATAAATTTGCATAAGCAGGCGCAAAAGACGCTCCCATTGCTGTACCCTGGACAGGAAGGTAGAAGGACCCCTTAAATAAAAAGAAATTATGAGATAATGAAAACTGCAAGAGCTCAATAATGAATTTATTCAGCGGTGTAGGCATAGATGATGAGCATAAGAAATATTGTGCAGCCTGAACACCATCACTGTGTCTTATATTCGTATAGAGGGACTCCACATCACAGGTAACCATGACTGAATCCCGGTCGATGTGAAGTCCATCTATTTAATCTGGTCCTGCACATGTGCACAAAGGTTCTATAATATGTATACTTTATATTTTACTTTAATGTCATTTATGTCTGTCACCAACTAATAAAGAGTTATATAATTTTTTCACCTGATCCTTGTTTGGACTCCACTGATTGATCCATTGGTTTTGGGTTGGTTGTTATAGTACAGGAAGAATGGAGTTCAGCTTATTGGTTTTAAAATATATTAAATGTTACAACAAGCCGCAGTAGCTACCTGGCAAAGTAGTGGTAATTAGACTGAAAAACAGAATTAACACTTCTACTTCCCAACAGGAGAAAAGCATCTTATTTCTCAGTAATAGATGATGTGACATGTGCTTAATTCTGGTCTTCTTGTCTTTGATTAAATATATCCATCTTTGTGCCGAGGCTTGCCTAGTAATGTGTCCTGATTACGCCAAGTAGAGGGAGGCCCTGGGGCACCTCGCTGACATTGCTAATGAGCGGAAAGAGTTTATGTTGAAATCAATGTGGAAAGCAGCTTCCTGGGTCAATTTTAACAGTTGTTATCTTAGCAAGCAGCTGCTAAGGGTGTTATTACTAATGTAGGTCCTTCGATTAAGAAAATCTAAAGGACCTGTTTGGAAAAATACATAAAAATTATAACATCATTTTTTAGTCTTTTGTTTGAAGTTTTGAAAGGAAGAAAGGCACAGATAGAATATAGATGTATGATAAAGTCAACTACTTAGAAGGGAATTTGGTCTGGGTAGCCGTAAGTAGCACAGTTATCTTGCAGCTCTTCGGATTCTTGATTCAAATTCAATAAAGGACAATGTATGCATGGAGCTGGTATGTTCTCTCTATGCTTGTGTTTCTTCTTGAATTGAACATGACAAAAGACAAGCTGATAGGAAACATTGTATGTCATTGAATCTAGTATGCATAAGCGCGGTCTCAGAAATAGAAATAACGCTTTCCCCTCTATTTTTCGTCCTTCGCATTGAGCCTTTGGCTGCTGCTGTTAGAGCATCGTCAGACATTACAGGAGTTCAGTTTACAGGCAAAGAATTTAAATTATCCCTTCTTGCCGATGATATCCTCCTAACACTCACAAAGCCTCATACTTCGCTTCCCAACCTCCATTCATTACTTTTAAAATTTGGCCATTGATCAGGGTATAAAACAAACATAAATTACTCCCAATTTGAGTAACTTTAAATACCAGTGGCGCACCACCTCTCTCAAATACCTAGGAATTAATCTCACAACCTCGTGCTCCACTTTATACGAGAACAATTTCCCTCCATTATATACAGAAATGCGACCCTTATTGACAAAATGGAAATCACTCCCTCTATCCTCCCACAAATCTTATATATTTTTGAGACTTTACCCATATCGGTCCCACTCAGAGATTTATGATATTTTCAAGCAGTCACTTTAAATTTCATATGGGCAGGAAGACGTCATAGAATCCCAAAGTCAGTAATGTTGGCTGATAAAAAGATGAAAGGTCTAGCAGCACCTAAACTTGTTCATTATTATTGGGCATCGTACCTCCGCACGATCCCATCGTGGTCTTCTAAACCTCCTTATACGAAATGGATGGAGATTGAAAAATTATGGTTAGCCCCCAGATCACCCCAACTCCCTGATCTGGAATGGGGCTTACAATCTCCTTCTTTCAATAGATCCATTAAGTCCAATGATGCATACCAGAAATATATGGAGGGTCTGCTCTAAAAAATTCAATCTGACATCAACGAATTCCACCCTTATTTCCTTCCTTTTCTATCTGAATTTCCCTGAAAGTTTAAACCACTCATTTACAGGGGTATGGACTCAGTCTGGCTTGTTTAACTTTGCTGACATAATTAACTATAAAATGCGAATTCTACATTCCTATGATGAACTGAAAACAAAATTCTCCCTCCATTCTCTTAAATATTTTAAATATAGTAAAATTAGGCGCTTTGCCTCATCATTATTCCACGGTCTACAGACCTCCATTCCTACTCCTTCGAAAGACTGTGCAAGAATAGTTCAACAACAAGAGGTTTAATATCTAGTATTTATAATATTCTACAGGCTCCAGTCACAGATTCCCTCACTAGACACTCTTATATGCTCGAATGGGAGGGATATCTGGGTAAAACACTGATCATGGTGGAATGAATAAATATTTTGGACCAGAGCAGCCAAGACTGCATCTTGCATATCAGTACAAAAATCCTTTATCTTTTGTACCATACGCCTGAATTTTTACATAAAATGGACCCATCTATTCCTTCCCTTTGCTGGCATTGCATCTTGTCTAGAGGTTCTATATTTCGCATTTTTGGGGACTTTCCACTGATTAAAGTGCTCTGGGTGATAGTCCAACTCCTCATTAAGCAAGTTTTTGGAGTGGATCTCCCATTAAGTCTTCAGCTGTTTCTATGAAATATTTTCTCTGAATCCATTAATGATCCATTAGACTGCTTTTACATATGTTAACAGCAGCACGCTGTTTGATTGCCTACCACTAGAAGCAATCCTCTCCACCTCCTCAACCAGATCTATATTCTCGCATCAAAAATATCAGGAACTTTGATACCGGGCAGCCCTTACTGACAATACTGTAGAGAGATTTTACCTTGTTTGGTCTCATTGGGATTCCTTTTGGTCCATGTTAAATATACAGTGGGTACGAAAAGTATTCAGACCACTTTAAATTTTTCACTCTTTGTCTCATTGCAGCCATTTGGTAAATTCAAAAAAGTTCTTTTTTTCTCATTAATGTACACTCTGCACCCCATCTTGACTGAAAAAAACTGAAATGTGGAAATTTTTGAAAATGTTTAAAAAAAGAAAAACTGAAATATCACATAGTCATAAGTATTCAGACCCTTTGCTCAGACACTAATATTTAAGTCACATGCTGTCCATTTCCTTGTGATCCTCCTTGAGATGGTTCTATTCCTTCATTGGAGTCCAGCTGTGTTTAATTAAACTGATAGGACTTGATTTGTAAAGGCAAACACCTGTCTATATAAGACCTCACAGCTTACAGTGCATGTCAGACCAAATGAGAATTATGAGGTCAAAGGAGCTCGCCAAGGAGCTCAGAGACAGAATTGAGGCAAGGCACACATCTGGGCAAGGTTACAAAAGAATGTCTGCAGTACTCAAGGTTTCTAAGAGCACAGTGGGCTCCATAATCCTTTAATGGAAAAAAGTTTGGGACCGCCAGAAGTCTTCCTAGACCTGGCCATCCAGCCAAACTGAGCAATCATGGGAGAAGAGCCTTGGTGAGAGAGGTAAAGAAGAACCCCATGGTCACTGTGGCTGAGCTCCACAGATGCAGTAGGGAGACGGGAGAAAGTTCCACAAAGTCAACTATCACTGCGGCCCTCCACCAGTCGGGCCTTTATGGCAGAGTGGTCCGACGGAAGCCTCTCCTCAGTGCAAGACATATGAAAGCCTGCATAGACTTTTCTAAAAAACAAATGAAGATTCCCAGACTACAATAAGATTCTCTGGTCTGATGAGACAAAGATAGACCTTTTTGGTGATATTCCAAGTGGTATGTGTGGAGAAAACCAGGCACTGCTCATCACCTGCCCAATACAATCCCAACTGTGAAACACAGTGGTGGCAGCATCATGCTATGGGGGTGTTTTTCAGCTGCAGGGACAGGAGGACTGGTTGCCATTGAAGGAAACATGAATGTGGCCAATTACAGAGATATCCTGGATGAAAGCCTCTTCCAGAGTGCTGTGGACCTCAGACTTGGCCGAAAGTTCACCTTCCAACAAGACAATAACCCTAAGCACACAACTAAAATAACAAAGGAGTGGCTTCAGAACAACTCTGTGACTATTCTTGACTGGCCCAGCCAGAGCCGTGACCTAAACCCAATTGAGCATCTCTGGAGAGACCTGAATATGGCTGTCCACCAACGTTCACTAACCAACCTGATGGAACTGGAGAGGATCTGAAAGAAAAAATGGCAAAGGATCCCCAAATCCAGGTGTGAAAAACTTGTTGCATCATTCCCAAGAAGACTCATGGATGTACTAGCTCAAAAGGGTGCTTCTACTCAATACTGAGCAAAGTGTCTGAATACTTATGACCATGCGATATATCATTTACCAAATGGCTGCAATGAAACAAAGAGTGAAAAATGTAAAGGTTTCTGAATACTTTCCGTACCCACTGTATGACCTTTATGAGATGGATATAACTAGGTTGTAACATTCCACATCATTTCCCCCCTTTCCTTTTGTCTGAGTCTGTGTTTGTTAAATGTTGATCTTCATCTACTTAAAAATGTTTAACTATTACTATAGCATAAGATTGGTTGCTAACCTATAAATGATAGTGAAACATCTAAAATGCCTGATTATTTTTTTTTCCTGTAAGATTTGAAAAATTTCAGTAAAATTTACAATTTTTAAAAAGAAATGAAAACAAGATTGTGAGTCCCATTTGATTTTTGGAATACATTGACATTATATAATTGTATCCTTTCATTCCTTTCCATTGGCTCAACCTGGGGTGGACATGTGCTGATGCATCGGGGCCCAGAGTTGAAGAGGGCCCAATGACAATAGCGCCTATTTCATCTAGATGTGCGTCTTCGGATCCCTGCATTGCAATACAAGACATTGGCCAATCAGAGACCACTAGCTGATGTCGGTGTGCCATCATACACCATGGCTGGCAAGCCAAGTAAGCTGCCAGCTCCTGCTCCAGCTATAGAATAAGATGCCACATGTTGGGCATCTTAAAAAATAAAAAAAAGAATGAAAAGGTAAAAAGAAGCCTATATTATTTTTAAATGTGTTGAAGGGAATATTATTGCTGGAAAGTGCCTAGGATGGGAGCCATTATATCAAGAAGAATCCCAGGATAGGGGACATTATACCAAGGAGGAGCCAGAATGGGGGGCATTATACCAAGAAGAATCCCAGGATAGGGGACATTATACCAAGGAGGAGCCAGAATGGGGGGCATTGTACCAAGAAGAATCCTAGGATAGGGGACATTATACCAAGGAGGAGCCAGAATGGGGGACATTATACCAAGAAAAAGCCCAGGATAGAGGACATAATATCAAGGAGGAGCCAGGATGGGAACATTATACCATGAAGAAGCACAGGATGGGGGACATTATACCAAATAGGAGCCTAAGATGGGGGACATTATACTAAGAAGGGGCTCAGGAAGTGGGGCATTATTTTAGGATAGGGCCCAGAATGGGAAACATCATAATAGGAAAGGGATCAGGATGAGGGAATTTTAACAGAAAGGGAATCAGAATGGGGAACATTATTACTGGAAGGGGCCCAAGATATGAGCCAGTCCATTAGCCTCCTCGATTAGAAAAGTTTTACCAATGTACTGTTGGTTGGTGTGGACCCACTGCGCCACAGAGGGGCATCACTAAAAGTTTACCGTGTCTTCAATAGGGCCTCTAACGGTGGGCTTGAATGGGCTGCTGGTAGACACCAGGTACCACACCAGGGCAATACCCAGGACTGCAGGAGCTGATCGGAGGGTCAGAGGCATGAGCTATGATGTACAGAAGGGCGAGGCAGAAGCATAGTCAGATGGTACGAGGTCGAGGCAGGCTGCATGTGTCCACAATACAAAGCCAGAGTCAGAGAAGGAGAATTGAAAGGATAAGCAGGCCAGGTCGATAACGGGGGTCAGAATAAGGAGACATTCATAAACGGGTGCTAGCAGGCTAGGATCCAAAGTTTGGGCAAGCACTGCTGGGTCAAATTCCTGCAGAGACCAGCCACGCCCGCTAAGGCTAAAAAAAAACCCCATGCAGATGCAGCTGTGCTAGGAGTACTGCAAGAAGCAAATTCAGCAGGACAGTCTGACATGAGAAGAAGCCGCAGCACTGAGGAGGCATGCAAGCTACTGCCCTGACAACCATACTCCAACACCAGTCATTTCATTTTATATCTAACAAGAGAGAATGCTATGAAATAAAGACAGAGCACTATAAATAACAATAATGAGAATCTGACATGTAAGGTATGTTGCTATACATAACAACAGAGGGTACTACGTAATAAAGCACAGTAACATATACGCGAGAGCAGACTATGTAATATACATATATTCTATACATAAACACAGTATGTATAATCTGGAGCTTTGTCGCCATAAAATAGAGGGACAAAGACTCATTTCTTGCAAAGAGGCCCAAGCTTCCGGTGTGTATACTGAGATTAAGTATGCCTGGGAATCTCGTCTCATGTAAAGAGGTTGTCCACTACTTTTACATTGATGACCTATCTTTATGATGGGTCATCAATGCCTGATAGGCTGGGGTCCACCCCCGGGCACTCCGCCGATCAGCTGTTATCAGTGTCGGCAGCCGCCGGCCGGAATGCTCACTTGCCAAGGTGCTTCGTCTTCTGGTATTGGCATTGCCTTGGTGCTGCATATAAACCTCCTACTCAAATCAATGGGAGGCAAATGTGCAGTACCCTGGGCGGTGGCCACTATAAGACAGCCAGCTCCGCAAGTGAGTACTTCTGACTGGCTGCCACCACCACCGACACTGATAACAGCCGATCAGACATTGATGACCTATCCTAAGGTCTAGTAGGGCACACTAGGGAAATAAGGAACAGTAGCCGAAGAGCAGGGGCGTCACTATGTTTTACCAAGGGTGCCAACCTCCGCTGATAGGCAGGAAATCAGAAAAGGACACATAATAGGGGTAATCCAGGAATATCTATTTGTATTGCTTTTGTGTGTCTTACATGTTGTTTGTCCTTTTTTAATATTTAATAAAAGTAAAATTTTAAGTTGGGGTCTTCCTAAGTTAGCCAGTTTTCATAGATCCTAACCCCTTTGGCCATACTTATTCTTATGTGTCTATGTGTGGTTATAATATGCACTGCAGCTTTTAGGCTATGTGCACACGTTCAGGAATATCTGCAGAATTTTCCTGAACAAAACCTGCAGGATTTCTGCAGGAAATCTGAATACGTTTTTTTTCGCGTTTTATTGTGTTTTTTGAGAGTTTTTTTCACATTTTTTGCGGTTTTTCCCGGAGTGTCCCAATGCAAAAATACAGTGGCAAAAATGCGCAAAATTAATAAACATGCTGCATTTTTTACCGCAATGCGTTTTTTCGCGGAAAAAAACACAGCATGTGCACAAATATTGCAAAATGCATTGAAATGATGGGATGCTTAATGTAAGCGTTTTTTCTGCGGAAAATGGCCAAAAAAATGCAAAAAATCCTGAACGTGTGCACACAGCCTTAACCCCTTCATGACCTTGAGATTTTCCGCTTTTCCGTGTTCGTTTTTTGCTCCCTTTCTTCCCAGAGCCATAACTTTTTTATTTTTCCGTCAATATGGCCATGTGAAGGCTTATTTTTTGCGAATCAAGTTGTACTTTTGAACGACATCATTGGTTTTAGAATGTCGTGTACTAGAAAACGGGAAAAAAAATCCAAGTGCGGTGAAATTGCAAAAAATGTGCAATCCCACACTTGTTTTTTGATTGGCTTTTTTACTAGGTTCACTAAATGCTAAAACTGACCTGCCATTATGATTCTCCAGGTCATTACGAGTTCATAGACACCAAATATGTCTAGGTTCTCTTTTATCTAAGTGGTGAAAAAAAATTCCAAACTTTGCTAAAAAAACAAACAAAAAAACATTGCGCCATTTTCCGATACCTGTAGCGTCTCCATTTTTCATGATATGGGGTCAGTTGAAGGCCTATTTTTTGCGTGCTGAGCTGGCATTTTTAATAATAGCATTTTGGTGCAGATAAATTCTTTTGATCGCCCGCTGTTGCATTTTAATGCAATGCCGCAGCGACATTGCATTTTAATGCAATGTCGCGGCGACCAAAAAAACGTTTTTTTTTATCGCTACGCTGTTTAGTGATCAGGTTAACCCTTTCTTTTATTGATAGATCGGGCGATTCTGAACGCGGCGATACCAAATATGTGTAGGTTTGATTTTTTTTATTGATTTATTTTGAATGGGGCGAAAGCGGGGTGATTTAAACTTTTATATTTTTTTATTTTTTTCACTTTTTTTTACTTTTGCCATGCTTCAATAGCTTCCATGGGAGGCTAGAAGCAGGCATAGCACGATCGATCGGCTCTGCTACATAGCAGCGATCATCAGATCGCTGCTATGCAGCAGAAATGCAGGTGTGCTATGAGCGCCAACCACAGGGGGGCGCTCACAGCAGGCCGGCATCAGTAACCATAGAGGTCTCAAGGACCTCTATGGTTACCATTATGACGCCCGGTCGGAAGCGCCAGTTAAATGCCGCCATCAGCGTTTGACAGAGGCATTTAACTAGTTAATAGCGGCGGGTGAATCGCGATTTCACCCGCCGCTATTGCGGGCACATGTCAGCTGTTCAAAACAGCTGACATGTCCCGGCTTTGATGCGGGCTCACCGCCGGAGCCCTGCATCAAAGCGCGGTATCTGACATCGGCCGTACTATCCCGTCCGAGGTCAGAAAGAGGTTAAAGCGCTTACAGACGTTAGGGCACAGTTAACAAACTTAGCTTTGAAATGTGTAGACAAGCTTCTTCTCTGTATCAACAAAGATATTATGAAAAGAACAGACATCCCCTCATGCCTGCGCTTAGTAACCCGATATTTACCCTGGTTACCAGTGAACACATCGCTGGATCGGCGTCACACATGCCGATCCAGCGATGACAGCGGGTGATCAGCGACCAAAAAAAGGTCCTGATCATTCCCCAGCGACCAACGATCTCCCAGCAGGGGCCTGATCATTGGTCGCTGTCACACATAACGAGAACGTTAGTGGGATTGTTGCTACATCACAAAAAGCGTGACGTTGCAACGATATCGTTAACGAAATCGTTATGTGTGAAGGTACCTTTAATGTAGACAACAGGCAGTTTCCAACTTCTATATGACCAACACACCTAAAGCTTTTTGGAATAGTTTGCCCAACCTATTTATATCACTGGTAAAGGATAAACGTGAGCCTAAGAAATTATGGACACATATAAAGTCTATTATTACTGTAGAAGCAAGTTAGACAATACACGAGAAACAGAAGAGCCCCCCCAACCATGGTTAACAGAAGAGAACTTAAAAATCATTGAAGAAAGATGAATGGCAAAAGCAAAAGGTAACAAGAAAAACACAGACAACATTAGTAAAAGACTAAAGAGAGCCATTCGAGCGGACAAAGAACTTTATTATAAACAATATTTACAGAGACAGACAGCGAACATCTGAGGAGAAAGCTTAGGAAGGCACAGCGAAGGATCACAGCATTACAATGAACATTTCAACTAAAAGAGGGCATGTTGAAAGACGCCAAAACAAGAACAAACTAACTAAGCCAGAACAGATCAAGAAAAGATGAAGGCAGCACATGGAGCACCTCTACAAGAATGACTCAGTGCTACGGGAAGAACCTAAAATTGGAAAGGTTAGCGAGCTGAACATCTTGAAAGACTAAGTTGTTGTTGCGATAAAGCCTCTGTCAAACAACAAAGCGTCTTGGTGTGACAATATTCAAATAGAGCTAATAGAGTCTTCTGAAGCAGCAATTAATGTCATTATATGCCTGTGTCAATAGATATGGACAACTGGTAAATGGCCCAAGCAGGCTTGGATTGGCCTACAGGAGAACAGGAGAATCCTCCGGTGGGCCCCTATGCAAAAGTGGGCCACTATCCTCCTATATGAGCAGTACTTGCCACAATATACTTGAATGTACAGACAAAGGCAGCATCTTATTCATTTACCAATCTACCCAGTTCATTGTTATATAAATTTGTGATAATGTCACATTTGCATGTAGCTGAAAAGTGGGGCCCTGGAGTTGGTTAATGGTGGGCCCTTGGCACCCAAGTCTGACGCTGGGCCCCAGGACTGCACAAGATCAGTGTTTATTCCTATTCTGAAGAAAGGAGATGCTACCAACTGTGGAAACTATCGGACTATTGTGCTCATACCTCATGCCAACAAAATACTCCTGAAGATCCTACAAAGCTTTACTTGAACCCCTTTACCCCCAAGGGTGGTTTGCACATTAATGACCAGGCCAATTTTTACAATTCTGACCACTGTCCCTTTATGAGGTATAACTCTGGAACGCTTCAACGGATCTCGGTGATTCTGACATTGTTTTCTCGTGACATATTGGGCTTCATGATAGTGATAAAATTTCTATGATATTACCTGCGTTTATTTTTGAAAAAAATGGAAATTTGGCGAAAATTTTGAAAATTTCGCAATTTTCCAACTTTGAATTTTTATGCAATTAAATCACATAGATATGTCACAAAAAATACTTAATAAGTAACATTTCCCACATGTCTACTTTACATCAGCACAATTTTGGAACCAACATTTTTTTGTTAGGGAGTTATAAGGATTAAAAGTTGACCAGCAAATTCTAATTTTTATAACACCGTTTTTTTTTTAGGGACCACATCTCATTTGAAGTCATTTTGAGGGGTCTACATGATAGAACCTAACCAAGTGTGACACCATTCTAAAAACTGCACCCATCAAGGTGCTCAAAACCACATTCAAGAAGTTTATTAACCCTTCAGGTGTTTCACAGGAATTTTTGGAATGTTTAAATAAAAATGAACATTTAACTTTTTTTCACAAAAAAATTACTTCAGCTCCAATTTGTTTTATTTTACCAAGGGCAACAGGAGAAAACAGACCCCAAAAGTTGGTGCACAATTTGTAATGAGTAACCCGATACCCGATATGTGGGAGTAATCCACTGTTTGGGCGCATGGCAGAGCTTGGAAGGGAAGGAGCGCCATTTGACTTTTCAATGCAAAATTGACAGGAATTGAGATGGGACGCCATGTTGCGTTTGGAGAGCCACTGATGTGCCTAAACATTGAAACCCCCACAACTAACACCATTTTGGAAAGTAGACCCCCTAAGGAACTTATCTAGAGGTGTGGTGAGCACTTTGACCCACTAAGTGCTTCACAGAGGTTTATAATGCAGAGCTGTAAAAATAAAAAATCATATTTTTTCACAAAAATGATCTTTTCGACCCCAATTTTTTATTTTCCCAAGGCTAAGAGAAGAAATTGGGCCCCAAAAGTTGTTGTACAATTTTTCCTGAGTACGCTGATACCCCATATGTGGGGGTAAACCACTGTTTTGGCGCATGGCAGAGCTCAGAAGGGAAGGAGCGCCATTTGACTTTTCAATGCAAAATTGACTGGTATTGAGATGGGACGCCATGTTGCGATTGGAGAGCCACTGATGTGCCTAAACATTGAAACCCCCCACAACTGACACCATTTTGGAAAGTAGACCCCCTAAGGAACTCATCCAGATGTGTTGTGAGAGCTTTGAAACCCCAAGTTTCACTACAGTTTATAACTCAGAGCCCACAAAAATTATTTTTTAGCCCCCAGTTTTGTATTTTCCCAAGGGTAACAGGAGAAATTGGACCCCAAAAGTTGTTGTCCAATTTGTCCTGAGTTCACTGATACCCCATATGTGGGGGGGGAACACATGGGAGAGCTCGGAAGGGAAGGAGCGCCATTTGGAATGCAGACTTAGATGGAATGGTCTGCAGGCGTCACATTGCGTTTGCAGAGCCCCTAATGTACCTAAACAGTAGAAACCCCCCACAAGTGACCCCATATTGGAAACTAGACCCCCCAAGGAACTTATCTAGACATGTTGTGAGAACTTTGAACCTCCAAGTGTTTCACTACAGTTTATAACGCAGAGCCGTGCAAATAACAAATAATTTTTGTGGAAAAAAAAAGATTTTTTAGCCCCCAGTTTTGTATTTTTCCAAGGGTAACAGGAGAAATTGGACCCCAAAAGTTGTTGTCCAATGTGTCCTGAGTACGCTGATACCCCATATGTTTGGGTAAACTCCTGTTTGCGCACGGGAGAGCTCGGAAGGGAGGGAGCACTGTTTTACTTTTTCAACGCAGAATTGGCTGGAATTGAGATCGGACGCCATGTTGCGTTTGGAGAGCCCCTGATGTGCCGAAACAGTGGAAACCTGCCAATTATAACTGAAACCCTAATCCAAACACACCCCTAACCCTAATCCCAACGGTAACCCTAACCACACCCCTAACCCTAAACACACCCCTAACCCTAATCCCAACCCTATTCTCAACCATAAATGTAATCCAAACCCTAACCGTAACTTTAGCCCCAACCCTAACTGTAGCCCTAACCTTAGCCCCAACCCTAGCCCTAACCCTAACCCTACCCCTAACACTAGCCCTAACCCTAACCCTGATGGAAAAATGGAAATAAATACATTTTTTTTTGCCTAACTAAGGGGGTGATGAAGGCGGTTTGTGTTGTGAATTCTGTGGCAGAGCTCCCTCCTGTGGTCACAAGTGGTACTTCGGCTGATTCTCTCTGTGAGCTTCCGTTGGTGGAGGAAAGTGGTACTGCGGCTTCTGAGTTTCCTTCCTCAGGTGATGTGGTGAAGTCGTTAGGTGCTGCTCTATTTAACTCCACCTGGTGCTTTGATCCTGGCCTCCAGTCAATGTTCTAGTATTGGACCTGTTTCCTCCTGGATCGTTCCTGTGGCCTGCTGCTCTGCATAGCTAAGTTCCGCTTTGCTATTTTGTTTGCTGTTTTTTTCTGTCCAGCTTGTCTATTTGTTTTTTCCTGCTTGCTGGAAGCTCTGGGACGCAGAGGGTGTACCTCCGTGCCGTTAGTTCGGTACGGAGGGTCTTTTTGCCCCCTTTGCGTGGTTTTTGTAGGGTTTTGTGTTGACCGCAAAGTTACCTTTCCTATCCTTGCTCTGTTCAGAAAGTCGGGCCTCACTTTGCTAAATCTATTTCATCTCTACGTTTGTCTTTTCATCTTAACTCACAGTCATTATATGTGGGGGCTGCCTTTTCCTTTGGGGTATTTCTCTGAGGCAAGGTAGGCTTATTTTCTATCTTCAGGCTAGCTAGTTTCTCAGGCTGTGCCGAGTTGCATAGGGAGCGTTAAGCGCAATCCACGGCTGCCTCTAGTGTTGTTGGAGAGGATTAGGGATTGCGGTCAGCAGAGTTCCCACGTCTCAGAGCTCGTTCTATGTTTTTGGGTTATTGTCAGGTCACTGTATGTGCTCTGACCTCTATGTCCATTGTGGTACTGAATTACCTTATCATAACAGTACTGGAGGCCCAAAGTACTAATGATTCTCAATAGAGGGAAAAAAGAAGTTCTGAGACCATTTTTTTTTCTCTGCACTGTGTTTTGCCTTTTTTTTCCCCTAGACATTTGGGTGGTTCAGGACACAGGTGTAGCGATGGACATTAAAGGTCTGTCTTCATGTGTGGATCAGCTCACGGCAAGAGTACAAAATATTCAAGACTTTGTGGTTCAGAATTCTATGTTGGAACCGAGAATTCCTATTCCTGATTTGTTTTTTGGAGATAGAACTAAATTTCTGAGTTTCAAAAATAATTGTAAACTATTTCTGGCTTTGAAACCTCGCTCCTCTGGTGACCCAGTTCAACAAGTTAGGATCATTATTTATTTTTTACGTGGCGACCCTCAGGACTGGGCATTTTCTCTTGCGTCAGGAGATCCTGCATTAAGTAATATCGATGCATTTTTCCTGGCGCTAGGATTGCTGTACGATGAGCCTAATTCAGTGGATCAGGCAGAGAAGAATTTGCTGGCTCTGTGTCAGGATGAGATAGAGGTATATTGTCAGAAATTTAGAAAGTGGTCCGTACTCACTCAGTGGAACGAAGGTGCGCTCGCAGCTATTTTCAGAAAAGGTCTCTCTGAAGCCCTTAAGGATGTCATGGTGGGATTTCCTATGCCTGCTGGTCTGAATGAGTCTATGTCTTTGGCCATTCAGATCGGTCGACGCTTGCGTGAGCGTAAATCTGTGCACCATTTGGCGGTATTACCTGAGCTTAAACCTGAGCCTATGCAGTGCGATAGGACTTTGTCCAGAGTTGAACGGCAAGAACACAGACGTCTGAATGGGCTGTGTTTCTACTGTGGTGATTCCACTCATGCTATCTCTGATTGTCCTAAGCGCACTAAGCGGTTCGCTAGGTCTGCCACCATTGGTACGGTACGGTCAAAATTTCGTCTGTCCGTTACCTTGATCTGCTCTTTGTCATCGTATTCTGTCATGGCATTTGTGGATTCAGGCGCTGCCCTGAATTTGATGGACTTGGAGTATGCTAGGCGTTGTGGGTTTTTCTTGGAGCCATTGCAGTGTCCTATTCCATTGAGAGGAATTGATGCTACGCCTTTGGCCAAGAATAAGCCTCAGTACTGGACCCAGCTGACCATGTGCATGGCTCCTGCACATCAGGAGGTTATTCGCTTTCTGGTGTTGCAAAATCTGCATGATGTGGTCGTGTTGGGGTTGCCATGGCTACAAGTCCATAATCCAGTATTAGATTGGAAATCCATGTCTGTGTCCAGCTGGGGTTGTAAGGGGGTACATGGTGATGTCCCATTTCTGACTATTTCGTCATCCACCCCTTCTGAGGTTCCTGAGTTCTTGTCTGATTACCGGGATGTATTTGATGAGCCCAAGTCCGATACCCTACCTCCGCATAGGGATTGTGATTGTGCTATCGATTTGATTCCTGGTAGTAAATTCCCAAAAGGTCAACTGTTTAATTTATCTGTGCCTGAGCACGCCGCTATGCGGAGTTATGTGAAGGAGTCCTTGGAGAAGGGGCATATTCGCCCGTCATCATCGCCATTAGGAGCAGGGTTCTTTTTTGTAGCCAAGAAGGATGGTTCACTGAGACCTTGTATAGATTACCGCCTTCTAAATAAGATCACGGTTAAATTTCAGTACCCCTTGCCGTTGTTATCTGATTTGTTTGCTCGGATTAAGGGGGCTAGTTGGTTCACCAAGATAGATCTTCGTGGTGCGTATAATCTTGTGCGTATTAAGCGAGGCGATGAATGGAAAACTGCATTTAATACACCCGAGGGCCATTTTGAGTATCTAGTAATGCCATTCGGACTTGCCAATGCTCCATCAGTGTTTCAGTCCTTTATGCATGACATCTTCCGAGAGTACCTGGATAAATTCCTGATTGTGTACTTGGATGACATTTTGATCTTCTCAGATGATTGGGAGTCTCATGTGAAGCAGGTCAGAACGGTGTTTCAGATCCTGCGTGCTAATTCTTTGTTTGTGAAGGGATCAAAGTGTCTCTTTGGTGTTCAGAAGGTTTCATTTTTGGGGTTCATCTTTTCCCCTTCTACTATCGAGATGGACCCTGTTAAGGTCCAAGCCATCCATGATTGGACTCAGCCGACATCTCTGAAAAGTCTGCAAAAGTTCCTGGGCTTTGCTAATTTTTATCGTCGCTTCATCTCCAATTTTTCTAGTATTGCTAAACCATTGACCGATTTGACCAAGAAGGGTGCTGATGTGGTCAATTGGTCTTCTGCTGCTGTGTAAGCTTTTCAAGAGTTGAAGCGTCGTTTTTCTTCTGCCCCTGTGTTGTGTCAACCAGATGTTTCGCTCCCGTTCCAGGTCGAGGTTGATGCTTCTGAGATTGGAGCAGGGGCTGTTTTGTCGCAGAGAAGTTCTGATTGCTCGGTGATGAAACCATGCGCCTTCTTTTCCAGGAAGTTTTCGCCTGCTGAGCGAAATTATGATGTGGGCAATCGAGAGTTGCTGGCCATGAAGTGGGCATTCGAGGAGTGGCGTCATTGGCTTGAAGGAGCTAAGCATCGCGTGGTGGTCTTGACTGATCATAAGAACTTGACTTATCTCGAGTCCGCCAAGCGGTTGAGTCCTAGACAGGCTCGTTGGTCGCTGTTTTTTGCCCATTTTGACTTTGTGATTTCGTACCTTCCGGGCTCTAAAAATGTGAAGGCGGATGCTCTGTCCAGGAGTTTTGTGCCCGACTCTCCGGGTTTATCTGAGCCGGCGGGTATCCTCAAAGAGGGAGTAATTGTGTCTGCCATCATCCCTGATTTGCGGCGGGTGCTGCAAAAATTTCAGGCTAATAAACCTGATCGTTGCCCAGCGGAGAAACTGTTTGTCCCTGATAGGTGGACGAATAAAGTTATCTCTGAGGTTCATTGTTCGGTGTTGGCTGGTCATCCTGGAATCTTTGGTACCAGAGAGTTAGTAGCTAGATCCTTTTGGTGGCCATCTCTGTCGCGGGATGTGCGTACTTTTGTGCAGTCCTGTGGGATTTGTGCTCGGGCTAAGCCCTGCTGTTCTCGTGCCAGTGGGTTGCTTTTGCCCTTGCCGGTCCCGAAGAGGCCTTGGACACATATCTCTATGGATTTTATTTCAGATCTTCCCGTCTCTCAAAAGATGTCAGTCATTTGGGTGGTCTGTGATCGCTTCTCTAAGATGGTCCATTTGGTACCCTTGTCTAAATTACCTTCCTCCTCTGATTTGGTGCCATTGTTCTTCCAGCATGTGGTTCGTTTACATGGCATTCCAGAGAATATTGTTTCTGACAGAGGTTCCCAGTTTGTTTCGAGGTTTTGGCGAGCCTTTTGTGGTAGGATGGGCATTGACTTGTCTTTTTCCTCGGCTTTCCATCCTCAGACTAATGGCCAGACCAAACGAACCAATCAGACCTTGGAAACATATCTGAGATGCTTTGTTTCTGCTGATCAGGATAACTGGGTGTCCTTTTTGCCTTTGGCTGAGTTCGCCCTTAATAATCGGGCCAGCTCGGCAACCTTGGTTTCGCCGTTTTTCTGCAACTCTGGGTTCCATCCTCATTTCTTTTCAGGGCAGGTTGAGTCTTCGGACTGTCCTGGTGTGGATACTGTGGTGGACAGGTTGCAGCAGATTTGGACTCATGTAGTGGACAATTTGACCTTGTCCCAGGAGAAGGCTCAACGTTTCGCTAATCGCAGACGCTGTGTGGGTCCCCGACTTCGTGTTGGGGATTTGGTTTGGTTATCTTCTCGTCATATTCTTGTGAAGGTTTCCTCTCCTAAGTTTAAACCTTGTTTCATTGGTCTGTATAAGATTTCTGAGGTTCTTAATCCTGTGTCTTTTCGTCTGACCCTTCCAGATTCTTTTTCCATACATAACGTATTCCATAGGTCATTGTTGCGGAGATACGTGGCACCTATGGTTCCATCTGTTGATCCTCCTGCCCCGGTTTTGGTGGAGGGGGAGTTGGAGTATATTGTGGAGAAGATTTTAGATTCTCGTGTTTCAAGACGGAAACTCCAGTATCTGGTTAAGTGGAATTGTTATGCTCAGGAAGATAATTCCTGGGTCTTTGCCTCTGATGTCCATGCTCCCGATCTTGTTCGTGCCTTTCATGTGGCTCATCCTGGTCGTCCTGGGGGCTCTGGTGAGGGTTCGGTGACCCCTCCTCAAGGGGGGGGTACTGTTGTGAATTCTGTGGCAGAGCTCCCTCCTGTGGTCACAAGTGGTACTTCGGCTGATTCTCTCTGTGAGCTTCCGTTGGTGGAGGAAAGTGGTACTGCGGCTTCTGAGTTTCCTTCTTCAGGTGATGTGGTGAAGTCGTTAGGTGCTGCTCTATTTAACTCCACCTGGTGCTTTGATCCTGGCCTCCAGTCAATGTTCTAGTATTGGACCTGTTTCCTCCTGGATCGTTCCTGTGGCCTGCTGCTCTGCATAGCTAAGTTCCGCTTTGCTATTTTGTTTGCTGTTTTTTTCTGTCCAGCTTGTCTATTTGTTTTTTCCTGCTTGCTGGAAGCTCTGGGACGCAGAGGGTGTACCTCCGTGCCGTTAGTTCGGTACGGAGGGTCTTTTTGCCCCCTTTGCGTGGTTTTTGTAGGGTTTTGTGTTGACCGCAAAGTTACCTTTCCTATCCTCGCTCTGTTCAGAAAGTCGGGCCTCACTTTGCTAAATCTATTTCATCTCTACGTTTGTCTTTTCATCTTAACTCACAGTCATTATATGTGGGGGCTGCCTTTTCCTTTGGGGTATTTCTCTGAGGCAAGGTAGGCTTATTTTCTATCTTCAGGCTAGCTAGTTTCTCAGGCTGTGCCGAGTTGCATAGGGAGCGTTAGGCGCAATCCACGGCTGCCTCTAGTGTTGTTGGAGAGGATTAGGGATTGCGGTCAGCAGAGTTACCACGTCTCAGAGCTCGTTCTATGTTTTTGGGTTATTGTCAGGTCACTGTATGTGCTCTGACCTCTATGTCCATTGTGGTACTGAATTACCTTATCATAACAGGTTTGATTTACTTTTCTAGTGGGTTTTCTAGCGGATTTTTATGATTGGCAGCCGTCACACACTAAAAGACGTTTTTTATTGCAAAGAATATTTTTTGCGTTACCACATTTTGAGAGCTATAATTTTTCCATATTTTGGTCCACAGAGTCATGTGAGGTCTTGTTTTTTGCAGGACGAGTTAACGTTTTTATTGGTAACATTTTCAGGCACGTGACATTTTTTGATCACTTTTTATTCCGATTTTTGTGAGTCAGAATGACCAAAAACCAGCTATTCATGAATTTCTTTTGGGGGGGGGGGGGGGGGCGTTTTTTTTACCATTCCGCGTTTGGTAAAATGGATAAAGCAGGTTTATTCTTCGGGTCAGTGCAATTGCAGCGATACCTCATTTATGTCATTTTTTTATATTTTGGCCCTTTTATACGATAAAAACTATTTTATAGAAAAAATAATAATTTTTGCATCGCTTTATTCTGAGGACTATAACTTTTTTATTTTTTCGCTGATGATGCTGTGTGGCGGCTCGTTTTTTGCGGGACAAGATGACGTTTTCAGCGGTACCATGGATATTTATATCAGTCTTTTTGATCGCGTGTTATTCCACTTTTGTTCGGCGGTATGATAATAAAGTGTTTTTTGCCTCGTTTTGTTTTTTTTTTTTTTAATTTTACGGTGTTTACTGACGGGGTTAATTAGTGGGACAGTTTTATAGGTCGGGTCGTTACGGACGCGGCGATACTAAATATGTGTACTTTTATTGTTTTTTTTATTTAGATAAAGAAATGTATTTATGGGAGCAATATATATATATTTTTTACACATCTGAATATTTTTTTTTATACACTATAACATTGCCCCAGGGGGGGCATCATTTTATAGTGTAAGATCGCTGATCTGACACTTTCCTGTGCACTGTGTCAGATTAGCGATCACACAGGCACAGTACTGGCTTCCCGGCGCCTGCTCTGAGGTTTAATGTGCCGGGGGCGGTCCGTGACTGCTCCTGGCACATAGTGCCGGATGTCAGCTGCGATAGTCAGCTGACACCCGGCAGCTATCGGCCGCGCTCCCCCCGTGAGCGCGGCCGATCGACTATGACGTACTATCCCGTCGGTGGTCATACGGGCCCACCCCACCTCGACGGGATAGTACGTCACATGTCAGAAAGGGGTTAATAATGAACCGCCAGAAGAACGAGCAAGATTAAGAAAAGGCAGAGTAATTAGAGATGTGATTGCTGACACTAGATGGATAATGGAAAATGCCAAATAATACAAAGAGATCTTCTTTTGCTACAGTAAAGCCTTCAACTGTGTTGATCACGAGAAACTTTGAAATACCATGAAGTACATGTGTGTGCTGAACCATCTGATAAGCCTCATTAAGAACCTTTACATGGATCAAGAAGCAACAGACTGAACGGAACAAGGCGACATAGCATGGTTAAAAATACAGCGAGGTGTTAAACAAGGCTACATCCTGTCACAATTTCTCAAAAATTTTTTGGAGAAGCTATTTTCAGGAAGGCCAAAAAGGAAGAAGGAATCAAAATTGTAGGATAAATCATCAACAATCTTAAATACGCAGATGATACAACACTGATAGCAACAAGCGTAGATGGAATGAAGGATTTATTACGGTGTGTCAATATGGAAAGCTTGAACATGGGACTACTATTCAATACAAAAAAAACAAAGATATTGGCTACTGCCAGGTATGACCAGGACACATTTGATATGGATGGCAACAGACTGGAAGTTGTAAAGTTGAAGATCCTACACTATGAAATGAACATAAACTGCAACAGAACCATGGTCATTCTACTGCTCAAATCCAATGTTTTGAACAACTTTCAAATTTTCATGAATGCATTTGACCAACCAACCAAATGCAGCACATAAAGACTGTTTTCACACATCAGTTTTTTGCTGTCAGGCACAATCCGGCGAATTTAGAAAAAAACAGATCCATTTTTTTCTCATAGACTTGTATTAGCGATGGATTGCGACGGATGGCCTCATGTTTCATCCTTTTTTGCCAGATCCGTCGAAAATTGGTTTTCCGGCGGCCGGAGAAAACGGACATAGTACCGATTTTTGTGTCCGTCGAAAAAATGGACAGCTACGGATCCATCGCCGTCCGTCGTTTGCTACAATGGAACCCTATGGCGCCGGACCTGTCAAATGACGGAATCCGGAGACAGATTCCGTTTTTTTAACTGGGCATGCTCCTATTTTTTAGGATCCAATTAGCTGTATCAGCTAGTCTGATCCTTTGAAAAAACAGATCCGTCACATCTGCGACGGATCAGTTTTTTCCCAACATTCGATGGATTGTGACTGACGGCAAAAAACTGATGTGTGAAAGCAGCCTAACCCAATGTTAACCCATTGTTATGTATAAATTCAGAATACCTGTTACAATGTTTTAATAAAAAAAAAAAACAGAATCAAGGGGCTGCTCCACAACTTTTATATTGGTGACCTATCCTATTGGATGGGTCATAAATATTAGATTGTTGACCTGTCCTATTGGATAGGTCATCAATATCAGATTGGTAGTAATCCGACACCCAGTACCTCCACCGATCATCAACAGACATTTGTATTGCCCTTTTCTCACAATGGACTCACAGTGCAGTCAGTATCTAGCTGGCAACGTCCAGATGTTAGCAGTTTCAAAGCATAACAGCACAGTCAAGGATCCAGCCAAGGCCGCTACATACCTGACGGAGCTGTGCTCTGCAGCTCCACGACTGCTAACATTTGGTTGTCGCCGAAAAGAGTTAATTAGAGGGTGTACCAAGTGTGGGACCTCACCAATATGAGAATGATGACCTATCCTAGGGAAAGGTCATCGATATAAAAGTGAATCAACCCTTAACCCCTTTCTGACCTTAGACGTACTATCCCGTCGAGGTGCCCTGGGCCTATCTGACCCTCGACGGGATAGTACGTCATATGCGATCGGCAGCGCTCACGGGAGGAGCACCGCCGATCGCGGCCAGGTGTCAGCTGCTTATCGCAGCTGACATCCGGCACCATGTGCGAGGAGCGGTCACGGACCGCCCTCGGCACATTAACCCCCGGCACACCGCGATCAAAGATGATCGCGATGTGCCGGCGGTACAGGGAAGAATCGTGCAGGGAGGGGGCTCCCTGCGGGCTTCCCTGAGCCCCCCGCAGCAACGCAATGTTACCTCCCTCCCTGCCTGCTCCAGGCCCGGATCCAAGATGGCCGCGGATTCGGGTCCTGCAGGGAGGGAGGTGGCTTCACAGAGCCTGCTCAGAGCAGGCACTGTGAAGCCTGCAGTGCTGTAAGTCAGATCAGTGATCTGACAGAGTGCTGTGCAAACTGTCAGATGATTGATCTGTGATGTCCCCCCCGGGACAAAATTAAAAAGTTTAAAAAAATTTTCCAAATGTGTAAAAAAAAAAAAAAAAATTCCTAAATAATGAATAAAAAATAAATATTATTCCCATAAATACATTTCTTCATCTAAATAAAAAAACAAAACAATAAAGGTACACATATTTAGTATCGCCGCGTCCGTAATGACCCGACCTATAATACTGACCCACTAGTTAACCCCTTCAGTAAACACCGTAAGAAAAAAAAAACGAGGCAAAAAACAACGCTTTATTATCATGCCGCCGAACAAAAAGTGGAATAACACGCGACCAAAAAGACAGATATAAATAACCATGGTACCGCTGAAAACGTCATCTTGTCCCGCAAAAAACGAGCCGCCATACAGCATCATCAGCAAAAAAATAAAAAAGTTATAGTCCTGAGAATAAAGCATTGCAAAAATAATTATTTTTTCTGTAAAATAGTTTTTATCGTATAAAACCGCCAAAATATAAAAAAATGATATAAATGAGGTGTCACTGTAATCGTACTGACCCAAAGAATAAAACTGCTTTATCAATTTTACCAAACACGGAACGGTATAAACGCCTCCCCCAAAAGAAATTCATGAATAGCTGGTTTTTGGTCATTCTTCCTCACAAAAATCGGAATGAAAAGCGATCAAAAAATGTCACGTGCCCGAAAATGTTACCAATAAAAACGTCAACTCATCCCACAAAAAACAAGACCTCACATGACTCTGTGGACCAAAATATGGAAAAATTATAGCTCTCAAAATGTGGTAACGCAAAAAATATTTTTTGCAATAAAAAGCGTCTTTCAGTGTGTGACGGCTGCTAATCATAAAAATCAGCTAAAAAACTCGCTATAAAAGTAAATCAACCCCCCCTTCATCACCCCCTTAGTTAGGGAAAAATTAGAAAAATGTATTTATTTCCATTTTCCCATTAGGGCTAGGGTTAGGGCTAGGGTTAGGATTAGGGCTAGGGTTAGGGCTAGGTGTTATGATCTGGTGGTTTAGGAACAACATGAGACAAGCTCTGAAGGAGGTGGTATCTGTACTGACCGCAAACCCTGAACCTAGCAGCGCAACTAAAAATAGCCGTGGGGGGTACCTGACGCTCCCTAGACCCCTCGGCACAGCCTAAAATCTAACTTCCCCTAAAGATGGAAACAGGAAACCTATCTTGCCTCAGAGAAAATCCCCAAAGGAAAGATAGCCCCCCACAAATATTGACGGTGAGAGGAGGGGAAAATAACACGCAGAAATGAAATCAGATTTTAGCATAGGAGGCCAGTCTAGCTTGATAGATAGGACAGGAAAGGATACTGTGCGGTCAGTATAAAAACTACAAAACAATCCACACAGAGTTTACAAAATCTCCACACCTGACTAAAGGTGTGGAGGGTAAATCTGCTTCCCAGAGCTTCCAGCTAACAGAAATAATCCATACTGACAAGCTGGACAAATATAGAATGCACAGAACAATAAGTCCACAACATGTGGACTGAAATGAGCAAAGCCAGAACTTATCTTTGCAGAACTGGTCAGGAAACCAGGAGAATCCAAGCAGAGATGTGAATCCAGCCAGGAAACATTGACAAGTGGCACAGGCTGAAGAAAGAGCCAGACTTAAATAGCGGAGCAGAAGAGACGATAAGTGGAGGCAGCTGATGACAGCTAACTCCAAGGAGCAGCCATACCACTAGAAACCACAAGAGGGAGCCCAAGAGCAGAACTCACAAAAGTGCCACTTACAACCACCGGAGGGAGCCCAAGAGCGGAATTCACAACAGCTAGGGTTAGGGCTAGGGTTAGGGCTAGGGTTAGGGCTAGGGTAAGGGTTGGGGTTAGGGTTGGGACTACAGTTAGGGTTGGGGCTAAAGTTAGGGTTTAGATTACATTTACAGTTGGTAATAGGGTTGGGATTAGGGTTAGGGGTGTGTCAGGGTTAGAGGTGTGGTTAGGGTTACCGTTGGAATTAGGGTTAGGGGTGTGTTTGGATTAGGGTTTCAGTTATAATTGGGGGGTTTCCACTGTTTAGGCACATCAGGGGCTCTCCAAACACGACATGGCGTCCGATCTCAATTCCAGCCAATTCTGCGTTGAAAAATTAAAACAGTGCTCCTTCCCTTCCGAGCTCTCCCGTGTGCCCAAACAGGGGTTTACCCCAACATATGGGGTATCAGCGTACTCAGGACAAATAGGACAACAACTTTTGGGGTCCAATTTCTTCTGTTACCCTTGGGAAAATACAAAACTGGGGGCTAAAAAATAATTTTTGTGGGAAAATAAAAAGATTTTTTATTTTCACGGCTCTGCGTTATAAACTGTAGTGAAACACTTGGGGGTTCAAAGTTCTCACAACACATCTAGATGAGTTCCCTGGGGGGTCTAGTTTCCAATATGGGGTTACTTGAGGGAGGTTTCTACTGTTTAGGTACATTAGGGGCTCTGCAAACCCAATGTGATGCCTGCAGACTATTCCATCTAAGTCTGCATTCCAAATGGCACTCCTTCCCTTCCGATCCCTCCCATGCGCCCAAACAGTGGTTCCCCCCACATATGGGGTATCAGCGTACTCAGGACAAATTGGACAACAACTTTTGGGGTCGAATTTCTCCTCTTACCCTCGGGAAAATACAAAACTGGGGGCTAAAAAATAATTTTGGGGGGAAAGTTTTTTTTTTCACGGCTCAGCGTTACAAACTTGATAATTCTGTGGTCAAGCTCCCTCCTGTGGTCATGAGTGGTACTTCGGCTGGTTCTGTCTATGAGCTTCCGCTGGTGGATGTGAGTGGGGCTGCGGCTTCTGAGTTTCCTTCCTCAGGTGACGAGGTTAAGTCGTTAGGTGCTGCTCTATTTAACTCCACCTAGTTCTTTGTTCCTGGCCTCCAGTCAATGTTCCAGTATTGGTCTGGCTCTCTCCTGGATCGTTGTTGTGGCCTGTCTGCCCTGCATAAGCTAAGTTCTGCTTGTGTTACTTTTGTTTGCTATATTTTCTGTCCAGCTTGCTATATTGGTTTTTCTTGCTTGCTGGAAGCTCTGAGACGCAGAGGGAGCACCTCCGTACCGTTAGTCGGTGCGGAGGGTCTTTTTGCCCCTCTGTGTGGTTGTTTGTAGGTTTTTGTGCTGACCGCAAAGCTATCTTTCCTATCCTCGGTCTATTCAGTAAGTCGGGCCTCACTTTGCTAAAATCTATTTCATCTCTGTGTTTGTATTTTCATCTTAACTCACAGTCATTATATGTGGGGGGCTGCCTTTTCCTTTGGGGAATTTCTCTGAGGCAAGGTAGGCTTATTTTTCTATCTTCAGGGCTAGTTAGTTTCTCAGGCTGTGCCGAGTTGCATAGGGAGCGTTAGGCGCAATCCACGGCTACCTCTAGTGTGGTATGATAGGATTAGGGATTGCGGTCAGCAGAGTTTCCACGTCTCAGAGCTCGTCCTATGTTAGTAACTATCAGGTCACTTTGTGTGCTCTTAACCACTAGGTCCATTGTGGTTCTGAATCACCTGTTCATAACAGTACTGGAGGCCCAAAGTACTAATGCTTCTCAATAGAGGGAAAAGAGAAGTTCTGAGACCATTTTTTTTTCTTTGCACTGTGTTTTGTCTTTCTTTTCCCCTTTACATCAGGGTGGTTCAGAACACAGGTGTAGACATGGACATTCAAGGTCTGTCCTCTTTGATGGATAATCTCGCTATAAGTGTTCAGAACATTCAAGATTTAGTGGTTCAGAATCCTATGTTAGAACCTAAAATTCCTATTCCTGAGTTATTTTCTGGAGATAGAGCTAAGTTTCTGAATTTCAAAAATAATTGTAAACTATTTCTGGCTTTGAAACCCCGCTCCTCTGGTGACCCAGTTCAACAAGTAAAGATCATTATTTCTTTATTACGTGGCGACTCTCAAGACTGGGCATTTTCCCTTGCGCCAGGAGATCCTGCATTATGTGATATTGATGCGTTTTTTCTGGCGCTCAGGTTGCTTTATGATGAACCTAATTCAGGATCAGGCAGAGAAAATCTTGCTGGCTCTGTGTCAGGGTCAGGATGAGGTAGAGATATATTGTCAGAAATTTAGGAAGTGGTCTGTGCTCACTCAATGGAATGAATGTGCTCTGGCAGCAATTTTCAGAAAGGGTCTCTCTGAAGCCCTTAAGGATGTCATGGTGGGATTTCCTATGCCTGCTGGTCTGAATGAGTCTATGTCTTTGGCCATTCAGATCGATCGACGCTTACGTGAGCGTAAAACTGTGCACCATTTGGCGGTATTATCTGAGCATAAACCTGAGCCTAAGCAATGCAATAGGACTTTGACCAGAGCTGAACGGCAAGAACACAGACGACGGAATGGGCTGTTTTTACTGTGGTGATTCCACTCATGCTATCTCCGATTGTCCTAAGCGCACTAAGCGGTTCGCTAGCTCTGCCCCCATTGGTACGGTACAGTCGAAATTTCTTTTGTCCGTTACTTTGATCTGCTCTTTGTCATCCTATTCTGTCATGGCATTTGTGGATTCAGGCGCTGCCCTGAATTTGATGGACTTGGAGTATGCTAGGCGTTGTGGGTTTTTCTTGGAGCCCTTGCAGTATCGTATTCCATTGAGAGGAATTGATGCTACGCCTTTGGCCAAGAATAAGCCTCAGTACTGGACCCAGCTGACTATGTGCATGGCTCCTGCGCATCAGGAGGATATTCGCTTTTTGGTGTTGCATAATCTGCATGATGTGGTTGTGTTGGGGTTGCCATGGCTACAAGTCCATAACCCAGTATTGGATTGGAAATCAATGTCTGTGTCCAGCTGGGGTTGTCAGGGGGTACATGTTGATGTTCCATTTCTGTCTATTTCATCATCCACCCCTTCTGAGGTCCCAGAGTTCTTGTCGGATTACCGGGATGTATTTGATGAGCCCAAGTCCAGTGCCCTACCTCCGCATAGGGATTGTGATTGCGCTATCGATTTGATTCCTGGTAGTAAGTTTCCTAAAGGTCGACTGTTTAATTTGTCTGTGCCTGAGCACGCCGCTATGCAGAGTTACGTAAAGGAATCCTTGGAGAAGGGTCATATTCGCCCGTCGTCTTCGCCATTGGGAGCAGGGTTCTTTTTTGTGGCCAAGAAGGATGGTTCGCTGAGACCTTGTATTGATTACCGCCTTCTAAATAAAATCACGGTCAAATTTCAGTACCCCTTGCCGCTACTGTCTGATTTGTTTGCTCGGATTAAGGGGGCTAGTTGGTTCACCAAGACCAAGATAGATCTTCGTGGTGCGTATAATCTTGTGCGCATTAAACAGGGCGATGAATGGAAAACAGCATTTAATACGCCCGAGGGCCATTTTGAGTACCTGGTTATGCCATTCGGGCTTTCTAATGCTCCATCAGTGTTTCAGTCCTTTATGCATGACATCTTCCGAGAGTACCTGGATAAATTCCTGATTGTATACTTGGATGATATTTTGGTCTTCTCGGATGATTGGGAGTCTCACGTGAAGCAGGTCAGAATGGTGTTCCAGGTCCTGCGTGCGAATTCTTTGTTTGTGAAGGGGTCAAAGTGTCTCTTTGGTGTTCAGAAGGTTTCATTTTTGGGTTTCATTTTTTCCCCTTCTACTATCGAGATGGACCCTGTTAAAGTTCAGGCCATTTATGATTGGACTCAGCCGACATCTCTGAAGAGTCTGCAAAAGTTCCTGGGCTTTGCTAATTTTTATCGTCGCTTCATCAATAATTTTTCTAGCATTGCTAAACCGTTGACTGATTTAACCAAGAAGGGTGCTGATGTGGTCAATTGGTCTTCTGCTGCTGTGGAAGCTTTTCAAGAGTTGAAGCGTCGTTTTTCTTCTGCCCCTGTGTTGTGTCAACCAGATGTTTCGCTCCCATTCCAGGTCGAGGTTGATGCTTCTGAGATTGGAGCAGGGGCTGTTTTGTCGCAAATAAGTTCTGATGGCTCGGTGATGAAACCATGCGCCTTCTTTTCCAGGAAGTTTTCGCCTGCTGAGCGTAATTATGATGTTGGCAATCGAGAGTTGCTGGCCATGAAGTGGGCATTCGAGGAGTGGCGTCATTGGCTTGAAGGAGCTAAGCATCGCGTGGTGGTCTTGACTGATCATAAGAACTTGACTTATCTCGAGTCTGCCAAACGGTTGAATCCAAGACAGGCTCGTTGGTCGCTGTTTTTCTCCCGTTTTGACTTTGTGGTTTCGTACCTTCCGGGCTCTAAAAATGTGAAGGCGGATGCCCTGTCTAGGAGTTTTGTGCCCGAATCTCCGGGTTTGTCTGAGCCGGCGGGTGTTCTCAAGGAGGGGGTAATTTTGTCTGCCATCTCCCCTGATTTGCGGCGGGTGCTGCAAAAATTTCAGGCTAATAGACCTGACCGTTGCCCAGCGGAGAAACTGTTTGTCCCTGATAAATGGACGAGTAGAGTTATCTCTGAGGTTCATGGTTCGGTGTTGGCTGGTCATCCTGGAATCTTTGGTACCAGAGATTTGGTGGCTAGATCCTTTTGGTGGCCGTCTCTGTCGCGGGATGTGCATTCATTTGTGCAGTCCTGTGGGATTTGTGCTGGGGCTAAGCCCTGCTGTTCTCGTGCCAGTGGGTTGCTTTTGCCCTTGCCAGTCCCGAAGAGGCCCTGGACACATATCTCTATGGATTTTATTTCGGATCTCCCCGTCTCTCAAAAAATGTTGGTCATTTGGGTTGTTTGTGATCGCTTCTCGAAGATGGTCCATTTGGTACCCTTGTCTAAATTGCCTTCCTCCTCTGATTTGGTACCATTGTTCTTCCAGCATGTGGTTCGTTTGCATGGCATTCCGGAGAACATCGTTTCTGACAGAGGTTCCCAGTTTGTTTCGAGGTATTGGCGAGCCTTTTGTGCTAGGATGGGCATTGATTTGTCTTTTTCCTCGGCTTTCCATCCTCAGACAAATGGCCAGACTGAACGAACCAATCAGACCTTGGAAACATATCTGAGATGTTTTGTTTCTGCCGATCAGGATGATTGGGTGTCTTTTTTGCCTTTGGCTGAGTTCGCCCTTAATAATCGGGCCAGCTCGGCTACTTTGGTTTCGCCGTTTTTCTGCAATTCTGGTTTCCATCCTCGTTTCTCTTCAGGGCAGGTGGAGTCTTCTGACTGTCCTGGTGTGGATACTGTGGTGGATAGGTTGCAGCAGATTTGGACTCATGTGGTGGACAATTTGACATTGTCTCAGGAGAAGGCTCAACGTTTCGCTAACCGCAGGCGCTGTGTGGGTCCCCGACTTCGTGTTGGGGATTTGGTTTGGTTGTCATCTCGTTATATTCCTATGAAAGTTTCCTCTCCTAAGTTTAAGCCTCGTTTCATTGGTCTCTATAGGATTTCTGAGGTTCTTAATCCTGTGTCTTTTCGTTTGACCCTTCCAGCTTCCTTTTCCATCCATAACGTATTCCATAGGTCATTGTTGCGGAGATACGTGGCACCTGTGGTTCCATCCGTTGATCCTCCTGCCCCGGTTTTGGTTGAGGGGGAGTTGGAGTATATAGTGGAGAAGATTTTGGATTCTCGTATTTCGAGATGGAAACTTCAGTACCTGGTTAAGTGGAAGGGTTATGGTCAGGAGGATAATTCCTGGGTCTTTGTCTCTGATGTTCATGCTGCCGATCTGGTTCGTGCCTTTCATTTGGCCCATCCTGGTCGGCCTGGGGGCTCTGGTGAGGGTTCGGTGACCCCTCCTCAAGGGGGGGGTACTGTTGTGAATTCTGTGGTCAAGCTCCCTCCTGTGGTCATGAGTGGTACTTCGGCTGGTTCTGTCTATGAGCTTCCGCTGGTGGATGTGAGTGGGGCTGCGGCTTCTGAGTTTCCTTCCTCAGGTGACGAGGTTAAGTCGTTAGGTGCTGCTCTATTTAACTCCACCTAGTTCTTTGTTCCTGGCCTCCAGTCACTGTTCCAGTATTGGTCTGGCTCTCTCCTGGATCGTTCTTGTGGCCTGTCTGCCCTGCATAAGCTAAGTTCTGCTTGTGTTACTTTTGTTTGCTATATTTTCTGTCCAGCTTGCTTTATTGGTTTTTCTTGCTTGCTGGAAGCTCTGAGACGCAGAGGGAGCACCTCCGTACCGTTAGTCGGTGCGGAGGGTCTTTTTGCCCCTCTGCGTGGTTGTTTGTAGGTTTTTGTGCTGACCGCAAAGCTATCTTTCCTATCCTCGGTCTATTCAGTAAGTCGGGCCTCCCTTTGCTAAAATCTATTTCATCTCTGTGTTTGTATTTTCATCTTAACTCACAGTCATTATATGTGGGGGGCTGCCTTTTCCTTTGGGGAATTTCTCTGAGGCAAGGTAGGCTTATTTTTCTATCTTCAGGGCTAGTTAGTTTCTCAGGCTGTGCCGAGTTGCATAGGGAGCGTTAGGCGCAATCCACGGCTACCTCTAGTGTGGTATGATAGGATTAGGGATTGCGGTCAGCAGAGTTTCCACATCTCAGAGCTCGTCCTATGTTAGTAACTATCAGGTCACTTTGTGTGCTCTTAACCACTAGGTCCATTGTGGTTCTGAATCACCTGTTCATAACACAAACTGTAGTGATACACTTGGGGGTTCAAAGCTCTAACAACACATCTAGATGAGTTCCTTAGGGTGTCTAGTTTCCAAAATTGTGTCATTTGTGGGGGGTTTCTACTGTTTAGGTACATTAGGGGCTCTGCAAACGCAATGTGACACCTGCAGACAATTCCATCTAAGTGTGCATTCCAAATGGAGCTCCTTCCCTTCCGAGCCCTCCCATGCGCCCAAACAGTGGTTCCCCCCCACTTATGGGGTATCAGCATACTCAGGACAAATTGTACAATAACTTTTGGGGTCCAATTTCTTCTCTTAACCATGGGAAAATAAAAAATTGGGGGCGAAAAGATAATTTTTGTGAAAAAATATGATTTTTTATTTTTACGGTTCTGCATTATAAACTTCTGTGAAGCACGTGGTGGGTCAAAGTGCTCACCACACCTCTAGATAAGTTCCTTAGGGGGTCTACTTTCCAAAATGGTGTCACTTGTGGGGGGTTTCAATGTTTAGGCACATCAGTGGCTCTCTAAACGCAACATGGCGTCCCATCTCAATTCCTGTCAATTTTGCATTGAAAAGTCAAACGGCGCTCCTTCCCTTCCGAGCTCTCCCATGCGCCCAAAGAGTGGTTTACTCCCACATATGGGGTATCAGCGTACTCAGGACAAATTGGACAACAACTTTTGGGGTCCATTTTCTCCTGTTACCCTTGGTAAAATAAAACAAATTGGAGCTGAAGTAAATTTTTTGTGAAAAAAAGTTAAATGTTTATTTTTATTTAAACATTCCAAAAATTCCTGTGAAGCACCAGAAGGGTTAATAAACTTTTTGAATATGGTTTTGAGCACCATGAGGGGTGCAGTTTTTAGAATGGTGTCACACTTGGGTATTTTCTATCATATAGACCCCTCAAAATGACTTCAAATGAGATGTGGTCCCTAAAAAAAAATGGTGTTGTAAAAATGAGAAATTGCTGGTCAACTTTTAACCCTTATAACTCCCTGACAAAAAAAAATTTTGGTTCCAAAATTGTGCTGATGTAAAGTAGACATGTGAGAAATGTTACTTATTAAGTATTTTGTGTGACATATCTTTGTGATTTAATTGCATAAAAATTCAAAGTTGGAAAATTGCAAAATTTTCATAATTTTCGCCAAATTTCCGTTTTTTTCACAAATAAACACAGGTACTATCAAAGAATTTTTAACACTATCATGAAGTACAATATGTCACGAGAAAACAGTGTCAGAATCACTGGGATCCGTTGAAGCGTTCCAGAGTTATAACCTCATAAAGGGACAGTGGTCAGAATTGTAAAAATTGGCCCGATCATTAATGTGCAAACCATCCTTGGGGGTAAAGGGGTTAATATTTATGAGTCTCTAAAATAAAAATTGGTAAAGGATATACATATGTAGATCTACATATATAACAGGTTTTCAATGGTTTTGTAAACCATTTAAAAAAAATTATAGGTGTTGTCCCACAATTACAATTTACAGACTATCCACAGGATAGGAATATTGTGTAAACGGGTGTGGACAACCAATCTATTCACTATGGAACTTAATCTGAACTGTAAAGGTGAGATTAAAATGGTAGGGCGTTTGCTTTAGGTCATTTATGCTAGATTTTTGTCAGAAAGTATCCTACAGTATGTGAGCTAAGATATTAACAAAATGAATGAGGTCCCGGGCAAACATTAATAAACATAACGAAAACAGGAATGCAAGACATTAAACTTATTAGATGTAAAATTTTAAAGTGAACCTGCCTCCAGACTTCACAATACAACTTGCATACATTATTAAATAGATCTCTTATACCTGATGAGGTTGATGTACCGTATATACTCGAGTTTAACCGACCCCTTAATTTTGCAACAAAAAACTGGGAAAACTTATTGACTCGAGTATAAGCCTAGGGTGGAAACTGCAGCAGCTACTGGTAAATGCCAAAAATAAAAATAGATACCAATAAGAGTAAAATTAATTGAGACATCAGTAGGTTAAGTGTTTTTGAATATCCATATTTAATCAGGAGCCCCATATAATGCTTCAAACAGTTCATTATGGCCCCATAAGATGCTCCATATTAAAATATGCCCCATATAATGCTCCATACAGTTCTTTATGGCCCTATAAGATGCTCCATATACAAATATGCCCCATATAATGCTCCATGCAGTTCTTTATGGCCCCATACATGCCCCATATAATGTTCCATGCATTTCTTTATGGCCCCATAGATGCCCCATATAATGCTCCATGCAGCTCATTATGGCACCATAGATGCCCCATATAATGCTCCATGCAGTTCTTTATGGCACCATAGATGCCCCATATAATGCTCCATGCAGTTCATTATGGCCCCATATAATGTTTCATGCATTTCTTTATGGCCCCATATAATGCTCCATGAAGTTCATTATGGCCCCATAGATGCCCCATATAAAGCTCCATACAGTTTTTTATGGCCCCATAGATGCCCCATATAATGCTCCATGCAGTTCTTTATGGCCCCATAGATGCCCCATATAATGCTCCATACAGTTCATTATGGCCCCATAGATGCCCCATATAATGCTCCATGCAGTTCACTATGGCCCCATAGATGCCCCATATAATGCTCCATACAGTTCTTTATGGCCCCATAGATGCCCCATATAATGCTCCATGCAGTTCTTTATGGCACCATAGATGCCCCATATAATGCTCCATGCAGTTCTTTATGGCCCCATATAATGTTCCATGCATTTCTTTATGGCCCCATAGATGCCCCATATAATGATCCATGCAGTTCATTATGGCCCCCTAGATGCCCCATATAATGCTCCATACAGTTCTTTATGGCCCCATAGATGCCCCATATAATGCTCCATGCAGTTCTTTATGGCCCCATAGATGCCCTATATAATGCTCCATGCAATTCTTTATGGCCCCATATAATGCTCCATGCAGTTCATTATGGCCCCATAGATGCCCCATATAATGCTCCATACAGTTCTTTATGGCCCCATAGATGCCCCATATAATGCTCCATGCAGTTCTTTATGGCCCCATAGATGCCCCATATAATGTTCCATACAGTTCATTATGGCCCCATAGATGCCCAATATAATGCTCCATGCAGTTCATTATGGCCCCGTAGATGCCCCATATAATGCTCCATGCAGTTCTTTATGGCCCCATAGATGCCCCATATAATGTTCCATGCAGTGCATTATGGCCCCATAGATGCCCCATATAATGTTCCATACAGTTCATTATGGCCCCACAGATGCCCCATATAATGCTCCATGCAGTTCATTATGGCCCCATAGATGCCCCATATAATGCTCCATATAGTTCTTTGTGACCCATATAATGCTCCATGCAGTTCTTTATGGCCCCATAGATGCCCCATATAATGCTCCATACAGTTTATTATGGCCCCATAGATGCTCCATATAAAACTGTGCCACATATAATGCTCCATACCGTTCATTATTGCCCCATAGATGCTCCATATAAGGCTGTGCCACATATAATGCTGCTGCAATAAAAAAAAAATGACATACTCACCTCTCATTGCTGCTCCTCAGTGTCCCGTCTCTCCGCACTGACTGTTCAGGCAGAGGGCGGCGCGCACACTAATACATCATCGCGCCCTCTGACCTGAACAGTCAGACAAGAGGACGGGAAGACGGAGCGGCGCCCGGCGGGTGAAACGCGGACAGGTAAATATGAAATACTCACCTGCTCCGGCGCGGTCCATGGCTCCTTCTCCCGGACAGATGGTCTCCGGGCACTGCAGCTTCTTCCTCTGTCAGCGGTCACTGGTACCGCTCATTACAGGAATGAATATGCGGCCCCCCCACTATGGGAGTGGAGTCCATATTCATTACTTTAATGAGCGGTACCACGTGACCGCTGAACAGAGGAAGAGCTGCGGCACCCGAAGACCATGGGACAGCGCCAGGAGCAGATGAGTATGCGACAGTCGTCTCTCCCCCTCACCCGCCAATCCTGCCGCCGACCATGACTCGAGTATTATGGCACCATAGATGCCCCATATAATGCTCCATGCAGTTCTTTATGGCCCCATAGATGACCCATATAATGCTCCATACAGTTCATTATGGCCCCATAGATGCCCAATATAATGCTCCATGCAGCTCATTATGGCCCCATAGATGTCCCATATAATGCTCCATACAGTTCTTTATGGCCCCATAGATGCCCCATATAATGCTCCATGCAGTTCTTTATGGCTCCATAGATGCCCCATATAATGCTCCATGCAGTTCTTTATGGCCCCATATAATGCTCCATGCAGTTCATTATGGCCCCATAGATGCCCCATATAATGCTCCATACAGTTCTTTATGGCCCCATATAATGTTCCATGCAGTGCATTATGGCCCCATAGATGTCCCATATAATGTTCCATACAGTTCTTTATGGCACCATATAATGCTCCATGCAGTTCATTATGGCCCCATAGATGCCTCATATAATGCTCCATGCAGTTCTTTATGGCCCCATAGATGCCCCATATAATGTTCCATGCAGTGCATTATGGCCCCATAGATGCCCCATATAATGTTCCATACAGTTCATTATGGCCCCATAGATGCCCCATATAATGCTCCATGCAGTTCTTTATGGCTCCATAGATGCCCCATATAATGCTCCATGCAGTTCTTTATGGCACCATAGATGCCCCATATAATGCTCCATGCAGTTCTTTATGGCACCATATAATGTTCCATGCATTTCTTTATGGCCCCATAGATGCCCCATATAATGCTCCATGCAGTTCATTATGGCCCCCTAGATGCCCCATATAATGCTCCATACAGTTTTTTATGGCCCCATAGATGCCCCATATAATGCTCCATGCAGTTCATTATGGCCCCATAGATGCCCCATATAATGCTCCATACAGTTCTTTATGGCCCCATAGATGCCCCATATAATGGTCCATGCAGTTCTTTATGGCCCCATAGATGCCCCATATAATGCTCCATGTAGTTCTTTATGGCCCCATATAATGCTCCATGCAGTTCTTTATGGCCCCATAGATGCCCCATATAATGCTCCATACAGTTCTTTATGGCCCCATAGATGCCCCATATAATGTTCCATACAGTTCATTATGGCCCCATAGATGCCCAATATAACGCTCCATGCAGTTCATTATGGCCCCACAGATGCCCCATATAATGCTCCATGCAGTTCTTTATGGCCCCATAGATGCCCCATATAATGTTCCATGCAGTGCATTATGGCCCCATAGATGCCCCATATAATGTTCCATACAGTTCATTATGGCCCCATAGATGCCCCGTATAATGCTCCATATAGTTCTTTATGGCCCCATAGATGCCCCATATAATGCTCCATGCAGTTCTTTATGGCCCCATAGATGCCCCATATAATGCTCCACACAGTTCATTATGGCCCCATAGATGCTCCATATAAAACTGTGCCACATATAATGCTCCATACCGTTCATTATTGCCCCATAGATGCTCCATATAAGGCTGTGCCACATATAATGCTGCTGCAATAAAAAAAAATGACATACTCACCTCTCATTGCTGCTCCTCAGTGTCCCGTCTCTCCGCACTGACTGTTCAGGCAGAGGGCGGCGCGCACACTAATACGTCATCGCGCCCTCTGACCTGAACAGTCAGACAAGAGGACGGGAAGACAGAGCGGCGCCCGGCGGGTGGAACGCGGACAGGTAAATATGAAATACTCACCTGCTCCGGCGCGGTCCATGGCTACTTCTCCCGGACAGATGGTCTCCGGGCACTGCAGCTTCTTCCTCTGTCAGCGGTCACTGGTACCGCTCATTACAGGAATGAATATGCGGCTCCACCACTATGGGAGTGGAGTCCATATTCATTACTTTAATGAGCGGTACCACGTGACCGCTGAACAGAGGAAGAGCTGCGGCACCCGAAGACCATGGGACAGCGCCAGGAGCAGGTGAGTATGCGACAGTCGTCTCTCCCCCTCACCCGCCGATCCTGCCGCCGACCATGACTCGAGTATAAGTCAAGAGGGGCACTTTCAGCCCAAAAATTTGGGCTGAAAATCTCGGCTTATACTCAAGTATATACGGTACTTATTTGATAAACCATGTAAGAATTGCTGTATAGTCCTAAAATAAAAGGGACATTCTAGAGCTGGGTCTTATAAAATATTCATTTTTTATATTAAGCAGGGAAACGATCACAGTCTATAATACAGCCATTCTGACATGTGATTTTTAGAGTAAGTACACCAGAGTCAATTTTGTCAGATTTATTTAATGATGCATATAGATTTCATTGTATTTTTATGGTGACAGATCAGCTTTAGTGTCTATATAATATGGAAAAACATATACAATATGTCACTGTAACATTTCTAGTAAGTAGGATGCAAAGATTCCTGGAATTGTCATATTAGTACCAAAGAATATGAGCTCTGCTTCCTCAATAACCTGAATAAATAGAACATATTACAAATACCCATTTCTTCTAGAAATATAAGTAATGCATTTTCTTCCTCTGCTCTTTAATAAGGTCATGACCTGTTAAGAAAACAAAATTACTATTATCCTGCCCACGGAAAAAAAAAGTTCATCATTAATAAAGCTCCCAGGGGAAGTAAAATCTACAATTATACATCTTTAATGTTGGATTAATGTTTATATCAGACACAGGACATCTCATAGGGCACAAGACTGAGTACACGGGTATTTACTAGTTTATGTTAGAAAACACAAATCAGAAATGAGGTCAAGAGTATTTTTCCCCAACAGCAATATGAATTTTGGTGAGATTTGTTTGTGCAGCCAATCTTTATTCATTTTCTGGAGGGTATCAGTAAAGGTGGGATTATTGAAATGAGGAAGGCCTCACCACAAGGTTCAAGCACATAAAAAGCATTAATGATTGCAAAGTAATTCTTGTATGTATACTTTGTAAGGAAGAAGCAGGGTTTCTTTGTGAGCTAATGCAAACCTAATGTCATTATTACCATCATTTTGTAAAGGAGAGAATGGCTAATGAAATCAAGTATTAACCTTACATAAGCTAGTAATATATGCGGCGTGACAAGATGGCGTCTACATCCTGGAACTACACCCTGGAATCCTTGGAATGTGAGGTGGATACACTGAAGACCATATATGGAACAGACCTAACATGGACCTATCACAGACTGACCCATGACTGCTGAGAAGCTGTGCAGCGCCCTCCTCCTGCCTGCTACATGATCTTTTGTTTGTACTAATAAAGTTCACTTATGTGCCATCTCTTGCCGAGAAATGAGCACATGTGTCTGATGTCTTTCTTCTATGCATGCACTTGGCTCATATTAATTAGGTCAGGGGCAGGCAATCACTAAGATCTCACCTTAAGAGATCACCCCAATAATTTCTGCAATGAATTACAAATCTACTAAAATAAGCATGTCATCACCAATATAAATATTACTGTATTCACATTTCCAGCAACTTTTCTGTCATTTTTTTAATCTTTTCTTACAAGAACTTGTATGTTGCATCTTTTCCTGAATGTGTTCCAGTGGTGTCTGCCTCAATATCCTTCTTCAGGTGCCATCAAATTTACTTTGAGGGTAGTGCCAGTGGTGCAGGAGAAAGCATTATCATAGGGAGGCACAGGTACTGTCCAGCTAAGAAAACTGGTGTGGCTGAGACATATAGTGCCCCCCCGGGCAGGGAGAGTCTGTGGGTCTGCTTAGCAGGTGCAGTCAACTTCCTGCAGTGGCCTAGGGGCAGCAACACAGCCTACTTAAGATTGGAGTTTCCACTTAATATTTGTTTTCCTTCTGCATCTCTGGTGTTTTTAATCTGCTGATCTTCTCTCCTTGACTCAGCTTGATCCCAACCATGTTTGCTCCATAATCCCTCCTGACTTTCACCCTTGTCTTAAGGTACCGTCACACTCAGCGACGCTGCAGCGATATAGACAACGAGCCGACCTAAACTAGATCGCTGGAGCGTCGCTGTTTAGGTCGCTGTAGAGACGTCAAACACAGCAACTCCAGAACGATGCAGGAGCGATCCAGTGACTTCACGGCGTCTCACTTCTCGTTCTCGCAGGTTGTTAGCTCCATGTCAAACAGCCGGAGTGTACCGATCCGACACACATCTAGGGGCCCTATGCTCGTTGCTGGCGTCGTTGCTTTTGATGTCTAACATTACGATACACGCTGACCTGGTGACGAAATAAAGTTCTGGACTTCCGACCAGCGATGGCACAGCGGGATCCAGATTGCTGCTGCATGTCAAACACAACGAGATCGCTATCTAGATCGCTGCAACGTCACGGATTATTGTCGTTCTCTTTGCAAAGTTGGTGAGTGTGACGGTACCTTTAGTTTTAGACTGAACTCCTGGTATCTAAAGGTACCGTCACACTGAACGATATTGCTAGCGATCCGTGACGTTGCAGCGTCCTTGATAGCGATATCGTTGTGTTTGACATGCAGCAGCGATCTGGATCCTGCTGTGCCATCGTTGGTCGGAGCAGAAAGTCCAGAACTTTATTTCATCGCTGGACTCCCGCAGACATCGCTGAATCGGCGTGTGTGACGCCGATTCAGCGATGTCTTCACTGGTAACCAGGGTAAACATCGGGTTACTAAGCGCAGGGCCGCGCTTAGTAACCCGATGTTTACCCTGGTTACCAGCGTAAACGTAAAAAAAAAAAAACACTACATACTTACATTCCGGTGTCTGTCCCCCGGCGCTGTGCTTTTCTGCACTAAGCGCCGGCCGGAAAGCAGAGCGCTGTGCTTTCCGGCTGGTGCTCACAGTCAGTGCAGAGAAGCAGAGCGCCGGGGGACAGACACCAAAGTAAGTATGTAGTGTTTTTTTTTTACATTTACAATGGTAACCAGGGTAAACATCGGGTTACTAAGCGCGGCCCTGCGCTTAGTAACCCGATGTTTACCCTGGTTACCCGGGGACTTCGCATAGTTGGTCCACACAGCGACGCTGCAGCGATCGGGATCGTTGTCTAGATCGCTGCAGCGTCACTAAATGTGACGGTACCTTAACTCCAGCTATTACTCAAACTAATGTTTTATTTTCTGATTCTGTCCCTGATTCTGTCTTTCCAGTCATTGACCTGGCTATTTTGACTTATTGCCTCAGGCTCACTCTTCCTAAAGCTCCTCCGTGGATGCATCTTATAGGACCCCATTTTAACGTCTTCACACCATGGCCGTTTTCGTTTATTCCTCCCCTTCTTGCAAGGGCCATACATTTTTGTCAATATAGCAGTACAAGGGCTTGTTTTTTGCCGGACAAGTTGTACTTTTAAATGACCCGATTGATTTTACCATTTAGTGCACCGGAATTTGGGAAAAAAATTCCAAGTGCGGTGAAATTGCAAAAAAAAAAAAGTGCAATTCCACCACTGTTTTTTATTTATCATGTTCACTACATGGTAAAACTGACCTGGCATTGTTTATGGCCACGGAGAGTCAGCAAGCAACAATGAAGCATGGTGAAGGTCTCTGCATTTCCACAAATGATTAATGATGTCTTCAATGCTGAGAAATGCAAACAGATGCTTATCCATCATGTCATCATATTGCCTTTAAATTTATTTTGCAGCAGTAAAACGACCAAGAACATACAGCTAATGTCATTAACACTAGAAGTCCCAGAAATTGTCGAGCTCCAAAGTTCCAAAGGTAGAAATGTTAAATGACCCCTCTAAAGCTAAAGATGGATCCTACTTTGCTTCAGTTAAATTTAGCAGCCCATGTCTGAGAGATAGGTGCACACTTACACCTGCACATTTACTTTAATTCATGAGTAGGATTTGTAAAAATCTAAATAAATTAGAACCTCCTAATTGTATAATATGAACAGGACCTCTCAGGCTACTACTCTGCTCCTGCCATGATACAAAGTTCGAGAAACAGAAAGATTTAGTATCCTTTATTGGGTGAATTAGGTTATAGTACATGCAGGTCTGGTAGCATGCAACCCATGTTGTGTGAGGATATGATGAACTGAGAAGTGTACTTAGGACACAAGTGAATGAAGTATGACTTATGCCCCTTTTAGACAGGTTGATCAAGGTTATAAATAAGTCAATGGGCGGACATTAACTGGCTTGTTTAGACAGACCAATGGAACTGTAGGCAATATCATGTTATCGGCAGCTATTTACTGGCAATAGTGATGACTTGTGTGCCTAAAAAATAATCATTGAACCCAAGGAACAAGAGTTTTACTTGTTCGTTCTGTGATTGTTGGCCTGTTTAGATAGCCCGATAGTTAGGAATAAGCATTTCTACTGCCAAATATTACTTAAGTAGGCAATCTAAGAATCATCTTGGAACTAGTGAACTATATAACTAACATACATCAAGTACAACATGCAGACAACATTGGTTTTACAAAAAAATATTAAGAGGAAAGGAATAAAAAGGGCTGATTTCAACAGAACTCCATGTCCCTGGCTTCTAAACCGATAAAACTTTTTTAATTAAAATGAAGGCAACATAATGAGGTTATCATTTCTGAAAAATTAGAACGAGTTGCCAAAACCTAAATTAAACTTTGTTTCCCTTGAGGATGGCTGTGAAGTAGGAAATAATTCAGTTTTGAAAACCATGTCTTAGAATATTGAAGGAAATATCTCAAATAATTTTTGGCTTATAATGCAGTGTCTTCCAGTAACGGATGTTCCATATATGGAGAACTGTAAAAAAGTTTTAGGCAGGTTTAGAGAAAATGTGGCAAGGCAAGAGTGCTTAAAAAGTTGAAGTTAATAGTTTTTTTTATAATCAAAAGTGAATGAACAAATGAGAAATCTAAATAAAATAGCAAATTAATATTTTGTGTGACTGCTCTTTACCTTCAAAACTGCATCAAAGCATCAATTAATTATTCTAGATACATTTTGCATACAGTTTTTGAAGAAATCTGATAGGTTGTTCCAAACAATAAAATATCATTTTGTCTCTTTACATAATCTTGCACAGACTTGATGTTGAGATCAGAGCTCTTTGGCGACCATATCATCACTTCCAGGACTCATTGTTCTTCTCTACACAAAAAATAATTGTTAATGACATTGTCTGTTTGGGGTCAATGTCCTGCTGCAGAGTATACAGGTGCACCTCACAAAATTTGAATATCATCAAAAAGTTAATTTATTTCAGTTTTTCAATGCAAAAAGTGAATCTCATATATTAGATAGAGCCATTACACACAGAGTGATCTATTTCAAGTGTTTATTTCTGTTAATGTTGATGATTATGGCTTACAGCCAATGAAAACCCCCAAATCATTATCTCAGTAAATTAGAATACTTTATAACACCAGCTTGAAAAATGATTATAAAATCCGAAATGTTGGCCTACTGAAATGTATGTTCAGTAAATGCACTCAATACTTGGTCGGGGCTCCTTGTGCATCAATTACTGCATCAATGCGGAGGGGCATGGAGGCGATCAGCCTGTGGCACTGCTGAGGTGTTATGGAAGCCCAGGTTGTTTTGATAGCAGCCTTCAGCTCATCTGAATTTTTGGGTCTGGTGTCTCCCATCTTCCTCTTGACAATATCCCAGGAGCCAAGTCCTGCTGGAGAATGAAATTTACATCTAGAAAAAGCTCGTCGGCAGAGGGAAGCATGAAGTGCTCTAAAATTTCCTTGTAGACAGCTGCGCTGACTTGGGTCTTTATAAAACACAGTGGATCTACACCAGCAGATGACATGGCTCCTGAAACCATCATTAATTGTGGATACTTCTTGTGAATATCACTCAACGCTGCTCATATCAAGAGGTGTATAATCTGGCATAAGGGGGTATGAAATGGCCTATGCCAATTTATACCGTGGAGTATAAATTGGCCTAGGACATGATAAACCCAGGGTATAATCAAGCGTAGGCCGCTTTAACTCCAGGTATAGTCTGGACACAGAGTATACTATGGCCTGTTACATCAGTCTCATGCTCCTGCACAGGCGTACTTCTCTGCACTGACTAGTGCAGAGTAAATTACTGAAGTGTGCAAGCGCCGTGGCACTTTCACTCTTTCTGGCGCCTGCGCACTGCAGTACTTTACTCTGCCCTGGTTTGGGCTGGGGAGGCTGTGTGGATAGGGACGTGTCATCCACACATGGCAAGAAGGGGGACAGCATTGCAAAAAGAACGGAGGTGCCGGGCCAGGACCAGCGATACCCCTCGGACCAGATTGTCCCACAGGTGAGTATAATAAAAGCTCTTTTTCTTGTCTTGCAGGTTGGGGGCAGCTATACAGTATTTTAGAATGCTGTATATCAGGCCTGAAAGGTGGTGCTCTTATCTAATATCAGTCAAATCTGGCAACATGTTTCCTTTAAGAACTAACTTCAGCATAATAGAAATACTGGGCCTTGAAGTGATGATACAGCTCCCACAATCCCTACTCTCAACATTGAGTATGTCTAGAATTACATAAAGAGAAAGGAGGATCAGGAGTATTTGTGAAAGTCTACATCAACAGAAAATCTGTGGTTAGTTGTCCAAGATGTTTGGGGCAAGCTTCCTGCTGATTTTTTTTCAAAACTGTGTCCAATTGTACCTATAAGAATTGAATATTTGCTACCATGAAGACAAATAGTGATTTACTTTATACTTCTCTTTTTGAAAGCATTTTTACTTTGCAGCATTTTTTCCACACCTGCGTAAGATGCTTTCCATATTTATTTATTTATATATATTGTGACAAAGTCACTGGCAAAGTGATGGAGGGGAGTTACGTTTCAATGAGGCTATCAGCTTCAGTGTTTTGAAACCCAGAAGTGTTAAGAGGGGTAATCGGCCATTTTAAGAGCTTGGTTGGGAGTTGAGAGGGGGTGTGTTCTGGGGTTTAAAAAGTCAGCCTCCTGAGTCGGTGGATCCCCGCAACCACATGGACTTGCTCTATGTTTTGCTTTGTTTCTTTTTCCCGTAGGCCAGTTAGGTCTTATTTTATTTTGATAAATATGCACTGGCTTAGGCAGTACTCCTAATAAACCAGTGAGTCTTAAAGAGACTCCGTTGTCTACCTTTGTATACAGCCGAGTGAACTGATCTACCACAACATAAAAATATATAATACATATAAACACTGCTCAAAAAAATAAAGGAAACACTTAAGCAACATAATATAACTCAAAGTCAAAGTCAATCACACTTCTGTGAAATCACCCTGTCCAGTTATGAAGCAACATCGATTTCTCCTGCTGTTGTGCAAATGGAACAGACAGCAGGTAGAAATGATAGAAAATTAGCAAGACAACACCTATAAAGGAGTGGTTCTGCAGGGGGTGACCACAGACCATTTCTCTGTTCTCATGCTTTTTGGCTGCTGCTTTGGTCACTTTTGCATTTTGTCATTGCCCTCACCCCGAGAGGTACTGTACAGCAGCATGAGGCGGTGTCTACAAGTGACAGAAGTTGCTCATGAAGTGCAGCTCATCCATGATGGCACATCAATGCGAGCCTTGGCAAGAAAGGTAGCTGTGTCTGTCAGCACAGTGTCCAGAGCATGGAGAATACACAAGGAGGCAGGCCAGTACACCAGGAGACATGGAGTGGGCCGTAACAGGGCAACGATCCTACAGCAGGACCACTACCTCCTCCTTTGTGCAAGGAGGAACAGGAGTAGTGCCAGAGCCCTGCAAAATTACCTCCAGCAGGCCACTATCATCCATATGTCTGCTTAAACTGTCAGAAACAGTCTCAATGAAGGTTGTATGTGGGCCCAACGTCCACAAGTGGATGTTGCGTTACAGCCCGACACCGTGCCAGGTAATTGACATTTGCCAGCGAACAAAAACATTGGCAGATTCGCGCCCTCTGCTCTTCACAGAAGAGAACAGGTTCACATTAAGCACATGTGACAGACGTGACAAAGTCTGTGAAGCCGTAGAGAACGTTCTGCTGCCTGCAACATCCTCCCGCATGACCAGTTTCGCAGTGGGTCAGTAATGGTGTTGGGAGGCATTTCTTTGGAGAGCCACAAGCTAGCCAGTGGTATCCTGTCTGCCATTACTGTATGTCACATTATGAGATCCTCAAACCCATTGTGAGACCATATGCAGGTGCACTGAGCCTTGGGTTCCTTCTGATGCATGAAAATGCTAGACCTCATGAGGCTGAAGTGTTGTCATGCGTTCGGCGGGCACATCAAAACGCCGCACGGGGACACATTCGCATACAGCGCATGACCACGGATATCCCTGCATACACAATATTAAAGATAGGTACGCAGGATGCATGTGGATCTATGCGGATCTGAAGGTAAGAAGTAAGCAGCCCTATGTTGCGTACTCAAATGCTAGTGTGGAACCGGCCTTAGACAGTTTTTTATTATTTTCATCATTGTGTGCACATTTTAGAAGTGAAATCATGACGCGAATTTAATATGGAAAGTTTTTTTACCGCACTAGCGTAAAGATTTAATTTGCCGGCACCATATATGTACACTGCTCAAAAAAAATAAAGGGAACACTATTATATATACACTAATATATATACACTGTGTGAATAAGTGTTTACCTCCTTCCTGGTTTCCTATTCTTTTGCATGTTTGTCACACTTAAATGTTTCAGATCACCGAACAAATTTAAATATTAGACAATGATAACACAAGTGAACACAAAATGCGGTTTTTAAATAAAGGTCTCTTTTATTAAGGGAAAACGAAATCCAAACCTACAGTGCCCTGTGTGAAAAAGTGATTGCACCCCCCCCCCTTAAAACATAAATTAACAGCGGTTTATCACATCTTTATTAAGATGAGTTTAAATTCCCTAGCTACAACCAGGCCTGAGTACTGCCACACCTGTTCTCAATCAAGAAGTCACTTAAATAGGACCTGCCTGACAAAGTGAAGTAGACCAAAAGATCATCAAAACCTAGACATAATGCTGCAATTTAAAGAAATTCTGGAACAAAGTAATTGAGATCTATCAGTCTGGAAAGGGTTATAAAGCCACTCCAGCCAACAGTAGTGAGAGCCATTATCCACAAATGGTGAAACATGGAACAGTGGTGAACCTTCTCAGGAGTAGCTGGCAGACCAAATTTACCCGAAGAGTGTAGCGACAACTCATCCAAGAGGTCACAAAAGACCCCACAACTACATCAAAAGAACAGCAGGCCTCACTTGCTTCAGTTAAGATCAGTGCCCATGACTCCACCATAAGAAAAAGACTTCCAAGATGAAAACCACTTGTGAGCAATAAGAACATAAAGACTTGTCTCAGTTTTGCTATAAAACATCTTGCTATAAAACATCTTGATGATCCCAAAGACTTTTGGGACAATATTCTGTGCACTGACAAGATAAAAGTTTTTTGGAAAGTGTATGTCCCATTACACCTGGCATAGAAGTAACACGGCATTTCAGAAAAGGAACATCATGCCAACAGTAAAATAAGTTGATGGTAGTGTGATGGTCTGGGACTGTTTTGCTGCTTCAGGACCTGGAAGACTTGTGGTAAATGGAACCATGAATTTTGCTGTCTACCAAAAAATCCTGAAGGAGAATGTCATTTGCTTTTGACCTCAAGCTGGAGCGCACTTGAGTTAGGCAACAGGATAATGATCCAAAACACACCAGAAAGTCCATATTGAAATGGCTTAAGAAAAACAAAATTAAGACTTTGGAATGACCTATTCAAATTCCTGACCTTAATCCGATTGAGATGCCATGCATGACCTTAAATATGGCTCCAATGTGGCTGAAGTACAACAATCCTCAAGAGTGTTGTAAAAGACTCATTGCCAGTTATCACAAATTTTTGATTGCAGTTGTTGCTGCTAAGGGTAGCCCAACCAGTTATTAAATTTAGGGGGCAATCACTTTTTCACACAGGGCCCTGTAGGTTTGGATTTCTTTTTCCCTTAATAATAAAGGCCTTCATTTAAAAACTGCATTTACTTTTGTTATCTGTGTATAATATTTAAATTTGGTTGGTGATCTGAAACATTTAACCCATTATCTACCAGTGTCCTTTTTTGGGACGCCTAATCTTTAGCTTGTAGCAACTAAGATTTTATAATTTTTATAATTAGGTCCAATTTTTTGTGTTGTGTTTGTAAAATTAATGTTTTCAAAATAGGAAATCATGTCATTGTCATTTTTAATTGAATATTGGGACGCCCTTTTCAGAAAAATCCGTACTTGAAAAAATTTTGCAAATTATGTTTCTGATTCATTAGGACCCAAATCATTAAAAAAAAAATTGAAAATTGCTAATTTGGCAAGTAATGGGTTAAGTGTAATCCCCCCTACTCTGGAATGCTCTACCACAACATATCAGACTCTCGCCTACCATCGAAACCTTCAAAAAGAACCTGAAGACTCACCTCTTCCGACAAGCCTACAACCTGCAGTAACCACCGATTGACCAAACCGCTGCACGGCCAGCTCTACCCTCACCTACTGTATCCTCACCCATCCCTTGTAGATTGTGAGCCCTCGCGGGCAGGGTCCTCTCTCCTCCTGTACCAGTTGTGACTTGTATTTTTCAAGATTATTGTACTTGTTTTATTATGTATACCCCTCCTCACATGTAAAGCGCCATGGAATAAATGGCGCTATAATAATAAATAATAATAATAATAATAAAAGTGTAACAAACATGCAAAACAATAGGAAATCAGGAAAGGGCAAACACATTTTCACACCACTGTATAGATACATTGTCACATATGCTCAGTGTGAACCAGCTCTCATCCGTGAAAAGCACACTGCGCTACTGTCGAATCTACCAATCCTGGTGTTCTCTGGCAAATGCCAATCCCCCTGCACAGTGTTGGGCTGTAAGCACAACACTCACTTGTGGATGTCGGGCTCCTACCACCCTCATGGAGTCTTTTTCTGATGGTTTGAGCAGACACATGGATGTTAGTGGCCTGCTGAAGGTAATATTTCTGTGCTCTGGCACTACTCCTCATGTTCCTATTTGCACAAAGGAGGAGGTAGTGGTCCTGCTGCTGGGTTGTTGCCCTCCTATAGCCACCTCCACATTTCCTGGTGTACTGGCCTGTCTCCTGGTATCTTCTCCCTGCTATGGACACTGTGCACAGAAGCTACCCTTCTTTCCACAGCTCACACTGATGTGCCATCCTAGATGAGCGACACTACTTGAGCAACTGCTGTGGGTTGTAGACACCGCCTCATGCTATTGTACCACTAGGGGTGAGAGCAATGACTAAATGCAAATGTGACCAAAACAACAGCTAATGATGAGCGATTGTACTTGTTGCTCGGGTTTTCGGGTGATCTCTGAGTATTTGTTAGTGCTCGGAGATTAAGTTTTCATCGCCGCAGCTGAATGATTTACGGCTACTAGCCAGCTTGATTACATGTGAGGATTCCCTAGCAACCAGGCAACCCCCACATGTACTTAGCCTGGGTAGTAGCTGTAAATCATTCAGCTGAGGCGATGAAAACTTAATCTCCGAACACTAACACATACTCGGAGATCACCCGAGCAACGAGTACACTCGCTCATCACTATTCACCACCAGCAGAACCACTCATTTATAGGGGTCGTCTTGCTAATTACTTATCATTTCTACCTGTTCTCTGATCCATTTGCCCAACAGCAGAAGAAATTAATTCACAAACTTGTGCTGCTTCATAACTGGACAGATTGATTTCACAGAAGTGTGATTGACTTGGAGTTATATTGTGTTGTTTAAATGTTCTTTTATTTTTTGAGCAGTGTGTATACATATATATACGAGTGGTGAGATCATTTGTGCTTTCCCAACAAAGTCAAAGGGAGAAACATATCTTATAAGGTCACAACAGCTATTGATCTTGCTGGCTACCCACACTAGCCAGCTTGACAACGACTTAGACTATAGTCCAAAATGTTGATTATCTGGTACATAAATGAACATAAATGAACCATTAAGATCATACACTGGAGTGTCATCTTCCAAAATTTACTGCCAGTACTGAGAGCTAAATTCAAACTAGTAGGTGTTAGGTAATGAACAAGTAGACTGCAAGCACTTCACAATTCTTCACGTTACTGCCAAAAATTCCAAGCTGTGCTTTGAGTCCCTTGTGTGATAATAGCACATTACAGATGTTTGCTGTCGCTGTTTTATTATTGCTAGCATTGCATACTTATGAACAAATTGTGGAGATTAGCTCCTGAAGGCATGCACCGGCAAAACAAATGCCAAGATAGATGAGGGCTGAGTTATCTCAGGGGAAAGCAGTTATCAATCTTGACCATGTTCATATCTTACAACATTTTAATTTTTCAGGTTTGTCATTCATGCTTGATAACAAAGCAGTTGATTTCTGAAAATGTCCATTGTTTCTTGACGGTTTTGAGACATTCCTTCGTGAGAATCTGATTTTACTTATAAAAAAATATTTTACTCTGAAGACTGCATTAGGATTAGCCTCCACTGAGGTCCAGATGAATCCTGAGATACCCATTTATACCATTCATCTTCTTATTCTTAATATATAACTGTATAAATGTGGCCCAAAACAATTTAGGCAGGAGGAATTTTCCTGGCATGTAGAACCTGGAAGTTTTAGCGTATGATCACGTTATCTTTTAGATGTATGTTGCCTTAAGCGTGATCTTTAACATTTTGTGCATCATTTTTTTAACAGCCTTGCTGACAGATTCTTTATTTTAATATTTTTCGCTTCACATATAAGGTAATGGCGGCTTTTAAGCAGAAGCCGCTGCAGAATGGTCAGGTCACTTCTTTTAGCTGCTTCACGGCTTTCGAAGCCTGAAGCAGTTAATAGAAGGGAAGAAAAATGGAACATATGTATAGGAAGTCATTTTGCCATTGTTATGCATATGCTCAATCTTTTTGGTGGTTTTTATTACTTTTTCAGGCTGGTTCCAGGCAGAATTCGACATAAAAAGATGTTTAGTGCACATACTCTTAGAATGCTAGCTAGTGAGGAAGTGATATCTCACACTATAGAATGTATTTTCCATTGCTCACAGATCTTTAAAAAGAATACAAAAACCGATACTGCCTAAGGGTCATTTTGGAACTGTCTGCATGAATGCAATTCTATATCATATCATAAATCCCACAATATTTGAGACTTGAGAAGAGTAACAGCACATTCCCTAATTTTTATTTATATACCGTATTTTGAGGAGAATTAGACGCACCGGACCATAAGACGTACCCTAAAGTTTTGGGTGGAAAATAGGAATTTAAAAAAAATAAATAAAATGGTGGTGCGTCTTATAGTCTGTTTTAATTGTAGCTTAGCAGGGGATACAGTGGTGGTGGAGCGAGGTCACAGGAGGCAGGGTCACTATTTCAGGAGGCTGAAAGTGGGGGCAGAAATGGGACGATGCTGCGGGACTTGGGCTGGGAGAAAAGGGCGTCCATTCGGTGCACGGCTGCAGCTCCAGGGCAGTCATGAAATATCGGTGCTGGTGAGTGGAGTCCCCTTTCCCATTGATTTCCCTTTGGTGGACTTCGGGAAAATGGCCACCGGAGGTGACGCATGCACAGATTGAGATTTCGGGAGATGAGATCTTGACTTCCGAGATCCCATCTCCTGAGATCTCAATCTGTGCATTCACCACCTCTGGCGGCCATTTTCCCAAATCCCACTGCATGGAAATCATTGAGAAAGGGGACTCTGATCACCAGAGCCAACATCTTATGAGAGCCCAGGGCCCGCAGCATCGCCCCGCTCCTTCTGCTGCTGTTGGCCTCCTGAAGCAGTGACCCTGCCTCCTGTGACTGAACTCCACTCCCCTTCCTCCAGTAAACTACCTTTGGATTATGAGACACACCCTCATTTACCTCCCAAATTTTGGGTAAGAAAAGTGCATCTTATAATCCGAAAAATACGGTATATTTATGTGCTTCAAATATAGAGATGAGCAGATTAATCAAAGGAGGACTGAGTTGGAGTTAAATTTCTTGAAATTTGTGGTTTCTTGTGAATTGAACATTTTGAGATTTGATTTGAGTACCAGAGTCACCAGAAACTCCAGAGTCATTGAATAAGGCTAGAGTCACACCTTAGCTTATCCTCTGCAAAAGAGAGAGACTTAGGCCGGCATCACACTACCCCTAGAAGCCTGAGTGCTATGTGATAACACATTGCAAAGCTCTCGACCCAGTGTTACTCTATGGGGCAGCTCATATCTGTGATTATTTTCTAATGCCGAATCAGCATTCGAGAACAGTTGCAGCATGTTGTGATTGGCAGTGAGCCTCAGCTCACTTGCACCCATACAAGTCTTTGGGTGCGAGTGACATAATGCACAGCACTCAGATATCACCCAAGTGCGATATACGCCAACGCCGACAGCAGAGGAGATGGAGAAATTTATTTCTCCGCCTTCTCCGCAGCTGTGCTCTGGTCCTCTCTGAGTGGATCTGAGAACAGTTGCATGACAATCAGCTCCCACTTTAAGCAGAGCAGGAGCCGAGGGTCATTAGCATATCGCATTGGATGCCACACACTGGATTCTCTCTCCCGCCATCCTCTCCCCCACAAGTATTTTGCAAGGTATTGCAAGCTTTTCACTATTGAGATTTGAGGAAATTTATTTTCAACAAACTGAGTTTTTGGAGAACATTTGATGAATTCAAATTTCAAAAGACCCACTCATCTTTATTCACGTGTTGTATTTCTCTTTAGGACTTCATTCACAGTGATGCAAGCACACAAAATCTCAGCAAACAGTTGAGTGATGTAAGTGACAATCAGATAGATACACTGATTTGCAATGAATTTACAATTCTTGTCACACTAGGTTTTGTTTCTCTATACTCTTCTATATGACTAGCGCGTATCAAATGTTGTGCAAATATTCAAAAAGGGGTCAAAAACTGTCATCAGAAACTATAGCTTTTGACAGGAATCATGCAGGCCCATTTACATAAACATTCAAAGCTGATTTTTTAGCATACAATCTAATTACAACTTGGAAGGTATTGCTGAATTTTACTTTTTTAGGCCTGGGTCACACTTGCGAGTGTGATGCCAGAAACTCAATCAGTGTGCGCCTGCATGCATTTCTATGCAGCTGAACGCTCCGATCCCGAGTGCCGGTGGAGGTGTCGGGTATTGATGCGAGAGACTCGCAAGGGTTTCTCGCATCAGACTCACAAGTGTGCCCCCGGCCTTATACTGCATAACTGAGAAATGTAACTAGTTTCGTGACCCTAAAGTTCCTGACAGGTGCCAAAAGATGATTCACTTTTCATATTAGACTTAGGACAACACAAAAATTACCGTATATACTCGAGTATAAGCTGACCCGAGTATAAGCCGACCCCCTAATTTTGCCACAAAAAAACTGGGAAAACGTATTGACTCGAGTATAAGCCTAGGGTGGAAAATGCAGCAGCTACCGGTTAATGTCAAAAATAAAAATAGATACCAATAAAAGTAAAATTAATTGAGACATCAGTAGGTTAATGTGCCACATATAATGCTCCATACAGTTCATTATTGCCCCATAGATGCTCTGTATGAAGCTGTTCCCCATATACAATGCTCTGCAACGTTCATTATTGCCCCATAGCTGTGCCATATAGTGCTCTGCACCGTTCATTATTGCCCCATAGCTGTGCCATATAGTGCTCTGCACCGTTCATTATTGCCCCATAGCTGTGCCATATAGTGCTCTGCACCGTTCATTATTGCCCCATAGCTGTGCCATATAGTGCTCTGAACCGTTCATTATTGCCCCATAGCTGTGCAATATAGTGCTCTGCACCGTTCATTTTTGTCCCATAGCTGTGCCATATAGTGCTCTGCACCGTTCATTTTTGTCCCATAGCTGTGCCATATAGTGCTCTGCACCGTTCATTATTGCCCCATAGCTGTGCCAAATAGTGCTCTGCACCGTTCATTTTTGCCCCATAGCTGTGCCATATAGTGCTCTGCACCGTTCATTTTTGTCCCATAGCTCTGCCATATAGTGCTCTGCAACGTTCATTTTTGTCCCATAGCTGTGCCATATAGTGCTCTGCACCGTTCATTATTGCCCCATAGCTGTGCCATATAGTGCTCTGCACCGTTCATTGTTGCCCCATAGCTGTGCCATATAGTGCTCTGCACCGTTCATTGTTGTCCCATAGCTGTGCCATATAGTGCTCTGCACCGTTCATTATTGCCCCATTGATGTACCATAGAAAGCTCTGCCATTGCTGCTGCTGCAATAAAAAAAATGCCATACTCACCTTTCTTGCTTGTAGCTCCCAGCGTCCGGTCCCGGCGCCTCTCCGCACTGACTGAACAGGCAGAGGGCGGCGCGCACACTATATGCGTCATCGCGCCCTCTGACCTGCACAGTCAGAGCGGAGAAGATGGAGCGGCGCCGGGAAAATGGAGCGACGCCCGGCGTGTGGAACGGGGATAGGTAAATATGACATACTTACCTGCTCCCGGCGTCCCGCTCCTTCTCCCGCACAGCTGGTCTTCGGTGCCGCAGTCTCTTCCTCTATCAGCGGTCACCGTTACCGCTGATTAGAGAAATGAATGTGCGGCTCCACCCCTATGGGAGTGGAGTCCATATTCATTTTTCTAATGAGCGGTTCCACGTGACCGCTGAAGAGGGGAAGAGCTGCAGCACCCGAAGACCGTGGGACGGCAGGGGAAGCGCCAGGATTGCCGGGACTAGGTAAGTATGCCTCAGCACCCTCTCCCCCTCACCCGCCGACCCCACCGCTACCGTGACTCGAGTATAAGCCGAGAGGGGCACTTTCAGCCCAAAAATTTGGGCTGAAAATCTCGGCTTATACTCGAGTATATACGGTAGTTACAAAGATGTTCACATCCTTCTAATGTTGGACCAAACTTATAGTGGTGGTTTTTGAGGTGCAATCACAAGCTTATTTCTTTCTATTTTTTAACATGATTTAGACAATCCATTTACATTCTCATGTCATATACTATGACAATAATGTAAAATGCTGTATGTATTCATTTTTTTGTTTTGATGGCAAAGTACATTTTACAATCAAATCTTCCTTGTGGTTTTTACAAAACTAAAATCTGCTTTTATATCAAGATATGTTTCTAAATTTAGGCATCTAACATCTCCTCGCTGTCATTTTGGATAAAAGGACAGTTAATGTCAGCTGCTGTGAGCATGCTCAAGAACGTGAACCTTAATTGTCTCTCTGTCTCCAAGGAAAGGTAAAAGGGCACCTAAAATATGCAAACACAGAGCTTTAATTGGCAGAACATTTTTTTTTAACTTTTTTTTAATACAGTCTGTGTCTGTGTGACTAGACTGTGGATGTGGATTTGCAAAGTAACTGTCATAGTAATTTGTTTCACGGCGGCCCATTGTAATAAATAGTTTTCAAGTGGGGTTTCTTTTTGTCACTTATAAAATGACCTTTACTATTTAAAACCACAGCACTTCTAGATGTCAGGTTAGTCTGTAATTCAAGTAAAATACAAATCCATATGATAATGTAAAAACCCTTAGAAATCTAAAATCTTGCTTTGGATTTGATAACAGGTTTCACTGAATAGCATCGTGCCATCTCCTGGGTCAGGCTGTCATAGTGACAACATGAAAAAGGAACTAAAATAATTATGTATTTTCACAAAATCAGCAAAAATGGTCAGGAATATAGTTTTTGTCTTCCTCTATTCAGAAATAAGCATCTCTGTCCGCCCTACAAATAAATAAACACATAACCACCAACTGCCATGTACTAAGGATATGCTTACTATAGGTGGGTGAACATAGGACAATGAGAGGTCATGACTGTTGTAGAATTTCAAATTAATTATGTGCAACATTAATACTAATTTATTAATATTATTTTAGGTTAAAATTAACTTAATCACATAATATTGAGCTAAATTAAGTTTGTTGACTAGTTTCAACTGCTAATATATATTACAACAGTTTCACCTACACTGTATGATGCCCCTTTTGACCCCTAAACAGTATGATGACCCTAGAGCTCTTCACACAGTCTGATGCCCCCACAGCTCTCCACACAGTATGATGCACCCACAGTGACTCACACACTATAATGACCCTTATGATCGCCAAAGAGTATGATGTCCGCACAGCCATCCACACGATATGAAGCCAACAGCTGTGCACATAGTATGGTGGCCCTTAAAGTTCACCACACAGTGTGATGCCAATTCAACCATCTCACACAGTATGGTGGTTCCTACAGCCTTTCAAACAGTATAATCCCACAGAGACACACAAACTGTATGGTCCCCCACAGACCCACAACACAGTATGATGGCACCCACAGCACTCATACAGTATGATGGATCTTACATTACCCCTCACAGCAGGATTCAACCACAGACCCTCACATATAGTGAAGGAAATAATTATTTGAGCCCATGCCAATTTGGTAAGTTTGCCCACTGACAAAGACATGAACAGTCTATAATTTTAAGGGTAGGTTAATTTTAACATTGAGAGATAGAATATCAAAAATAAAATCCAGAAAATCGCATTGTATAAATTATATAAATTTATTTGCATTTTTCACTGAGAAATAAGTATTTGATCCCTCTGGCAAACAAGACTTAATACTAATTGGCAAGCACAGCAGTCAGCCATTTTTTGTAGTTGATGATGAGGTTTGTGGAATTTTGGTCCACTCCTCTTTGCAGATCATCTCTAAATCATTACGATTTTGAGGCTGTCGCTTGGCAACTTGGAGCTTCAAGTCCCTCCATAAGTTTTCTATGGAATTAAGGTCTGGGGACTGGCTAGGCCACGCCATGACCTTAATGTGCTTACTTCTGAGCCACTCCTTTGTTGCCTTGGCTGTATGTTTTGGGTCATTGTCTTGCTGGAAGACCCAGCCAAGACCCATTTTTAATGTCCTGGCTGAGGGAAGGAGGTTGTCACTCAGGATTTTACAATACATGGCTCCATCCAATCTCCCATCGATGCGGTGAAGCAGTCCTGTGCCCTTAGCAGAGAAACACCCCCAAAACAAAATGTTTCCACCTCCATGCTTGACAGTGAGGACGATGCTCTTTGGGTCATAGGTAGAATTTTTCTTCCACCAAACACGGCGAGTTGAGTTAATGCCAATGACCTCAATTTTTGTCTCATCTGACCACAGCACCTTCTGCCAATCACTCACAGAATCATCCAGGTGTTCATTGGCAAACTTCAGAAGGGCTTGCACATGTGCCTTCTTGAGCAGGGGCACCTTGTGGGCACTGCAGGATGTTAAACCTTTACGGCGCAATGTGTTACCAATGGATTTCTTGGTGACTGTGATCCCAGATGCTTTGAGACCATTAACAAGTTCCCCCGTGTAGCTTTAGGCTGATCTCTCACCTTCCTCATGACCAAGGATACCCCACGAGGTTAGATTTTGCCTGGTGCCCCAGATCAATGTTGATTGAGTTATTTTGTATTTCTTCCATTTTCTTACTATTGCACCAGTTGTCTACTTCTCACCCAGCATTTTACTTATGGTTTTGTGCCCATTCCAGCTTTGTGCAGGTCTATGATCTTGTCCCTGACATGCTTTGAAAGCTTTTGGTTTTGTCCATGATGTAGAGGTTAGAGTCTGACTGATTAATTGAGTCTGCGTACAGGAGTCTTTTATAAAGTTGACTATGTAAGACAGCTGTCTTTCAGGATTAGGAGCGTCTAACTGGTCTGTAGGAGCCAGAACTCTTAATGGTTGGTAGGGTGTAAAATACTTATTTCTCACTGCAAAATGCAAATAAATTTATAGAATTCATACAATGCGATTTTCTGGATTTTTTTTTTGATATTCTATCAATCTATGAATGTTAAAATTAACTTACCCTTAACATTATAGACTGTTCATGTCTTTGTCAGTGGGCAAACTTACAAAAACAAGCAAGGGATCAAATAATTATTTCCTTCACTGTATACATTATGATGCCCCAAAAGCCCAGAACACAGCCAGTGTGAGGCTCCAACAGCCCCCTACACAGTATGATGTCCCCACAGCTCCACACAAACTTTGATGTCCTTACACACTGTATTATAGCCCTACAGCCCACTCAGAGTATGATATCATTATGGCCAGACACACAATATGAAGTCTCCTCCAGTTTGCTTCTCAAGTACTGACTGGTAATATTCAAATTAATACTACTTACCTAGCCTCTTTCCCAGAAGCACTGTGCCAGTCTGTACTGTGTTTGGACTGAGGCTGAATGTAGTAGGTGGGATCTAGTGATGTATGTCATCATGACTGCTGCATGGACACTCAGATGTATAGGCTGAATGATGGAACAGGGAACTGTTGGCTCCCTATTCCACCACCATGTTCAATTGTTTCTGCATCCTCAAGATACAGGTAATGTTGAAATTGACATGCTGGGTAGGAGGACTGCAAGTAATGTTTTTGTACCTGAGGTTCATGCCTTCTTTCTGTGAAGACTCAGCATTGTACCAAATCGGCCTTGGGAAGAAGACCACAGTGGATATAAGACCTCAACCTGACATGGAAACTACAGGAGCAGTGCCAGCTTTGACAGATTGAATGGGATTTAAACCAGAAACTACAGGATGCGGAGGATGCCATGTGTGGATACAAGGATACCAGTTGTTTCTCCTCAATTACGTGTGGAGTTTATTTTGGCAAGGAAGACACGAAATATGCTCTGAGGAAACTGGATGATACAAAGTTTTTTTGTCATAAAGGTGAGACCTCTTCCATTCGTTACTGTGCTTAAAGACAAGTTGGGGATTGTTCCCCATAAGAAGAGAAGGATGATCGGAATCCTATGACATCTGGCTAATTAAGATGGGGGAGCAATGTGAAGACACATATGACTTCTTGTAAGAATGAATGTTGACTCTTATTGTGATTGATTTAATGTTCAATGGCTGCCATTTGTTGACTGGATGCTGATTAGCTAGTGTATCTGTCCTTGTACTGCAGTCCTAGTATTGTTCTACTATCATTGTGAAACAAAGGCATACTGTTTGAATGTTTGTTAATATGTTGCTGACCCATTCATGCTCTGCAATATAAAGCACAATCTATACATGTTGTTTGAACATTCCAGCAGTTAGAGATGTGCCTCTTACCACCTTCCCCCGAGCCTATGGAGGAATGCTTAAATTAAAAGTTGTTGTGACGCCCAGGAGACCGGGATACCCAGCAACGGACCAATGGAGTCTGTCTCTTGAGGGGGATGTCACGGGTGGCTTGACCCGGTGCTGTGGCCTCAGGCAATGCACAGTGTAAGGGGTATCATGAGGGGACAGGCACTTACTTGATCAGCAGCAGGTTCTCCCAGCGGTGACGATCTCGATCCTGGATAGATGGCTATTGTCCAAATGAAAGACTGAGGCACTGAAACGTTTAACCAGTTTACTTTAACATAAAAGGATTTACAACCAGTCCTGTCACCGGAGTCTGTATGGGAACTCTGAGTTACTTTGACCCTGCCGGGGTCTTCGCCTCTTATTGTGCGCAATTTCTGTGTGGCCCTGCTGCTGTATGTGAACTGGCTGCCGGCCCAATCTGTCCCCTCCGGGTCCTGGTTCGACGGGCAACCCGAGTCCTTTTATCGGTTTACCCCCTCTGGGAGTACCGCTGAACTCTGTGTCTGTTGCTGCATCCGACCCTAGTGAAGCTGATATCACCTCACGTTTTTCCGGTTGCTGTATTATATATAATGAATACAGCCACGGATCCGGTATCCGTCTTTGCGCCTGTTCTGGGTAGTGATTAATGCTACCCGGTTCTCATAATGTCCTTTTTCTCTATCCCTCTTCTCCTCAGGCCGGTGATTTAGGCCTGGTAACAGTCACAGGGCTGTTAGAGATTCAACTGTATGACCTCTCACTATCAGCTCCTTGGCCCAACTGCCATTTCTTCTCTCAGACCAGAATGGATCAAGGGGAGTCTCTGGAGCTCCCCCTTCTGGCCGGAGGTGGTAGTGCAGTCTTGCTATTTTAGTATTTGTACTTACTGTCAGTAACTATTTTTGTGGCAAATACCCCTAGGGGTGCCACATTGTGACCTATGAAAAGGAGGAGAGACAGAGAGAGAGACAGCCAGGGATTCTGCTAAGACATCCAAACATCCAGGGGACCCTACAGTAATGCTGCCAATACATCATGGCTCCATTACGAGGGACACGGATCTATCGTTCTACAGGAAACAACTTAGGGGACCTTAGCCCGGGGTGGAAGAATACAGATCTGCTCCATTGACCATGGCTGAACCATGCATATGTTTGGAGAAAGCCAGGATTGCGATTCGCCGCTCACCTGGCTCCATGGAGATGTTCAGAGAAGCCAGGTTGTGACCCTCAGGTCAATGGGCCTTGTACCTCAATGGACTGTCATCTTCTTAAGCTTGTTGTTTCCTCCTCTCTGTGTGTGTGCCACAGGTGGGGTAGTTGACCCTGGAAGATGAAGCCAGGTTGTGACCACCCATTCAACTGGCTTTGTACCTTAACGGACTGTCATCTTCCTAAGATTGCTGTTACCTCCTCTCTATGTGCGTGCCACAGGTGGGGTAGTCGACCCTGGGAGCTCTGAAGTAACAGCTACCATTATCCCAGCAAGTCAGCGGAAGGGTGAGACTCTGTAATGTGCACCATCTTGAGGTATTTTGCTGGGACTGTTCCACGTGTTATCTGCCTGTTTTGTGGTTCAATAAAGCATTGCCACACTGTTTTACTCTCACCCTGTGTTGTCTGAGTACCGTTATGCCCACATTAAAAGTACAGTGGGCCTTCGGCGGGATTATCCCTGCTCCATGCAGTTTCTACTAGGACAGGGAAGCTGTACACTTTCCATTTATGCTATTACACTCCTGCCATGAAAGAAAGCTGAGGTCACCTGAAAGCAATGCTATGCTATTCCACACATATTTTGTAATATAATCTACGGCATATATCTAGAACTTTTTTTAAAAAATGGTTTGCGTTAAACTACATTATTTCTAATACTACCCTGTTGTCATCTGTTTTGTGAACACTGACAATGTGAAAGGGTTTTGAAAGAATGGCTGCCCTTTCTCAGAGCCCGGCAGCTCACATAATAATCCAAAGAACTAATATATCCTCAATCTATTTGTGCTTTGACATTATATATGTGTTTAAACTGCAAATTGGTACCAATTTCAGCCCTAAAGAAGGTTTAGGTGAAAGTGTAAATCACTGTAAATATAATTACAGTATAAATTACTTTGTGGCTATAAGTAAGGCTAATTACAGTACATGAGTCACTCACAATATTTGTAAAAAACAGTATGTTGAATACAAGGTTGCCAATAAATGTCATCTAAGCACAATATCCAACAAATTGAAGCAAACTGTGCAAGTCCATACAACAAGATCTTAAGACCTGTCTTAGGACCTGTCAGGAGGATATTCTATCCTTATTCCTTAACTAAAGATATGAGTATAAATCCCCTGTGTTGCCTTTATATCTTTGTAGTAGAATTTAATGAGAAATACAGTGGGGGAAATAAGTATTTGATCCCTTGCTGATTTTGTACGTTTGTCCACTGACAAAGACATGAACAGTCTATAATTTTAAAGGTAGGTTAATTTTTAATATTGAGAGATAGAATATCAATAATAACATCCAGAATATCTCATTGTATGAATTATATAAATTTATTTGCATTTTGCAGTGAGAAATAAGCATTTGATCCCTCTGGCAAACAAGAATTAATACTTGGTGGCAAAACTCTTGTTGGCAAGCATAGAAGTCAGATGGTTTTTTGTAGTTGATGATGAGGTTTGCGCACATGTCAGGAGGAATTTTGGTCCACTCCTCTTTGCAGATCATCTCTAATTCATTAAGATTTTGAGACTGTCTCTTGGCAACTCGGAGCTTCAAGTCCCTCCATAAGTTTTCTCTGGGATTAAGGTCTGGTGACCGGCAAGGCCACTCCATGACCTTAATGCGCTTCTTTTTGAGCCACTCCTTTGTTGCCTTAGCTATATGTTTTTTGTTATTGTCTTGCTGGAAAACCCAGCCAAGACCCATTTTTAATGTTCTGGTGGAGGGAAGGAGGTTGTCACAGGATTTTACGGTGCATGACTATCTATTCTCCCATTGATGCATTGAAGCAGTCCTGCGCCCTTTGCAGAGAAACACCCCCAAAACATGTTTTCACCTCCATGCTTGACAGTGGGGATGGTGTTCTTTGGGTCATAGGCAGCATTTCTCTTCCTCCAAGCACAGCGAATGGAGTTAATGCCAAAGAGCTCAATTTTTCTCCAAATCACTCACAGCATCATCCAGGTGTTCATTGGCAAACTTCAGACAGGGGACCTTGCGGGCACTGCAGGATGTTAAACCTTTACGGCGTAATGTGTTACCAATGGTTTTCTTGGTGACTGTGGTCCCAGCTGCCTTGAAATCAATAACAAGCTCCCCAGTGTAGTTTTAGGCTGATTTCTCACCTTCCTCATGATCAAGGATACTCCACGGGATGACATTTTGCATGGTGCCCCAGATCGATGTCGATTGACAGTCATTTTATACTTCTTCCATTTTCTTACTATTGCACCAACAGTTGTCTCCTTCTCACTCAGCATCTTGCTTATGGTTTTGTAGCCTATTCCAGCTTTGTGCAGGTCTATGATTTTGTCCCTGACGTCCTTATAAAGCTCTTTGGTCTTGCCCATGTTGTAGAGGTTAGAGTCTGATTGATTATCTGAGTCTGTGGACTGAAGTCTTTTATAAAGGTGACTATGTGAAACAGCTGTCTTTAATGCAGGCAACTAGTTGATTAGGAGCATCTAACTGGTCTGTAGGAGCCAGACCTCTTAATGGTTTGTATGGGATCAAATACTTATTTTTCACTGCAAAATGCAAATAAATTTATATAATTTATACAATGTGATTTTATTTTTGATATTCTATCTCTCAATGTTAAAATTAACCTACCCTTAAAATTATAGACTGTTCGTGTCTTTGTCAGTGGGCAAACTTACAAAATCAGCAAGGGATCAAACACTTATTTCCTCCACTGTATTTTTTTGAAGCTTTATTCTGAAGTGCTTTGGTGTGGGAACGTCACTCACCAGCTCTGCTGCTGGTTATCAGGACAGGCAGTGCCTGCACAATGAGCTCCCTATGATGCTGTGAGATCAAAGTACAGACTCCCGCAACGTCAATGGGAGATCTATGTACAGGTGCTGTCACTGCAATGAACTGGGGCACTGGCAATTCTAATGAAGGCGCCGAAGATCAACCAAGCGCAGCATTCGGAAATTTTCTGTGCTCCCATTAAGAATGATGCAACAGCAGTGGGCATGATTGACCACCAATCAATTCAGCAGGAGCTCCAGTTCTTGGGATTGGTGGGAACCATAGCGACCAAAAAATTATTCCCTATCTTACAGACAGTGGATAACTTTACAACTTTAGAACACACAGTTAAATACATTACAAGCCAACATAAACATGTGTGACAAAGTCACTGACAAAATGATGGAGGAAAGATACATTTCACTGAGGCTATTAGCTTCAGTGATTTGAACCCCAGAAGTTTACTCCAGCACACTATGTGTTGAGAGGGGTTAATCTGCTATTTTAAGGGCTGGATTTTTGTGGACAACCACAAAGCGGGTTGGAGTTTGTCTACCTCATCTCCACACCAAGGTGTGGTCTGGGGTTAAAATAGCTAGCCTCCTGAGGCATTCACTGTTCAGTGATCTGGAGCCAGCAGCTGCACAGAAGTGTTTTTTTTTTGCGATAAACTGTACTGAACCTTGTTGTTATATCCTGAGCTGGTGGATCCCTGCAGCTGCAGAGACTATACACCATTTTTTTTCTGTTTTGCCAAAAGGGCCGTGTTTATTTTCACTTCATGTTGGCTTAAGCCACATTTATAATAAACCAGAGGAAAATTTAAAGAGACAGTGTACCTGTCTACATTCGTGTGCAGCTGAGTGAGCCGATCTACTACACGTTAAAAAGGTTCTGCATTAATAATAACACTGATCAACACAAAAAAATCATCAGCAAAACTAGAATGTCTGTTTTATGGAGTTTGATGTGCTGATTAAAAAAATATGCTTAGTTTTGCTCTATCACACAAAATTTCTGTCTGAAGTATTTTTGTTATTATGTTATTTCTGCATTTTCAATGTATGTGGTTTTCCCTATGTTACTCCCATTTCTTTGCATGTCTTAATTGTGAATTTTCTTACAGGGACAACATCAGTAAAGGTTTTAGTGAGTTTTTTTGGAAGGAGTATTGACAGTGCAGTCAACCAATGACTGCTTCTCGGAAAGTCACGTTATGGGGAGGAGCTAATTTATAAGGAGGTAAGATTTGAGTCAGTCAGAAAAGGATGGTGATGGCGGCAAGGACTGGTATGTGAGACTCTGACAGGAGACAGACCTCTACAGGGATCTGAGCCCTTCCCCAGGGAGATAGAAGGGGAGGCAGCGGACAGCCACCATTGCCAGAGGATTTTCACTGCATTTCTGGGAGAAGTTGCCTCAGAGGGAAGAAAACAGCTCAGCCACTGAGGTGTAACTGAGTGAGGGTCTCCACAGAGAACCTGAAAGCAGCCAATATCACATTGAGAAACTGTCTGTCTGCAAATGTTCATCTGTAAGGAATAGGTTGACCCGTTTACCTCACAACTGTATATAGTTATCTACCAGATTACCTCCAGTAAAATCAGTTCTAAATACAAGCTGCCTCTGTCATCTCTGGGGAAATATCTATATATAGTCGGTTGGCTCACCACATTTTTTTTTAAGTTTGTCACCACCATTGAACTGAACTTACCCCACTGTTTGATCTGATTTAAAAGAGAAAAATGCCCCGACAGTGTATCAATCATCCAAACAGATTCTGTTTTGTGTGGTTCTTTTACACCAAAAGGCCAAGTACGTTTAGTCACTTATGATATTAAAAAGATGTACCAGATGTACTTTAAGTGTCCACTTGGTGATCAAGACAAAAGCTGGGCCCCTCATTTGATATGCTCAAGTTGTTCAAATGGTCTTCGTGAATGGTTGAATATCAGGAGAGTGGATATGCCATTTGCTGTTCTCTTGATTTGGAGAGAATCCAAAAATCAAAGTGGTGACTACTACTTTTGTATTTTCAAACGGAAAGGCTTTTCTACAAAGAACAAACATAAGATTAACTACCCTAAACTTGAACCTGCGATTAGGCCAGTTCCGCATAATGGTACCTTGCCAGTTCCTGTATCACCATTGTCCAGATTGGATGAAAATGAAGTAGAATATGAAGACTATGGAGCTGAAGCTACTGGCGAAGACATGGGGACCTCAAGTCAAGATGAGTATGTGCCTGATGGAGCAGTCGAAACACTTTACTCAACATTAATTAAATGATATCATCAGAAACCTTTCATTGTCAAAAGATAAAGCTGAACTTCTTGCATCTAGGTTGAAACAGAAGAATCTTGTTCATGATAATGTCAAAGTGTGTCATTATCAAAACAGAAGAAGCAGTTTAACGCAATTTTTCACAGTTGATGGACCAATGGTGTACTGTAACAATGTGAATGGCCTCTTTGAAGAATTGAATCAAGAGTATTTTGTTGCAGATTGGCGATTGTTTATTGACTCATTCCAGAGAAGTTTGAAAGCAGTGTTGCTTCACAATGGAAATATGAAAACAATAAACCCTATTGCTCATGTCATCTAAAGGAAAGTTATGAAAATCTGTCAGTTGTTTTGGATGCTATACAATATAAGCATCGTCAATGGAATATATGTGGAGATATGAAAGTGATTGGTCTGCTAATGGGAATGCAAGAAGGTTTCACAAAATATTGTTGCTTCTTGTGTTTATGGGACAGTAGAAATACAGTAGAGCATTATGTTCGTCGTTATTGGGGACAGAGAAACATTTATGCTCCATGCAGAAACAATGTTCAGCATAATCCTTTAGTTGCTCCAACAAAAATCTTTCTTCCTCCACTACATATAAAGTTAGGATTGATCAAAAACTTTGTGAAAGCCATGGCAAAGACAAATTCACAAGGGTTCCAGTACATGTCACAGAAATTCTCCAGCATTTCACCAGCAAATCTGAAGGAAGAGGTATTGGTTGGTCCTAAGATCTGAGAATTTATGAGAGGTGATGTGTTTGAAGGACTCTAAATGATAAGGAATTGAGATCTTGGAAAAGCTTCAAGGTGGATCTGTGAAAACTTTTTAGGGAAAAAAAAATATCCAGAATATGTTGAAGGCGTTGAGGAACTGCTAAATGCATACCAGTGTCTTGGATGTCGCATGTCTTTTTGCATTCACATTTAGATTTCTTCCTTCAAAATCTTGGGGATGTAAGCGATGAACAAGGCGAGTGGTTTCACAAGTACATTAAAGTGCCTGGTCTTGAATTCACTTCCCACCTTTTCTGAGGCGGATAGTCTGAAAATCTTCACTCTTGCACATAAGATGCCTATGTCCAGTCAGGCGCAGGAGAGGAATTATAAATTACTGACACGCTGGTATAGGTGTCCAGACGCATGCTGGAGATGTGGCTCCGCCACGGGCTCTATGCTTCATGTTTGGTGGTCCTGTGGTCCCCTGCAACCCTTCTGGAACTCAGTTTTCGATGCCTTTCACTTGATGACTGGGGTCCGCCATGAGCCCTCCCCCCAAATGGCCATACTGTCCCTGATACCCAGTTCGATAGCTTCCGTTAAAAAGGGGATCCTGAGATTTTACCTATCTGCCAGGGCAGTTATTCCCCGACATTGGAGGTCCACTGAGGTCCCCTCCACAGAGGAATGGATAGCTGAAATGGATAATTACATTGTCTGGAGTCGATGGTGGCGGGTGGTGGTGATGCTGCATATGACCAGGGACGCACCTGGTTCCTCTGGCAATCCTTCAAGGAGAGCACAGGGTTCCTGACTTGGCTGAGTACATACTCATAATTCTCAATACATGGGCGTGTACATTGCTGGGTCTCCCTTCACCCCCCCTCCCCTTCTTACTCCCCTTCTCCCCCATTCCCCCCCTCTCTCCCCCCTTTTTTTCTCTCTTTTTCTCTTTCTTTCCTTTTCTCCTATCTCTACAATTGCTTTTCTTACAGGTTCTGTATTCTGTGTATAAGGTCCATGTCCCGAGGTGATTCTCAAGATGAGAAGCATGTACCCTTTATGTGCCAGAGTCCTTGTTCAACTACACTTGTGCTGTGTTCTCAGAGGCGTAATGTATAGCTCTGGACATTGTAATGATTCTTTTTATTGTTTTTCCTGTTTAAAATTTCATTAAAATTTCAATAAATATATTTACTGAAAAAAAAAAAACAAGTACATTAAAGTAATGGAACACCGCTACCAGGGTTTTTGGAATTACTCAATGATGGCAGATTACTGTTGGATGTTATAGAGGGACAACCCTTAAAAATTGTATCAACGACAGTCTAATGTCAAGCACTTTTAATTTCTGCTCATATTTTGGTTTCGTTTTTGCATGTGAAATTATTTTGGTTCAATAAAAACTGTTTTGTAAGCTGAAGCTTTTTTTTTCCTGATATGTAGATTACTGTTTTCTTAATGTCGCCAGTATATTTCCTATACCTTATAATAATGATGCTGCTCCATGGAAACGTTACATGCTACAGAAAAACTATATACCGTATATACTACAGTATAAGCCAAGATTTTCAGCCCATTTTTTGGGGCCGAAAGTCCCCCTCTCAGCTTATACTCGAGTCATACCCAGGCGTCGCCAGGGGAGGGGGAGCGGGGGCTGTCTAATTATACTCACCTGCTCTTGGCGCGGTCCCTGCAGGTCCCGGGCCCCCGGCGCCCCAGCTTTTTCCTGTACTGAGTGGTCACATGGTACCGCTCATTACAGTAATGAATATGCTGCTCCACCTCCCATAGGGGTGGAGCTGCATATTCATTACTGTAATGAGCGGTAACAGTGACCGCTCAGTACAGGAAGAAGCTGCAGCGCTGGGGAACCAGGGACTGCACAGCGCCAGGAGTAGGTGAGTATAATGAGGAGGGGGAGCGCTGTGCGATATTCACCTGCTCCAAGTTCTGGGCGCCACTCCATCTTCAGTTTCTTCTGCAGTGACGCTCAGGTCAGAGGGCGCGGTGACGTGGTTAGTGCGCGCCCCCTGCCTGAACGTCAGTACAGAAGATGCTGAAGATGGAGCAGCGCCGAAACGAAGTCAGGTGAATATCGAAAGTGCCGGGAGCCTGAGCGACGGAGAGGTGAGTATGTGATTTTTTTTATTGCAGCAACAGCAAATGGGTCAAGTGTCTGTATGGAGCATCTTATGGGGCCATAACGTTTGTGCAGCACTATATGGGGCAAATGTCTGTATGGGGCCATAATCAACATTTGTGCAGCACTATATGGGGCAAGTGTCTGCATGGAGCATCTTATGGGGCCATATTCAACGTATGTGCATCACTATATGGGGCAAATATCTTTATGGAGCATCTTTTGGGGCCATAATCAAGGTTTGTGCAGCACTATATGGGGAAAATATCTTTATGGAGCATCTTATGGGGCCATAATCAACATGTGTGCAACATTATATTGGGCAAATGTGTCTATGGAGCATCTTATGGGGCCATTATTAACCTTTATGCAGGATTATATGGGGCATATTTTAATATGGAGCATCTTATGGGGCCATCATAAACTTTATGGAGTCTTATATGGGGCTCCTGATTCTATATGGATATTCAAAAACACTTAACCTACTGATGTCTCAATTAATTTTACTTTTATTGGTATCTATTTTTACTTTTGACATTTACCGGTAGTGATAAGGCTAGCGGAACGCACCAAATAATAAGGTAGAATAAGGTGCGTTCGCAGCCAGGGGTCCACCGTGCAGAGATGAAACCTGCTGCCAAGTAATGACGGACTATATGGCGGTACAATGTGAATACACACATGGGTTAACTTCACTTTGTGTGAAGGAAGCGAACCCTGTTGCGTCACAGGGCCGCACTACCGCACGTAACAAAACTAATAATTAAATAGCACGAGAGTGCTAACTGTGCCGTACTGGCGGACGCCACTAACCACCCAGACTTGGGCTAAAGAAGCGCTCTAATGACGCGTGGCCCCGTACTGGCGGTCACAGCAGTAGGAGCTGTTTCGTGTGTTAAAGCTGTGAGTTCAGCCGGGCGCTAGATTGCAGCCATATACCTTACGCGAACAGTCATACACAAGGGATGGGTTTTTTAAGGAACGACTTGCACTCATCAACACACACACGATTACAATTGTATACTAGCGCATGGCCGTGCGGTCATGCGAACGTTATATAGCTGCAGCATGTACATGACCTTCCCAGAAGGACCAATGGGAGGCTGCCACAGAAGTTGAGCACCTTCAGGACCTTCCTGGAGGACCAATGGGATCTGCTGCAGTATCTGAGCATGTGACCCTCGATCTGCAACGGGAGATCTTGCCCTGGGCATGCTCAGAAGGGGAAAAGCAGGACTTAGTCCCAAAAGCGTCTGCTCGCCGCTGCCCAGCACTGGCTTCAATGGCAGAAGCAGGAAAAGCAGCAGTAACCCTATGCACAGAGTGAGACTGAGCAAGACGCTAGGACTGACGACTCCGCTGAGCAGACTCCACCGCGGCTGGAGAAGAATGGGAGACCGCAGCAGAGATGGTTCGAGATTCCCCCTGTGCAGAGGCGGGAACTTGACACCTAACAGGTAGCTGCTGCATTTCCCACCCTAGGCTTATAATCGAGTCATTAAGTTTTCCCAATTTTTTGTGGCAAAATTAGGGGGGTCGGCTTACACTCGGGTCGGCTTATACTCGCGTATATACGGGTACATTTTTTAAATCAGGACAAAAAGATGATTCAGAAAAGTACAAAGTAACATACGATGATTACAAAAAATATTTTTTTGTAGACCTGTAATCTAATATATAAAGCTGAATGTGTGTATGTGTGTATGTATGTATGTATGTATGTATGTATGTGTGTATGTCCGGGATTGGCATCTGCACCGTCGCAGCTACAGCCACAAAATGTTGCACAGTCACACGTCTGGACCCTGAGAGCGTCATAGGCTATGTTGTGAGGCGAAATTTTAACCCCGGGCGTTCCAATTCACCAAACAATTTTGCCCCTATCTACATAATGGGGAAAAAGTGAAAGGAAAAGTGTTGGAGGCAAATTGACAGCTGCCAGATGTGAACAAGGGGGACTTAAAGAGTGAGAGTGATGGCACCAAAGAGTATATACCATACAGTTGCTAAGGTGGGGCCCCGACATGGGATACTCACCACACACGGGGATATGAGCACACACAAAATGCGCCACACACTACCACGTGCACATATCACCCTCAGCACACATTTCACCACACATACACCAACCTCGCCACATAAAAGTCGAAACACAAAAGTCGCCGCTCAAAACTCGCCACGCGCAAAAAAAGCCCCTTTCAACTGCTGCTCAAGATCCAAAGGCTTTATTCAAAAATTCGGTATGCAGGACTTTCCCTGTCCTTGCCTCTCTGTTCTCCATCTCAATACTAAGATAGGGAAATTGACGTGCTCTGATTGTTTGAATATAGTGTAAGTGATTTTGTTCAAGAAGCAGTTCTAAAGAGTATAAAATGGGCTCTGTCAAGAGAAAAGTCACTGACAATTGAGCCCAGTGATTGACGGCAGCACTGTTCACATGATAGAGGTGTATGATATAACCAAATCAATGGGGGAGATGTAGCAATAGACAGGGAGAGGTTAAGTACATGGTGATTTAATTAATTTGTACACTGGAATGTTGATGACATGCAAAACGCTGGAGGCAGATATCCCCTAAAATTACTACAGCATTGCTATTACTAGAGGTTACTATTAATTTTACATCATAGTTTTCCATTAACCCCTGTCTGACGTCGGACGGGATAGTACATCCGACGTCAGAAGCCCCGCTTTGATGTGGGCTCTGGCCAATTGGACCCCCTCCAATCATCAAACACGTGCCCCACGCTCATGATACACTACCATTATCATAGCAAAAGTGCTGAAAATACTTTTATAGCAACACAAATATTTTCCAGCACTTTTTACCGAATGTTTCAGATTTTTCCTGATTTTATAAAATTTTGCTCGTGTTTATGATCACGAATCCGAATGTGCCATATTCGTGCCGAATTTGTTTGCTGATCGTTTTTCAAACAAATTCGCTCATTAGGGTATGTGTCCACTTTCAGGATGGCCGGCGGTACCGCTCTGCGGTAAGCCCCGCCCCCTTTCTGGGACGCGATGATGCCGGATGTGTTCATAGCACACATCCGGGATCATCGCTCCCCACCATAGGGCCCTGTGCTATATCTTGCGGTGACGCAGCGTCGCCGCAAGATATACGGACATGCTGCGATCTGAAAAGACGCGCAGCATGTCCGGAGTCGCAGGGCCGCCGCGTGCGTGTTACGACGCATAGTGGAGACGGGATTTCATTCAATCCCCTCCACTATGCTGTAACATCTGGACGCTGCGTGTCTGACGCTGCGGCTCTATGCAGCGTCAGACACGGAGCGTTTCCTGCACGTGGAAACATACCCTTACTCCTCTTCAGTGAACACCATAAAAAAATAAAACATGAGGCAAAAAACTATGTAACATAGTTAGTAAGGCCGAAAAAAGACATTTGTCCATCCAGTTCAGCCTATATTCCATCATAATAAATCCCCAGATCTATGTCCTTCTACAGAACCTAATAATTGTATGATACAATATTGTTCTGCTCCAGGAAGACATCCAGGCCTCTCTTGAACCCCTCGACTGAGTTCGCCATCACCACCTCCTCAGGCAAGCAATTCCAGATTCTCACTGCCCTAACAGTAAAGAATCCTCTTCTATGTTGGTGGAAAAACCTTCTCTCCTCCAGACGCAAAGAATGCCCCCTTGTGCCCGTCACCTTCCTTGGTATAAACAGATCCTCAGCGAGATATTTGTATTGTCCCCTTACATACTTATACATGGTTATTAGATCGCCCCTCAGTCGTCTTTTTTCTAGACTAAATAATCCTAATTTCGCTAATCTATCTGGGTATTGTAGTTCTCCCATCCCCTTTATTAATTTTGTTGCCCTCCTTTGTACTCTCTCTAGTTCTATTATATCCTTCCTGAGCACCGGTGCCCAAAACTGGACACAGTACTCCATGTGCGGTCTAACTAGGGATTTGTACAGAGGCAGTATAATGCTCTCATCATGTGTATCCAGACCTCTTTTAATGCACCCCATGATCCTGTTTGCCTTGGCAGCTGCTGCCTGGCTGCTCCAGGTAAGTTTATCATTAACTAGGATCCCCAAGTCCTTCTCCCTGTCAGATTTACCCAGTGGTTTCCCGTTCAGTGTGTAATGCTTTATCATCATACCACTGAACAAAATGTGCAATAAAACGTGATAAAAAAGACAAATGTAAATAAAAACATACCGCTGAAAATGTCATCTTGTCCCACAAAAAACCCCATGAAACAGCTCCATCAGCAAAAAAATTAAAAAAGTTATAGCTCTCCGAATAAAGCGATGCAAAAAATAATTATTTTTTCTAGAAAAAATAAACATTTTATTGTGTAAAAGCGCCAAAACATAAAAAAATGTAAATCGGGTATCGCTGTAATCAATAGTTTATTCTACCTCACAAAAAGAGGAATAGAAAGTGATCAAAAAATTTCATGTGTCTGAAAATGATAACAATATAAACGTCAACTTGTCCTGCAAAAAACAAGCCATCACATGACTCTGCCGGACGAAATATAGAAACATGATAGCTCTCAAATATGGGGATGCAAAAACTAGTTTTTGCAATAAAAAGCATCTTCTAGCATGTGACAGCAGCCAAATATAAAAACCCCCTATAAATCTGATATCACTGTAATCGCACTGACCCGAAGAATAAAGTCGCCTAGTCACTTATACCACACAAGAAACAGCGCAAAAAATAAATGAAACCAATTCTTCACCAGCTGTTGATTTTTCCATTCTGCCTCCCAAAGATCGCAGTAAGGCTCGGCGCACATTTATCCTGCGCAATGCATTGAGCGCTTACATCAGGGTTTCCGTGTAAATCTCTGAAATACAGGATTCAGTCGGAACCTCTGGTGAAATATTCCGTATAATGAAGCAGATGAAGGCACTGTGGACGCTGTATGATCTGTCATCTGGCCATGTCCATCTTTTTAGGACAGTTTTGTGCACTTCTGAAAAGAAAGACACTGCTGAACAGAGGCCAGACGGAGACCAGAGTAATTCTGCTGCCTCATTATAGTGAACTAGATGGAGGCCCGATTCTAACGCATCGGGTATTCTAGAATATGCATGTCCACATACTATATTGCACAGCCCACGTAGTATATTGCCCAGCCACATAGTATATTGCCCAGCCACATAGTATATTGCCCAGCCACGTAGTATATTGCCCAGCCACGTAGTATATTGCCCAGCCACGTAGTATATTGCCCAGCCACGCAGTATATTGCCCAGCCACATAGTATATTGCCCAGCCACGTAGTATATTGCCCAGCCACGTAGTATATTGCACAGCCACGTAGTATATTGCCCAGCCACGTAGTATATTGCCCAGCCACGTAGTATATTGCCCAGCCACGTAGTATATTGCCAAGCCACGTAGTATATTGCACAGCCACGTAGTATATTGCCGAGCCACGTAGTATATTGCCCAGCCACGTAGTATATTGCCCAGGCATGTAGTATATTGCTCAGTCACGTAGTATATTGCCCAGCCACATAGTATATTGCCCAGCCACGTAGTATATTGCCCAGCCACGTACTATATTGCCCAGTCACGTACTATATTGCCCAGTCACGTACTATATTGCCCAGTCACGTACTATATTGCCCAGCTACGTAGTATATTGCCCAGAGACGTAGTATATTGCCCAGCCACGTAATATATTGCCCAGCCACGTAGTATATTGCCCAGTCACGTAGTATATTGCCCAGTCACATAGTATATTGCCCAGTCACATAGTATATTGCCCAGTCACGTAGTATATTGCACAGCCATGTAGTATATTGCACAGCCACGTAGTATATTGCACAACCACATAGTATACAGCACAGAGCCACGTAGTATACAGCACAGAGCCACGTAGTATACAGCACAGACACGTAGTATACTGCCCAGTCACGTAGTATACTGCCCAGTCACATAGTATATTGCCCAGCCACGTAGTATATTGCCCAGCCACGTAGTATATTGCCCGGCCACGTAGTATATTGCCCGGTCACATGGTATATTGCCCAGCCATGTAGTATATTGCCCAGCCACGTAGTATATTGCGCAGTCATGTAGTATATTGCCCAGTCACGTAGTATATTGCCCAGCCACGTAGTATATTGCCCAACCATGTAGTATATTGCCCAGCCACATAGTATATTGCCCAGTCACGTAGTATATTGCCCAGTCACGTAGTATATTGCCCAGTCACGTAGTATATTGCCCAGTCACTAAGTGTATTGCCCAGCCACGTAGTATATTGCCTAGCCACATAGTATATTACCCAGCCACGTAGTATATTGCCCAGCCACGTAGTATATTGCCCAGCCACATAGTATATTGCCCAGCCACGTAGTATATTGCCCAGTCAAGTATTATATTGCCCAGTCACATAGTATATTGCCCAGTAACATAGTATATTGCCCAGTCACGTAGTATATTGCACAGCCACGTAGTATATGGCACAGCCACGTAGTATACAGCAGAGCAGAGCCACGTAGTATACAGCACAGAGCCACGTAGTATATAGCACAGACACGTAGTATACTGCCCAGTCACGTAGTATATTGCCCAGTCACGTAATATATTGCCCAGCCACGTAGTATATTGCCCAGTCACGTAGTATATTGCCCAGCCACGTAGTATATTGCCCAGCCACGTAGTATATTGCTCAGTCACGTAGTATATTGCCCAGTCACGTAGTATATTGCCCAGTCACGTAGTATATTGCCCAGCCATGTAGTATATTGCCCAGCCACGTAGTATATTGCCCAGTCACATAGTATATTGCCCAGTCACGTAGTAAATTGCCCAGCCACGTAGCATATTGCCCAGCCACATAGTATATTGCACAGCCACTTAGTATACAGCACAGAGCCACGTAGTATACAGAACAGAGCCACGTAGTATACAGCACAGACACGTAGTATACTGCCCAGTCACGCAGTATATTGGCCACCAACGTAGTATATTGCCCAGCCACGTAGTATATTGCTCAGCCACGTAGTATATTGCCCAGCCACGTATGTAACAGGTTAAAAAAAGACTTAAAATAAAAAATAAACATATACTCACCTTCCGAGGACCCCTTGTTGTCTGGGCGCCTGTGTGCGGTGCACGCGGCAGCTTCCGGTCCCAGGGTTGGTATGAGCGCAGGACCTGTGATGACGTCGCGGTCATATGACCGTGACTGTTATGAAAGGCAATTCAGTATCACAATGGACATGGAGGTCAGAGCACATACAGTGATCTGACAATAACCCAAAATAATAGAACGAGCTCTGAGACGTGGGAACTCTGCAGACCGCAATCCCTGATCCTCTCCAAACACAACTAGAGGCAGCCGTGGATTGCACCTAACGCTACCTATGCAACTCGGCACAGCCTGAGAAACTAACTAGCCTGAAGATAGAAAAAATAAGCCTACCTTGCCTCAGAGAAATACCCCAAAGGAAAAGGCAGCCCCCCACATATAATGACTGTGAGTAAGATGAAAAGACAAACGTAGGGATGAAATAGATTCAGCAAAGTGAGGCCCGATATTCTAGACAGAACGAGGATAGGAAAGATAACTTTGCGGTCTACACAAAACCCTAAAGAAAAACCACGCAAAGGGGCAAAAAGACCCTCCGTACCGAACTAACGGCACGGAGGTAAACCCTTTGCGTCCCAGAGCTTCCAGCAAAACAAATAGACAAGCTGGACAGAAAAAATAGCAACAAATAGCAAAGAAGCACTTAGCTATGCAGAGCAGCAGGCCACAGGAATGATTCAGAGAAACACAAGTCCAACACTGGAACATTGACAGGAAGCATGAATCAAAGCATTAGGTGGGGTTAAGTAGAGAAGCACCTAACGACCTCACCAGATCACCTGAGGGAGGAAACTCAGAAGCAGCAGTACCAGTTTCCTCCACAAACGGAAGCTCCCAGAGAGAATCAGCCGAAGTACCACTTGTGAAAACAGGAGGGAGCTCTGCCACAGAATTCACAACAGTACCCCCCCCTTGAGGAGGGGTCACCGAACCCTCACCAGAGCCCCCAGGCCGACCAGGATGAGCCACATGAAAGGCACGAACAAGATCGGGAGCATGGACATCAGAGGCAAAAACCCAGGAATTATCCTCCTGAGCATAACCCTTCCATTTAACCAGATACTGGAGTTTCCGTCTTGAAACACGAGAATCCAAAATCTTCTCCACAATATACTCCAATTCCCATTCCACCAAAACCGGGGCAGGAGGGTCAACAGATGGAACCATAGGTGCCACGTATCTCCGCAACAATGACCTATGGAAGACGTTATGTATGAAAAAAGAATCTGGGAGGGTCAGACGAAAAGACACAGGATTAATAACCTCAGAAATCCTATAAGGACCAATGAAACGAGGTTTAAACTTCGGAGAGGAAACCTTCATAGGAATATGACGAGAAGATAACCAAACCAGATCCCCAACACGAAGTCGGGGACCCACACGGCGTCTGCGATTAGCGAAACGTTGAGCCTTCTCCTGGGACAAGGTCAAATTGTCCACTACATGAGTCCAAATCTGCTGCAACCTGTCCACCACAGTATCCACACCAGGACAGTCCGAAGACTCAACCTGTCCTGAAGAGAAACGAGGATGGAACCCAGAATTGCAGAAAAATGGCAAAACCAAGGTAGCCGAGCTGGCCCGATTATTAAGGGCGAACTCAGCCAAAGGCAAAAAGGACACCCAGTCATCCTGATCGGCAGAAACAAAGCATCTCAGATAGGTTTCCAAGGTCTGATAGGTTCGTTCGGTCTGGCCATTAGTCTGAGGATGAAAAGCCGAGGAAAAAGACAAGTCAATGCCCATCCTACCACAAAAGGCTCGCCAAAACCTCGAAACAAACTGGGAACCTCTGTCAGAAACGATATTCTCTGGAATGCCATGCAAACGAACCACATGCTGGAAGAACAATGGCACCAAATCAGAGGAGGAAGGCAACTTGGACAAGGGTACCAGATGGACCATCTTAGAAAAGCGATCACAGACCACCCAAATGACTGACATCTTTTGAGAAACGGGAAGATCTGAAATAAAATCCATAGAGATATGTGTCCAAGGTCTCTTCGGGACCGGCAAGGGCAAAAGCAACCCACTGGCACGAGAACAGCAGGGCTTAGCCCGAGCACAAATCCCACAGGACTGCACAAAAGAACGCACATCCCGCGACAGAGACGGCCACCAAAAGGATCTAGCCACTAACTCTCTGGTACCAAAGATTCCAGGATGACCAGCCAACACCGAACAATGAACCTCAGTGGTTTTCCCCCACATATGGGGAATCAGCATTCTCAGGAGAAATCGTACAACACATTGTATGGTGCAAATAAAATAACAAAATTTGAATCTAAAGGAAAATTTTTGTGAAAAAAAGTTAAATGTTACTTTTTTTTCCACATTCCATTAATTCCTGTGAAGCACCTGAAGGGTTAATAAACTTCTTGAATGTGGTGTTGAGCACCTTGAGGGGTGCAGTTTTTAGAATGGTGTCACTTTTGGGTACTTTCTGTCATATAGGCCCCCCAAAGTCACTTCAAATGTGAGGTGGTCCCCAAAAAATATTTTTGTAAATTATGTTGTAAAAATGAGAAACTTTTAACCCTTATAAAAAAAAATTATGTTTAACAAATTGTGCTAATGTAAAGTAGACATGTGGGAAATGTTTAACTATTTTGTGTTACATGACTCTTTGATTTAAGGGCATAAAAATTATACTTTTGAAAATTGCAAAATTTCCAATTTTTTCACAAATAAACGTTAAGTTATATCAAAGAAATCTTACCACTATCCTATAGTACAACATGTCACAAAAAAATCTCAGAAACAGTAGGATCCATTGAATTGGTCCAGAGTTATGACGTCATAAAGTGACAGTGGTCAGAATTGTAAAATTGTCTTGTTCAAAGAGGTAAAAACACGCTTTGGGGTAAAGGGGTTCAAGCAAAATTTAAGGAAACAATATATTTTTACATGGATAGTAGCAAAAATGTTTATTTGTGTTTTTAACATAACTTAATGTAAACAACAGGTCTGTATCACCTGTATCTCATGTATGTTTAACACTACTTTAAGATATTTATTCAGTTTATCGGGTTCTACTCAAGGTCTGAAAGAAATTGCGGTAATGTGATGAACAGGTTACATGTGCCCTAACGATTGCCAAGATATAAATGGTAACGGTGGAACAGATCCTCTGATTCTAGAAATACACCTCTGTCATCAGCTCGGCTGATTTGTAACATTTACCACCTAAAGCGTTAACAGCCCGGAATATACAGCTTCGCAAATACCCAGCATTTCCCTCCCCTGGAGAACAGTATGACACATGCAACTTGCCACCTACCACTAATTGTCATGTTTCATTATACTAAATGTCTCAGGACCACCTGGCTGGCTGGAGTCAATATGTTATTTACAGGGCGTGCTTTACATTTGCAGAAAATAAACCACTACATTTACTTCAAATGGTTATCCCACAAATAATATTTATCACCTCTCCATGCTGAATTTGGGCATGCAGCGATTATTTTCCTTTGACTGGCTCAGTGTGAGGAGCAAATGAGACATGTGCACGTCCCCATAGACTAACATTGGTTTGAGTGTGATCCAATGTTTTGTCGAATGAAAGTATGATCGTCTGCACCTACACTCAGAATGAGAAATGGTTTTCACAGAGCATCTCTCGCTCCATAGTACCAGCCCTGTCCTGTCTACCGGTAGCCCATTGATTGTATCATGATCTATTTCCACTGTGGCTACTCATCATCTAGATTTCATCAATACTCCATTTTTACCATCAGTGTGTCATCAGTGTGTCCGTTGTTGCGATCAGTGTGTCTTTAGTGTCTCCATTTTTACTATCATTGTGTAATTCATGTAAATTTTCACATTTTCACCATCAGTATGTCATCCATGTCCATTTTCATCATCAGCGTATCAGTGTTTTTCACAGATGGATAAAGAAGGAAATAAATTATAAAGCTTCTCCTATACTTTGCAATGTTGAACACAGATGCCATCCACGTGTTGTACATGTTTTTCATGGACCCATAGACTTAAATTGGCCCCTATCATCCATGCTGCCAGAAACAAACTGACATGTGTCCGTGTGTTTTGCCCAGACACACGGTCTGTGAAAATTACGGACATGTGAACAGCACCAATGATTATGATGGGTACGTGTGGTAACCATGAAAAAAACAGAAACAACACGTATGTGCAACACTAATTTCTGAATCAGTCCTTGGTGCTCTTTCACACCTCCTGATATTTCTGTTACTGGGAAAACCAGTACTGGAGATTTCCGTGTCCGTGTGTACATGTGTTTAATACGTGTGCCACATCAGTGTGACAAGTTTCGGCGCCTAGGAATGAGCGTTACTGTCAACGCTATTCCCCGGCATCGGATACTGAAGACCGCTCTCAACATTCTCCCTTACTAGAGCTGATCGCAACTTGAGCAGTGGAGAATGATGAGAGCGGTCTTCAGCACCCGGCGATGGGGAACAGCGCTAACTGTACTACTGATTCCCAGGCACCGGTACGTGTCACATTGGTGACACACAGATGACACCTGGATGTCATCCACGTGTGTCATCCGTGTGCACATGTGCGGGATGCTTTGTGGCCTGTGCTGCTGTTAAAAAAACGGACATATCAGCATATTTTGCCTACGGACACATGGTCCGTGGAAGCACACTGACATGTGCACAGACACATTCACTTGAATGGGTCTACGTGAGCAAGTGTCTCCGATACGTGTGAAAACTGTCACCACACGTACCGGAGACACGTCTAAAAGAGGCCTTACATTGTATACAGCAATGACTGGATCTAAGTGGCTACAGAAAGAATATATCTTCATTTGCTCCTTGAAGCTAAACATGTTTGGAAAGGTATTTACCTACAGATCAGCACTATGGCTGCAGGTAAATACCAATTTTTTTTTATCAAGGCAGGTTCCCCCCTTTAAAAAGATGTCCAGTTGCGAGTTTGTAATGTAACCGACAACAGTGCATTTATACCAAAATGGGGAATGTATAACTTACTCACTTTTTATTAAAGTGTAATTAATATGTGATACTGTAATAATTCAAAGAACAAAAGGGTTTGGTACCGTGTTAGCAAGTTGTCCATTTATTATGTTTCTGCTCTGCCTCTGTTTTCTTCAGAAATGTTGTACCATGCCTGAAGAAGAGACCTATAAGAAGTCCCGAAAGCTGGCTTTGTAACATCATTTATTTGCTTTTGTTAGCCTTTATAAGGTATCATATCTACCAGATTATCTGGATTCCCCAATGAGAGCAACTGTAATAATTGACATATTCATATCAAGATGACCAACATTTAAGGCTGACTAAGCTAAAAGAGAACCGTGGTTAGACATGAAAAATATAATATTACCCCGCAGGCAACAAACATGTATAGACAAGTTGTTACTTTTAGTTATAATTAGTTTGCTTTTTCAGCAGATATGAAAATGTAGAAGAAATATTCCGATATGTGTGTGGCAGAGAAAAGATATTAGATAAAATATGAGCAGAAACATTAAAACCAGAGAACGTACCATTGCTCATTATTATGTTGAAGCCGTTCTTCCTCATATTCACAGGCACCATCTTCTTTAATTCACAAACGCAATGTAAACTGCTACGTGTAGGTGTTATATTGCAAGCTTCAAGAAGAACATTCACAGCTGGATCTTATTACATTCCTTCTAGTTAGATACCTCCATGATGCACATGGCTCTGAATCCCCTTAGGAATATTATTCTGTACTTACTATATCGAAATCAAAAAGAAAAAGTGCTCGATGTCCTCTGATTACATAATACGGTATTCTGTAGTGCCATGTGCTCGGCATTAATGGACCTACAGAAAAAGTAGTGGAGCAATTTGCTTCATAAGTGGATAAACCACAAACCATCGCTCGCTCACATATTCAGGACTTGATGAGGAGTTCTCTTAGGATTCCAAGACCACTCCACTAAAATTCTCCAACCAATGTAAGTATGTTAACAACATTCATATGCATGAAAAATGGTAAAAATTTGAAAAAGGTTAAAAAAGTTAAAATTTGCACACTCTTACTGGGTGTAATATAGTTATGACATACAGTTAAAGACTTCCTATAGGAGGCCTGCTAGATGAACTTGACAAGAATAATAATGAATACATGTTTCCAATTTACTTTTAACTTTTTCTATGCTCAATTTATTTATTGAATAAAAATGAGATGTTAAAACCGTGTGTTGCTTGTTTTGTGAGAAGGCAACAACTGTTGGCACAATTATTAAAAGATGGAAGAAACACAAGGTGACTGTAAATCTTATTCAGTCTGGGGTACCATGCAAGATCCCGCCTTGTGGGGTAAGGATGATTCTGAGAAAGGTCGGGAATCAGCCGAGAACTACATGGGAGGACCTGGTCAATGACCTGAAGTCTCAAACCATTAATAACACACAATGCTACCATGGATTAAAGTCCTGCAGGGAACACAAGGTCCCCCTGTTCATGCCAGCACATATCCAGGCTAGTGATGAGCGAGTGTACTCGTTGCTCGGGTTTTCCCTAGCATGCTCGGGTGACCTCTGAGTATTTATGACTGCTTGGAGATTCAGTTTTCATTGCGGCAGCTGAATGATTTACAGCTACTAGCCTGCTTGATTACATGTGGGGATTCCCTAGCAACCAGGCAACCCCCACGTGCACTCTGCCTGGCTAGTAGCTGTAAATCATTTAGCTGCCACGATGAAAACTAAATCTCCTAGCAATCATAAATGCTCGGAGGTCACCCGAGTGTGCTCGGGAAAACCCGAGCAACGAGTACACTCGCTCATCACTAGTCCAGGCCTGTTTGAAGGTCACTAATGACCATTTGGATGATCCAGAGGAGGCATGGATGAATGCATGTGGCCAGATGAGACCAAAATAGAACTTTTTGGTATCAACTCTACTCGCCGTGATTGGAGGAAGAAGGATGAGTACAACCCCCAAAACACCATCCCAATCATGAAGCATGGTGGGGGAAACATCATACTTTGGGGTATCCTAAAAAAAGCCATACCTTGACCTGACCACTATGTTCAGCTATCGCCCAAATCCCTTCATTGGCTCCTAATTCCCTAGCGTATCCAGTTCAATCTACTAACACTGACCTGCAAAGCCATCCATAACCTGTCTCCTCTGTACATCTCCAAACTAATCTCCTGATATCTTCCCTCACGTAATCTCAGGTTCTCCAAAGACCTCCTTCTCTCCTCCACACTTATTCGTTCCTCACCCAATTGCCTCTAAGACTTCTCCTGAATATACCCCATCCTCTGGAATTCTCCACCGCATTCGGATCCTTGAGACGGAACCTGAAAACTCATCTCTTCAAGAAAGTTTACAGTCTGCAATGACTATGCTGCCACCTCAGCACCATCGGAGCTCCTGCAACCCTCCAACCTACTGTCACCTTCTCCATCATCCTATAGAATGTATGTCCGCAAGGGCAGGGTCCTCTTCCCTCTGAACCAGTCTGTCATTGTTAGTTTGCTTACTGTAAGTGATATCTGTATTTTGTACATAACCCCTTCTCATGTACAGCACCATGGAAACAATGGTGCTATAATAATAATAATAATAAGACACTTTTTTACTATGCAGAGACATTGAGGGGCGAAAGTAAAAATTCTAACTTTTGGAAACTGAACCCTCTAAGAATGCCTAGGGGTGAAGGGAGCATTTTTACGTCACAGGTGTTTCATAGACTTTTAACGTCAGGGCCATGACATCAGGGCCATGACAATAAATAATTATATCACCCCAAAATGTATTTTGTATTTTATTTTTTATAATTTTTATGAGAAGTAAAAAAAGGAAGTGCCCTGTTGTTTGTTACACAATTCCTCTCGAATATGGCAATTCTCTATAACTGGTCATTCACTATTGCTTGAACGCAAAGCAGATCTGAGGAAGGAAGAAGCATCATTTGGCTTTTGGAACTCAGATTATGCTGGAATAATTAACAAGGGCCATGTTGCATTTGCAGAACAACCAAAAATGACCCTATCTGGAAACTACACCTCTCAAAGAATTTATCAGATGGAGAAGTGAGCAGTTTGACCCTACTCGTGTTTCACAGAATGGTATATAAATTAAGCAGTTTTATCCAATAAAATGTTGTCTTAGTCTAAAATGTGTCAATGTCACAAGGGGTAGTATGAGAAAAAACACCCCACAATATGTTACACAATTATTTGTGAGTGCACATGGACACATGGCAGAGCTTAAAAAGGAAGAAACGCCATTTGGCTTTTGGAGTGCAAACTTTGATGTGAACTCTTTTTAGGCATTGCAGAGCCTCTCCAAAGTATTAGTACAGTGGAAATCTTTCAGAAGTGACCCCATTTTGTAAATTGCACCCATCAAAGCGTTTATCTAAGGTTACTTTTTCACGATGAGGTTTGACACAGTGTATTTTCACAGTGCAAAAAATGCAACGTCTTACAGTTCCACTAAAGTGGATGGGATTTATTGAAATCTAGTGGCCACTGTTCTTTTTTTAATTTCTTTTTGCACGAAATTTATGGTGTGCTGCTTCTTTATTTTTCTCTACTATAAGGACTAGTAAGTACAGTTGTGCTCAAACGTTTACATACCCCGGCAGAATTTTTGCTTTCTTGGCCTTTTTTCAGAGAATATGAATGATAACACCGAATGTTTTTCTCCACTCATGGTTAGTGGTTGGGTGAAGCCATTTATTGTCAAACTACTGTGTTTTCTCTTTTTAACCCCTTAGTGACAGAGCCAATTTGGTACTTAATGACCGAGCCAATTTTTACAATTCTGCCCACTGTCACTTTATGAGGTTATAACTCTGGAACGCTTTAACGGATCCCGCTGATTCTGAGATTGTTTTTTCGTGACATATTGTACTTCATGTTAGTGGTAACATTTCTTCAATATTACTTGCAATTATTTATGAAAAAAACGGAAATATGGCGAAAATTTTTAAAATTTTGCAATTTTCAAACTTTGTATTTTTATGCCCTTAAATCAGAGAGATATGTCACAAAAAATAGTTAATAAATAACATTTCCCACATGTCTACTTTACATCAGCACAATTTTGGAAACAAAATTTTTTTTTGTTAGGGAGTTATAAGGGTTAAAAGTTGACCAGCAATTTCTCATTTTTACAACACCATTTTTTTTAGGGACCACATCACATTTGAAGTCATTTTGAGGGGTCTATATGATAGAAAATAACGAAGTGTGACACCATTCTAAAAACTACACCCCTCAAGGTGCTCAAAACCACATTCAAGAAGTTTATTAACCCTTTACGTGCTTCACAGGAACTGAAACAATGTGGAAGGAAAAAATGAACATTTAACTTTTTTTTGCAAACATCTTAATTCAGAACCATTTTTGTTATTTTCACATGTGTAAATTCAGAAATGTAACCATAAATTTTGTTATGCAATTTCTCCTGAATACGCCAATACCCCATATGTGGGGGTAAACCACTGTTTGGGCGCACCGCAGAGCTTGGAAGTAAAGGAGCGCCGTTTGACTTTTTCAATGCAGAATTGGCTGGAATTGAGATCGGACGCCATGTCGTGTTTAGAGACCCCCTGATGTACCTAAACAGTGGAAACCCCCCAATTCTAGCTCCAACCCTAACCCCAACACACCCCTAACCCTAATCCCAACGCGATCCATAATCCTAATCACTAACCCTAAAGATAATCACAACCCTTACCCCAAAACAACCCTAATGTCAACCCTAACCATAACCCTAATCAAAACCCTAAATCCAACACACCCCTAATCCTAATCTCAACCCTAACCTCAAACCTAACCCTAATCCCAATACACCCCTAATCACAACCCTAACCTTAACCCTAATCCCAAACCTAACCCCAATCCCAAGCGTAACCCTAATGCCAACCCTAATCCAAACCCTAACCCTAATCCCAACTCTAACCCTAACTTTAGCCCCAACCCTAGCCCTAACTTTAGCCCCAACCCTAATCCTAGCCCTAACGCTACTTTCACACTTGCGTTGTTTGGCATCCGTCCCAATCCGTCGTTTTGGACAAGAAACGGATCTTGCAAATGTACCCGCAGGATGCGTTTTTTGCCCATAGACTTGTATTGCCGATGGATCGTGACGGATGGCCACACGTCGCGTCCGTCGTGCACTGGATCAGTGTTTTGGCGGACCGTCAGCACAAAAAAAGTTCAATGTAACGTTTTTTTGTACGTCGCATCCACCATTTCTGACCGCGCATGGGTGGCCGTAACTCCGCCCCCTCCTCCCCAGGACATAGATTGGGCAGCGGATGCGTTGAAAAACTACATCCGCTGCCCACGTTGTGCACAATCTTCACATCGTGCGTCGGTATGTCGCGCCGATGCATTGCGACGGCCCCGTACCGACGTAAGTGTGAAAGAAGCCTAACCCTAAATTTAGCCTCAACCCTAACCCTAAATTTAGCCCCAACCCTAACCCTAAATTTAGCCCTAACCCTAGCCCTAAACCTAGCCCTAACCCTAACCCTAACGCTACTTTCACACTTGCGTCGTTTGGCATCCGTCGCAATCCGTCGTTTTGGACAAGAAACGGATCCTGCAAATGTACCCGCAGGATGCGTTTTTTGCCCATAGACTTGTATTGCCGACGGATCGTGACGGATGGCCACACGTCGCGTCCGTCGTGCACTGGATCAGTGTTTTGGCAGACCGTCAGCACAAAAAAACGTTCAATGTAACGTTTTTTTGTACGTTGCATCCGCCATTTCTGACCGCGCATGCGTGGCCGTAACTCCGCCCCCTCCTCCCCAGGACATAGATTGGGCAGCGGACGCGTTGAAAAACTACATCCGCTGCCCACGTTTTGCACAATTTTCACAACGTGCGTTGGTATGTCGGGCCGATGCATTGCGACGGCCCCGTACCGACGTAAGTGTGAAAGAAGCCTAACCCTAAATTTAGCGCCAACCCTAACCCTAAATTTAGCCTCAACCCTAGCCCTAAATTTAGCCCCAACCCTAAATTTAGCCCTAACCCTAACCCTAGCCCTAACCCTAATCCTAGCCCTAACCCTAGCCCTAACCCTAACCCTAGCCCTAATTTTAGCCCCAACTGCTCTTCTCCTGCCGGCCGGCAGATGGAGACAGATGGCGGGCGCACTGCGCATGCGCCCGCCATTTTCTTTTCCCCGGCGGCCAGGAGGAGCAGCAGGAGGACCCAGGGACACCGGTGAGTATGATAGGGTCCCCGAATCCCCCTATTTCTCTGTCCTCTGATGTGCGATCACATCAGAGGACAGAGAATTACACTTTACTTTTTTTTTTTTTTTTTTTTGCGGTCGCCGGTAAACAGTTAATTACCGGCGATCGCAAAACTGGGGTCGGTAAAACCGACCCCGATCATGCTCTTTGGGGTCTCGGCTACCCCCGGTAGCCGAGACCCCAAAGATTCTCCCGGGGCTGGCCGGCGGGCGCACTGCGCATGCGCCCGCCATTTTGAAGATGGCGGTGCCCACCGGGAGCCACGAGGAGCACCGGGGGAGACAGGTGAGTATCGGGGGGCGATCGGGGACCTCTTTTCTCTGTCCTCTGATGTGCGATCACATCGGAGGACAGAGAAATTTAAAAAAATCGCGTTTTTTTTTTTTCGATCGCCGGTAAACGGTTAATTACCAGCGATCGCAAATGCGGGGTCGGTAAAAAACCGCCCGAATCATGTTCTCTGGGGTCTCGGCTACCCACGGCAGCCGAGACCCTGGAGAAAATCCGACTCTGGGGGGCGCTATTTACTTTTTCCACAGCGCCGTTAATTAACGGCGCTGTGGTTTAAGTACCCTTAGCGGCCGCCGTTAAAAGGCGTATCGGCGGTCGCTAAGGGGTTAAAGCATAATGACAACATGGCACACAGATGTCAACAGAAAACCACAAGGATAGTAAAAATAGGACGGTCTCACGCATACGTTTTTTAAGCGGATGTCTGAAGGGGGCCTAAATTCGCCTGAGGTGCATTTTTTGAAAACTGCAACATGTCAATCTCTTGCTAGTACGATGAATCTTATGTGAGTAAAAAACACATATACGCTCTCAGTGTGTTTCTGTGGAAAAATTAATGTAATCAACACATAACATATTTTATAAACGAAGGTGGGGGGTGTATGAGGGCTTCTTTTTGGAAATTAGTTGTAGTTTTTATAGACATCATTTGCAGAAGCGTATCTGTGGGGCATCCGATGCATGTGCCCTGGGCTCAGCCGGCAGGGGGCGGAGTTGGGTCACCTAATGCGGTGGTCCGAAGTGTCTCTCTCGGTGGCTGCATTCTGCCACCCCCCGGACTGGGAGTCAGCATTTCTCATAGCTCGCTGTCAAGCTGACAGCCGGCTCAGAGAAGCTGCAGCACGCAAGCTCCCAGTGAACAACTGTACTCGCATCCTACAGATGTGAGTACAATTGAAGCTCTGACCAATTGAAGCTTTGACCACCAGGTCAGAGCGACACCATCAGCATGATCAGGTCATGTGGTCACGCTGCTGACTTTACTCGCTGGTGCTGCAGAGGCACACATTGGTGGTAAGTGCTCCAATGGAGCTGAAAACAAAGAAGATTAAGTGCATGGAGGGAGATTTGGTGTTGGATGGGGGTATTTAGTTTGTGAGGAGAATTGATGTGGAGCAGACTTAGTGTAACAGGATGGGGAAAATTTGAGGACACAGTTTGGGGAGCAAGGAAGGAACAGATGCAGACACAATATGGGCGGCTGGAGAATTTGAAGATACAAAATGAGGAGCAATGGGAGAAATGTATGACTAAACAGTATGGGGGGATGGGTGCAGGCACAGTATGGTGAGAAGGCGGATGGGTGCGGACAAAATATGAGGAGTGAGGGGAGGGACAAATGCAGACACAGTATGGTGAGTGGGGGGATGGTGCGAACGCAGTATGGGGAGCGAAGGGGGAATGTATGCAGACACAGTATGAGTAGCGAGGGGAAAAATGTATATGGACAAAATATGGGGAGTGAGGGTGACGGGGAGTCAGGGGGATCTGTGAGCAGAAAGTATAGAGGGGGAAGGGGTAAATATACAGTACTGTGAACAGGGGGATGTGAGAGGAGACAGTATGAGGAGGGAGGGGAAAATGTGTGAGGAGACTATTGAGGGGAATAGTGGGACGAAACAGTACGGGAGGAGAAAAGTGAGTGTGTACAGAATAGAGACTGAGTAGTGGGGGCGTGACATGGGGGGGCAATGTAAGGGTACAGCCAGGAGGGGACAGTATGCCATGGAGGGTGAGTGTGATGAGGGGGTACAGTATAAAGACTGGGCCCTATAGGGTGGACACAGTGTGAGAGGACAGTGTGAAGAGGGGGCCCAGTATGGAAAGGAGAGGTCAGTGTGGAGAGCATGGACCATATGAGGGAGAGTTTGAGGTCATATTTTGCGCAAGGAATTTAGTGAGGGGCAATTATTTATTCAGGGGCTCAGAGTAGGGCAGAGATATTTATGAAGGAGCATTATAATGGCACTGCTAATTTTCAGGGCATTGTGTGGGGATATGCTGTAGAAGACAGGAGAAGATGGAAGTTTGCAGCGATGAGCTGTGGATGAGAAAAGTCATCATGGAGTCTGGACAAAATGAAGAAAAGAAAGAGAATGACTCCAGAGACAACAGCTATAAGGAACCTGGATGTAAATGTTATTTGTGATACTGATTCATTCTCATATTTTTATTTATAATAGGAGCATTAAAAGGGTTGTCCAGGTTTGTGATAAGTCTGCCGTTTTTCTATGTAACTGCAGACTTCTGAATTCTCACAGTGGGCACTGCACGCTGTCAGGATTCTCTTGTGCCATCGATTTGCATACATATAGTTATGTGCTAACTAGACATGCACAACCTCACTAATGGAACATGAGCTGAACACATCTAGTTGGAAGATGGCCAGAAGTATACAAATCGCATACTTGTGCTGACATGACCATTCACACTTGCCACTGACAAGGGAGACTCTTAAAAGTGTACAGTGCGCACTGTGAGAATTCAAAAGCCTGCAGTCACATAGAATGACTGCAGGCTTTCATCTCAAACCTGAACAAGCCCTTTAATTATAAAATGAAGCCCTGTGGCCAATCCTAACAGTGTGTGATATCCTCACTGTCAGGATTCAGCTCTGCTTGCTGGTTTCAGAAGGCATCACATGAACGCTCGCATGTGATTTTCAAACTTACGGTCACGTGACAACTAGCTTCTCTTCCTGCTTCTCTCAGTTTTTCACTGGACATTGAGAGAATTAGGGAGAGCAGGTCATCAGTACATGACTAAGTGTGCAAATCTATTTGTGCTTGGTGGAGGGGGGTAGGGCGCAAACTGAATTCTTGCCCCGAGCTCCAGAAAACCTAGATACCCCTTAATTGAAGACACAAGAATAACAAAAATAAGGAACACATTTATATTTTATTCTACCTTTTACCACAAGAACAATTTATTTTATGAAGTTATCTTTTTTATTTTAGCCTAAAACCTTATATTTTTTCTTATTTTTTGCAGGACAAACTGTAGTTTTATTGGTATAATTTTGACATTCACATGATTTCTTGATTGCTTTTTATTAAAAAAAATGTTTGCCAAAGTGACCAAAAAACAGCAATTCTTGTTTGGTGACCTTTTTTTTACGGTGTTCATTGGGTGGGTTTAGAGACATACTAGTTCTAGAGTTTTGGTTGCTCCAGATTCACCTATACCAAACTTGGATAGCTTTTTAACGTACCGTAATTTTTTTTCTAAATGTGCAGTTAGACGGCCGTATTACACACAACAATACTTGGACTGGCCGTCGGCGTGACAGCTGCATAAATACATATGCAGTCATGCTCAGGTCCGGAGAGCCGACGGCCAGTCCTAAGATTGCAATGCGATCCTCTTGCAAGTAATATGGTGGGCTATCTGCGCCCTGATAAATAATACACTTAAAAAAGTTCTGAAAGAAATATTTGATTTGATTTTACTTTTTTCTTTTTGTACAACATTTGTTTTTACTTTCTCACGTGGTTCCACTGTGGTACTCGATGGGGGTGCAGAAAGAAGCCCCTTCCTCTTATACTCATCTATGTATTGTGGTCACTATTAACCATAACATCAAAAGGGTTAAACTGTCGGGATCAGCGCTCCTAAACCTGAGTTTGCATTTGAGTGGGAGCAAGCCCACTCAGACAAGTCATAGTAATATGTAATGGAGCGAGAATCAACATGTTAGGGATGTTAGGTTAGGCTATGGGTCGAACTAGGTGGACTTAAAGTCTTCCTTCAACCTTAAAAACTGTTACTATGTTACTATGTATGATAAAATAGGGCAGAAAAACTCCAGCAGTTAAAGTGGATCTGTCACCAGGTTCTACAGTATGAAACAAAAGAAGAAATGAATAAATCAATCCCCGAGATCTGAAAAGTGTACTGTACTTTTCACTTGAATGGGAGATAAAGTGTGTACTTAGCAACAGCCAATCGGTGGGGGGCCGGGTGGCAGACACCCACCAATCTCACACTGATGACCGGTCCTATATACACTGTAAGTCTTTAATATGTAAGCCTTGGACAACCCTTTTAACAATTACTATTAAAAAAACACATCTATTGTCTACAATGTTATTTTTTCTTGGGTCACAATTATTATCTCATTCGTAATCAGTGGAAAAAAAAATACTAAAATAATCAGAAAAAAATATTCTACCAATGGCCGTGTGTCTATCCAGAATGATTTCATATGAATCACAAAATGGAGAAGACGGAGACATTTTTTCCTCATCCGAGAGAATCGGATCTCACTATGATCACAGTCTGCGTGATTTATTTCTTACTCACTTATATAGCGCCATTAATTCCGCAGTTCTTTTCATAATCCTCACTGTCCCCATTGGGGCTCACGCTCTATATTGCCCATTGATATGTTTTTGGAGTGTTGGAGGAAATCGGAGTACCCGTAGGAAACCCACACAAACACAGTGAGGTTGTCCTTGGTGGGATTTGAACCCAGGACCCCGCCGTTGAAACGCAGAGCTATCTGATGAGTGAATATAACACCCAGAAGGCTATAAATATAAAAACACATAAAGTGCTTGTGATATAATGTAAAACAAGTCTTGCCTCCGGGATTGGTAGTGACAGACGGCGGAATCCCTTGTAGTATTACTGATGACATGGAACCAGGGACAGGAGCAGCCGCAGGTCGACAAGTCGTCTGGTGCAATCAGCAGGCTTTTACTTATCTCAATATTCATTTTCATTATCGGACACCACAGGCTACATTTACCTATCATATATAAAGATCTTCCCAATGTACAGTCCCGTGCAATCATTTTAGGCAGCTATGGAAAATAAAGGCAAATACTTATCCATCATGCAAATGCCATCAGGGAGTTGTCCGATTGCTTCCAAGTCTATTCTGACACCGGGCAAATACCCCAAATATACAGCCAATCTCATGAAAGGGGTTGTCAGGCCTTAGGCTACAAGTCTACAGTCACCCAGAGTGACTGCAGACTTATGAATCCTCACATCATAAGCACAGTGCGCTGTGAGTGGAAGTCATGTGACTGCAAGTATGTGATTTGCATACATGCGGTCATGTGCCAACTAGATGGGTGCAGCCTCGATCAAAGCAAGTGTATTGAGCAAGGCCAGACAAGTCTAGTGGGAGTGTGGCCAGAAGTATGCAAATACCTGCGGTCAGATGACTGCTGGCTCCCGGCGCCGGAGAATCCTCACAGTGTGCAGTGCGCGCGATGTGAGCAGTCACAAGTCTACAGGCACAGAAAGTGACTGCAGACTTATACCCTAAGGCTGGAAACTCCTTTAAGAACTATCTTCAGCGTAACAAGAAGTCCTGGAAGTGATAATATGGCCACCTCTCAGCCCTGATCTCATCATCACCATGTCTGTCAGGGATTACATGAAGACACAGAAGGATTTGCGCAAGCCTCCACCCACAGAAGACTTAGGGTATGTGCACACGTTGCGGATTCTGTGTGGATCCGCGGCGTTTTTTGAGGTGCAGAAACGCTGCAGATCTGCAATTGATTTACAGTACAATGTAAATCAATGAGAAAAAAAAAATGCTGTGCACACTTTGCGGAAAATCCGCTGCGGAAACGCTGCGGTTTAAAAGAAGTAGCATGTCACTTCTTTTTTGTGAATCTGCAGCGTTTTTGTACCCATTCCATTATAGAAAACCGCAGGGGTAAAAAACGCAGCAAATCCGCAAAAAAAAACAGAAAAAACGCACAAGAAATGCTGCGGAACCGCACAAAAAACGCCACAAATCCGCAGGTGCGTTTTCTGCCAGGAGAGGCAGAATCCGCACCAGAAATTCCTAAGCCTAATCCGCAACGTGTGCACATAGCCTTAGGTTAAATCTCCAAGATGTTTGGAACAACCTCCTTGAAGAGTTCCCTCAAAAACTGTGTGTAGGTCTATGTAGAAGGGGGGATGCTTTGAACCTGGTTTTAGGTAAAGGATGGTCACAGTAAAGATTGGCTTGGGTTAGTTTTCTCTTTTCTGTCACTTTGTGTTTTGTTAATTGATCAAAATGACCTACACTTTGGAGCATTTTCCCAAACATACCTAAACTATAACACAGTGTTGCAGATTCCTCTTCATTAGGCAATGGCCAAGTCATCAACTGATACCGAACTAGGTTGATGTCCATGTTGGGTGTACACCCGGCCAAGATCCCATAGGTTATGCCTTGCCAGATGCAGCTGTATGGACTATGTAGACATTAGAACATCTCCTATCACCATTTCCATTGCCTGGCAGTGATTTCAGGAGAGAATACTTCTCAGCAGCCAGCCTTACATTGGCATCAGGTGGAGGCAAGTCTCAATTCTCTGGGAATAAAACTTGGGGCAATAGTTTGCTCCAATAATACAGGCTGGGGTGATTGTATGATCGTGGCCTCCACACTAGTGAATAGACTGACTCACCAGTTGGGGGATTAGTCTACCCCATTATCCCTGGTTCCCATGGCTTCCTGCCCAGGTTGTGGGGTCTACGGCTGGTATATTACGGGCTTAGCCCCTGCAGCCCTGCCCTCACATTCCCAGTGGCATGGCCCCAGAAGCCCCATGGGTGCAGGAGACCCCACTCTTACCGTTTGTGGAAGGACGTGGGCCAGGACATGCGGGGCTTCCTCAGCCCGGGCCGGAGCTTGCTCTCCATAGCCCGGTAGTACAGGTACTTGTCGGTGTCGGAGTGGTACCTCTGCTTTATCCGGATGTGGGTACGAGGCTGCCGCCACAAGTGCTTCGGAGGCTTGGCAGTGCCGGCTCCCTCTCTGCTCAGAGTGGCACATTTCGCTGCCTCCAGCTCCATAGTCCCGGGCTTCTGGGGTCTATTGGGCAGGATCGGGCTGCAGGTCCATAGAGCTACATGGGAGCAGGGGATCACGCCGGGGATCACACCGAGGATCGCACGGGATCACGGGGACAGAAGGTAACTTTGTACCGAGTGCAGTGCAGGCTGTGTATAGGAGCGGCTCACAGGACTGCACTCTGACAGCTGCCTGGCTCCCTCCTCCAGAGCCCACCGACAAATGAGGGAAAAGGCAGAGGTGGCACCCTGGGAGGTGAGGAGGGCGCCGCACACGGGCACCACAGGCACAGCAGGACACTGAGCACAGAATGCCAGCAGCTGGCAATACTCCCCTGCCACAGCCGAGTGCACCGGGGCAAGGAGCCCTTATCTGCAGCCCCATGTATGTCACCCAGAGCAAATCACCAGGAGGGAGAATTCCTTCCATCCATCCCATATCTATCTATCTATCTATCTATCTATCTATCTATCTATCTATCTATCTATCTATCTAATATCTATCTATCTATCTATCTATCTATCTATCTATCTATCTATCTATCTATCTATTATCTATCTAACTATCCTATATCTATCTATCTATTATCTATCTATCTATCCTACATATATCTATCATCTATGTATCTATCACTCTATCTCATATCTATCATCTATCTATCACACATATATCTATCTATCGATCTATCTATCTCATATCTATCATCTATCTATCTATCCCACATATATCTATCTATCTATCTATCTATCTATCTATCTATCTATCTATCTATCTATCTATCTATCTATCTATCTCATATCTAACATCTATGTATCTATCTATTATCTATCTATCTATATATCTATTATCTATCTATCTATCTATCTTATATCTTTCTATGTATCTATCTATTATCTATCTACAGTGGGGGAAATAAGTATTTGAGCCCTTGCTGATTTTGTAAGTTCGCCCACTGACAAAGACATGAACAGTCTATAATTTTAAGGATAGGATAATTTTAACATTGAGAGATAGAATATGAAAAATAAAATCCAGAAAATCACATTGTATAAATTATATACCGTATATACTCGAGTATAAGCCGACCCGAGTATAAGCTGACCCCCCCTAATTTTGCCACAAAAAACTGGAAAAACTTATTGACTTGAGTATAAGCCTAGGGTGGGAAATGCAGCAGCTACCGGTAAATTTCAAAAATAAAAATAGATACCAATAAAAGTAAAATTAATTGAGACATCAGTAGGTTAAGTGTTTTTGAATATCCATATTGAATCAGGAGCGTCATATAATGCTCCATAAAGTTCATGATGGGCCCCATAAGATGCTCCATAGACTTATATGCCCCATATAATGCTGCACAAAGGTTGATGGTCCCATAAGATGCTCCATAGAATATTATGCCGCATATGCTGCCACATAAAGGTTGATGTCCCCATAAGATGCTCCATAGAATATTATGCCCCATATGCTGCTCCATAAAGGTTGATGGCCCCATATGATGCTCCATAGAATATTATGCCCCATATGCTGCTCCATAAAGGTTGATGGCCCCGTAAGATGCTCCATAGCATATTATGCCCCATATGCTGCTGCATAAATGCTGATGGCCCCATAAGATTCTCCATAGAATATTATGCCCCATATGCTGCTCCATAAAGGTTGATGGCCCATATGATGCTCCATAGCATATTATGCCCCATATGCTGCTCCATAAAGGTTGATGGCCCCATAAGATGCCCCATAGAATATTATGCCCCATATGCTGCTCCATAAAGGTTAATGGCCCCATAAGATGCTCCATAGAATATTATGCCCCATATGCTGCTCCATAAAGGTTGATAGTAAAGTATAAGATTCACCGCACACTCTTGAGTAGCATGAAGTATAGTGTGAATTTTATTGTACACACATTCTGTTTCGCTCCCAGAATGTGTGTACAATAAAATTCACACTACACTTCATGCTACTCAAGAGTGTGCGGTGAATCTTATACTTTACTATATTAGAGACCTTTGGTCTATTACACCAGCACCTCGCTCTATAGGCTGAGTGCACACCATTACCTCTCTTCTATACCATAAAGGTTGATGGCCCCATAAGATTCTCCATAGAATATTATGCCCCATATGCTGCTCCATAAAGGTTGATGGCCCCATATGATGCTCCACAGCATATTATACCCCATATGCTGCTCTATAAAGGTTGATGGCCCCATAAGATGCTCCATAGCATATTATGCCCCATATGCTGCTCCATAAAGGTTGATGGCCCCATAAGATGCTCCATAGAATATTATGCCCCGTATGCTGCTGCTGCTGTGATTAAAAAAAAAAAATGACATACCTCTCATCGCTGGCTGTGAAGTGCCGGGGGCCTGAGCAGGCGGGGACACCGACGCGCTATGGGGGTCAGGTGCCGGAGTCGCCACTGGCTCAGGACACCGGCACTTGCGATATTCACTTGTCTCCTTTCCACCGCCATGCGCCGCTGTGTCTTCCGGGTCTCTGCAGTGACTATTCAAGAAGAGGGCGCGCACTAACCACATCATCGCGCCCTCTGACTTGAACGTCACAGCCAGAGGACGCAGAAGACACAGCCCGGCGGTGGGACGGGGACAGGTGAATATCGCATGGCTCACCCTCCCCCGTCGTCATACTCACCCCCTCCTGGTGTGGTCTCTCTGTATGTCCCTGCTTCTCCGATGGTCTTCGGCACGCGCCGGAAGCTTGTTCCTGTGTTCAACGGTCACATGGTACCACTCATTAAAGTAATGAATATGCGTTCCGCCTATAGAGTGTAGTTGCGTCCATATTCATTGCGTTAATGAGCGGTACCACGTGATAACAGAACACAGGAAGAGCTGCTGGCGCCGGAGACTATCGGAGAAGCAGGGAAGTGCAGAGACCGTGCCAGGAGCAAGTGAGTATGATGTGAAAGCCGCCACTCCTGCCGCTCCCCCTCCCCTGCCAACCCCCTGTGACAATGACTCGAGTAAAAGCCGAGAGAAGCACTTCTAGCCTAAAAAAATGGGCTGAAAATCCCAGCTTATACTCGAGTATATATGGTGAATGTATTTGCATTTTGCAGTGAGAAATAAGTATTTGTCATTCAAAAGTACGAGTTGTACTTTTGAATGACACCATTAGTTTTACCATGTCGTGTACTAGAAAATGGGAAATAAATTCCAAGTGCGGTGAAAATGCAAAAAAAAATGCCATCCCACACTTGTTTTTTGTTTGGCTTTTTTGCTAGATTCACTAAATGCTAAAACTGACCTGTCATTATTATTCTCCGGGTCATTACAAGCTCATAGACACCAAACATGTCTAGGTTCTTTTTTATCTAAGTGGTGAAAAAATTCCAAACTTTTGTTAAAAAAAAAAGTTCCATTTTCCGATTCCCGTGGCGTCCTTATTTTTCATGATCTCGGGTTAAGTGAGAACTTATTTTTTGCGTGCCAAGTTGACGTTTTTAATTATAACATTTTGGTGCAGAAATGATCTTTTGTTCATTCGTTATTGCCTTTTTTTATCCAATGTTGCGGAGACCAAAAAACGTAATTCTAGCATTTTGACTTTTTTTCTCGCAACGCCGTTTAGCGATCAAGTTAATCCTTTTGTTATTGATAGATTGGGTGATTCTGAATGCGATACCAAATATGTGTATGTTTGATTTTTTTTATTGTTTTATTTTGAATGGGGCAAAAGGGGAGTGATTTGAACTTTCATATTTTTTTAATTTTTTAAATATTTTTAAAAGCTTTTTTTTTTTTACTTTTTGCATGCTTCAATAGTTTCCATGGGAGACCTGAAGTTGCCATAACCCGTTCAGCTCTGCTGCATACAGGCTATGATCAGATTGCCTGTATGTAGCAGAATTACTCACTTGCTATGAGCGCCGACCACCAGGCGGCACTCATAGCAATCCGGCAGTGACAACCATAGAGGTCTGCAGGAGACCTCTGGTTGTCATACCAACCCATCTGTGACCCGAGATCACATGACAGGTGTCACCGATGGGTGGATTACCGGTGTGCTTGCCGGAAGCACATGTTAAATGCCACTGTCAGAGTTTGATAGCGGCATTTAACGGCTTAACAGGAATCGCGATCCTCCCGCGGCTGTTAGCCGCACATGGTAGCTGTTCAAAACAGCTGACATGCTGGAAAAGATGTGGGCTCACCTCTGGAGCCCATATAAAAAGGGATGGTGTCCAACATCGGCGTACTTTTACACCCAATGTTGGAAAGGGGTTAATGGCCCATTGTGCAACGTTTTGGCTCTGTGTGAGCCTTCTTCAAGCTTGAAAAAGGCTCACACACAGAGCCAAAATGTTGCACAGTGGACCATTAACCCCTTCGCGACATGCGCCGTACTAGTACTGCGCTGCCGGCACTGCATTAGTGCCAGCAGCAGTACTAGTACGGCGCACCGATCACCGAGGTCTCGCGCTGAGCGCCGCGGTGATCGGGTGCGGGTGTCAGCTGTATACGACAGCTGACACCCCGCAGCAATGCCCACGATCGGCGCTATCGCCGATCGCGGGCATTTAACCCCTCTGATGCCGCTGTCAGTAGTGACAGCGGCATAGAGGGGGATCGCGCAGGGACGGGGGCTCCCTGCGCTCTCCCACCGGAGCAACGCAATGAGATCGCGTTACTCCGGTGACCCGGAAGGAGTCCCCGGATCCAAGATGGCCGCCGGACTCCTTCCGGGTCATGAAGTGACCTGGCTAGCCGGCGCCTGCTGAGAGCAGGCGCTGGAAGCCAGCTAAGCTGCCTGTCAGATCGTTGATCTGACAGTGTGCTATGCACAGTGTCAGATCAACGATCTGATCTAATACAGAGATGTCCCACCCTGGGACAATGTTAGAAAGTAAAAAAAAAAAAAAATGGAATGTGTAAAAAAAAATAAAAAAAAATCCCCAAATAAAAAAAAAAAAACATTTCCCAATAAATCCATTTATTTATGTAAAAAAAAAAAAAAACAATAAATGTACACATATTTGGTATCGCCGCGTCCGTAACGACCCGCTCTATAAAACTATCCCACTAGTTAACCCCTTCAGTGAACACCGCAAAAAAAAAAAAAAAAAACAAGGCAAAAAACAACGCTTTATTATCATACAGACGAACAAAAAGTGGAATAACACGCGATCAAAACGACGGATATAAATAACCATGGTACCGCTGAAAACGACATCTTGTCCCGCAAAAAAAAAGCCGCCATACAGCATCATCAGCAGAAAAATAAAAAAGTTATAGCTCTCAGAATAATGCGATGCAAAAACAATTATTTTTTTATATAAAATAGTTTTTATTGTGTAAAAGCGCCAAAACATAAAAAAAATTACATAAATGAGGTATCGCTGTAATCGTACTGACCCGAAGAATAAAACTGCTTTATCAATTTTACCACACGTGGAACGGTATAAACGCCCCCCCTAAAAGAAATTCAGGAATTGCTGGTTTTTGTTCATTCCGCCTCCCAAAAATCGGAATAAAAAGCGATCAAAAAATGTCATCTGCCCGAAAATGTTACCAATAAAAACGTCAACTCGTCCCGCAAAAAACAAGACCTCATATGACTCTGTGGGCCAAAATATGGATAAATTATAGCTCTCAAAATGTGGTGATGCAAAAACTATTTTTTGCAATAAAAAGCGTCTTTTAGTGTGTGACAGCTGCCAATCATAAAAATCCGCCAAAAAACGCTATAAAAGTAAATCAAACCCCCCTTCATCACCCCCTTAGTTAGGGAAAAATAATAAAATGTAAAAATGTATTTATTTCCATTTTCCCGCTAGGGTTAGGGCTAGGGTTAGGGCTAGGGTTAGGGCTAGGGCTAGGGTTAGGGCTAGGGTTAGGGCTAGGGTTAGGGCTAGGGTTAGGGTTAGGGCTAGGGTTAGGGTTGGGGTTAGGGTTTCAGTTATAATTGGGGGTTTCCACTGTTTAGGCACATCAGGGGCTCTCCAAACGCGACATGGCGTCCGATCTCAATTCCAGCCAATTCTGCTTTGAAAAAGTAAAACAGGGCTCCTTCCCTTCCGAGTTCTCCTGTGTGCCCAAACAGTGGTTCCCCCCAACATATGGGGTATCAGCGTTCTCAGGACAAGTTGGACAACAACTTTTGGGGTCCAATTTGTCCTGTTACCCTTGGGAAAATAAAAACATAGGGGATAAAATATCATTTTCGTGGAAAAAAAAATATTTTTTATTTTCACGGCTCTTCGTTATAAACTGCAGTGAAACACTTGTTGGTTCAAAGCTCTCCACAACACATCTAGATAAGTTCCTTTGGGGTTCTAGTTTCCAATATGGGGTCACTTGTGGGGGGTTTCTACTGTTTAGGTACATCAGGGGCTCTACAAATGCAACATGACGCCTGCAGACCAATCCATCTAAGTCTGCATTTCAAATGGCGCTCCTTCCCTTCCGAGCTCTGCCGTGCACCCAAACAGTGGTTCCCCCCAACATATGGGGTATCAGCGTTCTCAGGACAAGTTGGACAACATCTTTTGGGGTCCAATTTGTCCTGTTACCCTTGGGAAAATAAAAACATAGGGGATAAAATATCATTTTCGTGGAAAAAAAAATATTTTTTATTTTCACGGCTCTGCGTTATAAACTGTAGTGAAACACTTGTTGGTTCAAAGCTCTCACAACACATCTAGATAAGTTCCTTGGGGAGTCTAGTTTCCAATATGGGGTCACTTGTGGTGGGTTTCTACTGTTTAGGTACATCAGGGGTTCTGCAAATGCAACATGACACCTGCAGTCCATTCCATCTAAGTCTGCATTTCAAACGGTGCTCCTTCCCTTCCGAGCTCTGCCATGCACTCAAACGGTGGTTCCCCCCCACATGTGGGGTATCAGCGTACTCAGGACAAATTGGACAATAACATTTGTGGTCCAATTTCTCCTGTTACCCTTGGGAAAAAAAAATTGCGGGCTAAAACATCATTTTGTGGAAAGAAAAAATGATTTTTTAATTTTCACAATGCTACATTCTAAACTTTAGTGAAACAATTGGGGGTTAAAAGTGCTCACCACACATCTAGATAAGTTCCTTAGGGGGTCTTCTTTCCAAAATGGGGTCACTTGTGGGGGGTTTCCACTGTTAAGGCACGTCAGGGGCTCTCCAAATGCGACATGGCGTCCGATCTCAATTCCAGCCAATTTTGCATTGAAAAGTCAAATGGCACTCCTTCCCTTCCGAGCTCTGCCATGCGCTCAAACAGTGGTTTATCCCCATATATGAAGTATCGACGTACTCAGGACAAATTGCACAACAACTTTTGGGGTCCAATTTATCCTTTTACCCTTGGGAAAATAAAAAATTTGGGGCAAAAAGATCATTTTTTGTGAAAATTAATAAAAAAATTTTTTTTTACGGCTCTACATTATAAACTTCTGTGAAGCACTTGGAGGTTCAAAGTGCTCACCACACATCTAGATTAGTTCCTTAGGGGGTCTACTTTCCAAAATGGTGTCACTTGTGGGGGTTTCCACTGTTTAGGCACATCAGGGGCTCTCCAATCGTGACATGGGCTCCGATCTCAATTCCAGCAAATCTTGCATTGAAAAGTCAAATGGCGCTCCTTCCCTTCCGAGCTCTGCCATGTGCCCAAATAGTGGTTTACCCCCACATATGGGGTATCGGCGTACTCAGGACAAATTGTACAACAACTTTTGTGGTCCAATTTCTCCTGTTACCCTTGGTAAAATGAAACAAATTGGACCTGAAGTAAAAATTTTGTGAAAAAAAAGTTAAATGTTCAATTTTTTTAAACATTTAAAAAATTCCTGTGAAGCACCTGAAGGGTTAATAAACTTTTTGAATGTGGTTTTGAGTACCTTGAGGGGTGCAGTTTTTAGAATGGTGTCACTTTTGGGCATTTTCTGTCATATAGACCCCTCAAAGTCACTTCAAGTGTGAGGTGGTCCGTAAAAAAATGGTTTTGCAAATTTTGTTGCAAAAATGAGAAATCGCTGGTCAACTTTTAACCCTTATAACGTCCTAACAAAAAAAAATTATGTTTCCAAAATTGTGCTGATGTAAAGCAGACATGTGGGAAATGTTGTTTATTAACTATATTATGTGATATAACTCTCTAATTTAAGGGCATAAAAACTAAGAGTTTGAAAATTGCTAAATTTTCATAATTTCCGACAAATTTTTGTTTTTTTTCACAAATAAATGCAAGTCATATCGAAGAAGTTTTACCACTATCATGAAGTACAATATGTCACGAGAAAACAGTGTCAGAATCACCAGGATCCGTTGAAGCGTTTCAGAGTTATGACCTCATAAAGTGACAGTGGTCAGAATTGTAAAAATTGGCCCTGTCACTTAGGTGAAAACAGGCTTTGGGGTGAAGGGGTTAAAAACAGCTTTTTTGCACTGAATTGTGGTGTGCTGCTTCCTTATTTCTCTAGCTATCCATTTATATATCTCATATTTATCTATCTCATCCATCTCATATCTATCTATCATCTATATCATGGGCGGACATACCGCCGGTTCAACCGGTGCGGCTGCACCGGGGCCCAGAGGCTCCAGGGGCCCCCTGCAGGGCAGCTATTAATGAGGGCAATCTGGCCAGTTTATCCGGCCCCGAGGGGCCCCTGGCCAGATTGCTCTCATGTGCGGCGGCTAGGAAGCAATCCCTGCACTCCGCTGCCTGCAACAGAAAATGGGAGCAGAGCTGCAGGGAATTGATTTATTTCACTCTCACTTCCTGCCTTTCTTGCTGCAGTGCAAGTGCTGACTGAATGATCCTCCCACAATCCTCTGCACATTGTGGGAGCAGGGCCACAAGATCCCAGGAAATACAGAGGCCCGTTTGTGTGGCTGCTCCCGACACCATGGCAACCACAAGCACAACTGGGGCCCCCAGGGGCTAGCCGCGCTGTCCGGTGCAGGTGAGGAGCGGCGTCCGTCCCCAACGTGGGGGGTGTACGGATATGAAGCAACGAGGACGAGACGTCTGCTGTATAACTGGGGGACAGAGCACAAGCTGGCGCCATATACCCGAGGGAGAAGAAGTCAAAGCATGCCCGCCAGGTTGGATCTGGAGCTGTTATGACTCACACAGCAGCGGCTGAATGACATCATCATTCAGCACCGCAGCTGTGCGAGACAGGAAGCTGCCGGCGATGGTGCGAATTGGGATACCGTGTGGTGAGGTATGTGTGTGCAGAGAGGTGACTGGTGCTGTGTGTGTGTGTGTGCAGAGAGGTGAATGGTGGTGTGTGTGTGTGTGTGTGTAGGTGGAGGAGAGGGCAATGATGGGGTGATGGGGCAGAAGGCAGTGATTGGGTTGAGGGCAATGAAAGGGTTGGTGAGGGAGGAGAAAATGATGGAGGTTGTGAATGGGCAATAATGGGGTGTTGGGGGAGGAGGAAATGATGGAGGTTGTGAATGGGTAATAATGGGGGTGGTGGGGGAGGAGGAAATGATGGAGGTGGTGGAATGGGTAATGATGGCGTGATGGGAGAGAAGGCAATGATGGTGGCAGTGGAAAGGACAATGATGGGGTGATGGGGAGGAGGCAATGATGGAGGTGGTGGAATGGGCAATAATGGGGTGATGAGGAGAAAGCAATAATGGGGGTGGGGGAGAGGGTAATTATGGGATGCGAGGGGGAGGAGGACAATGAGGGGTGTGGGGGATTGCGATTGGAGGAAGGGGGATTTATAATGGATTTAGGAACAGGCGAATGTGGAGGAAGACGTTATTGTCGATCATTATGCCTAACTCAGTCCCTTAGTATAAAGTGTACTCTCTTATGTATGGCACAGTCCCTTAGTGTGTGTGTTTGTATATATATATATATATATATATATATATATCTTTGTCGCCTTAAAAGGAGGGGGACCCAGACACATTTTCTGCACAGGGGCCCCAAGCTGTCTGTGTCCGCCCCTGATCTATATATCTAGCTACAGTCAATATAAGAAGTCTATACTTTAATATAACAAGAGCCTGGAATTTTAACAGATCATACTAAGAAGAATTATTTTAGAACTTTTTTCACCTGTAATGTCACCTGTAGTCTGTACAAATAATTTGGGAAACAAACTAAAATAATTTGGAGGGGCAAAATCTAAATAACAACGCTATAGTAATGTGATGGCATAAGTGTCTATACCCTCTTATAATTTGGTTGTGTTGAGAATTAGCCAATCACTTTTAAACTCATGTTAAATAGTAATCAGTAAGCAGCCGTCATCATAAAATGTGATTCTGACCTTTTATAACGCAGCAAATGTATCTCATTGTCAGGAGAAGTGTAGAAACATATTTCCAATTCATTAGATATACCAAGGAGCACTGTGAAGTGGCAAGCAACAGTGACATTACCCAGAACTGGATGTCCCTCAGACATTGATGAAAAGACAAATGATAGCAAGAAAATTAGTCCAGAAGGCTGTCAAGAGGTCTACAGAAACATTAAAGGAGCTGCAGGAATTTCTGGCAAGTACTGGTTGTGTACTACACATGACAACAATCTCCAGTATTATTTAAATTTCTTGTCTGTGGCATAGAGTGGCAAGATGGAAGCCTTATCTTATAAAGAAAAACATGTAAGCTCGAACATTTTAGCCAAAACTTACATTAAGTCTGCCAAATGCATGTGGGAAAACGTTATGCTTGTTCTATATTCTGAAGACACAAAAGAGAATAGTAAAACCAAAAACACTCAGTTTGAAAAAATGTTGCAGTAATCCGCAAGTGCTAGTAAAAGATGTAAAAAACAGGGTATTTGGTTGATATGTTTTTTGCAAAAAATGTATACTAAGCTGCTCTACCAATCTTCACGGTATACCCTTATCAGAGCAGTCCTAACTAATGTATGCAATCCCTATCTGATGTATTTAAAAACCTGATCATCTGTATATAACCTGTGTGAACAGGGTTCAGAGAGGAAAAATCCATGTGTGCATACAGGGTAGAACAGCTTTTGTGCAGATAGCCCAAGAGGAGTGGTGGAACTCCCCAGTCTTGTAGACACAAGAGAACAATTATGGAAACAGGAACACATGGGCTACTTGCACAGTGAACAAGTCTGTATGATCATGTTCACACACCACCAAGAAACCTGAAGACACAAAAGAGAATAGTAAAACCAAGATGTTGGGAAAGGGTTAGAAATGTGAAAAATGTCTTATGTTACTAAAAAGTGGAGGCGTACACATTTTCACTGCATTAGAACCAAGAACTAGGTCCAGCATAAAATCGTTTTTCCTCCGGCACCAAAAATTACTGCTGGCATTACAAATTTCAACAAGAAGCATTCTCTTGGCGGCCTTCATAATGTACAAAGATTTGTCCTTCTGACTACCAGATGGCTTTATATCTCTGTATGATTATGAGCACATTCTAAAGACAAGGTCCTGTGAGTATGTGTGGTCCTCCACCTTGTGACTGAGCTACTGATGAACATCTCAAATTGAAATCAAAGAAAGGTTGTCAGGAGAGTTCTGTGCATGGTAGTCTGGCAGCTTTCAATAGGACTTCCACAGACAGGCTTAGTGCTGGCCACTCCATCTGCTAGATCACAAGGACTGCCCTAGCTTTCACCGTTTAACCCATATAAAAGGATCTGGACTTACTTTGGTGCCCATGGGTTGGGGCCATGGACTAGGCTGCTTGTCGGAGCATTTGGTGGTGAGAAGGGTAGTCATGGAAGGGTTGTTACCAGCAGGTCAAAGTGACTGAATCTAAATGCGAGTGGTCAGAAGTTGAGCTGAGATCAAGAAACAAAATAATTAAAATAGCACCATAGTAGAAAAAACAAGCGGTGTGGACCAGGTGAAGCTGAACTTTATAACTGGTTAACAACTGCAAGCTAAAACAAACCAGAGTTAGAAGTTAACCTCCAAGCTCCCTGGATAGCACCCCAAGTCCCAGAGAATTGCACAGTACCGCAGCATTATCTTCCTACATCGCCTGCATCGACAGCGTGGCGCCTCCCAGTGATGACACATGCCGAAACAGTGTGGGCAAGCACTGACTAGGATGTCACAAGTTAGGGACTTTAGTAGAACAGAAAAAAAATCCTCCATTTTCAGATTTGTCATGTCCACAAACCATGGATGTAACTAGCTATGTGTACAGGTGTAAGGAGACAGCAGGCACGTAGGATGCAGTAACGGAATGTAGTCAGAGCATGGGTCAACAGGGGATTTAATTCTACAGTGGATACTCCACGTAGGGAGAAGTAGAGGGAAACTTTCTTAATACAAATTACTGCAACTTGGAACACGGTAGTAAAACAAGTAACAAGCAATACGTTCAGAGGAAATAGACTTATCAATCCGATGCAGTCCTCAGTGTATTGCCTGGATGCAAACGGTGGCGCTAAGGCAATTCCGCTGTGGAAATCCGGCGTTGTCCTGGAGAGGATGGCGTCTTGGGTCCTGTCGTGGTCCTGATGCTGGCTTTGGGTCCGGTAGGAGAAGGAATACACAAGGCAATGTCTCTGTCCTGCACGATGGTTTCCCCTATGTGGGGTCTGTTTAGAAGCGTAAGAGGATAAAGTTCACAATGGGTGGTACGACTCTCCGGTCTGCGTGGGTGCGAGGCTATGTCCCATACACGGGCCGTTTGTCTCACTGTCAGCGGTGTCAACGGTGTCAGCGATATTGGTACATGGCTCTGATGACAGTCTCCGTTTATCGCCCTCTAGCCTTCAAGTCTTAGGCCTGCTCTCTCACGATACTCTGCGTTAGGAGCACCTACACTGACTTCTTGCGCACTGCAAGTACCCGCCGTAACTATCAGATTACTCGCATGCTGCAATTCCCTCAGCTTATCCATGCCCCTTTTCTCAACTGCGGGGAACAGTCCAGGGCCTTAAGCTTTTCCCCCTGCAACATAGGTGACAGCCCCAACGGCTCCGGGCCCGTCACAGAGGGAGCACGCCTAGCTGGGTTCTTCTCCTTACACAGCTCTGTGCTCTGGTCAGTATCTCTCGCATGTAAAATTGCTTGATTGTAAGGAAATGTTGAATTTCCTGGAATTTTCAAGAAACGTGTAACTCCTATGGCGAACTTATTCATGCATCTAATTACTGTGTTTTTTCATAAGTGCATCAACCTATCACTCTACTTATCTGTCTAAACAGTGGACATGATCAGACGGGAGTTCTGCCACTGAAATAAAGTATTTTATTGCATACTAGTACATATGTTACTTCAAAGGTCAGAAGAAAAATATTACGACAGTTGCCTTCATAAAAGCACTTACTTTAGCTGAATGAGTTCTGAATATTTTTGTATGTACTTTTCTGATACCCGTGGATATTAAATGGCATCAATCCACATTTATGCAGTATCCATACATGCTGTTTTATATTTAATAGAAATCGATGTGACACATTAACAAGCAGCACCGCAGGCAATTTGCCTTTGTGGGGATCCGCTGCTTTGTAAAACACAGAATCAGATTTTCTATTTCCCAGCGAGAAGACATTCAGGTACAAAGATCAAGAAGAGACGGAGAATCACAAACAAGAGACATCATCCTAGCACTGATATCACAGGAGGACTAACATGGAGGAAAGGCCATGATTTAAAAAAATGTCACCCATGGGAAGGAGGAATAAAGAAAAAAAGGGTTATGCTTTATTCTACTCTTCACATGAGAAGATATGTTCTTTATCCCTTGTCCTCACGGATATGATTGTGGTCTCTCGTGGCTTCTGTTGGTTTCCATCAAAGCCTTTGTTTTTGTTATACAGATCTATTGAATTTCCTTAGAAAATGAGTATGAATTCAGGTTTACTCTAACAAAAGCCATTCCTAAGTCGCTCCATGTGTTACGTGTCTGGCTGCTGTCAGTGTTTGTTAGCTTTCAGCAAGACAAAGGGTAGCCCACCAAAAATAATCGACTGGTGGTGGTCCATCATGGGATCCCCACCGATTAGCAGAATAAAGGGCCCCCTTCAATGTTTATCCTTAAACGCTGCTCTTCTTTACTTATTCATGTACTGCTACTAAGCTCCATTTAAGAGCTGCGGTATAAGGCACAAGATGATATGCCTCCACAAACTAAGTTTGCTTATTATTGGGGTTCCCTGTGGTTGGTTCTCCACTAATCACACATTCATGGCCTATCTATAGGAGATGTCTCATCTTCTTAAATGGGTAAACAAACCTCTCTCTAAAAATAAAAACCAGAAAATCACATTGTATGATTTTTAAATAATGAAATGGCATTTTTTGCAAGAAATACGTATTTGATCACCTATAGTGATGAGCGAGTATACTCGTTGCTCGGGTTTTCTCGAGCATGCTCAGGTTGTCTCCGAGTATTTGTGAGTGCTCGGAGATTTAGTTTTTGTTGACGCAGCTCGATGATTCACCTACCAACCAGCAAGAATTCTGGCTCTCACAGACCCTGTTAGTTTGTCTTTAAGAAGCCCTCCTACTCTGCACTCATTACCTGTATTAATTGCACCTGTTTGAACTTGTTACCTGTATAAAAGACACAAGTCCACACACTCAACCACATTTCCACCTCTCCACCATGGCCAAGACCAAAGAGCTGTCTAAGGACACCAGGGACAAAATTATAGATCTGTGCACGGCTGGGATGGGCTACAGGATAAGAGCCAGGCAGCTTGGTGAGAAGATAGTAACTGTTGGCACAATTATTAGAATATGGAAGAAACACAAGACGACTGTCAATCTTTCTCGGTCTGGGGCTCCATGCAAGGTCTTGCCTCGTGGGGTAAGGATGATTCTGAGAAAAGCTTTATGGACAAGTGGGCCAAAATCCCTGCTGCAGTGTGTGCAAACTTTGTCAAGAACAACAGGAAACGTCTGACCTCTGTAATTGCAAACAAAGGTTTCTGTACCAAATATTGAGTCCTGTTTTTCTATTGTATCAAATATTTATTTCATGCAATAAAATGGAAACTAATTATGTAAAAATCATACAATGTGATTTTCTGGTTTTTAAGTGTATGAAATGCTTATTTTCCCCACTGTATATAAATCAACACATTTCCTCATGTAGGTCTCCAGTAGCAGATTAATAGAGCTGTCATCTGACATAACATCGCATACCATGTATTAACAAAAAGATGACTATGGTAATCCCAGCAGTCAACAAGGTAAAGTTATAGAAAACAGGCAATGGCACCATACTGTTCATGCTCTAGCGGCTACTGTAGAAATTACAATATTTTATACTTTTTAATAAAATGACAAAAGTGCCAAAATGTAACGTGTGTAATATAATATTGATTTAAATTACTTGGAATTTATAGTCTAATATGGGCAGGACTCTCATCCAATGTTTCTTGAAATCACAGTTTTATTTGAACAATGGAGCCTTTTACATAAATACTGTATGTCATTGTCCAATGATACATTCCCTTTAAGGATGTTATAATGATATTAGACAGTACAGAATTATATTATTATTATATATTATATGAAAATATGGAAGAACTTAATGGGAGTTAGTCACTGTTCAAACAAGCCAAATTAAACCACTTATACAGTCATTTAAAGACTAAAGGTACCTTCACACTCAGCAACTTTGCAAAGAGAACAACAACAATCCGTGACGTTGCAGCGTCCTGGATAGCGATCTCGTTGTGTTTGACATACAGCAGCGATCTGGATCCCGCTGTGCCATCGCTGGTCGTAGCTAGAAGGCCAGAACTTTATTTGGTCTTCAGGTTGGCGTGTATTGTCATGTTTGACATCAAAAGCAACAACGACAGCAACGAGCATAGGGCGCCTAGATGTGTCTCGGATCGGTACACTCCGGCGCATGGTCAATGGATCAGTGCAGTGTTCTGTCCCCTTAATTAGCATTCTCCGCACTTTCACCTATGTTGATTGATAATGCTCAACTTGGAGTGCTGTCTGAATTGATCCTTGGCCTTGCACTGACACTGCAGGAGCCTAGAGCAAACACTGTGCCACTGTGAGAGTGCTCTCATCCCCCTCTCCTGCAGCTGACTCCAACAGCACACAAGATCATGCAGTAGCTGGCAGATGTTGACTGGAAAGAGAAATTTCCGCAATACATGGGAGCCCTGGATCCAATTTAGATCCAACCCTAATTTTATTCTAGTAGTTTCAGACAGTCGAACACATAGCTAAAACCAATCACACTACTCTTATCTTGTTCTTGATCACTCTCCGACGGGTCACCCCCCCTATCAACCCCTACCTGTCCCCTCCCCTCTTTCCTCCCCTTTATCTCCTCCCTCTTTGATACCCATTTCTCTTATATGTTTCGTTTACTCCATCACTAATCTAACCAGTTATTCCAGGTAATCTAATGGATTGTTTGATCTTACTGATCCTCTTGATGCTTTGATTTATAACTGATGTCATATCCTTCTAAAGAGGACTCGGCTCTGGCATTCCTTTCATAAGCTGTTTATGTCTTTTTTGCTGCCATGATTTTGATTACCGTATTTACTCTGTTCTCTGTTATCTTTTACTTAATAAAAAGAACGTTGAAAGAAAAGACAGGAAAGAGAAATAAGAAGGCATACACCCAGACGCTATGTGTGCGCGCTAGGCTTATGCAGGGTTAGTGTGGGAGCAAGGGTGCACTGACGACCCCTCATTTGCATATGTAACAAAAAGATTTATATATAAGACATAATCAGTGAGTTGAATGGGTGGACACCTGGATGTTCGGGTCTGGCAGGTTCGACCGAATAGTTACAAAAAGTTCGAGTTCGGGTAAGACAGCGTGAGCTGTGATCAGAGGTATAAAGTTCACCTCCGATCACTGGTGTCAGCTGATGGAACTACTGCTCCCATCAGCCGACACCTGCTATCGCTAATAACAGTGAGAGCAGGAGCGGCTGATGGGAGTATTCATCAGCAGCTCCTGCGCTGTAAATAAATAATAATAAAAAAAAGGCGTGGATTCCCCTGTATTTTTGATAACCAGCCAGGCAAAACTCACAGCTGGGGGCTGCAACCCTCAGCTGTCAGCATCAGCAAGGCTGGCTATCAAAAATAGAGGGGTCCCCTAGATACCTGTGACTGAGCTGCTGAAAGTGAAAGTCCCATAATGGGGTAAAGTTAAAAAAAAATCAGAAAATAATTTAAAAAAAAGTAATTGTATTAATAATTTTCTATTTTTATGTAATAAATAAATAAATAAATAAAATAAAGTACACGTTTGGTATCACCACGTCCGGTACGACTTGCCCCATAAAACCGTCCCACTAGTTAACACCTTCAGTGAACACCATAAAGACAAAAAAAAGGGGCAAAAAACAATGCTTTTCATAATATTGATGAACAAAAAGTGGAATAAGACGCAATCAAAAAGACCAATGTAAGGAGCAATGAAATTGCTGAAAACGTCATCTTGTCCTGCAAAAAAAAATCTTCCAAACAGCTCCATCAGTAGAAAAATAAACTAGTTATAGCTCTCAGAATAAAGTGATGCTAAAATAATGATTTTTTTTTTTTACATAAAAGAGTTTTTATTTGGTTAAAGCGCCAAAAGATATAAATGTGGTATCGCTGTAATCATACTGACCCAAAGAATAAAGCTGCCTTATCAATTTGATCACACGCGGAACGGCATAAAAAAATCTCTGAAAAAAAAATCCTGAATTGCTGGTTTTTGTTCATTTTGCCTCCCAAAAATCGGAATAGAAATAAAAACATTATATGACTGAAAATCATACGAATAAAAATGTCAACTAGTCCCGTTAAACACAAGCAGTCACATAACTCTGTGGGCAGACATATCGACAAATTATAGCTATCAAAAGATGGCGATGCAAAAGATAATTTTTGCAACCTAAAGCATTTTTCAGTGTGTGACAGCCAAACATAAAATGCAAATATAACTCTGGTATTACTGTAATCACACTGACCTGAAGAATAAAGTTGTCTAATCACTTATACCGCACAAGGAACAACGTAAAATATAAATAAAATAAATTCTTCACCTGCTCTTAATATTTTCATTCTGCCTCCCAAAGATCGCAATAAGGCTCTGCTCATGTTTATCCTGTGCTCTGCGCTGAGCGCTTACACCTGGGTTTCCATGTATCTCTCTGAAATACGTGATTCAGATGGAACCCCTGGCAGAAGATTCCCTATAATGAGGCAGATGGAGTAACTGTGGATGCTGTCTGGCCTGTTTCCCGGCGCTGTCTGTCTTTTTAGGCATGCATAAAAGCGTGGTCTGCCACAGTTTTGTGCACCTCTGAAAAAAAAGACACTGCGGTCGCAGAGGTCGCAGCTGCGACTGGGCCCGAGTGTTTAAGGGCCCGCCCAGTCCAGCAAACAAGCAGACAAGTCACGCACCCTGCTGGCCACGCCCACAGCTTCCCCAGACTTCCAGCAGTGTGCGGCGAGTGGGCGTGTCCGTGAAGGACATGTGACCTAGCAGAAGGGCTGGGCGTGACTGTCACTGAAGCTTGACAGAGTTGGAAGGCAGCAGCTGGTGAGTGAAGCGGCTGTAAAGTGCTGATGTGCTGCTTACACCTGACACATGCGCGCACACACACACACACACACACACACCTGTTCTGTGCGCACAGGACCTATGATGAGGTCACAGGAGGGGAGGAGTCAGGGGTCACATGATCAGTGGCCTCAGTGTATGCAGGGCTCTGTTGTGCTTGACTGTCATGGTGCTGAATGAGGGGATGTTTATGTGTGGGGTCAGGAGGGGTTTACAGTGTGGATGTAACAGAGCCGTGTGTGTACAAGGTGTACAGAGCGGAGCCGTGTATGTGTGTAGTGGAGCAATGTGTACAAGGTGTATGGAGCGGAGTCAAGTGTGTACGAGGTCTACAAAGCTGAGCCGAGGGTGAAAGAGGTAGCGGAGTCGTGTATGTATGGGGTGTGTGGAGTGGTACTGCATGTTTATGAGGTGTATGGAGCAGAGCCGCGTGTGTACAAGGTGTAAGGAGCAGAGCCGCGTGTGTACAAGGTGTACGGAGCAGAGCCGCGTGTGTACAAGGTGTACGGAGCAGAGCCGTGTGTGTACAAGGTGTAGGGAGCAGAGCCGCGTGTGTACAAGGTGTACGGAGCAGAGCCACGTGTGTACAAGGTGTACGGAGCAGAGCCGCGTGTGTACAAGGTGTACGGAGCAGAGCCGCGTGTGTACAAGGTGTAAGGAGCAGAGCCGCGTGTGTACAAGGTGTACTGAGCAGAGCCGCATGTGTACAAGGTGTACGGAGCAGAGCCGCGTGTGTACAAGGTGTACGGAGCAGAGCCGCATGTGTACAAGGTGTAGGGAGCAGAGCCGTGTGTGTACAAGGTGTAGGGAGCAGAGCCGCGTGTGTACAAGGTGTACGGAGCAGAGCCACGTGTGTACAAGGTGTACGGAGCAGAGCCGCGTGTGTACAAGGTGTACGGAGCAGAGCCGCGTGTGTACAAGGTGTAAGGAGCAGAGCCGCGTGTGTACAAGGTGTACTGAGCAGAGCCGCATGTGTACAAGGTGTACGGAGCAGAGCCGCGTGTGTACAAGGTGTACGGAGCAGAGCCGCATGTGTACAAGGTGTACGGAGCAGAGCCGCATGTGTACAAGGTGTACGGAGCAGAGCCGTGTGTGCACAAGGTGTAAGGAGCAGAGCCGCGTGTGTACAAGGTGTACGGAGCAGAGCTGCATGTGTACAAGGTGTACGGAGCAGAGCCGCGTGTGTACAAGGTGTACGGAGCAGAGCCGCGTGTGTACAAGGTGTACGGAGCTGAGCCGCGTGTGTACAAGGTGTATGGAGCAGAGCCGCGTGTGTGCAAGGTGTAAGGAGCAAAGCCATGTGTGTACGGGGTTCTCAGAGCGAAGCCGTATGTGCAGGGTGTACGGAGCTGAGCCGCGTGTGTACCAGGTGTAAGGAGCAGAGCTGCGTGTGTACAAGGTGTACAGAGCAGAGCCGCGTGTGTACAAGGTGTACGGAGCAGAGCCGCGTGTGTACAAGGTGTACGGAGCAGAGCCGCGTGTGTACAAGGTGTACGGAGCAGAGCCGCGTGTGTACAAGGTGTACGGAGCAGAGCCGCGTGTGTACAAGGTGTACGGAGCAGAGCCGCGTGTGTACAAGGTGTACGGAGCAGAGCCGCGTGTGTACAAGGTGTAAGGAGCAGAGCCGCGTGTGTACAAGGTGTACGGAGCAGAGCCGCATGTGCACAAGGTGTACGGAGCAGAGCTGCGTGTGTACAAGGTGTACGGAGCAGAGCCGTGTGTGTACAAGGTGTACGGAGCAGAGCCGTGTGTGCACAAGGTGTAAGGAGCAGAGCCGCGTGTGTACAAGGTGTACGGAGCAGAGCTGCATGTGTACAAGGTGTACGGAGCAGAGCCGCGTGTGTACAAGGTGTACGGAGCAGAGCCGCGTGTGTACAAGGTGTACGGAGCTGAGCCACGTGTGTACAAGGTGTATGGAGCAGAGCCGCGTGTGTACCAGGTGTAAGGAGCAGAGCTGCGTGTGTACAAGGTGTACAGAGCAGAGCCGCGTGTGTGCAAGGTGTACGGAGCAGAGCCGCATGTGTACAAGGTGTAAGGCGCAGAGCCTCGTGTGTACAAGGTGTACGGAGCAGAGCCGCATGTGTACAAGGTGTACGGAGCAGAGCCGCGTGTGTACAAGGTGTAAGGAGCAGAGCCGCGTGTGTACAAGGTGTACAGAGCAGAGCCGCGTGTGTACAAGGTGTACAGAGCAGAGCCGCGTGTGTACAAGGTGTACGGAGCAGAGCCGCGTGTGTACAAGGTGTACAGAGCAGAGCCGCGTGTGTACAAGGTGTACGGAGCAGAGCCGTGTGTGTACAAGGTGTACGGAGCAGAGCCGCGTGTGTACAAGGTGTACGGAGCAGAGCCGCGTGTGTACAAGGTGTAAGGAGCAGAGCCGCGTGTGTACAAGGTGTACGGAGCAGAGCCATGTGTGTACAGGGTGTATGGAGCAGAGCCGTGTGTGTACAAGGTGTATGGAGCAGAGCCGCGTGTGTATGGGGTTCTCGGAGCGAAGCCGTGTGTACAAGGTGTACGGAGCAGAGCCGTGTGTGTACAAGGTGTACGGAGCAGAGCCGTGTGTGTACAGGGTGTATGGAGCAGAGCCATGTGTGTACAAGGTGTACGGAGCAGAGCCGTGTGTGTACAGGGTGTACGGAGCAGAGCCATGTGTGTACAGGGTGTATGGAGCAGAGCCGTGTGTGTACAAGGTGTATGGAGCAGAGCCGCGTGTGTATGGGGTTCTCGGAGCGAAGCCGTGTGTACAAGGTGTACGGAGCAGAGCCGTGTGTGTACAAGGTGTACGGAGCAGAGCCGTGTGTGTACAAGGTGTACGGAGCAGAGCCGCGTGTGTACGGGGTTCTCGGAGCGAAGCCGTGTGTGTACGGGCTGTAAATATCCGAGTCGGGAAGAATGGTACACGGCTGTGGGCAGAGCCCAGCATGTGCTCTGTGGGGGAGTATTGCGTGTACTCGCCAGCGTCAGAATGTGCAGTGCGCATGCTCCGGAGCCAACCAGTACACCCAATACACCCCCACACTGCACAGGTCCGGAAATGACGCACTGCAGCGTCACACCAGGAAGAAACAGCACACAGATTTCAAACGCCGGGAGTGCGCTTGGAATTAGAGCGAGGGAGGACATGAACGCCCAGAGTCTGCACTTCCGAAGACATCGCCCTAATTAGTATAGAGACATGTTAGTTATAAAATCATTTTTCTCAGCGATTACAGGGCAGTACTAGGTCAGACTATACAACATTGCAACAAAACTATAGTGTGCGAAATGAAAAGGGAAAATGTGAATTTCGGTGGGAAATATTTTGGTGCGGGGGTCTGTCAGGTCTGTCACTTGTCTATGGAAATATAGCGGGCTTCCATGTTACTGGTAGCAAAAGAGCTCTGGAAAAGCGGCAATAGCTCCTCACACCCCACAAGAAATATGGGAAATTCTGCAGTCCTAAATCTAAATGCCCCCCTTCCTTCTGAGCCCCAGTGTGCTTATGCCACATTTAGGGTCCACATGTTTGGCAATTCTGCAGTGATGAGACCACCTAATTACAAGTGCGTGTCTGCAGAAGCATGAGCTGAGCATAATGTCATGGTCACTACAATGTACTGGTAATTAGAACATACTGGGCACTACAATGGAATCAAAATTATCACTACACTGTAGATAAATACTAAAGGATATAATTTCCAAAATGGGCTCACTTGAGGGGGGATTCTGCACTTCTACAACATAGGGCCTCTGTACATGGAGGCCGCAAAATATTCTAGGAAAATCTTTGTTCCTGGAGGCAAATAGCGCTCTGTCCCTCCCGAGTCTCTCCGTATGGCTAAGCAGTACTGTACAGCCACATATGGGGTATTTCTGCATTCAGCCGAAATAGCGGAACAAATTTTGGTGCCATTTTTACCCACTTCTTCTTGTGAAAATGTAAAATCTTTGCCTAAACCATAATTTTTGTGGTAAAAATGTAATTGTTATTTTCCTCACTGCCCAATGGTATAAAAATGTGTGACACACCTGCGGTGTCAATATGATCACTGCACCCCTAGATTAATTCATTGAGAGGTGTAGTTTGTAAAATGCGGTTACTTATGAGGAGTCCTGGTGCTTCGGCACCTCAGAAGCTCTTCCAGTGGGTCATGGCACCTGCAAACCATAACAGTAAAATCTGCACTTTGACGCTCCTTTCCTTTTGAGTTTTGCACTGTGCCTGAAAATTATTTCCCGTTTGCATGTAGGATATTCATGCATTCAGGGGTCTCTTTCTCTCTTTACTCTCCTCCACACGCATTTTCCGAGCAATTACAAACTTTCCAGTATTGATGCATATCGATTTTTTTGGGGGGAGGGGAATTCAACCAAGTCTTCCTATTAGAATGTCAAAAGATCTACTCATCTCTAGTACATAGTTTCATTTACATTATTTATGGATTATGGTAATTCTCCTCTGCCTTTAAAAAAAATGATGGCATGCCGGTGTCACAATCCAGGAAGCACACTTTCTGTGACAAACAAGTCTTGGTTTTAAGATTTTGATTTAGTAGAAAATTAAGACACATTCCCTCCTTGTTAGAACTGTGTGAATAAAAAGGCTGTTATTAAGTTGTTGTATCTGCAGTATATCACATATCAATGAATTCACAGTCACACTGAGTGACAGACACACAAAGAACATCCCCTACCACTTGAATATTAGGATTGTTATTCAAAAACTGAAACTACTACTCCCATTTTCAATGTGCTTCAGCAGTGGAGTAGTACACTGCAATGAGAGCAGACCTTGTCCTATCCCTATGTAGAATGAGCTGTGCGCTCTGACTTCCTATCTCTAATCTTTAAAAGCCTAAGGGTATGTTCACACGTTCCTGATTTCCATCCTTTTTTTTTCAGGACTGTTTTTTAAAAAACTGCAGCTCTTGGCAGAAAACGCAGGTCCTTTTTTTGGTCCTTTTTTGGTCCTTTTTTGATGCGTTTTTTGATGCGTTTTTTGATGCAGTTTTCTAGCCAGAGTCTGTGTGTTTTCTAGGAATTTTTTTAGGGTTAAAATGGCTGAAAATACCCTAACCCTACCCCTAACCCTAACCCTACCCCTAACCCTACCCCTAACCCTACCCCTAACCCTACCCCTAACCCTATTCTAACCTTAGTGAAAAAAAAAAAAAAAATATTTTTTTTATTGTCCCTACCTATGGGGGTGACAAAGGGGGGGGGGTCATTTACTATTTTTTTTATTTTGATCACTGAGATAGGTTATATCTCAGTGATCAAAATGCACTTTGTAACGAATCTGCCGGCCGGCAGATTCGGCGGGCGCACTGCGCATGCGCCCGCCATTTTGCAAGATGGCGGCGCCCAGGGAGAAGACGGCCGGACGGACACCGGGAGGCCGGGTAAGTATAAGGGGGGGAGATTAGGGCACGGGGGGGGCATCGGAGCACGGGGGGGGGCATCAGAGCACGGGGGGGTGACATCGGAGCACGGGGGAGGGGCATCGGAGCATGGGGGGGTGGGATCAGGGCAGCCACACTCCACCCACGCACTTCCGCCCGCTTCCCCGCACTTCCTGCTGCAGCGGTTCTGCACCACGAACCGCAATAAAACCCGCAGATCTATTTTTGATCTGCGGGTTTTACTGCGGGTTTGACCTCACAATGGAGGTCTATGGGTGCAGAACCGCTGCTGTTTTACAAAAAGAAGTGACATGGTACTTCTTTTTTACCGCAGCTAATCAGTGCGGTTTTTTTTTTTCAATTCAGGACCATGTGCACAGTGGGTCCTGTTTTCCATAGGGTACAGTGTACTGTACCCTGCATGGAAAACAGCCGCGGAACCGCAGCGGCAAAAACGCTGCGTTTCCGCGGTAAAAAACGCACTGTGTGAACATGGCCTTAGGCTACTTTCACACTAGCGTCGGAATCTCCCTGTCGCAATGCGTCGGGCAGAGATTCCAACGCTAGCGTTTGACGTACTGCACAACGGGTGCAGCGGATGCATTTCTCCGGCGTATCCGCTGCCCCACTGTGAGGTGCGGGGAGGTGAAGGCGGAGTTCCGGCCGCGCATGCGCGGTCGAAAAAAGCGGTCTGTCAGGAGCAAAAAACATTACATGTAACGTTTTTTGCTCCCGGCGGTCCGCCACAACACGGCGCAACCGTCGCACGACGGTTGCGACGTGTGGCAAAGAGTCGCAATGCGTCGCTAATGTTAATCTATGGGGCAAAAACGCATCCTGCAAACAACTTTGCAGGATGCGTTTTTTGCCATAAACGACGCATTGCGACGTCTGGCAAAACACGCCAGTGTGAAAGTAGCCTAAGTTGGCACTGCTTGGCCAGCCACCATCTTTTATACAGGATGTCATAGCCCCCCCCGGATTGTCTGTGTCAGACCATGTAATGTGAAAGCTGCAAGACATTATGAGAAAGCCTATGTGAATGGCCTGAAATAATTTGCCCACTGAGTCAGCAGTGTGGGAAATGGTTCGAGGCAAAGGGTTCTAATTTGCTTAGACCTGTAAACTGGAGGAAATTCGACTTGAAATATCATTCAACTCACGTTTAGTCCTTTTTAAAGTGCATATCTAGATAAATAAGCAGATGAGTTTTAATAATTAGACAGACTGGATATGACATGTAGAAAAAGAGCAGTCACAATTCAAACGAACAAAAACAATGCTGAAACGTAAAGTGTATGGGTGAATAAGAGTATGTGCACACGATGTGGATTTTGCTGCGGATCCACAGTGGATCCGCAGCTGCAGATCCGCAGCAGTTTCCCATGAGTTTACAGTACAATGTAAACCTATGGGAAACAAAAAACGCTGTGCCCATGCTGCTGAAAAAAACGAGCGGAAACACAGCGTTTTATTTTCCGCAGCATGTCAATTCTTTGTGCGGAATCCGCAGCGTTTTTACATCTGATCCAATGGAAAACTGCAGATGTAAATCCGCAGTGGAATCTGCAGTAGAAAACGCGATAAATACGCAGTAAAAACCGCAGCGGTTTTTCAATGCGGATTTATCAAATCCGCTGCGGAAAAATCCGCAGGGGACCATTCTACGTGTGCACATACCCTAAGGGATCTTCGTCTTTTTCCACAAACAAAAATGCTGCCTCATTTTTTATTTTATGTTGTTTAGGGTACTACGTCAGTAGCTCTAGGAGGATTTATATATTGAAAGTATTTGATATCACTAAGTCTTATTCAATGCGAGTAACATTAAAAACACAGATGAGAAATGGATGACAGCTGCGAAAAGTTTATTCTTTCCCTGCATACAAGTGAATGACCTTTTTCCGTCTATTATAGAGCAAACTCTGCTAACCATAAGATGATTCATAGCATTAATACAGCAGTTTGAATGCGTTTGTTAGAACTCTTTTCACTTATTTCATGCGATGCCATTAATTAAATATATAACATGACATTTTAATTAAAAAAAGGTTAGATCTTAAGATTGATAAAAACACCCAAACCTATAAAAGCAAGTTATCTCAACAATTCTAAATTCTCTCGCTGCTTTGAATTGATGGGTTGCCATTTTTATAAAGTTACATGATTGAACATCTGCTGCTGATGTATAAAAACAGATGCAACACAGATGTCGTGCCCAAGTAATAAAATGACACACAGATGGCATACAGGTGGAGTAAGGATGGCAATAAGGATGAATATCATGAATTTTCTTTCTATGAAAATCTGACAATTTTTTCATACAGCTGTCTGAATTTAATAATAAAGAATATCGCGCTGCTTACCTGTGTGATCAATGCAATGCAGGAAGTAAAGCTAAAGCCTAAAGTGATAAGCACCATACTGCCAGTTTACGCTTATAAGACATCGCTGGAGCCTGTAGAAGTGAGTAAACTACTGCTGTATTCAGATAAAGTCTTGCTCTATAGTTTGGTATGAGAAATCGCAAAATCAGTTTCCAAGAGGCAACATTTTTTCCTAATGACCAAAACTATATTGAAACTTAACTTTCAATCAGAATTTAATAACATAAAAGAATTGCTGTGTATGTTGTACATTACTTATCGAATAATTACAAGTGCAAAGAAAAAAAACACGCAAATTTTGATCAAGATGATATCCACACATCCATGTGTCATGGTGAAAGTATTGAAAGTGATTCACAAACTCTCTGCGGGCCTCTTGATCCAGACTTGACAGCCTCATCTGTACACTTAGCTAGGAAACGCTAAGCTACTGTCATGGCACCATTAACCCCTTAGCGACCGCCGATACGCCTTTTAACGGCGGCCGCTAAGGGTACTTAAACCACACCGCCGTTAATTAACGGCGCTGTGGAAAAAGTAAATAGCGCCCCCCAGAGTCGGATTTTCTCCGGGGTCTCAGCTGCCGGGGGTAGCCGAGACCCCAGAGAACATGATTCGGGGGGTTTTTAACCCTCCCCGCATTTGCGATCGCCGGTAATTAACCGTTTACCGGCGATCGCAAAAAAAAAAAAAAAGCGATCTCTTTTTAATTTCTCTGTCCTCCGATGTGATCGCACATCGGAGGACAGAGAAAAGGGGTCCTAGGTGGCCCCCCAATACTTACCTATCTCCCCCGGTGCTCCTCGTGGCTCCCGGTGGGCGCCGCCATCTTAAAAATGGCGGGCGCATGCGCAGTGCGCCCGCCGGCCGGCCCCGCGAGAATCTTGGGGGTCTCGGCTGCCGGGGGTAGCCGAGACCCCAAAGAGCATGATCGGGGTCGGTTTTACCGACCCCTGTTTTGCGATCGCCGGTAATTAACTGTTTACCGGCGACCGCAAAAAAAAAAAAAAGTAAAGTGTAATTCTCTGTCCTCTGATGTGATCGCACATCAGAGGACAGAGAAATAGGGGGATTCGGGGACCCTACAATACTCACCTCTGTCCCTGGATCCTCTTGCTGCTCCTCCTGGCCGCCGGCAGAAGAAAATGGCTATGGGTAGGGCTAGGGTTAGGGGTCGGGCTAGGGTTAGGGGTAGGGTTAGGGCTAGGGTTAGGGGTAGGGTTAGGGCTAGGGTTAGGGGTAGGGTTAGGGGTAGGGTTAGGGCTAGGGTTAGGGTTAGGGCTAGGGTTAGGGCTAGGGTTTGGGCTAGGGCTAGGGTTAGGGCTAAATTTAGGGTTAGGGTTGGGGCTAAATTTAGGGTTAGGGTTGGGGCTAAATTTAGGGTTAGGCTTCTTTCACACTTACGTTGCAATGCGTCGGCCCGACATACCGACGTACGTTGTGAAAATTGTGCACAACGTGGGCAGCGGCTGTAGTTTTTCAACGCATCCGCTGCCCAATCTATGTCCTGGGGAGGAGGGGGCGGAGTTACGGCCACGCATGTGCGGTCAGAAATGGCGGATGCGATGTACAAAAAAACGTTTCATTGAACGTTTTTTTGGGCCGACGGTCTGCCAAAAAACAACTGATCCAGTGCACGACGGACGCGACGTGTGGCCATCCGTCACGATCCGTCGGCAATACAAGTTTATGGGCAAAAAACGCATCCTGCGGGCACATTTGCAGGATCCGTTTCTTGTCCAAAACGACGGATTGCGGCGGATGCCAAACGACGCAAGTGTGAAAGTAGCCTTAGGGCTAGGGTTGGGGCTAAAGTTATGGCTAGGGTTGGGGCTAAAGTTATGGTTAGAGTTGGGATTAGGGTTAGGGTTTGGATTACGGTTGGTATTAGGGTTAAGGTTGGCATTAGGGTTACGCTTGGGATTAGGGTTAGGTTTGGGATTAGGGTTGTGATTAGGGGTGTATTGGGATTAGGGTTAGGTTTGAGGTTAGGGTTGAGATTAGGATTAGGGGTGTGTTGGATTTAGAGTTTTGATTAGGGTTATGGTTAGGGTTGACATTAGGGTTGTTTTGGGGTAAGGGTTGTGATTATGGTTAGGGTTAGTGATTAGGATTATGGATCAGGTTGGGATTAGGGTTAGGGGTGTGTTAAGCTTAGGGTTGGAGCTAGAATTGGGGGGTTTCCACTGTTTAGTTACATCAGGGGGTCTCCAAACACGACAGCCAATTTTGCGCTCAAAAAGTCAAATGGTGCTCCCTCCCTTCTGAGCTCTGCCGTGCGCCCAAACAGTGGGTTACCTCACATATGGGGCATCAGCGTACTCGGGATAAATTGGACAACAACTTCTGGGGTCCAATTTCTCTTGTTACCCTTGTGAAAATAAAAACTTGGGGGCTACAAAATCTTTTTTGTGGAAAAATATATATATATATTTTTTTTATGACTCTTCATTATAAATTTCTGTGAAGCACTTGGGCATTCAAAGTTCTCACCACACATCTATATAAGTTCCTTGGGGGGTCTAGTTTCCAAAACGGGGTCACTTGTGGGGGGTTACTACTGTTTAGGTACATCAGGAGCTCTGCAAACGCAACATAATGCCCACAGACCATTCTATCTAAGTCTGCATTCCAAAACGGCGCTCCTTCCCTTCCGAGCTCTGCCGTGCGCCCAAACAGTGGTTTAACCCCACATATGGGGCATCAGCATATGCAGGATAAATTGGACAACAACTTTAGTGGTCCAATTTCTCCTGTTACCCTTGTGAAAATAAAAACTTGGGGGCTACAATATCTTTTTTGTGAAAAAAAATTTTTTTTTTATTTTCACGACTCTGCATTCTAAACTTCTGTGAAGCACTTGGGCATTCAAAGTTCTCACCACACATCTAGATAAGTTCCATGGGGGGTCTAGTTTCCAAAATGGGGTCACTTGTGGGGGATTTCTACTGTTTAGGCACATCAGGGGCTCTCCAAACGCGACATGGCGTCCGATCTCAATTCCAGCCAATTCTACATTGAAAAAGTAAAACGGCACTCTTTCTCATCCAAGCTCTGCGGTGCGCCCAAACAGTGGTTTACCCCCACATATTGGGTATCGACGTACTCAGGAGAAATTGCACAACAACTTAGTGGTCTAATTTCTCCTGTTACCCTTGTGAAAATAAAAATTTGTGGGCAAAAAGATCATTTTTGTAGAAAAAATGCTATTTTTTTTTTTACGGCTCTACGTTATAAACTTCTGTGAAGCACATGGAGGTTCAAAGTGCTCACCACACATCTAGATAAGTTCCTTATGGGGTCTAGTTTCCAAAATGGTGTCACTTGTGGGGGGTTTCCACTGTTTAGGCACATCAGGGGCTCTCCAAACGCGACATGGCGTCCAATCTCAATTCCAGCCAATTCTACATTGAAAAAGTAAAACGGCACTCCTTCTCTTCCAAGCTCTGCGGTGCGCTCTAACAGTGGTATACCCCCACATATTGGGTATCAGCATACTCAGGAGAAATTGCACAACAACTTTTGTGGTCTAATTTCTCCTGTTACCCTTGTGAAAATAAAAATTTGTGGGCAAAAAGATCATTTTTGTAGAAAAAATGCGATTTTTTTTTTCACGGCTCTACGTTATAAACTTCTGTGAAGCACATAGGGGTTCAAAGTGCTCACCACACATCTAGATAAGTTCCTTAAGGGGTCTAGTTTCCAAAATGGGGTCACTTGTTGGGGGTTTCCACTGTTTAGGCACATCAGGGGCTCTCCAAACGCGACATGGCGTACAAACTCAATTCCAGCCAATTCTACATTGAAAAAGTAAAACGGCGTTACTTTACTTCCAAGCTCTGCGGTGCGCCCAAACAGTGGTTTACCCTCACATATGGGGTATCGACGTATTCAGGAGAAATCACACAACTTTTGTGGTCTAATTTCTCCTGTTACCCTTGTGAAAATAAGAATTTGTGGGCGAAAAGAACATTTTTGTGTAAACAAAAGCGATTTTTTTATTTTCACGGCTCTACGTTATAAACTTCTGTGAAGCACTTTGGGGTTCAAAGTGCTCACCACACATCTAGATAAGTTCCTTAAGGGGTCTAGTTTCCAAAATGGTGTCACTTGTGGGGGGTTTCCACTGTTTAGGCACATCAGGGGCTCTCTAAACGTGACATGGCGTCCGATCTCAATTCCAGCCAATTCTGCATTGAAAAAGTCAAACGGCGCTCCTTCGCTTCTAAGTTCTGCGGTGCGCACAAAAAGTGGTTTACCCCCACATATGGGGTATTGTCGTATTCAGGAGAAATTGCATAACAAAATTTATGGTTATATTTCTGTTTTTACACTTGTGAAAATAAAAAAAATGGTTCTGAATTAAGAGGTTTGCAAAAAAAAGTTAAATGTTCATTTTTTTCTTCCACATTGTTTCAGTTCCTGTGAAGCACGTAAAGGGTTAATAAACGTCCTGAATGTGGTTTTGAGAACCTTGAGGGGTGCAGTTTTTAGAATGGTGTCACACTTGGGTATTTTCTATCATATAGACCCCTCAAAATGACTTCAAATGTGATGTGGTCCCTAAAAAAAAATGGTGTTGTAAAAATGAGAAATTGCTGCTCAACTTTTAACCCTTATAACTCCCTAACAAAAAAAAATTTTGTTTCCAAAATTGTGCTGATGTAAAGTAGACATGTGGGAAATGTTATTTATTAACTATTTTTCGTGACATATCTCTCTATCTCTCTGATTTAAGGGCATAAAAATACAAAGTTTGAAAATTGCAAAATTTTAAAAATTTTCGCCATATTTCCGTTTTTTTCATAAATAATCGCAAGTAATATCGAAGAAATGTTACCACTAACATGAAGTACAATATGTCACGAAAAAATAATCTCAGAATCAGCGGGATCCGTTGAAGCGTTCCAGAGTTATAACCTCATAAAGTGACAGTGGTCAGAATTGCAAAAATTGGCTCGGTCATTAAGTACCAAATTGGCTCTGTCACTAAGGGGTTAAGGGCAGTCTCACACATCCAGATAATTCCGGTACCGGAAAAATCGGTACCGGAATTATCCGTGTCCGTGTGCCGGTGCGTTTCTGTGGCACATCATTGTGGCACACGTGCAACACACGTGTGCCGCCCGTGTGCCCACTGGGTACCACACGCACCGTGCAGGAGACAGCGCTAAAGTTTAGCGCTGTCCCCTGCATCTGGTGCTGAAGCTGCGATTCATATCTTCCCTGCAGCAGCGTTTGCTGTAGAGAAGATATGAATAATACTGTGTAAAATCAAGATCCATGACCCCACCCCCCTCCCACCCTCTGTGCGTCCATCCCCCCCGCTGTTATTAAAATACTCACCCGGCTCCCTAGCTGGCTGGCGCTGCTTCCTGTCCTGGCCGCACCTTCTACTGTATGAGCGGTCACGTGGGGCCGCTCATTTACAGTAATGAATATGCGGCTCCACCCCTATGGGAGTGTCAATATTTGCAGATGACACTATTGCAGGGTAATCAATACAGAGGAGGACAATTTTATATTGCAGGATAATTTATGTAAACTAGAAGCTTGCGCTGATAAATGGCAAATGAGCTTTAATGGGGATAAATGTAAGGTCATGCACTTGGGTAGAAGTAATAAGATGTATAACTATGCGCTCAATTCTAAAACTATGGGCAAAACCGTCATTGAAAAAGACCTGGGTGTAGGGGTGGATGACAAACTCATGTTCAGTGGCCAGTGTCAGGCAGCTGCTACAAAGGCAAATAAAATAATGGGATGCATTTAAAGAGGCATAGATGCTCATGAGGAGAACATAATTTTACCTGTATACAAGTCACTAGTTCGACCACACTTAGAATACTGTGTACAGTTCTGGTCTCCGGTGTATAAGAAAGATATAGCTGAACTGGAGCAGGTGCAGAGAAGAGCGACCAAGGTTATTAGAGGACTGGGGGGTCTGCAATACCAAGATAGGTTATTACACTTGGGGCTATTTAGTTTGGAAAAACGAATACTAAGGGGTGATCTTATTTTAATGTATAAATATATGAGGGGACAGTACAAAGACCTTTCTGATGATCTTTTTAATCATAGACCTGAGACAGGGACAAGTGTTATGGACCTGGTGGTTAGGAGCACCCGGAACGACCTGATGGTTAAACTCACACAGGACAAGCTCTGGGATGTGGGAGCTCTCCTGACCGCAACCCCTAATCCTATCACAACAACTAGAAATAGCCGTGGAGCGTTCCTGACACTCCCTAGACGCCTCTTCACAGTCTAAGGGCTAACTAGCCCTAGAGATAGAAAATAAAGCCTACCTTGCCTCAGAGAAATTCCCCAAAGGAAAAGGCAGCCCCCCACATATATTGACTGTGAGTAAAGATGAAAGTCACAAACGCAGAAATGAAACAGGTTTCAGCAAAGGGAGACCAGACTTACTAAACAGCAGAGGCGTAGCTAGAGCTTTTGCCGCCCGGGGCTGCTCCCGCGTTTGGCGACACCTCCCCCCCCTCCGCTCAATACACACAAAGTTTACCAAAAATAGTTTTCCTGTTTTGTAGAACTTAAACTGGGCCTAATGGTGTCACCCCCACATGCCAAACCTGTGACTTTTAATTAATTAATATCAGAGAGAACAAATGACCGCCATACACAACAGAATCCACTATACCAAGACCAATAATATCACATACAGGAAGAAACACCACCACACCATGACCAGACCACATAGTGACCGAATAATACTATATACAAGGGACAAATACCGCCTCACCATGACCAGATCACATATTACCACCACTTGGTGACCAGATAGCACATTCAAGGGACAAATACCACAACACCATTTCCAGACCACATATTACCACCACATAGTGACTGAATACTACAATACTGATCAGTAATAAAAAAAACACAATAATATCACCATAAGTGCCAGTATTCACAGGAGATCTGTACTTAGTATGCAGTGTCTGTGTAGAGGTAATACAAAGATCACTGGTGGTATTATACACAGGAGCTCTGTATATAATGTATAGGTAATACAGTGATCACTGGTGACATTGTACACAGGACCGCTGTATATAGTATATAGTGTATAGTGTCTCTAGATGAAGTCCTTCATTCATCTTTCATCCAGCACAGACCGCCTTCATTTCTCCCAGCCAGCACTCGTTTCTGCAGGAAATAACACAGTTATCTCGAGCTCCGCTTGCAGAACACATTATTTAATTTTTAACAACTTCTACATTACACCACATGAAGAAAAAAGGTGATATAGTGTCACTCTGCACAGTAACAGGACCACCCCCCCATTTAAAACAGTATACTCAAAAAATAAATTAAATACATCACTGCAGTAATAACATCCCTTAATTAGCCCCTATGGTAATACTATTCCCCACCCTGGCCCCGTTTATCTCATTCCTGGCTCCAGCCATATGTTCTCCCATCCTGCACTCATGAGTATCCATTCTACACCATATGATCTCCCCATCCTGCCCCATCAGTCTCCATCGTATCCATCCTGCCCCATGATCCAATCCTGCCCCATGTCTTTCATTCTGCCCCGTGTCTCCAATCATGCCCCGTATCTACATTCTGCCCATGCCTCAAGTCCTGCCCCCAGTGTGTCCAGCAATCTGCCCCAGTGTATCCAGCAATCTGCCCCAGTGTGTCCAGCATATTACCCCCAGTGTGTCCAGCATATTACCCCCAGGTTGTCCAGCAATCTGCCCCAGTGTGTCCAGCATATTACCCCCAGTGTGTCCAGCATATTACCCCCAGGTTGTCCAGCAATCTGCCCCAGTGTGTCCAGCATATTACCCCCAGTGTGTCCAGCATATTAACCCCAGGTTGTCCAGCAATCTGCCCCAGTGTGTCCAGCATATTACCGCCAGTGTGTCCAGCATATTACCCCCAGGTTGTCCAGCAATCTGCCCCAGTGTGTCCAGCATATTACCCCCAGTGTGTCCAGCAATCTGCCCCAGTATGTCCAGCAATCTGCCCCAGTGTGTCCAGCATTGCCCCAGTGTATCCTGCATTGCCCCCAGTGTGTCCAGAAATCTGCCCCAGGGTCTCCAGCATTGCCCCAGTGTGTCCAGCAATCTGCCCCAGTGTGTCCAGCATATTACCGCCAGTGTGTCCAGCATATTACCCCCAGGTTGTCCAGCAATCTGCCCCAGTGTGTCCAGCATATTACCCCCAGTGTGTCCAGCAATCTGCCCCAGTATGTCCAGCAATCTGCCCCAGTGTGTCCTGCATTGCCCCCAGTGTGTCCAGCATTGCCCCCAGTGTGTCCAGAAATCTGCCCCAGGGTCTCCAGCATTGCCCCAGTGCGTCCAGCATTGCCCCCAGTGTGTCCAGCGATCTGCCCCAGTGTCCAGCATTGCCCCAGTCTGTCCAGAAATCTACCCCAGTCTGTCCAGAAATCTGCCCCAGTCTGTCCAGAAATCTGCCCCAGTCTGTCCAGAAATCTGCCCCAGTCTGTCCAGAAATCTGCCCCAGTCTGTCCAGAAATCTGCCCCAGTCTGTCCAGAAATCTACCCCAGTCTGTCCAGAAATCTGCCCCAGTCTGTCCAGAAATCTGCCCCAGTCTGTCCAGAAATCTGCCCCAGTCTGTCCAGAAATCTGCCCCAGGGTCTCCAGCATTGCCCCCAGACAGACAGTCAGACAAAGAAAAAAAAAAAAGTAAAATCCTCACCTCTCCCGTTCCCAGGGCAGGTCCGGTGCACTCAACGTCTCTCCGGCTCTGCAACGCTCAGGACAGAGAGGCTGAGCGCACAGTGATGACGTCATCGCGCCCTCTGCCCTGAGACGTCGCAGAGTCAGAGAGCGCTGAAGACGCTGCAGCTACCGCGCAGCCGCAGGAACCAGGAGAGGTGAGTATTAGCGCTGGCACGGGGGGGGGGGGGGCGCCCGAAGATTTAAAGGGCACACATCTTTTTTTTTTTTCCCTCCTCCTGCAGCGCCGGCCGCGGCCCGGTGACCCGCCCCCCGCAGTGTGCCGCCCGGGGCGTCCCGCCCCCCCGCACCCCCTTTCCTACGCCACTGCTAAACAGACAGAGGATAGGAAAGGTATCTTTGCGTTCAGCACGAAAAACTACAAAAGACCATGCAGAGTGTGCAAAAAGACCTCCGCACCGACTAACGGTGCGGAGATGCCACTCTGCATCCCAGAGCTTCCAGCTAGCAAGGCAAAATCATGATATCCAGCTGGACAAGGAAACAATGAACAAATAATAACTAGCAGGAACTTAGCTTCTGCTGGAGTAGACAGGTCACCAGAAAGATCCAAGAGCGAACTGAACCAATGCAGGAACATTGACAGCTGGCATGGAGTAACGATCTGAGTGGAGTTAAATAGAGCAGCCAGGCAAAGGATAAACCACGTCACCTGTGGAAGGAACCTCAGAAGCAGCAGCTCCACTCACAGCCACCAGAGGGAGCCCACGGACAGAACTCGCCGAAGTACCATTCATGACCACAGGAGGGAGCTCGATAACAGAATTCACAACAGTACCCCCCCTTGAGGAGGGGTCACCGAACCCTCACCAGAGCCCCCAGGCAGATCAGGATGAGCCAAATGAAAGGCACAAACTAGATCGGCAGCATGAACATCAGAGGCAAAAACCCAGGAATTATCTTCCTGACCATAACCCTTCCACTTGACCAGGTACTGGAGTTTCCGTCTCGAAACACGAGAATCCAAAATCTTCTCCACCACATACTCCAACTCCCCCTCGACCAACATCGGGGCAGGAGGATCAACGGAGGGAACCATAGGCGCCACGTATCTCCGCAATAACGACCTATGGAACACATTATGGATGGCAAAAGAAGCTGGAAGGGCCAAACGAAATGACACAGGATTGAGAACTTCAGAAATCTTATACGGACCAATGAAACGAGGCTTAAACTTAGGAGAGGAAACCTTCATAGGAACATAACGAGACGACAACCAAACCAAATCCCCAACACGAAGTCGGGGACCAACACAACGCCGGCGGTTAGCGAAACGTTGAGCCCTCTCCTGGGACAATGTCAAATTGTCCACCACATGAGTCCAAAACTGCTGCAACCTGTCCACCGCAGTATCCACACCAGGACAGTCCGAAGGCTCAACCTGCCCTGAAGAGAAACGAGGATGGAAACCAGAATTACAGAAAAAAGGAGAAACCAAAGTAGCCGAGCTGGCCCGATTATTAAGGGCGAACTCAGCCAAAGGCAAGAAGGACACCCAATCATCCGAAAAGACCAAAATGTCATCCAAATATACAATCATGAATCTATATCCAGGTACTCTCGGAAGATGTCATGCATAAAGGACTGAAACACAGATGGAGCATTAGAAAGCCCGAATGGCATAACCAGGTACTCAAAATGGCCCTCGGGCGTATTAAATGCTGTTTTCCATTCATCGCCCTGTTTAATTCGCACAAGATTATACGCCCCTCGAAGATCTATCTTGGTGAACCAACTAGCCCCCTTAATCCGAGCAAACAAATCAGACAGCAGCGGCAAAGGGTACTGAAATTTGACTGTGATCTTATTAATATAATAATAATAATAATTTTTATTTATATAGCGCCAACATATTCCGCAGCGCTTTACAAATTATAGAGGGGACTTGTACATACAATAGACATTACAGCATAACAGAAATACAGTTCAAAACAGATACCAAGAGGAGTGAGGGCCCTGCTCGTAAGCTTACAAACTATGAGGAAAAGGGGAGACACGAGAGGTGGATGGTAACAATTGCTATAGTTATTCGGACCAGCCATAGTGTAAGGCTTGGGTGTTCATGTAAAGCTGCATGAACCAGTTAATTATTTTTTTTTTTTTTTTTTAATATAGGCCACACAGGGATCGTTAGGTTAATGCAGAAGGCGGTAATCAATACAAGGTCTCAAAGAGCCATCCTTCTTGGCCACAAAAAAGAACCCTGCTCCCAATGGTGACGACGACGGGCGAATATGACCCTTCTCCAAGGATTCCTTTATATAACTCCGCATAGCGGCGTGCTCTGGCACAGATAAATTAAACAGTCGGCCCTTAGGAAACTTACTACCAGGAATCAAATTAATAGCACAATCGCAATCCCTATGAGGAGGTAGGGCACCGGATTTGGGCTCTTCAAATACATCCCGGTAATCTGATAAAAACTCAGGGACTTCAGAAGGAGTGGAAGGCGAAATTGACAACAATGGAACATCACCATGTACCCCCTGACAACCCCAGCCGGACACAGACATAGATTTCCAATCCAACACTGGATTATGGACCTGTAGCCATGGCAACCCCAAAACGACCACATCATGCAGATTATGCAACACCAAAAAGCGAATATACTCCTGATGTGCAGGAGCCATGCACATGGTCAATTGAGTCCAGTACTGAGGCTTATTCTTGGCCAAAGGCGTAGCATCAATTCCTCTCAAAGGAATAGGATACTGCAAGGGCTCCAAGAAAAAACCACAGCGCCTGGCAAACTCCAAGTCCATCAAATTCAGGGCAGCGCCTGAATCCACAAATGCCATAACAGAATAGGACGACAGAGAGCAAATCAGAGTAACGGACAAAATAAATTTAGACTGTACCGTACCAATGGTGGCAGAATTAGCGAACCGCTTAGTGCGCTTAGGACAATCGGAGATAGCATGAGTGGAATCACCACAGTAAAAACACAGCCCACTCCGACGTCTGTGTTCTTGCCGTTCCGCTCTGGTCAAAGTCCTATCACATTGCATAGGCTCAGGCCTATGCTCAGAGAATACCGCCAAATGGTGCACAACTTTGCGCTCACGCAAGCGCCGATCGATCTGAATGGCCAAGGACATAGACTCATTCAGACCAGCAGGCGTGGGAAATCCCACCATGACATCCTTAAGGGCTTCAGAAAGACCCTTTCTGAAAATTGCCGCCAGGGCACACTCATTCCACTGAGTGAGCACAGACCACTTTCTAAACTTCTGACAGTACACCTCCGCTTCATCCTGACCCTGACACAAAGCCAGCAAGATTTTCTCTGCCTGATCCACTGAATTTGGTTCATCATAAAGCAATCCAAGCGCCAGAAAAAACGCATCAACATCACGCAATGCAGGATCTCCTGGCGCAAGGGAAAATGCCCAGTCTTGAGGGTCACCACGCAACAAAGAAATAATGATTTTCACTTGTTGAACGGGGTCACCAGAGGAGCGGGGTTTCAAAGCTAGAAACAGTTTACAATTATTTTTGAAATTCAGGAACTTAGCTCTATCCCCAGAAAATAAATCAGGAATAGAAATTCTAGGCTCTAACATCGGATTCTGAACCATAAAATCTTGAATGTTTTGTACCCTTGCAGTTAGATGATCCACACAAGAGGACAGACATTGAATGTCCATATCTACACCTGTGTCCTGAACCACCCAGAGTTTAAGGGGAAAAGAAAGACAAAACACAGTGCAAAGGAAAAAAAATGGTCTCAGAACTTCTCTTATTCCTCTATTGAGATGCATTAATACTTTGGGCCAGCTGTACTGTTATGGACCTGGTGGTTAGGAGCACCCGGAACGACCTGATAGTTAAACTCACACAGAACAAGCTCTGGGATGTGGGAGCTCTGCTGACCGCAACCCCTAATCCTATTACAACAACTAGAAATAGCCGTGGAGCGTTCCTGACACTCCCTAGATGCCTCTTCACAGCCTAAGGGCTAGCTAGCCCTAGAGATAGAAAATAAAGCCTACCTTGCCTCAGAGAAATTCCCCAAAGGAAATGGCAGCCCCCCACATATATTGACTGTGAGTAAAGATGAAAGTCACAAACGCAGAAATGAAACAGGTTTCAGCAAAGGGAGGCCAGACTTACTAAACAGACAGAGGATAGGAAAGGTATCTTTGCGGTCAGCACAAAAAACTACAAAAGACCACGCAGAGTGTGCAAAAAGACCTCCGCACCGACTAACGGTGCGGAGATGCCACTCTGCATCCCAGAGCTTCCAGCTAGCAAGGCAAAATCATGATATCCAGCTGGACAAGGAAACAATGAACAAATAATAACTAGCAGGAACTTAGCTTCTGCTGGAGTAGACAGGTCACCAGAAAGATCCAAGAGCGAACTGAACCAATGCAGGAACATTGAAAGCTGGCATGGAGTAACGATCTGAGTGGAGTTAAATAGAGCAGCCAGCCAAAGGATAAACCACGTCACCAGTGGAAGGAACCTCAGAAGCAGCAGCTCCACTCACAGCCACCAGAGGGAGCCCACGGACAGAACTCGCCGAAGTACCATTCATGACCACAGGAGGGAGCTCGATAACAGAATTCACAACAGACAAGGGGGCATCCCCTACGTCTGGAGGAAAAAAGGTTTAAGCATAATAACAGACGCGGATTCTTTACTGTAAGAGCAGTGAGACTATGGAACTCTCTGCCGTATGATGTTGTAATGAGTGATTCATTACTTAAATTTAAGAGGGGATTGGATACCTTTCTTGAAAAGTATAATGTTGCAGGGTATATATACTAGATTCCTTGATAGGGCGTTGATCCAGGGAACTAGTCTAATTGCTGTATGTGGAGTCGGGAAGGAATTTTTTTCCCCAAAGTGGAGCTTATTATTTGCCACATGGGTTTTTTTTGCCTTCCTCTGGATCAACATGTTAGGGCATGTTAGCTTAGGCTATGGATTGAACTAGATGGACTTAAAGTCTTCCTTCAACCTTAATAACTATGTTACTATGTTACAAATGTGGTCATTTTCAGCTTTCCTTACCTTGGCCATGTCCCTGAGTATCGCACACCTTGTGCTTTTTGTTACTCCAGTAACATTGCAGCTCTGAAATATGGCACAACTGGTGGCACATGGCATCGTGGCAGCTTCACACTTGATTTTCCTCAATTAATGGACAGTTATTTTGCACCTTTTTTGCCCCACATGCTTCTTGCGACCCTGTTGGCTATTTGCCATGAAATACTTGATTGTTCGGTGATCACGCTTCAAAAGTTTGGCAATTTCAAGACTGCTGCATCCTTCTGCAAGAAATCTCACAATTTTGGACTTTTCAGAGCCTGTCAAATCTCTCTTCTGACCCATTTTGCCAAAGGAAAGGAAGTTGCCTAATAATTAAGCACACCTTATATAGGGTTTTGATGTCATTAGACAACACCCCTCCTCATTACAGAGATGCACATCACCTGATTTACTTAATTGGTAGTTGGCTCTCAAGCCTGAACAGCTTGGAGTAGGACAACATGTATAAAAAGTATCATGTGATCAAAATATAACTTGCCTAATAATTCTGCACACAGTGTACTCGAGTGTATACGGTATGTGAGCAAGCCAAAATCCTTCTGGGAAAGCGTCTTGTGGATAGATGAGACCAAGAGAGAGATTTTTACTAAAGCACATCACTCTAACATGTACCAAAAATGGAATGAGGCCTGCAGAGAAAAGAACACAGTTCCTTAAGTCAAATATGGTGGAGGATCAAAGATGTTTTGGGGCTGTTTTGCTGCCTATGGCACTTGGTTCCTTGATTGTGTGCAAGGCATCATGATATCTGAAGATTACCAAAGGATTTTGAGTTGCAATGTAGTGCTCAGTGTCAGAAAGCTGGGTTTGTGTCCTAGGTCATGGGTTTTCCAGCAGGATAAAGACCCCAAACAAACTTCAAGAAGCACCCAGAAATGTGTGGAAACAAAGCTCTAGAGAGTTTTGAAGTAGCCAACAATGAGTCCTGATCTAAATCCCATTGAACACCTGTGATGAGATCTTAAAAATGCTGTTGGGAGAAGGCACCCTTTAATATGAGAACAGTTTGCAAAAAAAGAGTTTGCAAAATCCAGTTGAATGATGTAAGAAGCTTGTTGGTGGTTATATAAATTGATTGATTGCAGTTATTTATGCCAAGGTTGTGCAACCAAATATTAAATTGAAGGTGCCAATAATTTACTCATTCCCATTTATAGGGTTTTGAGTGTAATTATGTCCAATTTGCCTTTTTTTTCTCTGATTTTTTTGTGTTGTTCCCAGAGCCAGCATTAGGGGCAGGAAAACCAACCAGCTGCCTAGGGCCCATGCTCCTCCAGGGGTCTCCAGCAAGTGGCATGCCGTTAATAGTCGCACATCATGTGGCCACTATAGGGCCCCTAAGCAAGAGGGGCCCGGCGCTGCCCTCCCCACATCACGCATTCAACTTATTGGCATCATGGATGCCGATACAGTTGAAAGCAGTGATGAAGGAGAGAGCATCATGTGACACTCCCTCCCATCACTCACCCTCTGCCTCTGACTCAGCGTATGCTAGCAGTGGAGCTGATGAGACACTCTGTAGAAGCCAGAGCAGCGAGGGAACGAGGAGATAAATAGTGTGTGTGTGCTGCACTATACTGTGTGTGGGGGAACTGCACTATACTGTGTGTGGGGGGCTGCATTATACTGTGTGTGGGGGACTGCACTATACTGTGTATGTGGAGGGCTGCATAATACTGTGTGGGGGGCTGCATTATACTGTGTGTGGGGGGACTGCACTATACTGTGTATGTGGGCGGCTGCATTATGCTATGTGTGTGGGGGCAGCATTATACTGTGTGGGGGACTGCACTATACTGTGTGTGGGGGCTGCACTATACTAAGTGTGAGTGGGGGCTGCATTATACTGTGTTGGAGGTCTGCAATATACTGTGTTTGTGGGGGGCTGAATTATACTGTGACTGGGGGCGCTGCATTATACTGTGTGGGGGAACTGCACTATGCTGTGTATGTGGAGGGCTGCGTTATACTGTGTGTGAGGACTGCATTACACTTTGTGTGGGGGACTGCACTATACTTTGTATGGGGGGCTGCATTATACTGTGTGTGTGGGGGCTGCATTATACAGTGTGTGTGGGGGGCTGCATTATACTGTGTGGGAGGGCTACACTATATTGTGTGCGTTTTTGGGGTGGCTGAATTATACTGTGCTTGGAGGGCTGCATTATACTGTGAGTGGGGGTGCTGCATTATACTGTGTGTGGGGGACTGCACTATACTGTGCATAGGGGCTGCATTATACTGCGTGTGGGGGGGCTGCATTATACCTTGTGGGGGGCTTCATTATACTGTGTGTGTGGGGCCGCATTATAGTGTGTGGGGGCCGCATTATACTGTGTGTGGGAGGGCTGCACTATACTGTGTGTTTGTGTGGGGGGCTAAATTATACTATGTTTGGGGGCTGCATTATACTGTGTGTGTGTGGGGCTGCATTATACTCTGAGGGGGCTGCTTTATACTTTTGGAGCTGCATTATACTGTGTGTGTCTGGGGGTTGCATTATACTCTGAGGGGGCTGCATTATACTTTGAGGGGCTTGCATTGTTCTGATTGTGAGGGGGCTACACTATACTGTGTGTTTGTGAGGGGCTGAATTATACTGTGTGAGAGGTGCTGCATTATACTCTGTGTGGGGCTGCATAATACTCTGAGGAGGCTGCATTATACTCTGAGGGGGCTGCATTATACTGTGTGTGTGAGGCTGCATTATACTTGAGGGAGGTTGCATTATATTCTGAGGGGGCTGCAATATACTCTGAGGGGGCTACATTATACTCTGAAGGGGCTACATTATACCATGAGGTGGCTGCATTATACTGTATGTGGGGGGCTGCATTATACTCTGAGAGGGCTGCATTATACTCTGAGGGGGGCTGCATTATACTCTTTGAGGGGACTACATTATACTCTGAGGGTGGCTGCAGTATACTCTGAGGGGGCTACATTATACTCTGAGGGGACTACATTATACTCTGAGGGTGGCTGCAGTATACTCTGAGGGGGCTACATTATACTCTGAGGGGGCTATATGATACTGTATGTGGGGAGGCTATATTATATTCTAAAGGGGCTGCATTATACTCTGAGTGGGGCTGCATTATACTCTATGAGGGGACTACATTATACTCTATGAGGGGGCTGCATTATACTCTATCAAGGACCATAGTGTGCATTCTACTATATGTACTATATGCAACCTCTATTATGCTGTATCGAGGACTATCTGTACCAGTTATTCTTCTTCAGCCGGAGTAAGGGTAGGTGCACACGGTCAGTGAATGCTGCGGGTTGGACGCTGCTTATTTTTGCAGTGTCCAAATGTTACAGCATAGTGGATGGGATTTCAAGAAATCCCATGTCCACTACGCATGCATCGACGCTCGCTGCTCCCCGCAGAGACGGACGTGAGGCACTTCTCTCTAGAAGAGATAAATTTCAACCATACAATGTATTGGACGAGGTGAATATGCATGATTCTGTGAACACATGCAGATTCACCTGCGTTCAATAGCCTGCAGCGCTTTGGCCGCAGCGGACATGTGCTGCGTCCAAAGCGCTGCCAATTACTGAACGTGTGCATTTACCCTAATGAGGCTGGGAAACAAGCACTGAACAATTTCAATATTGAAGATCGCACTCATTTAGCGGCTTGAACTTAGCGCATGTAAATACAGCAAAAATGTTTCTGTGTGATGGTGCAAAATGTGAGCATTTGGGGCCTCACTTCAAACTTTTGCTCAGGGCCCCACTTTGTCTAAAACCGACTCTGGTTGTTCCAGTACACACGAATGAAATAAGCACGTGTAGAACAAAACAAATGTAATTGCAATAATTTTCTGGCAGAAATGCATCATTTTCTGGAACAATTTCAAGGGTGCCAATACTGTAAGGCTGTGTGCACACATTGCGTTTTTTTTGCGGTTTTTCCCGATAAAAACGCTATAAAACTGCAAAAAAAAAACGCATACAATAAGCATCCCATCATTTAGAATGAATTCCGCATGTTTTGTGCACATGATGCGTTTTTTTCCACGAAAAAAAAACGCATCGCGGCAAAAAACGCAGCATGTTAATTAATTTTCAGTTTTTTTCGCGGATTTCCCACTCCAAAATGCATTGGGAAGTGTCCGGAAAAAACCGTGGCAAAACCGCGGCAAAAATGCGGCAAAATCGCGGCAAAAATGCGTGCGGTTTTCTTGTGGATTTCTTGCAGAAAATGTCCGGAATTCTCAGGAATTTTCTGCAAGAAATCCTGAACGTGTGCACATAGCCTAAGGCTTAAGCCATGACTATATATCTGGAGCTTCAAGCAGCAAGCTGACAGCTTTAGTAGGAAATGGTGCTCTCTAATTGCCTGGAGCAGGGAGCTAGAAGCACACACTCCTACACTGTCAGACTGGATGGCACTACAGGTCCCATCCACTCTTTTCTTAGTGGCTGGAAAGAGCCTGCCATCCAGAGCTGGTTCTGACATTTCTATCACCAGTGCCGCCTGCAGAGTGAATAGCAGGAGTAGAAGTCGCAGGAGCAGAAGTTGCAGAAGCAGCTTCTGGTAGAGATGTGACAATGACTCTGTCAAGTCTGGATCAGGAGACCCAAGGCTGGTCACTAAATCTCAGTCATTATTTGGACAGTGACACATGAATGTGTGCATGCAATATAAAGTTGTGTTTTAACCCCTTAGTGAGAGAGCCAATTTGGTACTTAATGACCGAGCCAATTTTTACAATTCTGACCACTGTCACTTTATGAAGTTATAACTCTGGAAGGCTTCAACAGATCCCGCTGATTCTGAGATTGTTTTTTCGTGACATATTGTACTTCATGTTAGTGATAACATTTCTTCGATATTACTTGCGATTATTTATGAAAAAAATGGAAATATGGCGAAAATTTTTAAAATTTTGCAATTTTCAAACTTTGTATTTTTATGCCCTTAAATCAGAGAGATATGTCACGAAAAATAGTTAATAAATAACATTTCCCACATGTCTACTTTACATCAGCACAATTTTGGAAGCCAAATTTTTTTTTTGTTAGGGAGTTATAAGGGTTAAAAGTTCACCAGCAATTTCTCATTTTTACAACACCATTTTTTTTAAGGACCACATAACATTTGAAGTCATTTTGAGGGGTCTATATGATAGGAAATAACCAAGTATGACAACATTCTAAAAACTGCACCCCTCAAGGTGCTCAAAACCACATTCAAGAAGTTTATTAACCCTTTACGTGCTTCACAGGAACTGAAACAATGTGGAGGGAAAAAATGAACATTTAACTTTTTTTTGCAAACATTTTAATTCAGAACCATTTTTTTTATTTTCACAAGTGTAAAAACAGAAATGTAACCATAAATTTTGTTATGCAATTTCTCCTGAATACGCCAATAACCCATATGTGGGGGTAAACCACTTTTTGGGCGCACCGCAGAACTTGGAAGTGAAGGAGCGCCGTTTTACTTTTTCAATGTAGAATTGGCTGGAATTGAGATTGGACGCCATGTCGCGTTTGGAGAGCCCCTGATGTGCCTAAACAGTGGAAACCCCCCACAAGTGACACCATTTTGGAAACTAGACCCCTTAAGGAACTTATCTAGATGTGTGGTGAGCACTTTAAACCCCCATGTGCTTCACAGAAGTTTATAACGTTGAGCCGTGAAAATAAAAAATCGCATTTTTTCTACAAAAATGATTTTTTGCCCCCAAATTTTTATTTTCACAAGGGTAACAGGAGAAATTAGACCACAAAAGTTGTAGTGCAATTTCTCCTGAATACATCGATACCCAATATTTGGGTGGGGATAAACCACTGTTTGGGCGCACCGCAGAGCTTGGAAGAGAAGGCTGGAATTGAGATCGGACGCCATGTCGCGTTTGCAGAGCCCCTGATGTGCCTAAACAGTAGAAACCCCCCACAAGTGACCCCATTTTGGAAACTAGACCCCCCATGGAACTTATCTAGAGGTGTGGTGAGAACTTTGAATGCCCTAGTGCTTCACAGAAGTTTATAATGCAGAGTCGTGAAAATAAAAAATATTTTTTTTCCACAAAAACGATTTTTTAGCCCCCAAGTTTTTATTTTCACAAGGGTAACAAGAGAAATCGGATGCCAAAAGTTGTTGTCCAATTTGTCCTGAGTATGCTGGTACCCCATATGTGGGGGTAAACCACTGTTTGGGCGCACGGCAGAGCTCGGAAGGAAGGAGCGCCGTTTTGGAATGCAGACTTTGATAGAATGGTCTGCGGGCGTTATGTTGCGTTTGCAGAGCCCCTGATGTACCTAAACAGTAGAAACCCTCCACAAGTAACCCCATTTTGGAAACTAGACCCCCCAAGGAACTTATCTAGATGTGTGGTGAGAACTTTGAGTGCCCAAGTGCTTCACAGAAGTTTAGAATGCAGAGTCGTGAAAATAAAAAATATTTTTTTTTCCACAAAAAAGATTTTGTTGCCTCCTAGTTTTTATTTTCACAAGGGTAACAGGAGAAATTGGACCACTAAAGTTGTTGTCCAATTTATCCTGAGTACGCTGATGTTCCATATGTGGGGGTAACCCACTGTTTGGGAGCACGGCAGAGCTCAGAAGGGAGGGAGCACCATTTGACTTTTTGAGCGCAAAATTGGCTAACGTGTTTGTAGACCCCCTGATGTACCTAAACAGTGGAAACCCCCCAATTCTAGCTCTAACCCTAACCCCAACACACCCCTAACCCTAATCCCAACCCGATCCATAATCCTAATCACTAACCCTAACGATAATCACAACCCTTACCCCAAAACAACCCTAATGTCAACCCTAACCATAACCCTAATCAAAACCCTAAATCCAACACACCCCTAATCCTAATCTCAACCCTAACCTCAAACCTAACCCTAATCCCAATACACCCCTAATCACAACCCTAACCTTAACCCTAATCCCAAACCTAACCCTAATCCCAAGCGTAACCCTAATGCCAACCCTAACCCTAATACCAACCCTAATCCAAACCCTAACCCTAATCCCAACTCTAACCCTAACTTTAGCCGCAACCCTAGCCCTAACTTTAGCCCCAACCCTAGCCCTAACTCTAACCCTAAATTTAGCCCCAACCCTAACCCTAGCCCTAACTTTAGCTCCAACCCTAACCCTAGCCCTAACTTTAGCCCCAACCCTAACCCTAAGGCTACTTTCACACTTGCGTCGTTTGGCATCCGTCGCAATCCGTCGTTTTGGACAAAAAACGGATCCTGCAAATGTGCCCGCAGGATGCGTTTTTTGCCCATAGACTTGTATTGCCGACGGATTGCGACGGATGGCCACACGTCGCGTCCATCGTGCACTGGATCAGTTGTGTTTTGGCGGACCGTCAGCACAAAAAAACGTTCAATGTAACTTTTTTGTACGTCGCGTCCGCCATTTCTGACCACACATGCGTGGCCGTAACTCCGCCCCCCTCCTCCCCAGGACATAGATTGGGCAGCGGATGCGTTGAAAAACTACATCCGCTGCCCACGTTGTGCACAATTTTCACAACGTGCGTCGGTATGTCGGGCTGACGCATTGCGACGGCCCCGTACCGACATAAGTGTGAAAGAACCCTAACCCTAAATTTAGCCCCAACCCTAACCCTAAATTTAGCCCCAACCCTATCCCTAAATTTAGCCCCAACCCTAGCCCTAACCCTAGCCCTAACCCTAACCCTAATTTTAGCCCCAACTGCTCTTCTCCTGCCGGCCGGCAGATGGCGACAGATGGCGGGCGCACTGCGCATGCGCCCGCCATTTTCTGTTCCCATGAAGACGCCGGCGGCCAGGAGGAGCAGCAGGAGGACACAGGGACACCGGTAAGTATAATAGGGTCCCCGAATCCCCCTATTTCTCTGTCCTCTGATGTGCGATCACTTTGCTTTTTTTTAACAGTTAATTACCGGCGATCGCAAACCAGGGGTCGGTAAAACCGACCCCGATCATGTTCTTTGGGGTCTCGGCTACCCCCGGCAGCCGAGACCCCAAAGATCCTCCCGGTGCCGGCCGGTGGGCGCACTGCACATGCGCCCGCCATTTTTTTGCCGGGAAAAGATGCCGGTGCCCATCGGGAGCCATGAGGAGCACCGGGGGTAGACAGGTAAGTATCGGGGGGCTATTGGGGACCCCATTTCTCTGTCCTCTGATGTGCGATCACATCGGAGGACAGAGAAATTAAAAGGGAAATCGCGTTTTTTTTGCGATCGCCGGTAAACGGTTAATTACCGGCAATCGCAAAAGCGGGGTCGGTAAAAAAAACCCCGAGTCATGTTCTCTGGGGTCTCGGCAACCCCCGGAAACCCCCGGCAGCCGAGACCCCGGAGAAAATCCGACTCTAGGGGGCGCTATTTACTTTTTCCATAGCGCCGTTAATTAACGGCGCTGTGGTTTAAGTACCCTTAGCGGCCGCCGTTAAAAGGCGTATCGGCGGTCATTAAGGGGTTAAAATACTTTTGATAATTAGGGTAGGGAATATTTTTTTTGCCTTCAGGCAACTGGTTTTTCAGAAAACTACTGTTGGCCATCCTTAGTTAATTCCTCCACTTGCCTAAATCCTAAACAAGGACACATTAACCCCCCACTATCTTAGGCCGATTTCACACATCCATTTATTTCCAGTACTAAAAAAAGGTACCTGAGATATCCGTGTCCGTGTGTGTAATACTTGCGGCACACGTGTGGCAACAGTGTGCCACATCAGTACCACATGGTTGGCCACCGGGGAATAAGCACTACAGTAAGCGCTGTTCCCCAGCATCAGGTACTGAAGATGGCTCTCATCATTCTCCCCTGCTGTGCTGGCGATCGGCGCAAGCAGAAGAGAATGCTGAGAGTTATATTAAAGTCAGAACGATGACAGCAGGTGGAGGCTTTTGGGACTCTTACTCCCATCATCTGATACCTGCTGCCACTAATAACAGTGACAGCAGGAGCGGATGATCGGGGAATTCCTCACCCACTGCGATATAATTAAATAAATGAATGAAAAACCCGGCGAGGGTTCCCCCTATTTTCTTTAACCAACCAGGCAAAACTCATAGCTGCAACCCTCAGCTGTCAGCTTCAGCAAGGTTGGTTATCAAGAATAGAGGGGTCCCCACGCTTTTTTAAATTATTTAAATAAATAATTAAAAAAACAGCGTGGGGTCCCCCCCATTTTTGACAACCAGCCTTGCTAAACCTGGGGCTGGTATTCTCAGCCTGGTAAGGGGCCATTGATATAGGCCCCCCAGCCTAAAAACAGCAGCCCGCAGCTGCCCAGAAAAGGCACATCTATTATATGCGCCAATTCTGGTGCTTTGCCCGGCTCTTTCCACTTGCCCTGTAGCGGTGGCAAGTGGGGTTCATATCTGTGGGGTTGATGTCATCTTTGTATTGTCAGGTGACATCAAGCCCATGGCTTAGTAATGGAGAGGTGTCTATAAAAGCCCCCACCTGCTGTCATCATTCTGACTTTAATATAACTATCATCATTCTCCTCTGCTAGCACTGATCGCCGGCAGAGCAGGGGAGAATGATGACAGCCGTCTTCAGCACCTGCCACCGGGGAACAGCACTTGCCGTAGCACTTCTTACCCGATACTAATGCGTGTCACACGGATGACATCAAATTGTGTTCTGCATGTGCACGTATGCGGGACGTTTTGCCGCCCGTGCTGATGGTAAAAAACGGACATGTCTACGTGTGGGGCACAAGGATACACGATCCGTGGAAACACACTGACATGTGAGCTGACCCATTCATTTGAATGGGTGTACGTGTGTCAGTTGAATGGGTGTACGTGTGTCAGTGTCTCCCGTACATGTGAAAACTGTCACCACACATACCGGAGACAGGAATGTGTGAAAGAGGCCTTAGACAACTATTTGACTACCCTAGACTACTACGCATTTAACTAAATTAAATCAAATCGCTAAATATTTACAGTATCCACTATACAGTTGTGGACAGAAGTTTTAAGATGGACAGGTTCAACAAAGCTTGTTGCTTCAGTTTTTATACTTGAAATTTGCATTGACTCTAGATGGAGATATACCAGATGAACAGCATAAAAATATTTCTTGCCATGAAAAATAACTTAATCAGTAAAACCCTATTTCTGCTGATTTTCAGGTCTCCACAAAATGACCTTCTTACATGGTTTCAATGATCTTGTTAACTCAGGAGAAAGTGTTAATGAGGATAAGGCATCTGATACTACTCTGTCATGCTAATTGAATTATAGGAGCAAACTAAAGGCTTGTTAAAGGGTCGACATTGACTGTTAGGATTGCTACTTTCAACAGCTGGCACTAGAGTTCTTGTCCTCTTCCTCTCTGTAGTCCCTCACTACTTTCAAGGCCACACTCACCACAGCTAAACAAACCTACTTCTTGTCTCTCATATCCTCCCTGTCTCACAACCCTAAACAGTTATTCAACACCATCAACTCTCTCCTCCGGCCCCCAGCACCTCCTCCCTCCCCACTCATATCAGCTGAAGACTTTGCCTCATTTTTCAAGTAGAAGATTGAGAACATCAGAGACAGTTTTAGTCAACTACCCCAGAGCCCTTCCTCCCATTACCCAGCCCTCCACCTCCAAAACCAACTTCTCCACCATTACAGAAGATCGACTCTCCACTCTACTCTCAAGATCGCAACTTATCACCTGTGCACTTGACCCGATACCATCCCACTTCATCCCAAACCTCGCCACAGTCTTCATCCCAACCCTAACCCATCTCTTCAACCTATCACTAACAACTGGTGTTTTCCCCTCAAGCTTTAAACATGCCTCAATCACATCTATCCTCAAAAAGCCCTCTCTTGACCCATCCTCTGTATCTAGCTATCGCCCTATATCACTTTTCCCCTATGCCTCAAAACTACTGGAACAACACGTCCATCTTGAACTGTCCTCCCATCTATCTTCCCGCTCCCTTTTCAACCGCTTACAATCAGGCTTCTGGTCACAACACTCCACTGAAACTGCCCTAACTAAGGTCACCAATGACCTATTAACTGCCAAGAGCAAGCGACAATTCTCTATCCTCCTCCTAGACCTGTCCTCTGCCTTTGACACAGTGGACTATTCCCTATTACTACACACCCTTTCATCACTTGACATCACAGACTTGGCCCTATCCTGGATCTCGTCATACCTAACTCACCGAACATTCAGTGTCTCCCATTCACACACCACCTCCTCACCTCGCCCCCTATCTGTCGGAGTCCCGCAAGATTCAGTTCTAGGGCGTCTGCTCTTCTCCATTTACACTTTTGGCCTGGGACAGCTCATAGAATCTCACGATTTTCAATATCATCTCTAAGCTGATGACACACAGATCTACATCTCTGGACCAGATATCACCACCCTACTAACCAGAATCCCTCAATGTCTATCCGCTATTTCATCCTTCTCCGCTAGTTTCTAAAACTTAACATGGACAAAACAGAATTCATTGTCTTTCCACCATCTCACGCGACCCACCAACGAACCTATCCATTACAGTAAACGGCTGCCCACTCTCCCCAGTCCCACAAGCTTGCTGTTTAGGGGTAATCCTTGACACTGATCTCTCCTTCAAACCGCATATCCAAGCCCTTTTCACTTCCTGCCGCCTTTAACTCAAAAATATTTCACGGATCCATACATTCCTAAACCAAGAATCTGAAAAAACCCTAGTCCATGCCCTCATCATCTCCTGCTCTGTGGCCTCCCCTCTAACACTCTCACACCCCTCCAATCTATTCTAAACTCTGCTGCCCGACTAATCCACCTGTCTCCCCGCTATTCCCCGGCCTCTCCCCTCTGTCAATCACTTCACTGGCTCCCCATTACCCAGAGACTCCAGTACAAAAGCCTAACCATGACATACAAAGCCATCCACAACCTGTCTCCTCCATACATCTGTGACCTTGTTTCCCGGTACTTTCCTGCATGCAACCTTTGATCCTCACAAGATCTCCTTCTCTACTCCCCTCTTATCTCTTCCTCCCACAATCGCATACAAGATTTCTCTTGCGCATCACCCCTACTCTGGAACTCTCTACCACAACATATCAGACTCTCACCTACCATCGAAACCTTCAAAAAGAACCTGAAGACCTACCTCTTCCGGCAAGCCTACAACCTGCAGTAACCACCGATCGACCAAACCACTGCACGACCAGCTCTATCCTCACCTACTGTATCCTCACCCATCCTTTGTAGATTGTGAGCCCTCGCGGGCAGGGTCCTCTTTCCTCCTGTACCAGTTGTAACTTGTATTGTTCAAGATTATTGTACCTGTTTTTATTATGTATACCCCTCCTTACATGTAAAGCGCCATGGAATAAATGGAGCTATAATAATAAATAATAATAATAATAATATTTCCCGGAGGAGCATTGAGGCTTTAAGTCTCCTCACCTCGACATGCTTAACATGTCACTCTCCGCAAGGAGAAACGATACTTCTTGGATCCAAGAGCAAACTAGTTACTTTATAAGGAGGATGGTGCTTGACAATATTGTTTTCTTCTGTTAACCATCCAAGGAAAAACGTAACGTCATTATTGCTTTGCATCAAAAGGTCTATAAAAGCAATCATATTGCTGATTGTAAAAGTGCCCCTAAGGCTAAGTTCACACTAGGTGTTTTTGCTGTGTTTTTTAGGCTTTTTTAATGCTAATTTTCAGCGGCGTTTTACAATAACAGCAAAGCCTATGAGATTTCTGAAATCTCATGCACACACTTATTTTTGTCATCAGTATCTTGTGCTTTGGTTGTGCGTGGTTTTTTGGACAAAGAGCATGTCACTTCTTTCAGCGTTTTTTCAGCGTTTTTCACCCATTGACTTGCAAGAAAGTCCAGCAAGTGCCAGGACTGTCTAATAAAAAGGATTCAGCTATGGGATGAGTTCATCACCAGTGCAGAGCTTGCTCAGGAATAGCAGCAGCCAGCTGTCAGTGCATCTTTTCGCCAAGAAAAACATCAATGACAGACTGACATCCTTCAGGAAGTACAGGGATTAAACTGCAGAGGATTTTCTCTGATGAAGCTTCCTTCAGATTGTTTGAGGCATCTAGACGAATAATTGTCTGGAGATGAAGAGATGAGCACTGCCATGTCATGCCAAAATTAAAGCATCCTAAGATTAGTCATGTGTGTGGGGTATCTTCCATGTAAAAGGGAAAGGTCTTTAAAGGGATAAAGTTTTTCTTCATGGTGTTAAATATAATCTTATCCTAAGGCCTGTCCCACACATCCAAATAATTCCAGTACCGGAAAAATCGGTACCGGAATTATTCGTGTCCGTGTGCTCACGTGGCACATCAGTGTGGCACACGTGCGGCATCCATGTGCCACCCATGTGCCGACTGGGTACCACACGCACCGTGCAGGAGACAGCGCTACAGTTAAGCGCTGTCCCCTGCATCTGGTGCTGAAGCCGCCATTCATTTCTTCTCTCCAGCAGCATTCGCTGGAGAGAAGATATGAAAAATCTTTTTTTTTTTTGGTGTTTAAAAAAAAGATCCCTGACACCAACCCCCTCCCACCCCCTTTGCCCCTCCCCCTTCCCCCATCCACCATCTACACACCGGGAAGCCCTGGGGACATACTTCATCTGTGGGAAGGTATACCATCTAGCTGCCATAGCATCACTCCAGCGGACCCCTTAAAGCAGCGTCGGTCACCCTGACCGAGTACCACAGGTGGCATCACGAACACAAACTTTAGACTAACTGGGATCCGTTGGGAGTGTTTCAGAGCTATTACCACATAATTGGGGGTGAAGGGGTTAAATGTAAAATGAAGATTGGATAAGTAATTAGAAAAGAAGAAATTTCTTGAATGACAAAAATGAATGTATTTTATTACCGATTTTTCCGGTACTGGAATTATCTGGATGTGTGGGACAGGCCTTAGGATAAGATTATATTTAACACCATGAAGAAAAGCTTTACCACTGCATAACCAGATCTTGGTGCTTTATCATATGTACCTAAATATTAATTAAAGTAATTTTTGTGCTCTGTTTTTTTTCATGCTGCCAAAAGAATATTTTGTGATTTCAAACTGTCATCCATATTAATGCTCACATCCTTGTTACAGCTATTAATTTTTAAAAAAGATGTAATTAATATGGTGGCCCCATGAAAACACCACCAAATAACTTCTGGAAGACAATTCAGAAGTTCTCATGAGGACACAGGGACAGGTGAACAGCTTGCAAAAGGCTAGCAACTTCAATCAATTTGATCTCTGCACAAGAATAAAGAAGTGACTATAACATCCATAATATATAGTAGAGGTGATTTTATAAAATAGTTTTGGAAGTTTTCAATTAATAAGGACTAATGCTCATGTTCTTCAGCCACGAGATAATATCTTGACAAAGTTCAATTACCCAGCTAAAGCAGTTACCGGGCATTAAAAGAGCACATTTTGAAGCTGTTGAAAGATTAAGAACCAGCAGGATTTCAGAGGCATTGGCTTTGTCTGCCATCCTGTATCCATTCCAATTAAACAGAATACTCCAGTATGCTAATTGATTATACATCTGTCTGCCGCGTTTATGGTCTAATTATGATCCGAAGCTCAGGGAATTCTGAAAAACAATTCTGCTAAAATCAAGTATTTATTAATGAAGGTGAATTGTGAACTGAAATACATTCATTTTTGTCATTCAAGAAATTTCTTCTTTTCTAACTACTTATCCAATCTTCATTTTACATTTAATCCCTTCACCCCCAATTATGTGGTAATAGCTCTGAAACACTTCCAACGGATCCCAGTTAGTCTGAGTTTGTTCATAATTGTGGTAAAATTTGATCAATATGACTTGCGTGTATTTGTGAACATATCGGAAATTTGACGAAAATTTTGAAAATTTCAAACTTTTAATTCTTATGTCCTGCGGTAAAGAGGGGGGGCTGGAGGAACGGAGTTAACGAAAGCCCCCCATGACTGCGTTGCCAAGGGAACGCAGGGGAGCAATTTTTAAATAATAATGCAGGGAAAAGGGATTGGTTCAGGGGATGGGGAGGAGTAGAGGGGTGGCCTAGTGGGGGTGGGGGCGGGTCGTGGAAAGTGCGGGAAAGGGGCCATTACTGTTTGAGCATCTGACCTGAGAAGACGTGACAGCTGACCGGGTGCAGGATGGCCTCCGTAGACGCGATCATGGGACAGCTGCGGGAGATGGCGAGATCGCGGCGGGGAGGCTGGCTGGAGGACCAGCTGGCGTCGTTGCTGGGCAGCCCGGGAGCCCAGGGGACCAGATCCAGGAGGACCCGTCCCCCAGAGAGACTGTCGCCGGAGATCGGAGGGCGCGGCAACCGCCGGCCACGGAGCCCCTCCAGGGACCCTGCGGAGCGTTCGGGCCGGCGGTCACCTACCCCCTCCGGCCCGTCCTCCGGCAGGAATCCACCGGCCGGCGTTGCGGGCGCTGGACGGCGGCCGGGAGCAGCGGCGGCACAGGCCCAGGGAGGAGAGCAGGCCGCACCGGAAGTGCCCGGAGGACTTCCGGTTCGCGGCACCAATATGGCGGCGCCCAGCAGGAGCGGTACCCGGCGGGCAGCGGCGGTGTCTGCGGCGCCGGCGACATCACCGGCGACGAGGAGCAGGACTCAGGGAGCGGTGGGACAAGAGAGCAGCAGCGGAGTGGCGGCGGGTACCTCGGGGTTTGGATCACCCCGGGTGCCTGGCAGAGGCGGCGCGGCAAGAGGCAGAGCGACGGGCAGGCACACCTCAACCCCGCAGCCTGGCCCAGCACGACGTGGAAGAACGTCGGCTGCTGCCGGGGCTCGTGGGAGAGCTCGGCAAGAAGACAGGTCCGGAGTCGGGCTGGTGGCGGCCAGGTCCAGGTCACCCAGAAGGTCCAGGGAAAGTTCCAGCTCACCTGCTCCGGTCCCCCCTGGTGACGTGGAGGCCAGGGGCGCGGGCCTGGAGCAACACAGCGGCGCGGAGGATTCCGGTTCCAGGAGCGACCCGAGGGAGTTCGGTGATCGCACGGCTGGCGGGGACACAGCACCCGCGCAGCTTGGTGAGTATGAAAATGATTCTGTTGCGGGGTGGGATAGTGGTGCTCGGGTCGGGGATAGTTGGTATGGTGGGGTCGATTTGGCGGGGAGTGGTGGGCCCAGCACTGCGAGGGTCCCGGGGGTTAGAGAGCTTTTGGCGGGTATGTCTCAGATTTTGAGGAGATTGGATGGGGAGGGCCGGGGTAGTGGGCGGTCGTCTCCGTTAGGGGCTTGGTTGCCGGTTTCTGGTACGGGTTCGGGAGGGGGAGTCGGATCTGATAGGGCGAGTGGGGTGGAACAGGCGTCATCGGCGGGGGTGTCGGTGTCGGTACAGACGGATAAGGAAAAAGGGGATAGAATCAAGTTGGATGATAGAGCTAAGGGGGAGGTTTACGTGTGTTTTGAGGGGCCGTTGGGGGCTCATTTAAAGAAAGAGGTTAAGGAGAAAATATGGAAGGACGAATATGTAGAGATTTTTTCCCTGTTGCCCCTGGAGAAGTTTAATTTGGATAAGGGTAAGAAAGAGGATAGCAAAAAGGAGGAGGAGGAGAAGAGGCGTTGGCGATTGATACCGCAGACGTTTGCGAATTGGCAACAGGCGTTTTTTATTTTGGCTGGAGTTATAGGCGAAAAGTTCCCGGAGAACTGTACAGGTTTGTTCTGCTATGTCGATGCGATAGGGGAAGCATACAGGGCGTATGGGGGCCAGGCGTGGTTACGGTACGACGAGCAGTTTCGGCAAAGGAAGGCGATTAGACCCGAGATAAAGTGGGAACAAAAAGACATAGGTTTGTGGTTGAAGGTAATGGCTCCGACGAGGTTTGGGCAGCCCTTTCATGGGGGTGGAGGGAGTAGCGGTCAGCAGTCGGGACAGGGAAGTGGAGGACAGGGGTCACAAGGGGTTAAGGACAAAACAGGGACGTGTTGGCAGTTCAATGACGGCCAATGCAAATATGGCAGCACATGCAAGTTCAAGCATGCCTGTTCCCACTGCGGAGGGGCCTCACATGGAGCGGCCAAGTGTTTTAAGAAAGCGAGGGGTAAACCAGGAGTGGGAGGCGGTCATGGGGGTGACACCGGTGAAGGTTCTAAGGATGGCCCCTTATCTAAGTAGGTATCCGGATAGGGAAAAGGCTAGGTTGCTGTGTGATGGGTTTTCTGAGGGGTTTAGAATTCCTCATCTGGCTCATGCTATCCCCTTTTCTAAGAAGAACCTGAGGTCGGCTAACTTGCAGCCGGATGTGGTTACGGCAAAATTGGCAAAGGAGGTTGAGTTGGGGCGCATGGCGGCGCCGTTTAGTGATTTACCTGTAGAGGGGGTGGTTGTTTCGCCGCTTGGGGTGGTCCCTAAAAAAGAGCCCAACAAGTTTCGCCTTATTCAGCATTTGTCTTATCCGAAGGGCCAGTCAGTTAATGACGGGATAGCGGATGATCTCTGCTCTGTGGTTTATACCTCTTTTGATACGGCCGTGCAATGGGTGCGTAGGTATGGCACAGGCGCGTTAATGGCTAAGACAGATGTTGAATCGGCTTTTCGTCTGCTTCCGGTTCACCCCGATAGTATCCCGCTGTTGGGATGTTTTTGGAATGGGGGGTTCTACTTGGATAGGTGTTTGCCGATGGGTTGTTCAATTTCCTGCTCGCTGTTTGAAGCCTTTAGTACTTTTCTGGAGTGGGTTGTTCGGGATGTTTCCCAGGTTCCGTCGGTTATTCATTACTTAGACGATTTTTTGTTCGTTGGCCCCCCGGATTCTTTGTTGTGTGGCAATTTGTTGGCTACGATGGAGTGGGTAGCAGGTCAGTTTGGGGTGCCCTTAGCGCGTGATAAAACGGAGGGACCTGTTACGGTGTTGAGTTTTTTAGGAATTCTCATAGATTCGGAGAGGATGGAGTGTCGCTTGCCTGAGGAGAAGTTGGTAGCCTTAAGGCAAGAGGTAATGAGATGTGAGAAGCTGCGCAAGGTTACGTTGAAAGAGCTTCAGTCACTGTTGGGGCGGTTAAACTTTGCGTGCCGGATTATGCCGATGGGCAGGATATTTTGTAGGAGATTGTCGAGAGCTACGGCCGGAGTGCGGTCCGCGCATCATTTTGTACGCTTGAAAAAAGAGCACAGAGAGGATTTGGTGGTTTGGAGGCGTTTTTTGGACAACTATAATGGCAGGTCCCTGATCCAACAGGAGGATTTGAACGATTTTGATTGCGAAATTTTTACGGATGCGGCTGGTGGTGTTGGATACGGGGCTTATTGTGCTGGAAGGTGGAGCGTTGGGGGATGGCCGGATTGGTGGCGCGAAGCGGGGTTTACAAAAAATTTGGCGTTGTTGGAGCTGTTTCCAATTGTGGTTTCGGTGTTCATTTGGGGCAGTATGTTTCAGGATAGGCGGATACGTTTTCATTGCGACAATTCGAGTGTAGTGTCATAGTAACATAGTTAGTAAGGCCGAAAAAAGACATTTGTCCATCCAGTTCAGCCTATTTTCCATCATAATAAATACCCAGATCTACGTCCTTCTACAGAACCTAATAATTGTATGATACAATATTGTTCTGCTCCAGGAAGACATCCAGGCCTCTCTTGAACCCCTCGACTGAGTTCGCCATCACCACCTCCTCAGGCAAGCAATTCCAGATTCTCACTGCCCTAACAGTAAAGAATCCTCTTCTATGTTGGTGGAAAAACCTTCTCTCCTCCAGACGCAAAGAATGCCCCCTTGTGCCCGTCACCTTCCTTGGTATAAACAGATCCTCAGCGAGATATTTGTATTGTCCCCTTATATACTTATACATGGTTATTAGATCGCCCCTCAGTCGTCTTTTTTCTAGACTAAATAATCCTAATTTCGCTAATCTATCTGGGTATTGTAGTTCTCCCATCCCCTTTATTAATTTTGTTGCCCTCCTTTGTACTCTCTCTAGTTCCATTATATCCTTCCTGAGCACCGGTGCCCAAAACTGGACACAGTACTCCATGTGCGGTCTAACTAGGGATTTGTACAGAGGCAGTATAATGCTCTCATCATGTGTATCCAGACCTCTTTTAATGCACCCCATGATCCTGTTTGCCTTGGCAGCTGCTGCCTGGCACTGGCTGCTCCAGGTAAGTTTATCATTAACTAGGATCCCCAAGTCCTTCTCCCTGTCAGATTTACCCAGTGGTTTCCCGTTCAGTGTGTAATGGTGATATTGATTCCCTCTTCCCATGTGTATAACCTTACATTTATCATTGTTAAACCTCATCTGCCACCTTTCAGCCCAAGTTTCCAACTTATCCAGATCCATCTGTAGCAGAATACTATCTTCTCTTGTATTAACTGCTTTACATAGTTTTGTATCATCTGCAAATATCGATATTTTACTGTGTAAACCTTCTACCAGATCATTAATGAATATGTTGAAGAGAACAGGTCCCAATACTGACCCCTGCGGTACCCCACTGGTCACAGCGACCCAGTTAGAGACTATACCATTTATAACCACCCTCTGCTTTCTATCACTAAGCCAGTTACTAACCCATTTACACACATTTTCCCCCAGACCAAGCATTCTCATTTTGTGTACCAACCTCTTGTGCGGCACGGTATCAAACGCTTTGGAAAAATCGAGATATACCACGTCCAATGACTCACCGTGGTCCAGTCTATAGCTTACCTCTTCATAAAAACTGATTAGATTGGTTTGACAGGAGCGATTTCTCATAAACCCATGCTGATATGGAGTTAAACAGTTATTCTCATTGAGATAATCCAGAATAACATCCCTCAGAAACCCTTCAAATATTTTACCAACAATAGAGGTTAGACTTACTGGCCTATAATTTCCAGGTTCACTTTTAGAGCCCTTTTTGAATATTGGCACCACATTTGCTATGCGCCAGTCCTGCGGAACAGACCCTGTCGCTATAGAGTCACTAAAAATAAGAAATAATGGTTTATCTATTACATTACTTAGTTCTCTTAGTACTCGTGGGTGTATGCCATCCGGACCCGGAGATTTATCTATTTTAATCTTATTTAGCCGGTTTCGCACCTCTTCTTGGGTTAGATTGGTGACCCTTAATATAGGGTTTTCATTGTTTCTTGGGATTTCACCTAGCATTTCATTTTCCACCGTGAATACCGTGGAGAAGAAGGTGTTTAATATGTTAGCTTTTTCCTCGTCATCTACAACCATTCTTTCCTCACTATTTTTTAAGGGGCCTACATTTTCAGTTTTTATTCTTTTACTATTGATATAGTTGAAGATCAGTTTGGGATTAGTTTTACTCTCCTTAGCAATGTGCTTCTCTGTTTCCTTTTTGGCAGCTTTAATTAGTTTTTTAGATAAAGTATTTTTCTCCCTATAGTTTTTTAGAGCTTCAATGGTGCCATCCTGCTTTAGTAGTGCAAATGCTTTCTTTTTACTGTTAATTGCCTGTCTTACTTCTTTGTTTAGCCACATTGGGTTTTTCCTATTTCTAGTCCTTTTATTCCCACAAGGTATAAACCGCTTACACTGCCTATTTAGGATGTTCTTAAACATTTCCCATTTATTATCTGTATTCTCATTTCTGAGTATATTGTCCCAGTCTACCAGATTAAGGGCATCTCTAAGCTGTTCAAACTTTGCCTTCCTAAAGTTCAATGTTTTTGTGACTCCCTGACAAGTCCCCCTAGTGAAAGACAGGTGAAACTGCACAATATTGTGGTCGCTATTTCCTAAATGCCCAACCACCTGCAGATTTGTTATTCTGTCAGGTCTATTAGATAGTATTAGGTCTAAAAGTGCTGCTCCTCTGGTTGGATTCTGCACCAATTGTGAAAGATAATTTTTCTTGGTTATTAGCAGAAACCTGTTGCCTTTATGGGTTTCACAGGTTTCTGTTTCCCAGTTAATATCCGGGTAGTTAAAGTCCCCCATAACCAGGACCTCATTATGGGTTGCAGCTTCATCTATCTGCTTTAGAAGTAGACTTTCCATGCTTTCTGTTATATTTGGGGGTTTGTAACAGACCCCAATGAGAATTTTGTTACCATTTTTCCCTCCATGAATTTCAACCCATATGGACTCGACATCCTCATTCCCTTCGCTAATATCCTCCCTTAAAGTGGACTTTAGACAAGACTTTACATAGAGACAAACCCCTCCTCCTCTCCAATTTTTACGATCCTTTCTAAACAGACTGTAACCCTGTAAGTTAACTGCCCAGTCATAGCTTTCATCTAACCATGTCTCGGTTATTCCCACTATGTCAAAGTTACCTGTAGATATTTCTGCTTCTAGTTCTTCCATCTTGTTTGTCAGGCTTCTGGCGTTTGCGAGCATGCAGTTTAGAGGATTTTGTTTTGTTCCAATCTCCTCACTGTGGATTGTTTTAGAAATGTTCTTACCTCCCTTCTGAGTATGTTTTCCTGGGTCGTCTTTGTTCGAGTCTAATGTTTTTCTTCCCGTCCCCTCTTCTTCTAGTTTAACGCCCTCCTGATGAGTGTAGCGAGTCTTCTGGCGAATGTGTGTTTCCCAGGTTTGTTGAGGTGTAGTCCGTGTCTGGCGAGGAGTCCATCATACCAGTAATTCACACCGTGGTCCAGGAATCTAAATCCTTGTTGTCTGCACCATCGTCTTAGCCAGTTGTTTGCATCAAGGATCCTGTTCCATCTCCTGGTGCCATGCCCGTCTACTGGAAGGATAGAAGAAAAAACTACCTGTGCATCCAGTTCCTTTACTTTCTTCCCCAACTCTTCAAAGTCCTTGCAGATTGTCGGTAGGTCCTTCCTTGCCGTGTCATTGGTGCCAACATGTATCAGAAGAAATGGGTGGACGTCCTTGGAGCTGAAGAGCTTTGGTATCCTATCGGTCACATCCTTGATCATCGCACCTGGAAGGCAGCATACTTCTCTTGCAGTTATGTCCGGTCTGCAGATGGCTGCTTCGGTGCCTCTCAGTAGTGAGTCTCCCACCACCACCACTCTTCGTTGCTTCTTGGCTGTACTCTTTGCTGTCACTTGTTGCTGTGTGCCCTTTTCTTTTTTGCTTGCTGGTATTGCTTCATTCTTAGGTGTGCCATCTTCATCCTCTACAAAGATTTGATATCGGTTCTTCAGTTGTGTGGTTGGTGATTTCTCCATGGTCTTCTTGCTTCTTTTGGTCACATGCTTCCACTCATCTGCTTTTGGAGGTTCTCTGACACTTTTTGCACCTTCTGTGACCAGTAGAGATGCTTCTGTTCTGTCTAGAAAGTCTTCATTCTCTTTGATGAGTTTCAAAGTTGCTATTCTTTCTTCCAGACCCCGCACCTTTTCTTCTAAAAGGGCCACTAGTCTACACTTCTGACAGGTGAAATTGGATTCTTCTTCTGGTCGATCTGTGAACATGTAGCACATGCTGCAGCTCACCATGTAGGTTGTCACATCTGCCATGTTGCTCCTAGATCCTGCTGACTTGCTGTGTGTTTTCCTTCTTGTGTAATCTACTCAGCCAAGCTCTCTTGCAATAATGTCCTACAGGCAAAAAGCCTTTTGGCGCGCGGTTTGGTGATGCTTTCGAAGCAGCTGGTCCCGGCTGTATCCAACGATCTTCTAGCTTAGGGAGACTTCGCTTCTCCCAGAAGGCACCTGGAATATGCAAATTAGCCTCCTGAAGCTTGAATCCCTGGTTTGGTGATGCTTTCGAAGCAGCTGGTCCCGGCTGTATCCAACGATCTTCTAGCTTAGGGAGACTTCGCTTCTCCCAGAAGGCACCTGGAATATGCAAATTAGCCTCCTGAAGCTTGAATCCCTGGTTTGGTGATGCTTTCGAAGCAGCTGGTCCCGGCTGTACCCAACGATCTTCTAGCTTAGGGAGACTTCGCTTCTCCCAGAAGGCACCTGGAATATGCAAATTAGCCTCCTGAAGCTTGAATCCCTGGTTTTCGGTGATCAATAGTCTGTCTTCTTCATCCCCTCCGGTAATCAAATTGGTTCGGGAGTTAGTTTTGCGGTGCTTGGAGTTGAATGCATGGATTTCAGCTGTACATGTTCCTGGCGTGCAAAACTCTATAGCCGATGCTCTGTCTCGTTTGCAGTGGGAGCGTTTCCGGGAGTTGGCTCCAGAAGCGGAAGATGCAGGAACGACATGCCCTTTTCATTTGTGGCAGATTGTTGCGGACGAGGAGGTCGGCTGATACAGTCGTCAGTGTCGGGAAGGACGTGGTCAGGTGATGAGGCGTCATGGCATTTGTGGGAAGGGTGGTTGGAACAGTTGGGTTCAGTCGAATCGGATGGTGATAGGGAGATGGCATTGTTGCTTTTAATTGGTTCGGCGGAGGAATGGGGTTGGTCCGTATCAAAATTGAATAAATTTATAGCTGGTGTTGCTTTTGGTTTTAAGCTTCAGGGTTCCGTTGATGTTACTAAGAATTTTCTGATTCGGCAGGCATTAAAAGGTTTTAGAAGGGGTTTTTCAACGTGCGATACTCGGCGGCCCATATCTTTCGGGATGTTGGAGCGTTTGGGGGTAGCTTTGGGGGAGGTATGTAGTTCTGATTACGAGGCTGTTTTGTTTCGACTGGCTTTTTCGCTAGCTTTTTTCGGGGCTTTGAGAATAGGGGAGTTGGTTTCCCCTAGCAGGTTCACAGCTGGGGGTTTGTTGGCGGAGGATACTGAATTTTGGTCAGGTGGGGTTGCTTTTTGGATTCGGCGGTCGAAGACTGATCAGTTGGGGAAAGGTAGGCGTGTGGTTTTAGGAAAAGTGATTGGGGGGGCGATGTGCCCTCATAGGTGTTTGGAAGATTATTGGGGTCTGGAGCCGGATAGGTCGGGCCCACTTTTGCGGCACCGTCAGGGCGAATTTTTATCGCGGTTTCAGTTTACGGCAGTTCTGAGACAAGCGTTGACAAGTTTGGGCCTGGATCCGTCGTTATTTGGGACACATTCCTTTCGAATTGGGGCAGCATCTGAGGCTGCTGGTTTAGGGCTGGGTCCGGAGGTTATTCGGCGTATTGGTAGGTGGTCGTCGAATCGTTATTTATCTTATGTGCGTAATTGATTTGTTATTTGTTTAGGGGGGGTATTAATCATTATTGTATTTTGCATGACGGACCCCACTTATGGCGTGGAGTTTCGGACATTCTTTCGTGCATTGGGGGGCGATTCGTGCCGATGTTAGACACGATGGTAGGCAATTGGGATTTCAGAGGGAGGCGGTGGTGGTCCGTTGGTTGGGTTTTCGGGGCATGTCGTGGCGCGGGTTTTTGACCGAATTTTCCCGATCGGTTAGTTTGGATCGTTCTCCGGATATTGTTGTTGTACATTTGGGTGGTAATGATTTGGGGTCTAAGCCGGTGAGAGAGCTAATTTGAGATATACGGTATGATCTTTTGCGATTGTGGGTATCCTTTCCAGGGATGGTTACGGTGTGGTCCGACATTGTGCCCAGGAAAACGTGGAGGGCAGCACGCTCTTTGAGGGGTATCAATAGGGCCCGGGTGAAGCTAAACAGGGCTGTGGCGAGTTTTGTTTCTCGTAACGGGGGGATGGCGGTTCGCCATTTTGAGTTGGAAGCTGGTGTGGGAAATTACTGGAGGAGTGATGGCGTTCATTTGAATGATATCGGTTTGGATTTGTGGATGTTGGCAATACAAGAAGGGGTGGAGAGGGCCATGGCGGTGGTGGGGCACTCGCGAGCCTGAGGTGGTCAGTGCTGCTCGTGGTTGGCGGGGGGCGGGGTTCTTGGAGTTGGTTTCATGGGGCTGATCTGGCTGGTTTACTGGCTCTGGACGGGGATTTGACCTCGGGAGCTTTGGGGTTGGTTTGCCCGGTAAACGGGTTACATGGTGCCCTCGAGCTGGTGGTTACGGCTGAGGGTAAAGAAGGGGTTTTTTCCATGTTGGTTTTGGGCTTTGCCTATTAGGTGCCAGATTTATTAGCTCCAAGAACCCTCCCCTCAAGTTTTTATACAAATGTATAAATGGTTGTTATGTTGGTTATTTAATAAAATGGCCGCTGTGGCCAAAATTATCCAAAGAAATTAATTGTTGCGTTTTATTTCAGGGGGCATTAATTGGTCCTGGCAGGGGGGGTACAAGGATCAATGTGGTAAGAGAGGCCTGGTAGCTCGGAGGTCCCATTTTGGAATACGCAGTCAAGAGGGGGGGCTGGAGGAACGGAATTAACGAAAGCCCCCCATGACTGCGTTGCCAAGGGAACGCAGGGGAGCAATTTTTAAATAATAAGGCAGGGAAAAGGGATTGGTTCAGGGGATGGGGAGTAGTAGAGGGGTGGCCTAGTGGGGGTGGGGGCGGGTCGTGGAAAGTGCGGGAAAGGGGCCATTACTGTTTGAGCATCTGACCTGAGAAGCCCACCCTCCCTCCCTTGTTTTTTGGTGTAATGAGGGAATAGTTGGGGATTTTAGGTGCTGAATTTGTTTTTGTAAAGGTCGTTATTGCATTCTTGTCACAGTGACTGGTTGGCGGGGGGCGGGGTTCTTGGAGTTGGTTTCATGGGGCTGATCTGGCTGGTTTACTGGCTCTGGACGGGGATTTGACCTCGGGAGCTTTGGGGTTGGTTTGCCCGGTAAACGGGTTACATGGTGCCCTCGAGCTGGTGGTTACGGCTGAGGGTAAAGAAGGGGTTTTTTCCATGTTGGTTTTGGGCTTTGCCTATTAGGTGCCAGATTTATTAGCTCCAAGAACCCTCCCCTCAAGTTTTTATACAAATGTATGAATCGTTGTTATGTTGGTTATTTAATAAAATGGCCGCTGTGGCCAAAATTATCCAAAGAAATTAATTGTTGCGTTTTATTTCAGGGGGCATTAATTGGTCATGGCAGGGGGGGTACAAGGATCAATGTGGTAAGAGAGGCCTGGTAGCTCGGAGGTCCCATTTTGGAATACGCAGTCATGATATTCACTTGGCTGTTCATAGAGATAGACAAAGGGATGTTTCGTCTGCTGGTTTACTTAAAACATAGCATAAACCAAAGCAGGGTTCAATATAAAAAAAGAGCCTTTGTGGCAAAACATAAAAAGAAACCAAACATGTAGCACAGTCCATATACCTGTGGGGATCCGACCACTTACGGTACAACAACAGAATACAGAGTTCAGACCAGTTTCACATAAGCACTTCTCTGAAGCTCCTGCCTCCAAGTCACACAGACAGAACATTTCACCTACCGAATCACACCCTTGAGGTAGAGATATGGTGAGTAGTCATCCCACCAATATCTTACAACTACTCACAAAAAAACAAAACCCTGTCATGGCTGATTAACCCCTCAACATATAACATGCTGGAGAGAAACTTCTGGGTTTCACATCACAGAAGATAGTAATCTTTGTGATACATATCTCTCGTAACATATATTGCCTGTGACCCTGTATAAATAACATTTCCCGTATGTCTACTTTACATCTGCGTCATTTTTTAAACTTTTTTTTGTTAGGAAGTTAGAAGGGTTACAAGTTGATGATTAATTTCTCCAACAAAATTTAAGAATCACATCCCATATATGACATAAAATACCCCAAAGTGACACAACTCTAAAAACTGCACCCCTCAAAGTGCTTAAAACCTTATTCAAAAAGTTTATTAACACTTCTTAGGCACAGTGCAAAGCTCAGAAGACAAGGAGCGCCATATTATGGTGCATATTTTACTGTTATATTTTGCGGGTGCCATGACCCACTGGAAAAGCCCCTGAAGTGCCAGAACAGCAGAACCCCCATAAATGACCCAAGTTTACAAACTAACCCTCTCAATGAGTTAATCTAGTGGTACAGTAGCCACACGGTGAGACTCTGGACTACAGGAGTGCCTTGGAAAACAAATTATCATAGAATAGTTTGCGAACTCCAAATCTAAAGCCCCTAAGTGCTAAAAGAACAGAATACGCTCCTCAAGTGAACCTGTTTTGGAAATTACATCCCTTTGGGAATTTAGTGCCGTACATGGTAGTGCCCAGTAAATTCTAGTGCCTGTACTTTGTAGTGCTCAGCTTATGCTTCTGGAGACATGCACCAGTACATTAGCCGAGCTGTCATCGCTACAGAAATGCCAAACATGTAGACCAGGGGTGGGGAATCTTTTTTCTGCCAAGGGCTATCTGGATATTTATACCATCCTTCGAGTACCGGACAAACTCCGCCTACAAAGTACATCCTGACTCTGACACTGGTTTCAGGACGTAATCTTTCATTGCATGCCCTTCAATGTTCATTAGTGAACACTGCGTGTGTGTGCTAACAGAGTAAGAAGAAATTAATGAGCTTGTGGCAATCAAAATACAGCTCCTTACCCAAGAATACAGTCCCTGATAAAAAGGTCATCGAGGGCCGTAAATGGCCCTAGGGTCTGAGGTTCCCCACCCCTGATGTAGACGCTAATGTGGTTTAGGTACACTGTTGGGCAGAGAAAGGAGGGGGCTTTAGGATTTGGTAGATTTCTTTGGGGGGCAAGGAGCCATTGTGCTTTTCCAGAGTCTTTGTACTACCAGTGACATGTAAGCCCCCTATATTTCCATTGACAGATGCTAGACCTGAATGGGGTATTGCTTTTTTAGTGGATAGAGATAGAGTTGAAATTTTTATTGGGAATATTTTACAGTACATTTTTTATCACATTTTTTCTACACTCTGACTTGTTTCAGATGAAACCCCCGAGGTTTCACAGTAATGGGGCAGAGTTTATGCATGCTTCAGAAGATTGACACCGCCGGACGGCATCCACAGTGTACCCATTTGCCTCATTATAGGGAATCTTCTGTTGGAAATTCTGTATGAAACACATTTTTCAGATATTTATATGGAAACCCCAGAGTAAGCGCTCAGCGTTGAGCGCAGGATAAATATGAGCTAGTCTTACTGCGGTCTTTGGGAGACAGATTGAACAAATCAATAGTAGATCAAGAATTGGTTTTATTAAATTTTTATGCCATTCCTCATGCTCTTTAAGTGATTTGATTACTATATTTTTTTGGTGGGTTCGATTACAGCGATACTAGATTTAGCCATATTTTGGGGAATATAAGATGCACAGGACTAGAAAACTCACCCCAAATTTTGGGATGGCAAATAGGAAAAATGTTATTTTTTATTTAAATAAAATGGTGGTGTGTCTTAAAATCTGTTTTAACGGAAGCTTAACTGGGGGCAGAAGCGTGGCAAAGCACGGGCACTCATTAGATGTCGGCGCTGGTGAGCAGAGTCCCCTTTCCCACTCAGTTCCCTGTCTATTGTGATCCCACTTTACCGCCGCCAACTTCCCCAGTAAGTTCACTTCGGATTAAAATATTTTTACTCCCAAATTTTGGGGAAAAAATTGCGTTATAATCCGAAAGATATGGTATATATTTTTTGCTGTTTGGCTGGTGTCACACACTAAAAAACCTTTTTTTTTGCAAAAAAATGTTTGCATCGCCTTATTTGAGAGCTACAATTTTTCCATATTTTTCCATATTCGTGCAGATAGAGTCAGGTGAGGGCTTGATTTTTGCGAGATCGAGTTGAAGTTTTTATTGGTACCATTTTTGGTCACATAACATTTTTTGAGCGCTTTCCATTCTGATTTTTTTTTTAGCCAGGTTTATTCTTTTTTTTTACGTTTTGGTGCTTAAAACGTACGTCCGAGGTCAGAACCCCCGCTTTGATGCGGGCTCCGGCGGTGAGCCCGCATCAAAGCCGGGACATGTCAGCTGTTTTGAACAGCTGACATGTGCCCGCAAAAGCGACGGGTGAAATCGCGATTCATCCGCCGCTATTAACTAGTTAAATGCCGCTTTCAAACGCTGACAGTGGCATTTAACCGGCGCTTCTGGCTGGGTGGCCGGAAATGAGTGCATCGCTGACCCCCGTCACATGATCGGGGTTCAGGGTTGCTTCTGTATAGTAACCATAGAGGTCCTTGAGACTGTGAGCGCCACCCTGTGGTCGGCACTCATAGCACACCTGCATTTCGGCTGCATAGCAGCGATCTAATGATCGCTGCTATGCAGCAGAGGCGATCGAGTTGTGCCTATGGAGGCTATTGAAGCATGGCAAAAGTAAAAAAAAAAGTGAAAAAAAGTGAAAAAAATAAAAAATATATAAAAGTTTAAATCACCCCCCTTTCGCCCCATTCAAAATAAATCAATAAAAAAAAATCAAACCTACACATATTTGGTATTGCCGCGTTCAGAATCGCCCGATCTATCAATAAAAAAAGCATTAACCTGATCGCTAAACAGCGTAGCGAGAAAAAAAATTTGAAACGCCAGAATTACGTTTTTTTGGTCGCCGCGACATTGCATTAAAATGTAATAACGGGTGATCAAAAGAACGTATCTGCCCTGAAATGGTATCATTAAAAATGCCATCTCGGCATGCAAAAAATAAGCACTCAACCGACCCCAGATCATGAAAAATGGAGACGTTACGGGTATCGGAAAATGGCACCATTTTTTTTTTTTGCAAAGTTTGGAATTTTTTTTCACCACTTAGATAAAAAATAACCTAGTCGTGTTAGGTGTCTATGAACTTGTAATGACCTGGAGAATCATAGTGACAGGTCAGTTTTTGCATTTAGTGAACCTAGCAAAAAAGCCAAACAAAAAACAAGTGTGGGACTGCACTTTTTTTGCAATTTCATCGCACTTGGAATTTGTTTCCCGTTTTCTAGTACACGACATGCTAAAACCAATGATGTCGTTCAAAAGTACAACTTGTTTCGCAAAAAATAAGCCCTCACATGGTGAAATTGACGGAAAAAAAAAGTTATGACTCTGGGAAGGAGGGGAGTGGAAAACGAACACGGAAAAACGAAAAATCCCAAGGTCATGAAGGGGTTAAACACAATAAAAATTATTTTATAGAAAAAAAATTATATTTTTGCATCAATTTATTCTAAAAGCTATAACTTTTTTATTCTTCTACTGATGGAGCTGTATCACAGCTTGGTTTTTGTGGAGCAAGAACACGCTTTCAGTGATACCATTTGTAATCACATTCATGTTTTTGATCTCATTTTATTCCACTTTTTGTTCAGCAGTATGATGAAAAGACGTAGTTTTTTACCTCTTTTTTTTATCGGTGTTAACTAGTGTGACAGTTTTAGATGTTGGGTCATTCCAGACACATTTTTTTTCTAACATAAAAATATGTATTTATGGGTATAATATCTTTTTTGTTTTAATTATTTTGTGATTTTTTTTAAATATTTTTTAAAAAATTTAAAAACATTTTTGAAAACTTTTATCACTTAGTCCCTTTATGGGACTTTCACTTTTAGCTGTCTGATCACTGGTATAAAGCATTGCAATGCACCAGCATCATCTCACTCAACTTTCACATACATGTGGCGAATGCTCTGTTGAGGATTCCTGTGTCCTCTGTAGGAGAGCCGCTGCCAAACTTATCTGGTGTCCTATCACTCTGAGACCAAAAGGATTTGCATTCAGAAAAATATAACATGGATGTCTGGGGATGTTATCTCTCCAGACCTCATCATCACTATCAGGGCCGGCTCCAGGATTTTGTGGGCCCCGGGCAAAAGAGTCTCAGTGGGCCCACATACCACGATTCATGATGCACAGATACGGTGGAGAAATAAAGATATACTACATAGGGCCTAGCCTTCCCCCTCATCCTTCACATAGGCAGATATGCAGACACACAATACGCAGACATGCACACACACACAATACGCAGACATGCACACACACAATACGCAGACATGCACACACACACAATACGCAGACATGCACACACACAATACGCAGACATGCACACACACACACAATACGCAGACATGCACACACAATATGCAGACATGCACACACATGCAGTACGCAGACACGCATGCATACAATACGCAGATATTTACATACATATATTTGAAGACAAATTCACAAAAATACATAAATATGTGCAGTCAAACACACTGATATACACAGATCTGTACATCATACAGGCATACACAGACATACAGACAGACACAGGCCTCACTCACCTCCCCCTGGCTTGTCACCCATCAGGCTCCTCTGGCATGTGGATATGGAGGGAGTGCTACTTGATCGATGGCCGTCACTTAAACAGACATGGCCACCCACAGTGCACGCTGCAGCTGTGTCTGCTGCTAATGATGCGGTCAGGCAGACACTGTGCCTTTATCTTTGCTTGTGTGTCTGCCCGGCCGCGTCATTACTAGCAGAGACATCGCTGCAGAGTGCACTGTGCGTGGCCATGTTTATTTAAGTGACGGCTGAGCTCAAATAGTGCAGAAGCTGCTGGGGGAGCGGCCCAGGCCCCCTGGTATCCCGGCCACGAGTGGGCCCCCCCATTTGTTCAGGGCCCCGGCACTTGCCCCGGTACGCCGGGTGCTGACGCCGGCCCTGATCACTATCCAGGGGTGGACTCTGACAGCTTGGGGCCCCTGTGCAACAAATGTGTCTGGGCCCCCCCTCCTTTTATGGCGACAAAGCTCTCTCTCTCTCTCTCTCTCTATATATATATATATATACATATATATATATATATATATATATGTATATATATATATATATATATATATATATATATACTGTAAATATATACTATTGCATCTCACAAAATTAGAATGCCATCAAAAAGTTAATTTATTTCAGTTCTTCAATACAAAAAGTGAAACTCCTATATTATATACAGTCATTACAAACAGAGTGATGTATCTCAAGTGTTTATTTCTGTTAATGATGATGATTATGGCTTACCGCCAAAGAAAACCCAGGATGCCTGACTCCCAGCAGAAAAACTGTGGGGTCTATGGGGACTGTTTTTCCGAAGATCCGATCCACAATTAACTTGACCTCACGTCATAGAGCCTCAACAACTGGGCATGTCCACCATATGTGTAGCATATCGCCTGGGACATTACAGCCCCTAAAGCAGTTTTCAGAGATATGAGGGTATATAGCATGGAGTCTTGTTGGGACATGATATGCTCTATGTAGTACTTTAAGTGACGTTTCAGCCAAAGAAGCCTGATGACTGCCTTTTGATAATGTATCACAGCATGTATGCCATGTCTCTATGGGCATGGTGAGTCCTAGATCTTCTTCCCACTGTAGCATATATTTTAATTCCCCTTCTGTGTGTGGTATGTTAATAGTAGAGTTTATCAAGGAAATCGTTCCTTTCCCCATTAGGTCATTTATACATTTCTGTTCAAAACTGGTTGCACAAAATGGAATCCCATGGGACAAGTTTTGCCGAGCAAAATGGAGGACTTGATTTATGCGTAAGGCTTCTCTAAACGGTGGTTCGTGTTGTTGAATGAATTCTTGCCTTGTGAATAATAAATTGAATGGGGAACAAAGATGCCTCAACGTAGTAATCCCTCTTAAAATCCACCAGAAAAAGAGAGAGGATTCCAAGCCTGGTAAGAACGATACTGTTGTTTTTAAACCAGGTATTGGTTCTTTTGGCAGTGTGGACAGGTGCCAAGTCCTGCTGGAGAATGAAATTTCCATCTCTAAAAAGCTTGTCGGCAGAGGGAAGAATGAAGTGCTCTAAAATTTCCTGGTAGACGGCAGCGCTGACTTTGGTTTTGATAAAACACAGTGTACCTACACCAGCAGATGACATCGCTCCCCAAATCATCACTAATTGTGGAAACTTCACACTAGGCACACAATCCAAGCTGCTTAAGCATCCCCAGATCAACACCTGGTTGTCTAAGGGTACCGTCACACACTGCCATTTCGATCGCTACGACGGTACGATTCGTGACGTTCCAGCGATATCATTACGATATCGCTGTGTCTGACACGCAGCAGCGATCAGGGATCCTGCTGAGAATCGTACGTCGTAGCAGATCGTTTGGAACTTTGTTTCATCGCTGGATCTCCCGCTGTCATCGCTAGATCGGTGTGTGTGACACCGATCTAGCGATGCGATCCAGCGATGTGTTCACTTGTAACCAGGGTAAACATCGGGTTACTAAGCGCAGGGCCGCGCTTAGTAACCCGATGTTTACCCTGGTTACAAGCGTAAAACTTAAAAAAAACAGCACATACTTACATTCTGGTGTCCGTCAGGTCCCTTGCCGTCTGCTTCCCGCACTGTGACTGCCGGCCGTAAAGTGAAAGCAGAGCACAGCGGCTGTGCTTTCACTTTCACTTTACGGCCGGCAGTCAGTGAGTGCGGGAAACAGACGGCAAGGGACCTGACGGACACCAGAATGTAAGTATGTGCTGTTTGTTTTTTTTTAGTTTTACGCTTGTAACCAGGGTAAACATCGGGTTACTAAGAGCGGTCCTGCGCTTAGTAACCCGATGTTTACCCTGGTTACCCGGGGACCTCGGCATCGTTGGTCGCTGGAGAGCTGTCTGTGTGACAGCTCCCCAGCGACCACACTACGATTTACCTACGATCACGGCCAGGTCGTATCGCTGGTCGTGATCGTAGGTAAATCGTATAGTGTGACGGTACCCTAATGGATAGACGGAGACCTGGAGAGGTGTACAAGCCACAGTGTCTTGCACCCACAGTGAAATTTGGTGGAGGATCGGTGATGACCTGGGGATGCTTCAGCAAGGCTGGAATTGACAGGTTGTTCTTTGCAAAGGACGTACGAATCAAGCCACATACAAGGTTGTCCTGGGAAAACAGTTGATTCCTTCTGCTTAGGCAATGTTCCCAAGCTCTGAGGACTGTTTTTTCCAGTAGGGCAATGCACCAGGCAACCACCACACAACTATGTAAATCAAGACGTGGATGAAGGACCACCACATGAAATCCCTGTCATGACCAGCCCAATCTCCAGACCTGAACCCCATTGAAAACCTCTGGAATGTAATCAAGAGGATGTTGGATAGTCACAAGCCATCAAACAAAGAAGAACTGCTTACATTTTTTTACCAGGAGTGGCATAAGGTCACCCAAAAGCAGTGTGAGAGACTGGTGGAAAGCATGCCAAGATGCATGAAAGCTGTGAATAAAAATCATGGTTTTGCCACAAAATATTGATTTCTGAACTCTTCCTGAGTTAAAACATTAGTATTGTAGTTTCTAAATGACTATGAACTTGTTTTTTTGCATTATTTGAGGTCTGCAAGCAATGCATTTTTTTGTTATTCTGACCATTTCTCATTTTCAGAAAATAAATACAAAATTTGTTGCTTGGAACTTCGGATACATGTAGTTTATAGAATAAAAGAACAATTTACATTTTACTCAAAAATATACTTATAAAGAGAAAAATCAGACAAACTGAAAATTTTGCAGTGGTCTCTTACTTTTTGCCAGAGCTGTATATACAGTACATCCAGGCACTTACTGCTGACGTCTTATCTGATTAGAGCCGCTTTCTCCTGTTTGTTCTCCATCTGGTCAGACCTTCATGTCGACATCTAACAGCCACGACTCGTCTTGCCACGATGATCTTTGCAGCCCTGAAAACAACAAGGTCATATACATTGCATACATACATGTGTCGCCCCCTGAATACAGATACAGTATGTACCCCAGCATTAATATACTATTAGCCACGCACCATTAAAAATATAAGTGATAAACAGCACTCTGCCCACCATCTTATATATAATTGTCTAAGGGTCACTTCCGTCTGTCTGTCCTTCTGTCACGGTTATTCATCCGCTGATTGGTCTCGCCAGCTGCCTGTCATGGCTGCCACGACCAATCAGCGACGGGCCCAGTCCGGAAGAAAATGGCTGCTACTTACTCCCCGCAGTCAGTGCATGTCGCCCGCATACTCCCCTCTGATCACCGCTAACACAGGGTTAATGCCGGCGGTAACGGACCGCATTATGCCGTGGGTAACGCACTCCGTTACCGCCGCTATTAACCCTTTGTGTCCCCAACTTTTTACTATTGACGCTGCCTATGCGGCATCAATAGTAAAAAATGTAATGTTAAAAATAATAATAAAAAAAACCTGCTATACTCACCCTCCGTAGTCGCTCGCGCCGGCCGCCATCTTCCGTTGCAGGTTCCAGTGGCAAAGATGGTATAGGAGAAGGACCTGCCATGACGTCACAGTCATGTGACCGTGACGTCATCACAGGCCCTGCGTGCCAGCGCTAGAAAGACCTGCCATGATGTCACGGTCATGTGACCGCGACGTCCTCACAGGTCCTGCGCTCATACCAACCCTAGGACCGGAAGCTGCCGTGGACTACAAGGGGCCCTCGGAAAGGTGAGTATATGTTTATTTTTTTATTTTTTAACCTGTGACAAACCTGGCTGGGCAATATACTACGTAGCTGGGCAATATACTACGTGACTGGCCGATATACTACGTGGCTCTGTGCTGTATACTACTTTGCTGTGCAATATACTACGTGGCTCTGTGCTGTATACTACGTCACTGGGCAATATACTACGTCACTGTGCAATATACTACGTAACTGGGCAATATACTACGTGGCTCTGTGCTGTATACTACGTCACTGGGTAATATACTACGTCACTGGGCAATATACTACATGGCTGCGCAATATACTACGTCACTAGGCAATATACTATGTAACTGGGCAATATACTATGTTGCTGCGCAATATACTACGTCACTAGGCAATATACTACGTAACTGGGCAATATACTACGTCACTGGGCAATATACTACGTGGTTGGGCAATATACTGCATGACTAGGCAATATACTACGTCACTGGGCAATATACTATGTGGTTGGGCTATATACTACGTCACTGGGCAATATACTACGTCACTGGGCAATATACTACGTAGCTGGGCAATATACTATGTGACTGGGCAATATACTACGTAGCTGGGCAATATACTACGTGGCTGGGCAATATACTATGTAGCTGGGCAATATACTACGTGTCTGGGCAATATACTATGTCACTGGGCAATATACTACGTGTCTGGGCAATATACTACGTGGCTGGACAATATACTACGTGACTGGGCAATATACTACGTGGGTGGGCAATATACTACGTGGCTTGGCAATATACTACGTGGCTGGACAATATACTACGTGACTGTGCAATATACTACGTGGCTGGGCAATATACTACGTGGCTGGGCAATATACTATGTGGGCTGTGCAATATACTACATGGACATGCACATTCTAGAATACCCGATGCATGAATCGGGCCACCATCTAGTTAACAATAATCTCTAATCTCAATAATATAAATTATTCAGTCTGTGACTCTCCCCAATTAACTGTAAGGGTACGTGCACACAGAATATATGCAAGGTTAAAGGTACAGGAAAAGTGAAAGAGATCCCTGAAGTATCATGCACACACTGCTTAATTTTTCCTTACAGATTTGCAGCAGATTACAAATCTACATAATGTCCATTCTTGCAGCATATTTCACCTGTGCTTATGGGGGAAAATATGTAACGAAGGAATGGGAAAAATGTGGGAAAAAAATAAATGTATTTTAGGCAGCTTTATTCCTGCCAACACATTAGGACATGCAGCAGAATTTTCTCCTGCAAATTCTGAACATGTGCACATAGCCTTAGTCCCTGCCCTGTGTCCCCATCATTCATTATAAGTACTTGATAGAATCAAAATGAATTTGGAAGTGGGAGAAGATATTATCAGGTACTGAGCATCCTCCGCCACCTCCTAATTCATTACAAGTCCCTGACAGTGTCTTCTCCCACTTTTCAATTCATTAAAAAGGTCCTATGCAACTTATTGCCTTCTCTCCAAAATACATTTTAAGTCCCTGATAGCATCACAATGAATTGTGAGATGGGGGAGGACGCTATCAGGGACTTAGCCACCCAATTCATTTTACATCCATATCTAATGTCCTCTTCCCCTCCCCTGTTCGTAAGTCCATTATAAGTCCCCCTTCCTCCCATGTCAATTCCCCACACCCCTCATTGTCCTCCTTCCCCCCGCATCCCACCATTGTCCTCTCCCCCACCTCCATCATTGCCTTCTTCATCACCTCCATCATTGCCTTCTCCACCAACCCCATCATCGCCCTTTCCACTACCCATCCATTGCCCTCTCCACCACCCCATCATTGCCCTCTCCACCACCCCATCATTGCTTTCTCCCCCACCTCAATCATTGCCCTCTCCTCCACCTTATCATTGCCCTCTCCACACCTCCATAATTGCCCTCTCCACCCCAATCATTGTCCTCCCCATCACCTCCTTCATTGCCCTCTCTACCACGTCCATCATTACCTTCGCCACCACCTCCATCATTGTTCTCCCCTTCCACCCCATCATTGTACTCTTCACCTCCTCCATCACTGCCTTCTCCCCCACCAACCACATAATTGCCTTTTCTACCACCTCTATCATTATTTTCTCCTCCACAACCCTTATCATTGCCCTTTCCACCACCTCTATCATTGATTTCTCCCACACCTCCCAATCTTTGCCCTCTTCATCACTTCCATCCTTACCTTCTCCCCCACCACCCCCATCATTGCCCTTTCCACCACCTCCATCATTTTCTTCTCCCCCACCACCCCATCATTGCCCTCTTCATCACCTCCATCATGTCTTCTCCCCCACCACCCCTTCATTGCCCTTTCCACCACCTCCATCATTGCCTTCTCCCCCACCACCCCCATGATTGCCCTTTCCATCACCTCCATCATTGCTTTCTCCCCCACCACTCCCATCATTGCCCTATCACCCCATCATTGCCCTCTCCACCACTTATACACCACACGGCACCATTCACCTCTCTGCATGTTTCCCCACAGCTGCGAACACACACACAGCACCATTCACCTTTCGCCTCTCTTCACACTCCCCCACAGCCACACACACACACATATCACCACTCACCTCTCTGCATGCTCCCACACAGCCACACACACACACAGCACCACTCACCTCTCCACACATTTCCTGGCAACTGCAGCATCCTCGTCGCTGGCAAATTTCTCTCTGAACAGAAGCGCCCTGAATGCTTACGTCATCCAGCCGTGCCACTGTTTCGGACAGTTAGCAGGACGGGTCCTTGCAGCTCCACTTCGCTGCCATTTTCTCTTGTAGGCAGCAGAGCTGCAGGGATCGCTCCCTGCCCGCTGCACATGAGGTCAATCTGGCCAGGGGCCCCCCGTAACTGGATAAACAGGCCAGATTGCCCTCAATGTTAGCCGCCCTGCAGGGGCCCCCCTCCACCTCCACACCCCGATGCAGTCGTACCGGCTGCACATGCAGTATGTCCGCCCCTGTCACCAACCATTGGCTGACCCCACCGATATTGGTGAGTGCATGTGTTTTGGTGAATAAATATCAGATTTATTCACATACTTCCTTGGATTCATTGGCGTATACACTATAGGATACAGGCTAGTTTTCTTAGGAGTATTTCATCCAATAGGGATGGTGCTATTTTTGTTTGTTTTTATTCATGTACAGAGGGGAAAATAAGTATTTGCTACACTTCCGATTTAGTAAGTTTTCCCATCTATAAAGAATGGAGCGGTCTGTAATTTATATAATAGGTACACTTCAACTGTGAGAGACAGAATCTAAAAATAAAAACCATAAAATTACATTGTATGATTTTTACATAATTAAATTGCATTTTATTGCAGTAAATAAGTATTTGATCACCTACCAACCAGCAAGAATTCTTGCTCTCACAGACTTGTTAGTTTTTCTTCAAGAAGCCCTCCTACTCTGTACTTACTTGTATTACTTACTTACTTACTTACTTACTTATATTGATTACACCTGTTTGAACTCATTACTTGTATAAAAGACACCTGTTCGCACACTCACAAATACTCTAACCACTCCTCCATGGCCAAGACCAAAGAGCTGTCTAAGGACACCACCATGCCGAGATTGATGTTCAGCGAAACCAACCTCTCATTGGTCTGTTGTTTCATAACAGCCTGCTGTCATTTCCCCCTGGCTGTGCTGAAGTTGGTGGTGCAGGTATTATGCTTTCTAGATGAGGAGGCAGTGGAGGAAGTAGAGTAGAAGGACGAGGCTACATGGAATGTCCAGCAATCCTCGGTGGTAATAGAACATGCGCCGGGACGCCTTCTGCCTCAGGCCCAACTGCCACTTCATTTACCCAGTGGGCAATCAGGAAGATATAATGCCTCTGCCCATGCTTACTGGTCCACGTATTGGTGGTTATGTGGACCTTGCCATTGATGGCGTTGCGCAATGCACACCTTATTTTGTCCGCAATATGTTTGTGCATGTTTGTCAACTTCTGTGCATGTTATCAAGCCAAAATCACCAGAGAATGTGAACTTTTGATCGGGGTCATTTGGATGTTTTGGGTTGTCATTATGCTTTAAAAAGAGAAAACACTGTAGTTTGACAATAAATTGCTTCACCCAACCACTAACCGTGTTTGGAGAAAAAGTTTTGGTGTTATAATTCACATTCTCTGAAAAAAAGGCAAAGAAAGCAAAAATTCTGCCAGGGTACGTAAACTTTTGAGCACAACTGTATATATGTATATATTTAACATACATAGATAGGTAGGTAGAAGAAAAGTCGGCAATTCAGCAGCCACGCACTGTAAAATCACAGCAGGGGCCGACAGCATAGAATAGATGGATTACACATAGTATATACACATAGAATTGATAGATATACAGATGTCAGTGACTAATACAATTAGTACAGTTTGTGTGCAGCTTACTGTCCATGTATTTAATTATAAAAAGATTATTTTTCAAAAATGGCGTGGGCTCCATTCTTTATAGCCTGGGATCGGGGTAACACTCATGGTGCGTCCCAAGCTATTAATATCAGCTCACAGCTGTATACTTAGCATTTACTGGCTACTAAAATGGGGGTCCCTTCCAAAAAATGATGTAGGGTCCCCCTATAATTAATAACTAGCAAAGGCTGTGCAGACTGCTGTGGACGGATATTAATAGCCTAGGAAGGGGCCATGGAACTAACCCCACCAGGCTAAAAACATCAGCTCTCAGCTGCCCCAGAAAAGGCACATCTCTAAGATGTGCCAATTCTGGCACTTAGCCTTGCTCTTCCCACTTGCCCTGTAGCGGTGACAAGTGGGATGATAGTTGGGGGTGTTAATGTCACTTTTGTATTATCAGGTGACATCAAGCCCTGAGGTTAGTAATGGACAGGCGTCAAGACACCTCCATTACTAACCCCATAGTCATATTGTATAAAAACACAGACAACCAGAAAAAAGTCCTGTAATTTAAAGAATGACACAGACTCCCTTAATAAATCTTAATTTAACCATACTTACGACATCGCCCATTCCACTGATGCTATTGTCTTCTGCAAAAGAGTTAAAATAAAAAATATCAATATTCCTCACCTTTGTGCAGAGAAGATGATAATCCATTTGTTCCGCGATGGGACTAGCTCTGCTACATCTAGATGGCAGGATGCATAGTTGTATGACAGCCTGCCATCCAGCAGAGACTCTTTGCAGCTGTGCTACCGCTACCCACTGTCTCGCAGTGAACTGGTAGGACCGGTCTGACATCTGTTATAATCTGGTGGCCGAGGAGCAGCATGAGACGTACTCTGGAGAAGGTGGTACCTGTACTGACCGCAAACCTGAACTTAGCATCGCAACTAGAAGTAGCCGTGGGATGTACCTAACGCTCCCTAGACACCTCGACACAGCCTTAGAACTAACTTCCCCTAAAGATAGAAACGGGAAAACTATCTTGCCTCAGAGAAAATCCCCAAAGGATAGACAGCCCCCCACAAATATTGACTGTGAGATGAGAGGGAAATGACATACGCAGACTGAAATCAGGATTTAGCAAAGGAGGCCATTCTAGCTAAAAAGAAAGAATAGGACAGAGTACTATGAGGTCAGAATTAAAACACTAGAAAATATCCACCACAGAAAATACAAATCTCCACATCTGACTAAAGACATGGAGGGTATATCTGCATCTCCAGAGACACAGCTTGGCTGCAAAAAATCCTTCACAGACAAAAGCTGGAGAAGACAAAACATGAAAATGCACTGAACTATGAGATCCACAGCATGTGGACAGCAAAAACAAAGCCAGAACTTATCTTTGTTGAAATGAACAGCAAAACAGGAGAGACCAGGTATGGATGTGAAACCTCCAAAAACAATGGAAAACTGGCACTGACTAAAGGATCAAGCAAGACTATATAGCCCAGCCCAAATTGCAATAAGTGGACACACCTGATAAATGCTGCGATTCAAAGACAGCAGCACTACCACTCATAACCACCGGAGGGAGCCCAAGAGCAGAATTCACAACAGACATCACCTCGAGCATGAGAAAGTTCTCACGCTCCATGTGCCATCAGAAAGGTCCTGGGAGTTCACAGCCAATGAACTCACTTCACCTGACATCGGTATGAGCGCCAATAGAAATTTTCCCATGGCGCTCCTGCTAACATCAAATCAGTACCGAAGATGTCAGTATTTGTGTGCATAATACTTGCGACACATTTGTGGCAACCATGTGCTGCCAGTGTGCCGCATCAAGTACCACATGGAGGGCGCCAGGAAAGCAGCGGTGCAGTAAGTGCTGCTCCCCTGTGTGTGGTGCTGAAGACGAATCATCATTCTCCCCTGCTCTGCCGGTGATCAGTACGAGCAGGGAGAATGATGAGAGTTGTATTCAAGTGAAAACAATGACAGCAGGTGGTGGCTGATGGTACTATTACTCCCATCAGCCTCCACCTGCTGCCTCTAATAACAGTGATAGCAGGAGCACCTGATGGGAGTATTCCTCAGCCGCCTCCTGTGCTATAAATAAATAAATGGAAAAATTAGCATTGGTTCCCCTGTATTTTCTATAACCAGCCAGGCAAAACTGACAGCTGGGGGCTGTAGTTTTTAAAATGGAGTCACTTGGAAGTTTCCACTATTTAGGTACATCGGGAGCTCTGCAAACATGACATGGTGTGCGCTATCTATTCTGAAAGTCAAATGATGCTCCAAGCCCTGCTGTGTACCCAAACAGCAGTTTTTTTGTGCTACATGTGAGGTATCAGTGTAATCAGGAGAAATTTCACAACAAACTGTATTGCTCTTTATTTCATTATCCTTGTGAAAATGAAAAAAAAATTGGGGCTAAAGCAGCATTTTTGTGGGAAAAATTAAAATATACATTTTTTTCCTTCCACATTGCTCTAAATCCTGTGAAGCACCATAAGAGTTAAAGGGAACCGAAAACTCCGCCCATATGACCAAAAACAGGTCCAGCCAAATTCAGGTGACAGGTTCCCTTTAACCCCTCTGTGACCTTAGACGTACTATCCCGTCGAGGTGCCCTGGGCTTATCTGACCCTGGACGGGATAGTACGTCATAGCCGATCGGCCGCGCTCACGGGGGGAGCGCGGCCGATCGCGGCCGGGTGTCAGCTGCTTATCGCAGCTGACATCCGGCACTATGTGCCAGGAGCGGTCACGGACCGCCCCCGGCACATTAACCCCTGGCACACCGCGATCAAAGATGATCGCGATGTGCCGGTGGTGCAGGGAAGCACCGCGCAGGGAGGGGGCTCCCTGCGGGCTTCCCTGAGCCCCCCGCAGCAACGCGATGTGATCACGTTGCTGCGAGGGTCTCCTCACCTCCCTCCCTGCTCGAGCCCCGGATCCAAGATGGCCGCGGATCCGGGTCCTGCAGGGAGGGAGGTGGCTTCACAGAGCCTGCTTAGAGCAGGCACTGTGAAGGCTGCAGCGCTGCATGTCAGATCAGTGATCTGACAGAGTGCTGTGCAAACTGTCAGATCACTGATCTGTGATGTCCCCCCCTGGGACAAAGTAAAAAAGTAAAAAAAAATTTTTCCAAATGTGTAAAAAAAATAAAAAAAAATATTCCAAAATAATGAAAAAAAAAAAATAAATATTATTCCCATAAATACATTTCTTCATCTAAATAAAAAAAAAAACCAATAAAAGTACACATATTTAGTATCGCCGCGTCCGTAACGACCCGACCTATAAAACTGTCCCACTAGTTAACCCCTTCAGTAAACACCGTAAGAAAAAAAAAAAAAAAACGAGGCAAAAAACAACGCTTTATTATCATACTGCCGAACAAAAAGTGGAATAACACGCGATCAAAAGGACAGATATAAATAACCATGGTACCGCTGAAAGCGTCATATTGTCCCGCAAAAAAAGAGCCGCCATACAGCATCATCAGCAAAAAAATAAAAAAGTTATAGTCCTGAGAATAAAGCGATGCAAAAATAATTATTTTTTCTGTAAAATAGTTTTTATCGTATAAAAGCACCAAACCATAAAAAAATGATATAAATGAGGTATCGCTGTAATCGTACTCACCCGAAGAATAAAACTGATTTATTAATTTTACCAAACGCGGAACGGTATAAACGCCTCCCCCAATAGAAATTCATGAATAGCTGGCTTTTGGTCATTCTTCCTCACAAAAATCGGAATAAAAAGCGATAAAAAAAAGTCACGTGCCCAAAAATGTTTTCAATAAAAACGTCAACTCGTCCCGCAAAAAACAAGACCTCACATGACTCTGTGGACCAAAATATGGAAAAATTATAGCTCTCAAAATGTGGTATTGCAAAAAATATTTTTTGCAATAAAAAGGGTCTTTCAGTGTGTGACGGCTGCCAATCATAAAAAGCCGCTAAAAAACTCGCTATAAAAGTAAATCAAACCCCCCTTCATCACCCCCTTAGTTAGGGAAAAATAAAAAAAAATGTATTTATTTCCATTTTCCCATTAGGGTTAGGGTTAGGGTTAGGGCTAGGGTTAGGGCTAGGGCTAGGGTTAGGGCTAGGGTTAGGGCTAGGGTTAGGGCTAGGGTTAGGGCTAGGGCTAGGGTTAGGGTTAGGACTAGGGTTAGGGCTAGGGTTAGGGCTAGGGTTAGGGCTAGGGTTAGGGCTAGGGTTAGGGCTAGGGTTAGGGTTAGGGCTAGGGTTAGGGCTAGGGTTAGGGCTAGGGTTAGGGTTGGGGCTACAGTTAGGGTTGGGGCTACAGTTAGGGTTAGGGTTTAGATTACATTTACAGTTGGGAATAGGGTTGGGATTAGGGTTAGGGGTGTGTCAGGGTTAGAGGTGTGGTTAGGGTTACCGTTGGAATTAGGGTTAGGGGTGTGTTTAGATTAGGGTTTCAGTTATAATTGGGGGGTTTCCACTGTTTCGGCACATCAGGGGCTCTCCAAACACGACATGGCGTCCGATCTCAATTCCAGCCAATTCTGCGTTGAAAAAGTAAAACAGTGCTCCTTCCCTTCCGAGCTCTCCTGTGTGCCCAAACAGGGGTTTACCCCAACATATGGGGTATCAGCGTACTCAGGACAAATTGGACAACAACTTTTGTGGACCAATTTCTCCTGTTACCCTTGGGAAAATACAAAACTGGGGGCTAAAAAATAATTTTTGTGGGAAAACAAAAAGATTTTTTATTTTCACGGCTCTGCGTTATAAACTGTAGTGAAACACTTGGGGGTTCAAAGTTCTCACAACACATCTAGATAAGTTCATTGAGGGGTCTAGTTTCCAATATGGGGTCACTTGTGGGGGGTTTCTACTGTTTAGGTACATTAGGGGCTCTGCAAACGCAATGTGACGCCTGCAGACCAATCCATCTAAGTCTGCATTCCAAATGATGCTCCTTCCCTTCCGAGCCCTCCCATGCGCCCAAACGGTGGTTCCCCCCCACATATCGGGTATCAGCGTACTCAGGACAAATTGGACAACAACATTTAGGGTCCAATTTCTCCTGCTAACCTTGGAAAAATACAAAACTGGGGGCTAAAATATAATTTTTGTGGAAAAAAAAATATTTTTTATTTGCATGGCTCTGCGTTATAAACTGTAGTGAAATACTTGGGGGTTCAAAGCTCTCACAACACATCAAGATGAGTTCCTTAGGGGGTCTACTTTCCAAAATGGTGTCACTTGTGGGGGGTTTCTACTGTTTAGGTACATTAGGGGCTCTGCAAACGCAATGTGACGCCTGCAGACCATTCCATCTAAGTCTGCATTCCAAATGGCGCTCCTTCCCTTCCGAACCCTCCCATGCGCCCAAACGGTGGTTCCCCCCCACATATGGGGTATCAGCGTACTCAGGACAAATTGGACAACAACTTTTGGGGTCCAATTTCTCCTGTTACCCTAGGGAAAATACAAAACTGGGGGCTAAAAAATAATTTTTGTGGGAAAAAAATTTTGTTTTATTTTTATGGCTCTGCATTATAAACTTCTGTGAAGCCCTTGGTGGGTCAAAGTGCTCACCACACATCCAGATAAGTTCCTTAGGGGGTCTACTTTCCAAAATGGTGTCACTTGTGGGGGGTTTCAATGTTTAGGCACATCAGTGGCTCTCCAAACGCAACATGGCGTCCCATCTCAATTCCTGTCAATTTTGCATTGAAAAGTCAAACGGCGCTCCTTCCCTTCCGAGCTCTCCCATGCGCCCAAACAGTGGTTTACTGCCACATATGGGGTATCAGCGTACTCGGGACAAATTGGACAACAACTTTTGAGGTCCAATTTCTTCTCTTACCCTTGGAAAAATAAAAAATTGGGGGCAAAAATATAATTTTTGTGAAAAAATATGATTTTTTATTTTTACGGTTCTGCATTATAAACTTCTGTGAAGCACTTGGTGGGTCAAAGTGCTCACCACACCTCTAGATAAGTTCCTTAGGGGGTCTACTTTCCAAAATGGTGTCACTTGTGGGGGGTTTCAATGTTTAGGCACATCAGTGGCTCTCCAAACGCAACATGGCATCCCATCTCAATTTCTGTCAATTTTGCATTGAAAAGTCAAACTGCGCTCCTTCCCTTCCGAGCTCTCCCATGCGCCCAAACAGTGGTTTACTGCCACATATGGGGTATCAGCGTACTCAGGACAAATTGGACAACAACTTTTGAGGTCCAATTTCTTCTCTTACCCTTGGAAAAATAAAAAATTGGGGGCAAAAATATAATTTTTGTGAAAAAATATGATTTTTTATTTTTACGGTTCTGCATTATAAACTTCTGTGAAGCACTTGGTGGGTCAAAGTGCTCACCACACATCCAGATAAGTTCCTTAGGGGGTCTACTTTCCAAAATGGTGTCACTTGTGGGGGGTTTCAATGTTTAGGCACATCAGTGGCTCTCCAAACGCAACATGGCGTCCCATCTCAATTCCTGTCAATTTTGCATTGAAAAGTCAAATAGCGCTCCTTCCCTTCCGAGCTCTCCCATGCGCCCAAACAGTGGTTTACCCCCACATATGGGGTATCAGCGTACTCAGGACAAATTGGACAACAACTTTTTGGGTCCAATTTCTCCTGTTACCCTTGGTAAAATAAAACAAATTGGAGCTGAAGTAAATTTTTTGTGTAAAAAAGTTAAATGTTCATTTTTATTTAAACATTCCAAAAATTCCTATTAAACACCTGAAGGGTTAATAAACTTCTTGAATGTGGTTTTGAGCACCTTGAGGGGTGCAGTTTTTAGAATGGTGTCACACTTGGGCATTTTCTATCATATAGACCCCTCAAAATGACTTCAAATGAGACGTGGTCCCTAAAAAAAAATGGTGTTGTAAAAATGAGAAATTGCTGGTCAACTTTTAACCCTTATAACTCCCTAACAAAAAAAAAAATTGGTTCCAAAATTATGCTGATGTAAAGGAGACATGTGGGAAATGTTACTTATTAAGTATTTTGTGTGACATATCTCTGTGATTTAATTGCATAAAAATTCAAAGTTTGAAAATTGCGAAATTTTCAAAATTTTCGCCAAATTTCTGTTTTTTTCACAAATAAACGCAGGTACTATCAAAGAAATTTTACGACTATCATGAAGTACAATATGTCACGAGAAAACAATGTCAGAATCACCAGGATCCGTTGAAGCGTTTCGGAGTTATAACCTCATAAAGGGACAGTGGTCAGAATTGTAAAAATTGGCCTGGTCATTAACGTGCAAACCACCCTTGGGGGTAAAGGGGTTAATACATTTCTTGAATGTGGTTTTGAACACTTAGTGGAATGCAGTTTTTCTGTCACATAGGCCCCTTAAAGTCACTTCAAATGTGATGTGGTCCCTAATAAAATTTGTTTTGTAAATTTTGTTAGAAAATGAAAAAAAATTCTGATTAACTTTTAACCCTTGTAACTTCTTAACCCCTTCATGACCCAGCCTATTTTGACCTTAATGACCTCGCCGTTTTTTTTGCAATTCTGACCAGTGTCCCTTTATGAGGTAATAACTCGGGAACGCTTCAATGGATCCTAACAGATCTGAGAATGTTTTTTTGTGACATATGGGGCTTCATGTTAGTGGTAAATTTAGGTCAATAATTTTTGCGCTTATTTGTGAAATAAATGGAAATTTGGCTAAAATTTTGAAAATTTCACAATTTTCAAATTTTGAATTTTTATTCTGTTAAACCAGAGACAAATCGGAAGCATACATGGTCCGTCCTGGTTACTTAAATCATATTATAGTTATACCAGCCATGTCAACCAAGGCAGACCTAGGACCTCAAATGGACAACTGCACATACGAATAATATACAAACAAAGCACCAAAAACGCAGTCGAAGAACGTCCAATTAATGCAAAATATTAAACAACTTTATTAGTTAAAAGACACACAGGTATGCAGCATGGCAGGCAAACAAATCCCCTACACGAGCCCGCACATCTCATGTGAAGGGACCGAACCAAAGTGCACAGATATTAATTATGGACCATATAGGTAACAAGTCCATATACGTTTCAATAACATCAGTGATGAAGAAACGCCTATTAATAATACATGTGACCCTGCAGACAAGTGTCCAATCAGTGATACATACCACAGTAATGAGTCACCAAAGGATGTGCACCAAAGTCCAGTCCTCCCCGACGCGCGTTTCGGCGGGTGGCCTTCCTCAGGGGGGGTGCCCAACACCAGGGGGGCACCAATTAAATACTATACAGTCCGGAAGTAGCGGCGTTCGCGTGCACAGCCGCGCCGCATCATCAACATCCGGTCCGCACGGCCTGCGGGACCGGAAACACACGGGCCCCATGTGATCCGCCCCACAAGGCACTGCAGGAGCCGGAGGGAGACGCGGCGCGACTGCGCATGCGCGAATAACAACCGCGGCCATCTTGCAAAGGGGCAAAAATACTGGCATACATTGAGAGTCAGAACGGCTCAAATATAAAAACGCAACCCTCAAACCGCAGGAATATAGAATAAAACATAGACATAGAGAAGCATATACAGATAGAAACAAGTATAAATAGCCCGGATAATCCGCTATAGTGACCAAATAAAGCGGAACATAATACCCATACTTGGCCTATATATAATATTATATTACAACAGTGTATACGTCGGGATAGAAGACATAATACACACATATGGCCAATAAACATATATATACACGTAACGTAGATAATTACATCAAAATCAGCCACAAAGGGAATGGAACACCCAACGTCATTGCGCCTGTACATATCAGAATACACAAACAAACACATCCACTGGAGATCAAGATATATAGAAAGAACACGAATATCGGTAATAATTCCATAATGATAATTCACTAGATCGTACAGTCCATAGAATACGTAAATCGGATAGAAATACAGTGGAGGATGTTCATGTTTATTAGGATGTTCCACCCATATATGGAATAGATGCAGATTCTTCTTCACAAATCAGCCAGGGTAATTGTCCAATAACCAGGTCACAATCCGGAGAGAGACTAAAAATTTAAGAAAAATACAACACAAGTTAAAAACAAATAAAGGTAGCGAATGCGGAGACGCACAGAGGAAACGATGCACAGCAGCCGGGCGACTACAGGAACGGGGCGAATGACAAACCCTCATTAAGTCCATAGGGCTGGACAGTCCGTAAGCGCCAAATCCAGCGTGTTTCCAACATGCCGAGTCTCTTAGATAGACTGCCACCTCTGATGTTGATCCTGAGGGCATCAATTCCCCTCACTCTCAGCATCGTGGCATCACAGTTGTGGTACGTCTTAAAATGCCTCGGCAAGGTTTTTAATGTGGTCTCATCCATGTGGCCGGCGGCCGCCTGAATCCCCAAAACATGCTCCCTCACGCGGACTTTCAACTGGCGGGTGGTAAGGCCAACGTATATAAGTCCACAGGGGCATGTAGCATAATAAATAACATACCTAGTGGTACAGGTGATCCGTTGTCTAATAGAGAACATCCTAGTACCACTAGAGTTAGAGAAAGAGTCACTTTTTTCGATATTGGGGCAGGCGACACACCGACCACATGGAAGACAGCCAACCCTAGGTGTAAACCTATCCAGGAAAGTCAAAGAAGGCCGTCCCTCATAGTGGCTGTGGACCAATTGGTCTCTAAGATTGACGGCTCGCCGAAACGTGATAGAAGGTTTTTTAGGGATCAATTTTTGAATTATAGGATCAACTTGAAGTATAGGCCAGACTTTATCCAAGGCTCTCCTGATCTGATTAGCCTTGGAATTATAAGTGGTGATAAACCTAACATTATTATTGTTAGTAGTCCTATTTATTTGTCCATACTGACTACCATAAAGTAAATCATGACGCGTAGAGTGTTTTGCCCTCTGGTATGCCATCTTGATAGATCTACCACTGTATCCACGTGCTGCAAATCGCATCCTCAGTTCCCCAGCTCTTTTCTCAAAGTCACTATCGGTGGAGCAGATACGACGTAACCGAAGGAACTGCCCCACCGGAATAGATCGTATCATGTGTTGGGGATGACCTGAGGAAGCGTGCAGCAGGGTATTGGTAGAGGTAGGTTTCCGAAAAATATCTGTGCAAAGCATACCATTAAGGTCCCTCTTGATCGTCACATCTAGGAAATCAATAGATATATCACTCCACACAAATGTCAAATGGATGTTCATATCGTTGTTGTTCAAGGAGGAGATGTACTGCGCAAGGTCAGCGGACGTGCCCTGCCAGACGAAGAAGATATCATCAATATAACGTATCCATAAAGGGACACGGTCAATTGATCCCTGTTCGCCAGACAGGAGAAGGTCCCTCTCCCACAGCCCCAGGAAAAGACCGGCATAAGAGGGCGCAAAGGCCGCTCCCATAGCAGTCCCCTGGAGCTGTAGGTAAAAGGACCCCTTGAAGACAAAAAAAATTATGCGTGAGGGTGAACTCTAAAAGTTCCAGCAGAAGCGATCTCATGGATCCTCCATCTATTCGCCCACGTTCCAGTAGATTTCCCCCTCTGTCGTCATGCTCAAGCATTGACTTATTTGTCCGGGTGGTGACGGAGGATTTGTCTAATATTCGTAATTTTGGTGGACGGGATAATCTTTCCGTACAAGAGAGGGAAAGATTGTCATATCTTAAAAATCTTCCTGATATAGTCGTGAAACCAGCAGATAAAGGTGGTAATGTCGTTCTGTGGCCCGTGGATATGTATGAAAGAGAGGCATATAGACAGTTGAACAATAACACCTGTTACAAGAAACTCACATACAATCCTCTGTCGGCATATAGTGCCCAATTGGATTCCATCATCCAACGGGCCTTACAGAACGACGTTATCACCAAGGATTTGGCAACAGCATTGGTGGTTACAGAACCTACGGTTCCGACTCTTTATCTACTCCCCAAAATTCATAAAAACATCTCGTCACCCCCGGGGCGGCCTATCATCTCTGGACGGGGAAATCTACTGGAACATGTTAATAGGTGGATAGATTTCCACCTGCAACCGTTGGTCACCAATCTTCCTTCCTTCCTCAGGGATACAGGGGATGTGCTGCGCAGGGTTGACGGACTGTGTTTGGAGGGTGATACTCTATTGGTTTCAGCGGATGTCGAATCTCTATATACCAATATTAGGCATGGAGACGGAATTGGTGCCGTTAGATATTTTTTGGAGTCATCTACTTTGTCCACTGGTATGAGATCGCTTCTGCTGGAACTTTTAGAGTTCACCCTCACGCATAATTTTTTTGTCTTCAATGGGAGCGGCCTTTGCGCCCTCTTATGCCGGTCTTTTCCTGGGGCTGTGGGAGAGGGACCTTCTCCTGTCTGGCGAACAGGGATCAATTGACCGTGTCCCTTTATGGACACGTTATATTGATGATATCTTCTTCGTCTGGCAGGGCACGTCCGCTGACCTTGCGCAGTACATCTCCTCCTTGAACAACAACGATATGAACATCCATTTGACATTTGTGTGGAGTGATATATCTATTGATTTCCTAGATGTGACGATCAAGAGGGACCTTAATGGTATGCTTTGCACAGATATTTTTCGGAAACCTACCTCTACCAATACCCTGCTGCACGCTTCCTCAGGTCATCCCCAACACATGATACGATCTATTCCGGTGGGGCAGTTCCTTCGGTTACGTCGTATCTGCTCCACCGATAGTGACTTTGAGAAAAGAGCTGGGGAACTGAGGATGCGATTTGCAGCACGTGGATACAGTGGTAGATCTATCAAGAAGGCATACCAGAGGGCAAAACACTCTACGCGTCATGATTTACTTTATGGTAGTCAGTATGGACAAATAAATAGGACTACTAACAATAATAATGTTAGGTTTATCACCACTTATAATTCCAAGGCTAATCAGATCAGGAGAGCCTTGGATAAAGCCTGGCCTATACTTCAAGTTGATCCTATAATTCAAAAATTGATCCCTAAAAAACCTTCTATCACGTTTCGGCGAGCCGTCAATCTTAGAGACCAATTGGTCCACAGCCACTATGAGGGACGGCCTTCTTTGACTTTCCTGGATAGGTTTACACCTAGGGTTGGCTGTCTTCCATGTGGTCTGTGTGTCGCCTGCCCCAATATCGAAAAAAGTGACTCTTTCTCTAACTCTAGTGGTACTAGGATGTTCTCTATTAGACAACGCATCACCTGTACCACTAGGTATGTTATTTATTATGCTACATGCCCCTGTGGACTTATATACGTTGGCCTTACCACCCGCCAGTTGAAAGTCCGCGTGAGGGAGCATGTTTTGGGGATTCAGGCGGCCGCCGGCCACATGGATGAGACCACATTAAAAACCTTGCCGAGGCATTTTAAGACGTACCACAACTGTGATGCCACGATGCTGAGAGTGAGGGGAATTGATGCCATCAGGATCAACATCAGAGGTGGCAGTCTATCTAAGAGACTCGGCATGTTGGAAACACGCTGGATTTGGCGCTTACGGACTGTCCAGCCCTATGGACTTAATGAGGGTTTGTCATTCGCCCCGTTCCTGTAGTCGCCCGGCTGCTGTGCATCGTTTCCTCTGTGCGTCTCCGCATTCGCTACCTTTATTTGTTTTTAACTTGTGTTGTATTTTTCTTAAATTTTTAGTCTCTCTCCGGATTGTGACCTGGTTATTGGACAATTACCCTGGCTGATTTGTGAAGAAGAATCTGCATCTATTCCATATATGGGTGGAACATCCTAATAAACATGAACATCCTCCACTGTATTTCTATCCGATTTACGTATTCTATGGACTGTACGATCTAGTGAATTATCATTATGGAATTATTACCGATATTCGTGTTCTTTCTATATATCTTGATCTCCAGTGGATGTGTTTGTTTGTGTATTCTGATATGTACAGGCGCAATGACGTTGGGTGTTCCATTCCCTTTGTGGCTGATTTTGATGTAATTATCTGCGTTACGTGTATATATATGTTTATTGGCCATATGTGTGTATTATGTCTTCTATCCCGACGTATACACTGTTGTAATATAATATTATATATAGGCCAAGTATGGGTATTATGTTCCGCTTTATTTGGTCAATATAGCGGATTATCCGGGCTATTTATACTTGTTTCTATCTGTATATGCTTCTCTATGTCTATGTTTTATTCTATATTCCTGCGGTTTGAGGGTTGCGTTTTTATATTTGAGCCGTTCTAACTCTCAATGTATGCCAGTATTTTTGCCCCTTTGCAAGATGGCCGCGGTTGTTATTCGCGCATGTGCAGTCGCGCCGCGTCTCCCTCCGGCTCCTGCAGTGCCTTGTGGGGCGGATCACATGGGGCCCGTGTGTTTCCGGTCCCGCAGGTCGTGCGGACCGGATGTTGATGATGCGGTGCGGCTGTGCACGCGAACGCCGCTACTTCCGGACTGTATAGTATTTAATTGGTGCCCCCCTGGTGTTGGGCACCCCCCCTGAGGAAGGCCACCCGCCGAAACGCGCGTCGGGGAGGACTGGACTTTGGTGCACATCCTTTGGTGACTCATTACTGTGGTATGTATCACTGATTGGACACTTGTCTGCAGGGTCACATGTATTATTAATAGACGTTTCTTCATCACTGATGTTATTGAAACGTATATGGACTTGTTACCTATATGGTCCATAATTAATATCTGTGCACTTTGGTTCGGTCCCTTCACATGAGATGTGCGGGCTCGTGTAGGGGATTTGTTTGCCTGCCATGCTGCATACCTGTGTGTCTTTTAACTAATAAAGTTGTTTAATATTTTGCATTAATTGGACGTTCTTCGACTGCGTTTTTGGTGCTTTGTTTGTATATTGTTAAACCAGAGAGTTGTGTGACACAAAATAGTTAATAAATAACATTTCCCACATGTCTATTTTACATCAGCACAATTTTGGAAACAAAATTGTTTTTTTCTAGGAAGTTATAAGGGTTAAAATTTGACCAGCGATTTCTCATTTTTACAACGAAATTTACAAAACCATTTTTTTAGGGACCACCTCACATTTGAAGTCAGTTTGAGGGGTCTGTATGGCTGAAAATACCCAAAAGTGACACCATTCTAAAAATTGCACCCCTCAAGATACTCAAAACCACATTCAAGAAGTTTATTAACCCTTCAGGTACTTCACAGCAGCAGAAGCAACATGGAAGGAAAAAATGAACATTTAACTTTTTAGTCACAAATATGATGTTTTAGCAACAATTTTTTTATTTTTCCAAGGGTAAAAGGAGAAACTGGACCCCAAAAGTTATTGTACAATTTGTCCTGAGTACGCCGATACCTTATATGTGGGGGGAACCACTGTCTGGGCACACGACAGGGCTCTGAAGGGAAGGAGCGCCATTTGACTTTTTCAATGAAAAATTGGCTCCAATCTTTAGCGGACACCATGTCGCGTTTGGAGAGCCCCTGTGTGCCTAAACATTGGAGCTCCCCCACAACTGACCCCATTTTGGAAACTAGACCTCCCAAGGAACTAATATAGATGTGTGGTGACCACTTTAAACCCCCAAGTGCTTCATAGAAGTTTATAACGCAGAGCCGTGAAAATAAAAAATCATTTTTCTTTCCTCAAAAATAATTTTTTAGCCTGCAATTTTTTATTTTCACAAGAGTAACAGGAGAAACTGGACCCCAAAAGTTGTTGTCCAGTTTGTCCTGAGTATGCTGATGCCCCATATGTGAGGGGGAACCACTGTTTGGGCACACGTTGGGGCTCAGAAGGGAAGTAGTGACTTTTGAAATGCAGACTTTGATGGAATGGTCTGCGGGCGTCACATTGCATTTGCAGAGCCCCTGATGTGCCTAAACAGTAGAAACCCCCCACAAGCGACCCCATTTTGGAAACTAGACCCCCCAAGGAACTTATCTAGATCTGTGGTGAGCACTTTCAACCCCCAAGTGCTTCACAGAAGTTTATAACGCAGAGACGTAAAAATAAAAAATAATTTTTCTTTCCTCAAAAATTATGTTTTAGCAAGCAATTTTTTATTTTTGCAAGGGTAACAGGAGAAATTGGACCCCAATAGTTGTTGCCCAGTTTGTCCTGAGTACGCTGGTACCCCATATGTGGGGGTAAACCACTGTTTGGGAGCATGTCGGGGCTCGGAAGGGAGGGAGCACCATTTGACTTTTTGAACGCAAGATTGGATGGAATCAATGGTGGCGCCATGTTGCGTTTGGAGACCCCTGATGTGCCTAAACCCTTATCCCAACTGTAGCCATAACCCTAATCACAACCCTAACCCCAACACACCCCTAACCACAACCCTAACCCCAACACACCCGTAATCTTAATCCCAACCCTAACCCTAATCCTAACCCTAATCCCAATTCTAACCCTAATCCCAACCACAACTTTAACCCCAACACACCCCTAACCCTATCCATAACCCTAACCACAAGCTTAATCTTAACCCTATTTCCAACCCTAGCCCTAGTTCCAACCCTAAATCTAATTCCAACCCTAACCCTAAGGCTATGTGCCCACGTTGCAGATTCGTGTGAGATTTTTCCGCATGATTTTTGAAAAATCTGCAGGTAAAAGGCACTGCGTTTTGCCTGCAGATTTACAGCGGATTTCCAGTGTTTTTTGTGCGGATTTCACCTGCGGATTCCTATTGAGGAACAGGTGTAAAACGCTGCGGAATCCGCACAAAATTGACATGCTGCAGAAAATACAATGCAGCGTTTCCACACGGTATTTCCCGCACCATGGGCACAGCGAATTTGGTTTTCCATAGGTTTACATGGTACTGTAAACCTGATCGAAAACTGCTACGAATTCGCAGCGGCCAATCCACTGCTGATCCCCAGCCAATCCGCTGCGGATCCGCGGCCAATCCGCTGCGGATCCGCAGCCAAATCCGCACCGTGTGCAAATACCCTAAACCTAACCCTATCCCTAACCCTAGTTCTATCCCTAACCCTAGCCCTAACCCTAGCGGAAAAAGAAAAAAAAAATATTTTCTTTATTTTATTATTGGCCCTACCTATGGGGGTGATAAAGGTGGGGGGGGTCATTTACTATTTTTTTTATTTTGATCACTGTGATAGGTTATATCACAGTGATCAAAATATACCTGGAACGAATCTGCCGGCCGGCAGATTCGGCGGGCGCACTGCGCATGCGCCCGCCATTTTGGAAGATGGCGGCGCCCAGGGAGAAGACAGATGGACACCGGGAGGCCCGGTAAGTATAAGGGGGGGAGATCTGAGCATGGGGGGGTGGATCGAAGGATGGGGGTGGCATCGGAGCATGGGGGGAGCAGGCAGGAGGACGGGGGAGCGGACAGGATGGCGGAGGGGAGCGGAACATAGATCGTAGGGCTGGGGAGGCGATCGGTGGTGGTGGGGGGGCAGACCAGTGTTTCCAGCCATGGCCGATGATATTGCAGCATCGGCCATGGCTGGATTGTAATATTTCACCAGTTTTTTAGGTGAAATATTACAAATCGCTCTAATTGGCAGTTTCACTTTCAACAGCCAATCAGAGCGATCGTAGCCACAGGGGGGGGGGGGGGGCTAAAGTACCACTCCCCCTGTCCCTGCAGATCTGGTGAAATTGGAGTTAACCCTTTCACCCGATCTGCAGGGACGCGATCTTTCCATGATGCCACATAGGCGTCATGGGTCGGATTGGCACCGACTTTCATGACGCCTACGTGGCGTCATGGGTCGGGAAGGGGTTAACAAAAAATTAGATGTTTCAAAAATTATGCTGATGTAAAGTAGATATGTGGTAAATGTTACTTATTACAGTGGGTACGGAAAGTATTCAGACCCCTTTAAATTTTTCACTCTGCTTCATTGCAGCCATTTGGTAAATTCAAAAAAGTTCATTTTTCACATTAATGTACACTCTGCACCCCATCTTGACTGAAAAAAAACAGAAATGTAGAATTTTTTGCAAATTTAATAAAAAAGAAAAACTTTAACATAATTTGCTCATAAGTATTCAGACCCTTTGCTCAGACACTCTTATTTAAGTCACATGCTGTCCATTTCCTCCTTGAGATGGTTGTACTTCTTCACTGGAGGCTAGCTGTGTTTAATTAAACTGATAGAACTTGATTTGGAAAGGCACACACCTGTCTATATAAAACCTCACAGCTCACAATGTCTGTTAGACCAAATGAGAATCACGAGGTCAAAGGAACTGGCCATGGAGCTCAGAGACAGAATTGTGGCAAGGCACAGATCTGGCCAAGGATACAAAAGAATTTCTGCAGTACTCAAGGTTTCTAAGAGCATAATGGCCTCCATAATCCTTAAATGGAAGAAGTTTGGGACCACCAGAAGTCTTCCTAGACCTGGCCGTCCAGTCAAACTGAGCAATTGTGGGAGAAGAGCCTTGGTGAGTGAGGTAAAGATGAACCCCAAGATCACTGTGGCTGAGCTCCAGAGATGCAGTAGGGAGATGGGAGAAAGTTCAACAAAGTCAACTATCACTGCAGCCCTCCACCAGTTGGGCCTTTATGGCAGTGTGGCGAGACGGAAGCCTCTCCTCAGTGCAAGACATATGAAAGCCCACATAGAGTTTGCTAAAAAACACATGAATGTCTCGTAGACTATGAGAAATAAGATTCTCTGGTCTGATAAAATGAAGATAGACCTTTTTGGTGATAATTCTAAGCGGTATGTGTGGAGAAAACCAGGCACTGCTCATCACCTGCCCTATACAATCCCAACAGTGAAACGTGGTGGCAGCTTCATGACATGGGGGTGTTTTTCAGCTGCAGGGACTGGTTGTCTTTGATGGAAACATGATTGCGGCCAAGTACAGAGATATCATGGTTGAAAACCTTTTCCAGAGTGCTCTGGACCTCAGACTTGGCCAAAGGTTCAACTTCCAACAAGACAATGACCCTAAGCACACAGCTAAAATAACAAAGGAGTGGCTTCAGAGTAACTCTGTGACTATTCTTAACTGGCCCAGCCAGAGCCCTGACCTAAACACAATTGAGCATCTCTGGAGAGACCTTAAAATGGCTGTCCACCAGCGTTTACCATCCAACCTGACGGAACTGGGGAAGATCTGCAAGAAAGAATGGCATAGGATCCCCAAATCCAGGTGTGAAAAACTTCTTGCGTCATTGCCAAGAAGACTCATGGCTGTACTAGCTCAAAAGGGTGCTTCTACTCCATACTGAGCAAAAGGTCTGAATACTTATGACCATGTGATATTTCAGTTTTTCTTTTTGTAATACATTTGCAAAAATTACTACATTTCTGTTTTTTTTCCAGTCAAGATGGGGTGCAGAGTGTACATTAATGAGAAAAAAAATGAACTTTTTTTAATTTACCAAATGGCTGCAATGAAACAAAGAGAGAAAAAAGTCTGAATACTTTCCGTACCCACAGTATCTATTTTGCATGACATAACGATCTGGTTTAAGAGCATAACATTTTGCTATATTTTCATTTTTTTATGTCAAATGTTCAATATTTTCATAAGTAAATGCAAATCATATCAAGTGAAATTTACCACTAAGGCTGGAGTCACACACAATGTATAAAAAATCTGTCCAATTTTGTCTGCTGAGAATGGCACAAATGTTCTCCATATGGTGATCCATATGTCATCCGTGTGCAATGCCAGGATGCATTTTTTTCTCAAAAACGTATCCGTGTGTCATCTGTATGTTATCCGTATGGTGAGATTTTCTCACATACTTGCAAAATGAGCAAATAATGGCTGAGCCAATTTCCCGTTACCTGCCCAAAGCCTGAGAATTTCTCGCAAGTCACACGCATGGTCCGTGTGGCTGTGCGATTTTTTCTGGCACCCATAGACTTGCATTGGCGTTTCTCAGCTGAGATATGCGGGCAATTGCAGCATGCTGCGATTTCACTCTCAAGTATAATACGGACGAGAAAAAAACGGATGATAGGAGCTTTTATTGTTTAGCACTCGTCCATATTACGCTGTAGTGTGACCCCGGCCTAAGATGAAGTACAAGATGTTTTGAAAAAACAATCTCAGAATAACTGGGATATGTACAATGTTCCAGAGATGTTATCTCAAAAAGTGATTGTCAAAAATGTAAAATTTCACCTGGTCAGGAAGTTGTCAACAGGCTAGGGAGTATAGACGTTAAAAGCAGGTGCTGAATGGCAAATTTTGGTCTGGGTGTCACGCATAAAGCAGTAGCCCTAGAGTTGCGGCAGCCTATCTTTAGCCTCCTTATCTCTGAATGTTGCATTAACCCCTTCATCCCCAGGTCTGTTTCCACCTTCATGACCAGGCCAAATTTTAAAATTCTGACTAGTGTTACTTTATGCAGTAATAACTCTGGAACACTTCAACGGATCCCACCGATTCTGAGATGGCTTTCTAGTGTCATATTGTACTTCATGATAGTGGTAAAATTTGTTTGATATGACTTGCATTTACTTGTAAAGAAATCTGATATTTAGTAAAAATTTTGCAATCTTCAAACTTTTAATTTTTATGCCCTTAAATCAGAGAATTATATCACCCAAAATAGTTAATAAATAACATTTACCATATGTCAACTTTATGTCAGCGCAATTTTTGAAACTTTTTTTTTCTTTTCGGAAGATAGAAGGGTTCAAAGTTCACCAGCATTTTCTCATTTTTCCAACAAAATTTACAAAACCATTTTTTATTAAGGGCTGCATCACATTTGAATACTTTGAGGGGCCTGTGAGACAGGAAATACTCAAAAGAGACACCATTATAAAAACTGCACCCCTTCAGGTATTTCACAGGATTTTTTACAATGTGGAAGGAAAAATTTAACTTTAGACCCAAAGTGTAACAAAAGAAAATGGACCCCAAAAATTGTTGGGCAATTTCTCCAGAGTACGCCGATACTCCATATGTGGGGGAACGTACTGTTTGGGTGCACGCAAGGCTCAGAAGGGAAGGGGCGTCATTTGACTTTTGATTGCAAAATTGTCTGGAATAATTTATCGAATGTCATGTTGCATTTGGAGAGCCCTTTGTGTGCCTAAACAGTGGAAACCATCACAAGTGGCATATTTTGGACACTAGATCCCTCAAGGAATGTATCCTGATGTGTAGTGAGCATCTTGAACCCACAGGTGCTTCACAGAAGTTTATAACGTTAACCTGTGAAAATAAAAAAATCAAATTTTCCCCACAAAAAATTTATTTTAGCCCCAATTTTTTTTATTTTAACAAGGGTAACAAGAACATTGCACAATACAATTTGTTATGCAATTTCTCCTGAGTACGTCAATACCCCATATGTAGAGGAAAAGTACTGTTTGTGCGTACAGCAGAACTTGAAAGGAAAGAAGCGACATTTGATTTTTGAATGCAAAATTTGCTGGAGTCATTAGTGGACTCCATGTTATGTTTTTGAGAGCCATGATGGGCCTAAACAATGGAAACCTTCCACAAGTGACCCCAATTTGGAAACTAGACCTCTCAAGGAATGTATGTAAGCGTGTAATGATCACCTTGAACCACCAGGTGCTTCACGGAAGTATTTTACGTTGAGCTGTGAAAATAAAAAATCAAATTTTTCCCACAAAAAAGTTATTTTAGTCCCAATTTTGTTATTTTTATAAGGGTAACATGAGAAATTGCACCATATTATTTGTTGTGCAATTTCTCTTGAGTATTTATATGCCCCATTTGGGCGGAAAACTACTGTTTGGGCACACAGCAGGGCTTGGAAGGGAAATTGCACCATTTGAGTTTTTTAACTCAAAATGTTCTGGAAACATTATAGAATGCCACTTCCTATCTAGAGAACTCCTGATGTGCTTAAACAGTGGAAACCTCCCACAAGTTACTCCATTTTGGAAACTAAATCCATCAAGAAATGTATCTAGTTGTGTTTTGAGCACCTTGAACCCCTAGGTGAGTCACAGAAGTTTTTAATGTTAAGCTGTGAAACTACATAATCAAAATTTTTATACAAAAATTTTATTTTAGCCCAAATTATTTTATTTTCACAAGTGTAACAGGAGAAATTGCACCATACAAATTTTCAGAAATACACAAAACTGGTGGACTGCAACTTTAGGCACGTCTAAAAAGATGGACACTGCTGGATCACAGGCCAGAATCACACTTTTCAGAGATTTAGACATAAACCCCGGTGTAAGAACTCAGCACAAAGCGTAGGATAAATGTGAGCCGAGCCTTACTGCGATCTTTGGGAAGCAACATAAAAAAAATCAACAGCAGGTGAATTAATTTTATTTATTTTTTACGCTGCTCCCCATTTGATATTAGGGATTACACAATTTTATTTTTTCGGTTGGTGCAATTACAGTTAAAGGTGCCGCGTCGGCTCAGCTACTGCTGATGGAGCTGCTAGGGGGGCATTTGCCCCTCTGCCCCCCAGCTCACTCCAACACTGGTTAAATGGGTTTACTAGGAACCAAAAATTGTTCTGAATTAAATATATAAAACTTATAATTTCGTCATATATATCTTTTTTAAAATAAGCACTTGTGAGCTTTATTTGTGAGCTGTCACTCACTAAGACTGGTTTTCACATTTGCAGTTGTGTCCGCAGCATTTGTGCCGCAATTATCCGCATGTGTCGTGTATTCCTATCTTTAACATTAGGGACGCAGGTGTCTGCGATTGGTTGCGTTTTGCCGCGTTTGACGACAGAAGCTTCATTTCGTCGTCTGCGGTTTGGCGCAGTAAATGCTACATGTACTAATTTTAGAGGCGTCAATTTGCCGCCTAGAAATGTATGCGGTTGTTAGTGGAAGGAATGCGGCAAAAAACGCATTATGGTCTATGTGAACGCATGTGTTGCACCACAGGAAAACATGTCTAGACATTCATTAGCCACCCCCCACATACAAACTGATAAAAGGAGGGAGTGGGTATTTGCAGATCACTACCCAGCAGACAGAGAAGCAGAGCAGACGCAGGCAAGAACCTTGGAGAAAACAAGACACTGAACAATGTGAGTATATCTTAGCCAATGTCTATATTTTCTATTTTCTGTCTCTATATGTCCTAATTTCTGGCATTTTTTTCTTTCTGCATGCATCAGAATGTCATCTTCTTCTGAGGAGGAGCAACATCCTGGGTCTGCACAAGCCGAACATGTCAGTGAAGTGAGTACTCACCTCCCCAGATTGGTAAGTATTCACTATCACATCTACATATATGACATTTTTTTTTCCTTTTTTTAGAGCACTTCTTCCACTGCGGCAGAGGCTGAGTAGGAGCAGCGGGTTCACGGTCAGGTGGCAAGGCGGCAGCGTGAACGTATACGTGGCTGACTGTTTATTGTATCCTCACTTTACTATTCTTGAATGTTTATTTCTTTACTTTCCTCTTTCTTTACCTTTTTCTTCTTGACTCCTGTTTTTCTTGACTTTCAATATTCATGCCAGTTTTCTGTCTCTGTTTTCTTTCTTTTCCTTATGTTAATGTCTCCTACATTAATGTCTTTATTTATTTTTTAGGTTCCAGAATGGGATGAGGACCTCATTGAAAATTACCTCCTAATCTCCCTGGTCCATGAGCGAGTCCCGTTGTGGGACACCTGGGTTCCGCAGCACTTGGACAACGTGATGATCCAGCGGCTATGGAATGAGGTGGCCAAAGCAATGTGGGATGGCTTGGACAACGCCCCGACGCCCCAGGGATTCAAGCTTGAGGAGGCTAATTTGCATATTCCAGGTGCCTTCTGGGAAAAGCGAAGAGTCTCCCTAAGCTAGAAGATCGTTGGGTACAGCCGGGACCAGCTGCTTGGAAAGAATCACCAAACCAGGGATTCAAGCTTGAGGAGGCTAATTTGCATATTCCAGGTGCCTTCTGGGAAAAGCGAAGAGTCTCCCTAAGCTAGAAGATCGTTGGGTACAGCCGGGACCAGCTGCTTGGAAAGAATCACCAAACCGCGCGCCAAAAGGCGCGCGAATTTTTGCCTGTAGGACATTATTGCAAGAGAGCTTGGCTGAGTAGATTACACAAGAAGGAAAACACACAGCAAGTCAGCAGGATCTAGGAGCAACATGGCAGATGTGACAACCTACATGGTGAGCTGCAGCATGTGCTACATGTTCACAGATCGACCAGAAGAATTAAATTTCACCTGTCAGAAGTGTAGACTAGTGGCCCTTTTAGAAGAAAAGGTGCGGGGTCTGGAAGAAAGAATAGCAACTTTGAAACTCATCAAAGAGAATGAAGACTTTCTAGACAGAACAGAAGCATCTCTACTGGTCACAGAAGGTGAAAAAAGTGTCAGAGAACCTCCAAAAGCAGATGAGTGGAAGCATGTGACCAAAAGAAGCAAGAAGACCATGGAGAAATCACCAACCACACAACTGAAGAACCGATATCAAATCTTTGTAGAGGATGAAGATGGCACACCTAAGGATGAAGCAATACCAGCAAGCAAAAAAGAAAAGGGCACACAGCAACAAGTGACAGCAAAAAGTACAGCCAAGAAGCAACGAAGAGTGGTGGTGGTGGGAGACTCACTACTGAGAGGCACAGAAGCAGCCATCTGCAGACCGGACATAACTGCAAGAGAAGTATGCTGCCTTCCAGGTGCGATGATCAAGGATGTGACCGATAGGATACCAAAGCTCTTCAACTCCAAGGACGTCCACCCATTTCTTCTGATACATGTTGGCACCAATGACACGGCAAGGAAGGACCTACCGACAATCTGCAAAGACTTTGAAGAGTTGGGGAAGAAAGTAAAGGAACTGGATGCACAGGTAGTTTTTTCTTCTATCCTTCCAGTAGACGGGCATGGCACCAGGAGATGGAACAGGATCCTTGATGCAAACAACTGGCTAAGACGATGGTGCAGACAACAAGGATTCGGATTCCTGGACCACGGTGTGAATTACTTGTACGATGGACTCCTCGCCAGAGACGGACTACACCTCAACAAACCTGGGAAACACACATTCGCCAGAAGACTCGCTACACTCATCAGGAGGGCGTTAAACTAGAAGAAGAGGGGACGGGAAGAAAAACATTAGACTTGAACAAAGAAGATCCAGGAAAACATACTCAGAAGGGAGGTAAGAACATTTCTAAAACAATCCACAGCGAGGAGATTGGAACAAAACAAAATCCTCTAAACTGCATGCTCGCAAACGCCAGAAGTCTGACAAACAAGATGGAAGAACTAGAAGCAGAAATATCTACAGGTAACTTTGACATAGTGGGAATAACCGAGACATGGTTAGATGAAAGCTATGACTGGGCAGTTAACTTACAGGGTTACAGTCTGTTTAGAAAGGATCGTAAAAATCGGAGAGGAGGAGGGGTTTGTCTCTATGTAAAGTCTTGTCTAAAGTCCACTTTAAGGGAGGATATTAGCGAAGGAAATGAAGATGTTGAGTCCATATGGGTCGAAATTCATGGAGGGAAAAATGGTAACAAAATTCTCATTGGGGTCTGTTACAAACCCCCAAATATAACAGAAACCATGGAAAGTCTACTTCTAAAGCAGATAGATGAAACTGCAACTCATAATGAGGTCCTGGTTATGGGGGACTTTAACTACCCGGATATTAACTGGGAAACAGAAACCTGTGAAACCCATAAAGGCAACAGGTTTCTGCTAATAACTAAGAAAAATTATCTTTCACAATTGGTGCAGAATCCAACCAGAGGAGCAGCACTTTTAGACCTAATACTATCTAATAGACCTGACAGAATAACAAATCTGCAGGTGGTCGGGCATCTAGGAAATAGCGACCACAATATTGTACAATTTCACCTGTCTTTCACTAGGGGGACTTGTCAGGGAGTCACAAAAACACTGAACTTTAGGAAGGCAAAGTTTGACCAGCTTAGAGATGCCCTTAATCTGGTAGACTGGGACAATATCCTCAGAAATAAGAATACAGATAATAAATGGGAAATGTTTAAGAACATCCTAAATAGGCAGTGTAAGCGGTTTATACCTTGTGGGAATAAAAGGACTAGAAATAGGAAAAACCCAATGTGGCTAAACAAAGAAGTAAGACAGGCAATTAACAGTAAAAAGAAAGCATTTGCACTACTAAAGCAGGATGGCACCATTGAAGCTCTAAAAAACTATAGGGAGAAAAATACTTTATCTAAAAAACTAATTAAAGCTGCCAAAAAGGAAACAGAGAAGCACATTGCTAAGGAGAGTAAAACTAATCCCAAACTGTTCTTCAACTATATCAATAGTAAAAGAATAAAAACTGAAAATGTAGGCCCCTTAAAAAATAGTGAGGAAAGAATGGTTGTAGATGACGAGGAAAAAGCTAACATATTAAACACCTTCTTCTCCACGGTATTCACGGTGGAAAATGAAATGCTAGGTGAAATCCCAAGAAACAATGAAAACCCTATATTAAGGGTCACCAATCTAACCCAAGAAGAGGTGCGAAACCGGCTAAATAAGATTAAAATAGATAAATCTCCGGGTCCGGATGGCATACACCCACGAGTACTAAGAGAACTAAGTAATGTAATAGATAAACCATTATTTCTTATTTTTAGGGACTCTATAGCAACAGGGTCTGTTCCGCAGGATTGGCGCATAGCAAATGTGGTGCCAATATTAAAAAAGGGCTCTAAAAGTGAACCTGGAAATTATAGGCCAGTAAGTCTAACCTCTATTGTTGGTAAAATATTTGAAGGGTTTCTGAGGGATGTTATTCTGGATTATCTCAATGAGAATAACTGTTTAACTCCATATCAGCATGGGTTTATGAGAAATCGCTCCTGTCAAACCAATCTAATCAGTTTTTATGAAGAGGTATAGGCTGGACCACGGTGAGTCATTGGACGTGGTATATCTCGATTTTTCCAAAGCGTTTGATACCGTGCCGCACAAGAAGTTGGTACACAAAATGAGAATGCTTGGTCTGGGGGAAATTGTGTGTAAATGGGTTAGTAACTGGCTTAGTGATAGAAAGCAGAGGGTGGTTATAAATGGTATAGTCTCTAACTGGGTCGCTGTGACCAGTGGGGTACCGCAGGGGTCAGTATTGGGACCTGTTCTCTTCAACATATTCATTAATGATCTGGTAGAAGGTTTACACAGTAAAATATCGATATTTGCAGATGATACAAAACTATGTAAAGCAGTTAATACAAGAGAAGATAGTATTCTGCTACAGATGGATCTGGATAAGTTGGAAACTTGGGCTGAAAGGTGGCAGATGAGGTTTAACAATGATAAATGTAAGGTTATACACATGGGAAGAAGGAATCAATGTCACCATTACACACTGAATGGGAAACCACTGGGTAAATCTGACAGGGAGAAGGACTTGGGGATCCTAGTTAATGATAAACTTACCTGGAGCAGCCAGTGCCAGGCAGCAGCTGCCAAGGCAAACAGGATCATGGGGTGCATTAAAAGAGGTCTGGATACACATGATGAGAGCATTATACTGCCTCTGTACAAATCCCTAGTTAGACCGCACATGGAGTACTGTGTCCAGTTTTGGGCACCGGTGCTCAGGAAGGATATAATGGAACTAGAGAGAGTACAAAGGAGGGCAACAAAATTAATAAAGGGGATGGGAGAACTACAATACCCAGATAGATTAGCGAAATTAGGATTATTTAGTCTAGAAAAAAGACGACTGAGGGGCGATCTAATAACCATGTATAAGTATATAAGGGGACAATACAAATATCTCGCTGAGGATCTGTTTATACCAAGGAAGGTGACGGGCACAAGGGGGCATTCTTTGCGTCTGGAGGAGAGAAGGTTTTTCCACCAACATAGAAGAGGATTCTTTACTGTTAGGGCAGTGAGAATCTGGAATTGCTTGCCTGAGGAGGTGGTGATGGCGAACTCAGTCGAGGGGTTCAAGAGAGGCCTGGATGTCTTCCTGGAGCAGAACAATATTGTATCATACAATTAGGTTCTGTAGAAGGACGTAGATCTGGGGATTTATTATGATGGAATATAGGCTGAACTGGATGGACAAATGTCTTTTTTCGGCCTTACTAACTATGTTACTATGTTACTCTGGTCCGAAATGCATTTTGTAAGTATTGCAATGCAGTGTGATGCAGCAGTGACCTTGGCCGTGATCACACAACTGTGTGTGAGGAGAGAAACTCTCAGGAGTTTCTCTCCTCACACACAGTTGTGTGATCACAGTCCAAAGTGCATTGTCTAACCATTATTTATATTTTTCAAAGTCAAAACACGTTGGTGTTCGATGGAGGATCGCCTCAACAAGGACCTTCGTCAAGAGAGACGGGTTTCTAGTGGTTCTGGAGCAAGGATCCGGAAATACAAATATCACTGAATCCTTGCATTTTTGAGACCGGTCCTTGCCCAGAGAACGTAAGTATTATTTTGGTGTATTGGGTTGTGTTGTATTGCCTAAATCTGCATGTTTCTATTCCACAGGAGTTGGCGCTTAACTTTTGTAAATGTTTGGTATTAATTTTTTTCTTCTTTTTTCACAGCACATGGAGCAGCACTCTTGACCCTGATTCTGGAGCTGTTCTTCATCAGACAGCCACGGACTCGTCCCAGCCATCCACTAGCACTGCAGCAAGTGGGCCTGCCACACAGACTGGAGACCAGGAAGCTGGTCCATCAGGTGTTCCCCTTTCCCAGTCCTCTGTCTCTTTTTTGGGGGGGCTCTTCCCAGCAGCAGCAGAGGGCCTCGGACAGGACACTAATGCCCGAGTTTTTGCACTTGAGCTCGGTCTTTCATGATGGACTCAAGGCGATGGGTGACCGACTGGATAGTGCCATAAACCATATGAATACACTTATCCAGGAGGTTACCAAAAGCCTTGTCCAAGTAAAAGCCAACCTCCAGATGCCAGCACATCATTTCTTTAATCAAATAGAAAAGAAAATGTCGGAACACCTTACTCCTGATCTCCAGGTTAGTGTCATGCAGGCCTGCAATGCTGCTTACATGCAGGCTATGCAGCAGTCAGTATTTACAGCAGACAGTGGCGGCATATCCACCTGTGCCTACACTGTCACGCTTGACCTCAATGCCGAGCTCTGTTGCATACCACTGAACGGCCACCTCCATTCCAAGCACTGCTGGACACCACTACAGCACCACAACCATGCCAAGGGCTGTTGGACAGCCCACCGCCACCACCATGACAACTGCTGCTCCTGCTTGGACCTCCTCCACTGCCACCACTATGCAGCAGCAGCACCCAGATCAGGACAGGTCAGCCACCATCACCAGGTCTGATTTCCATAATTACATGACTTTTCCATCTTGGTGTTGCAATTTGAGAGTATTTAATTGTAGTATTTGATTTTTATTCTGAAAAAAAAAACATCAATATGGCTATACCTGAACACTTTGCCAACAAATATAATTAGAAATCAGTCATTTTAAATGATTCAGTCTTCACATAAAGTTTTGCATGGGGGTTAAATATTTAGACAAAAGTCCCTTTGTTGCTCTGAAAAACTGTTCCTCTCAGCAGTAGACAATACATTTTTCATTTCAACTTTTCTTTCCTTTTTCCATAGAACAGTCCTTATTAATATAGTAACAGGCCATAAATGACAGCAATACCTTATTTTGATAATGTATGGTATTACTTTTAGCAATTTGCGTTTCTATTTACTTTTGGTAATATGCACTTTGCTGATGGCTTTTTTAAAAATCAATCGAAAAGCTTTATCGACAAAAGAAAGAAACTACAGGATCCTATAATAAGGCACGATGGGTTATTAGTGAGGATTGCTGCTGGCATCTAATTAAAAGTAGATGTTTTAAATAGATCCACAAACTAAACACTCAGGTTGAAGCAAAACAGATGGATGTATAAATTCTACAACATCACCACAATTACAAAAATGATTAATAGTAATATACCAATTTCAATACAAAATAAATAGATTTTTTTAAACAAAAATGACATAAAAATGTAATTTTAAAAAGTGAAGCAGAATGTACACTAATATAAACAAAAACACTGTCAATCAAATATCTGGATGTATATACTGCATGCATATATCAAGCAAATAGCCAAAATGGTATCTCCTGGTTTACTAGTAGAACAAGAATAGAGGGTCTATAATGAAAATATGATAGCTAATGCCCAAAATTAGTGTAATTACAAACCCATGTCTATCCTCTCCTGCTGGCATGACTCCCACCTTCACTTGTGGAATTTCAGAAATCCTGCTTCATTGTTTAATGTGGACAAATAATATTTTATTTATTATGCTAACTTAACAAATAACTTAATTCTGCAGCACTTTACAGACATCTTCATCCCTGTGATTTTTGGGGCTCATAATCTATATTCAGTAAATCTTTGGAGTATGGGAGGAAACCCACACAAATACGGGGATAATATACAAACTCCTTGCAGGTGTTGTGCTTGGTGGGATTTGAACTCAGGACCCCTACTCTGCAAAGCAGCTGTGCTAACCACTGAGCCACCGTACTGTCCAGAAGAGCTGGTTGCAAATATTAGGGGAGGCCTTCCCCACGTTTACCAATTTCTGCTGCCAAAAAATCCCTTCTATCACCTCCTCTAAGCACAGAGAACTAACCTTTTCTATACATACGCTTTGGCAAACACTTGACATTTTCACTGACTTTGAAAATCCATTTTCCAATTCTAATATGTTGCTTTCCATTCTCCAATACACAAACATTTGCATATGTAACTTGTACTTATCCTATGAGAGTAGCAACTCACTACTCTAGTACCATAATGCATTGATTCAATTGCTCCCATTATCAATATCTCAAATCATAGACATACTGATAGGGAATCTAGATTGTGAGCCCCATCGGGGACAGTGATGATAATGTGTGCAAAACTGTAAAGCGCTGCGGAATATGTTAGCGCTATATAAAAATAAAGATTATTATTATCATATCATGACACACAAAACAATTTTAAGAGGTACTACAAGACTGTTGAAAACAAACAGAAAACCATAGTTGGTTTATCATATAAATAAAGATTGTGACGTATATTTTAGTATGCTGGATGACATGATTTCATATTCTTAACCGTCGTTTTAATTTTATTTGTTTTTCACAAACTTTCTCATACAGCGAGTGGTGAGTTTACCGGAGTTCATTGGCTATGAACTCCAGTCACCTTACTGACATTAGCCAGGGCTGCCACTAGAAATTTCGGGGCCCCATACTGGCAAAATTTTCGGGGCCCCCTTGAGACTCCGCCCAGGCTCCACCCCAGCCCCGCCTCCAGGCTCCACCCCACGAACTGTCCACAGTCCCACCGCTCTCTCTTGGAAAATCTCCACTTCTCACCTATCACACATTGACAGTTCCCATCACCAGATCACACATATAGCCGGCAGCTTTTGTTTTGGCCAAAAAGATTTTTTAAGCCGCCACCATAACACGGTAGACACTTTTGGCCGGGCCCTACTCTGCTGTAACCTATTAAATATTTGTTAAAATATGCAATACAATTTAGGTATATTTTTATTTCTTTTTCAATTTTTAAAATGACCTATAATACTACATACAAGGAACAAATACCACAGCACTATGACCAGATGACATATTACCACCACAGTGATCGAATAATATAAAATACAAGGAACAAATACCGCTACACCATGACCAGACCACATATTACCACCAATGACTGAATACTACAATACTGATCAGTAATAAAAAAAAAACCCACAATACTATCACCAGCAGTGCCATTATGCACAGGAGATCTGTAATTAGTAAGCAGTGTCTGTGTACAGGTAATACAGTGATCACCGGTGACATTATACACAGGAGCTCTGTATATAATGTATAGGTAATACAGTGATCACTGGTGACATTGTACACAGGACCTCTGTATATAGTATACAGTGTATAGTGTCAGTGTATAGGTAACACTGACTCACCAGTGACGTCTCTAGGTGAAGTCCTTCATCTTTCATCCAGCACAGACCGCCATCACTTCATCCAGCCAGGACTCGTCTCTGCAGGTGCAGGAAATAAAACAGTTATCTCGAGTTCCGATTGTAGAACACATTACTTAATTTTCCCAACTTCTACATTACACCACATGAAGAAGGCAACATAGTATCACTCTACCCAGTAACAGGACCGCCCCCCCATTTAAAACAGTATACTCAAAAAATAAAATAAATACATCACTGCAATAATAATATCCCTTAATTAGCCCCTATGGTAATATTCGCCATCCTAGCCCCCGTGTGTCTCATTCCAGGCTCCAGCCATATGTTCTCCCATCCTGCCCTCATGAGTATCCATTCTGCCCCATCTGTCTCCATCGTATCCATCCTGCCCCATCTGTCTCTAATCTTGCCCCATCTCTGTCCAGCACTCTGCCCCATCTCTGTCCAGCACTCTGCCCCATCTCTGTCCAGCACTCTGCCCCATCTCTGTCCAGCACTCTGCCCCATCTCTGTCCAGCACTCTGCCCCATCTCTGTCCAGCACTCTGCCCCATCTCTGTCCAGCACTCTGCCCCATCTCTGTCCAGCACTCTGCCCCATCTCTGTCCAGCACTCTGCCCCATCTCTGTCCAGCACTCTGCCCCATCTCTGTCCAGCACTCTGCCCCATCTCTGTCCAATCCTGCCCATCTCTTTCCAGCACTCTGCCCCATCTGTGTCCAATCCTGCCCCATCTCTGTCCAGCACTCTGCCCCATCTCTGTCCAGCACTCTGCCCCATCTCTGTCCAGCACTCTGCCCCATCTCTGTCCAGCACTCTGCCCCATCTCTGTCCAGCACTCTGCCCCATCTCTGTCCAGCACTCTGCCCCATCTCTGTCCAGCACTCTGCCCCATCTCTGTCCAGCACTCTGCCCCATCTCTGTCCAGCACTCTGCCCCATCTCTGTCCAGCACTCTGCCCCATCTCTGTCCAGCACTCTGCCCCATCTCTGTCCAGCACTCTGCCCCATCTCTGTCCAGCACTCTGCCCCATCTCTGTCCAGCACTCTGCCCCATCTGTGTCCAATCCTGCCCCATCTCTGTCCAGCACTCTGCCCCATCTGTGGCCAGCACTCTGCCCCATCTGTGTCCAATCCTGCCCCATCTGTGTCCAATCCTGCCCCATCTCTGTCCAGCACTCTGCCCCATCTCTGTCCAGCACTCTGCCCCATCTCTGCCCAGCACTCTGCCCCAGCACTCTGCCCCACCTGTGTCCAATCCTGCCCCATCTCTGTCCAGCACTCTGCCCCATCTCTGCCCAGCACTCTGCCCCATCTCTGCCCAGCACTCTGCCCCATCTCTGCCCAGCACTCTGCCCCATCTCTGCCCAGCACTCTGCCCAGCACTCTGCCCCATCTGTGTCCAATCCTGCCCCATCTCTGTCCAGCACTCTGCCCCATCTCTGTCCAGCACTCTGCCCCATCTCTGCCCAGCACTCTGCCCCATCTCTGCCCAGCACTCTGCCCCACCTGTGTCCAATCCTGCCCCATCTCTGTCCAGCACTCTGCCCCATCTCTGCCCAGCACTCTGCCCCATCTCTGCCCAGCACTCTGCCCCATCTCTGCCCAGCACTCTGCCCCATCTGTGTCCAATCCTGCCCCATCTCTGTCCAGCACTCTGCCCCATCTCTGTCCAGCACTCTGCCCAGCACTCTGCCCCACCTGTGTCCAATCCTGCCCCATCTCTGTCCAGCAATCTGCCCAGCACTCTACCCCATCCCTGTCCAGCACTCTGCCCCCCCGTGTCCAGCTTTCTGCCCCCCCCCCGTCCAGCTTTCTGCCCCCCCCCCCGTGTCCAGCATTCTGCCCCCCCCGTGTCCAGCATTCTGCCCCCCCCCCCGTGTCCAGCATTCTGCCCCCCCCGTGTCCAGCATTCTGCCCCCCCGTGTCCAGCATTCTGCCCCCCCCCGTGTCCAGCATTCTGCCCCCCCCCGTGTCCAGCATTCTGCCCCCCCCCCGTGTCCAGCATTCTGCCCCCCCCGTGTCCAGCTTTCTGCCCCCCCCGTGTCCAGCTTTCTGCCCCCCCCCCGTGTCCAGCTTTCTGCCCCCCCCTGTCCAGCTTTACTGCCCCCTCCCCCGCCTGCCTCTTCTCCTCTGCCGTCTGACTGGTCCTCCGCCGCCCGCCGGTCCCCCGCTGCCGCCGCCCGCCGGTGCTTGCCTCTTCTGGCCCCGGGCCCGCTGCCGCCGGGCCGGCGCTTGCCTCTGCCCTCTCCTCTGCCGGTCCCCCGCTGCAGCCGCCTGCCTTTCTCGTCCGCCGGCCGGGTCCCTCGTCGTCCGGTGGTCCCACGCTGCCTCTTCTCTGCTCCCTCCGCCGTCCACGGACCACGTTGTGTCACACACCGCGGCGCCGCACGCTGCTCTGCTCTGGTCCCGGAATGAGGAAGTGGAGCAGGGCAGCGTGTGACGTCACTAACTTGCGGCGGGCGGGCCCATGATGCACCGCGGGCCCGGCCGCCTTAAAGGTACAAGGCACTTTTAGGGACAGCAGGCACAGCAGAGTGGCACTGCAGCCGCAGCCGCAATAAAAATGTCAGGGGGGGCCCGAGCAGAGCGCGGACCGGACCGGCTGCCAGCGTGCTCGCTCGGGCCCCCCTTTTTGCTCCTCATCACCGGGCCCCATACGGCAGTGATGCCTGTAATGCCCTGATGGCGGCCCTGACATTAGCGCTCGGCACTGAAGCTGCTTTCTCATGCTCCGCTCAGTGTCTCCTGACATTTTATGTCACCACTCAGCAATGCATCCAGATGTAGCTGACTTGGGCTAGTCACGAGACATATGGATTATCGTTGAACAGGTGAGGGTATATTTGCTTTGTTATTTTTATTTGGATATTAATAAATGGGTAAAAGAGGGTTGGGGAGTTTTTTTTCAAATAAAGAGCTTTGCTCTGTTTGTGTACTTTTTTTTACTTCAACTGACGGAGTTCGTAATGGCAGTGTCTTATAAACGCCTCTCCATTACTAACTGCTGGACTTGATGTCAGCTGACATTATAAAGCTGACATCAACCCCAATACTATTACACCACTTGCCACCACACCAGGGCAAGTAGGAAGAGCCAAGGTTAAGCACCAGAATAGGTGCATCTAATGGATATGCCATTTCTGGGGTGGTTGAGGGCTGTTATTAGTCTTGGAGGGGCCAATTTCTATGGCCCCTTCCTAGGATATTAATATCAGCCCAGAGCTGTTTGCCTAGCATTTCCAGATTATTAAAAATAATATAATTAAATATATTAATAGCCTGGGAAGCTCCATGTTTATTACCCCCTTCCCAGACTATAAACATCAGCACCCAGCTGTCAGCTTTCCCTGAGATGGTTAAGAAAAATACGAGGGAACCAACGCCATTTTTTTCTTTTAAATCTTTAATTATTAGCTAAATACATGTATGGTACGCTACATACACACTGCAGCTAATTATATATCTCAATGACATCTTTCTGTTATGTATTCTATCTATATGTGCTGTGCGATTTTTTTTCTCTCACCCATTGACTATCGTTAGTGAGTCTTGGCCATACACAACATTCTCATAATATTTCCTCACCCCAATTCCAGGTGAGGAAAAACTTGCAGATGAGTACTGCCTAATTGACTGACATTGTAGCCAGTGCAATGTGAGCTTTTCTAACATTGCACTCGCTGAGTTTAAAAGCAGATGTGAGAAAATGCTAAAAATGTAGTACTAGACAGAATTTAGGGGAATGCAGCTGCAGTCCTCTTAGCCTGTGAGCAAGACTGCATGCAGCGGTGTTCTCTCCACAGAGAAGGGATCCAAAACCTGCAGCAATCTAGCTGCTGTGAAACTGCAACTGCTGGCATGTCTTGACAATTTCAGGCAATCATGGAGCTTTCAGAGAATGTTGGTAATTGCAGTTTTACAACAGGACGCTGAAAAACAACTTGCACATTTATATAAATCAGCAAGCAGAAGGAAAATTAACCAAAATATAAAGTTAGCACAAAGTCTCTAGTGATATTGACCAAAGATGGAAACAATACATGTATGCACACTGTTCCATTAAATATCAGGAAAATATCATTTTTAGTGAGGAGCAGCAAGAAGAGGTCATCAATATCAAGTTGTGCAATTCTCATAAAAGGTACTGTAATGCTCAGAGAAAACTAACAGGCATGAAATATAAATATGCAGAAAAAAAGATATTCTATTTTTTGTTCGAATGGAAGCATTCAGTAATTGTATTGAAAGTGTTTCCTTTCTTTGCCAAATGAAAGGATCAGTAGTGTTAGAATGTGATAGGTTCCCTTTGCTTAGAAGGGCAGAGACCATGATATGTCAGGCATGCATTACTTATTAGGCTGTGTGCTGTGGTTGCAATACAATCAGTGTTTTATTGTCCGGATATCAGCACTAGAAGACTACATCTCATGTGCAGCCCAGTCAGGCTAATCTGTGTACCGCCCCCACCACTGATTTGCTGACAATGTACAGTTTACACAGGAAGTTGCCAATCAGTGCTGTGGGTGGGGCTATATAGGGATCAGCATTTTGGGAACAGCTAGATCTGCAGCAAATAAAATTGGTATTCTATCCAAACTGTACCAAGCACACCAGTAAGTAATATATCGCTGGAATCAGGATCTCTGCTATTACATCATGCTGATCGCAGATAACAGATTCCCTTTAATTTATTCTTCACATTGTAGTTTTAACTATATTATCCTCCTATTTTGTTAGCTCAAATTAATTTTACTTTCAGAACTCGTCTTCTGTATGTCAAAACAATGCTGTGGTAAGGAAGTATCTATTATAGGTAATAAGGAGACAATGATCTAACTCATTATTAAAATAATATGAGAAAATAAAGAAAACATTGGTAGCTGAAGTAGGATGCTAAGAAAAGTAAATCATCAGAAAGAATGTGAGGGTGGAAAAGTAGATTGTACTGCGGCGGTGATCTGTGGAAAATCCTAAATTATTTGTATCCATCGTCATCAACAGTTTCTCTTTTGAATTTGGTGATACTGCAGTACAAACATATCGAAATTGCAAAATATAGATGGGTGACAATTCAATTATCTAACACTTTCTGATTTTGCAGTTTGTTTTGTAGTGATCCTTCAAATATTGATATCTTCAGCTTCGGGTCCTAGCTCACCATGATAAAAAGGGTCTAACATTAAAGGGAATCTGTCACCCCAAAATTGGCCTATAAGCTTCTGCCACCGGCATCAGGGGCTTATCTACAGCATTCTGTAATGCTGTAGATAAGCCCCTGATGTAACCTGAAAGATGAGAAAAACAAGTTAGATTATACTCACCCAGGGGCGGCCCCGATGCGGTCCGGACCGATGGGCATCGTGGTCCAGGTCCAGGTCCTCCCATCTTCATACGATGACATCCTCTTCTTTGCTTCGTGTCGCTGCTTCTGCACAGACGTAATTCTCTGCCCTGTTGAGAGCAGCGCAAAGTACTGCAGTGCGCAGGTGCCGGGAAAGGTCAGAGAGGCCCAGCGCCTGCGCACTGCAGTACTTTGCTCTTCCCTTAACAGAGCAGATAAAGTATGCCTGCGCCAGAGACGCGGCAGGAAGAGAAGAAGAGGACGTAATCGTATGAAGATGGGAGGCGCTGGACCCGGACCGCGACGCCCATCGGACTGGACCGCACTGGGACCGCCCCTGGGTGAGTATAATCTAACTTGTTTTTCTTATCTTTCAGGGTGCTGGTCCCATAGACAATGAATGGAGTGTTGGTAGAACATGGGCTTCTCTGCTCTATTCTGGTTAGGTCTACAAAACCCCGTTCTTGGGGTTCTAAAGCTCCAGTCTTGGAATCACTGGGATTCCCAGCTGTCAGACCCCCAGCAATCAACGAGTTATCCCCTAACTAATGGACAGGGAATAACTTATTTTTTTGGCAATAACCCTTTAAAAATATACAGCATATTGTATAATATATACAATTATGATGACAACTGCAAATTGCATATCTTCACATATCCTGCCTAACTATGACAATTTCATAACATGAGAATAACTCTTTAAAGGGATTTTCTAAGAAAAGCAATAGACCAATGGGGGAGAGAGATATAAAATAATAAAAGAACCACCATTCATTTAACAAACCTCCTCAGTTAAAGCATAGCCATAATCATGTGGCACAGCTATGACTTGGGTAGTTGGGATCGCTGCGGCACATTAAGCACAGGTTTGCAGCGAGTGGGGGTTTATCATGCGAGTCTCATTATTTTTTGCCTTTTCTTGCTTTTACCCTCGGCCTCCCATTTTATTTGTCTTGGACAATCCTTCTTCGCTATAATAAGGTTGTGAAACAATATATTTACCAGTTACTCTAAATTAATATACCGTAGATTAATTTTATATGTAAACAGTAATTGGGGTTTAAATGTGGACATGTTTGAAAGAGACTAACAACAAAATGTATGCATTTATCCTGTGTATTTGTGGTGAAACTGTAAGATTTTAAAACTAGGACATACACCAAAATAAAAAGTAACACTCGAACCATGTAGATTTTGCTACATATTCACTGCAAAACCATCCAGGAATTCCAGGTGAAAAAAATTTCCACAAAATCTATCCCATGTGAACATATACTAGTAGTATCCATTCTTTGGAGGCCACATTGTTTCCATGTGATTAATTGTAAAAATAATTTATAAAGAATATTGTAAGAAGAACCATGCTAGGGGTTTGTTCCTTGTTGTTTTTTTTCATTCTTTGTGCCTCAGCGCTAGACTTGTCAAAGATGGAGAAACTAGCCTGTAAGGTCAGGGTGCTCTTCGGGAATGAAGAGCCTTGTGATTCCAAGTCGGTCTTTATTAATACCCCTGCGTTTCTGCACCAGGCCGATGACTTTCTCAAGGTATAAAAGACAAGTGCCAGCATCCATTTTTGCCATTATACATTAGAAAGAACCATTTCCTCCAGGTGGGGCAGCAGCAGTAGCTTTCCACTCTTTTATATGTGTTGTTATATGTGAGTGCTTTCCACATTTACCAGATGGTATTGGCCTATATTGTGTGCACTTCTCCAGAGCTTCTCAACACTTCAACACTAGACATGACACTTTGTACCAGATTTGCTCCTAGTAGCCCTTTAAAAAGGGCCAACAAGTAATATTTGCAGTGCATTCCTAAACTGGTTACTCAGGCTTAAAGATGATCGTTCACTGAATTTTTTTCATGTAAACTAAGTACCTCCTCTAAATCCTACTGCTCCACTGGTTCTGGAACAGTTTTTCTTTTTCTTCTTTGCTCACCCATTCCAAAGTTATGTCCATCTAATAATAAACATGCAAATTTTCCCTTCAATCAAATGGGCTCGTACAACGGAACTGTTCTGTGGGTGCTTCCTTTTTCTCCTGTATGACAGAAGTGTTGTGGTACATGCCCATTTGGTTGAAGGGAACATTTATTTCATTATTACTTGGGGAATAATTTTGGAATGATTGGACAGAGAAATAAAAAGAAACACTGTGTTAGCTGCCGGAATTCTCCCACTGCACGGGGTAGATCCCAAGCCTTGCCTGCATCGGTGGTGTCCCATCCAGCTTTGGCCGCTGCTGAGCATAGATGTCAGTCCCAGTGTCTTGCTCAGGCTCGTGCTATTCATCTGGGTACTGCTAGCTCTTCAGCCAAGCCTATGGTGACCAGTGGTAGGCAGCGATGAGCGAACATTCTGGAGGCTAAGTCCAGAAATCACCCCACTGAGCATGCTCGTGATGTGGCGACGTCTCATTGGTGGTCGGTCGTCAGCTGCTCTGGTGATGTGGAAGCTCCAGATTGGTCTACGGGCAAGGTCCTGTCCAACTGGACTTGAGCTTTACGTATAAAATGCACTCAGAGGCACACTTCGGTGCGCTAGTATCAACCTCTTACCATGTGAGAATGTGACATTGCAACAGTGTGGTCTTCGTCAGCATGTGCTCAGGGTCGACGGCAACCCGTTAGAATTCCGGCACCTCCGGAGAGGAGTTTGTTTGTATAGATTCAGGGCTGGCGTTTAGCCATTATAAACCTCTGGAGAGGAGTTGGTTGAGTGCTGTTGCTGACTGTTTGACCACTCTTTGCTACTTGTTAGTGGTCTTTGATCCCCTGTGAGGTTAACAGGGATCGTGTCTAGCGTCATATCTACCTCATTACTGTGTGCGAGTGACACAGCTCTATTGCAGAGCATCTGCTTTGTTACTGTGTGCGAGTGACACAGCTCCATTGCACAGCATCTGCATTGTTACTGTGTGCCAGTGACATGGCTCTTTAGCAGAGCATCTATTCTGTTCCTGAGTGCGAGTGACACAACTTTGTGTGCTGTTCACTGAGTGACGTGTAACTCAGTGCGAGCTAGCAATCGCTCGATGTGAGCTCTACCATTGTTCACATTAGCTGCAGTTTTACATCTCTGCACGGTGGACCCCGGGTTGCACTTCTTTGTTAAATTTATTTAGTGCAATTCGTCAACCCTAACACACTGTTCTAGAATCAGTGAAACAGCGGCAAATGGAGGAGGTACTTAGTTTAAATTGAAAAATCCAGTTAACTGTCCTCTTTAATACAATCTTACTCCAATTTATATTCTGTGAAAATAAGAAAATATGCCATAACAAACCGATGACACACCATGGATCCATTGCAAGCTGCTTCTCGGTCTACACTGATACAACCCTGGTCCATGGTCTTGGTAGATGTTCTCTAGCCGTGAACAGGAGATGTACAAATTTACTGAGCTTAAAAGTTCCCTGGTATAGTGTTTGATTTCCCAGCCTGGTGTGCAGCACACCAGCCTGGCTACTCAGAAACTCAGCACAGGAACGTGATGGGTAAGGAAATTCACGCATCTCCTGTCCATGGCCAGAGAGCACTGACCTGGACTGTGCACTGGAATTGTGTGAAGCAATCTGCTTATCTATAGCTGACAACATAAGTGACTGCTCACCTGTCACTGGTCTGTTGCCGTCTTTTGAACAGCCGTCAAGTGACTTGAACTAGACATCAAAAACATCCAATGGCATGCTCTTCAAGTCACCTCACTGTAGCAGCCAAGCACAGTCTACAGTGTTCATATGAATGGTGACATCGTTAATTTCGGCACTAGCACAAAGCACAAAGCAGCCTGCACTGGATCCACAAAAATGATAGCAGGCAACTATGGCACCTTTTGTAATGTTCCAAGACTCCAAGATTGGATTTTGCCTGAACAACCCCTAGGCAGCTATTAATTATGCAAAAAAACTAAAACAAAGATAGAAAAGCAATGCATTCATTATTATAGTGGGATTATTAGCTCATTATTCATTTCATTTGATACTGAATTTGATTTTGTCTTTAAAATTGTTAAGCTTTTTTTCCTAACAAAATAATTGAACATTTCATTCTAAATATACAGATGAGTGGTCTCTCCTACCTCAAGTAGTTGGAAACTGGGTCTTCATATGTATCGATTTCTTCTATAGTGAAAACCACACGTGAGCCAGTTTCTGGGTCTGATTTACCAGGGTCTCCAGTCTGACGATGTGTAAGAGGAGGGAGCTGTGGCGTTCCAGAATATCTTCTTTTGATTGCACTCATTGAAGATGCAACAGAGTATGAACTGAGATCAAACACTTCCCGTGACCTCTGTAAAAAGAAGAGAATATTTTCAAACTTTATTTGTAAAGATTAGAGCTGTATTTATCTGGGCTGTCATTAGTCTCATACAGAAGCAACCTGTCTTTTCTCGACTACTCCTGTGAGATAAAAGGACTTCCTGTTCTGATATCACTTTCAAGAGATTTGAGCGCAACAGTGTAATACTGACACTTTTGAGCTTTCATCTGGGCAGAAAGTGTGGGGAAAGGGCAGAACAGCAGAAGTTACACTGATATGAAAAGAGAAGAGCTGATAAAAGGGTTTATACTATGACACAGGTAAACTCAGCTGCAATGACCCTCCCCCACACTGTCTCATGCAGGAGTTATGACCAGGAGATCAGCGCTCTACCAGTACCTCTGACATACTGAAAAACCTGCTCTGAGTTATGGTGGGGCGTGTTCTTCTTTCTCCTAAATGTTGCTGCCAGGTTATGATTGGTCAGCATCATGCAGGGGAAGAAGAAAATTCCCCCAGTGAAAACGGTCTGATAATACCCACTTAGATTTAACAAAAATTAAGTCATTAAGGGCCAAATACTTTGATTGCTAATATCTCTGCAAAGGTGAGGCCAAAAAAATAAAGTTTTATTCTCCTCTGTAGCTACTATTATATGTTGTCTCCAGTTCAACATCAAAAATTTGGTGAAAGTTCCTTTTTAACAACAATTAAGAGCATAGATGATTAAAGGCTGGGGTAAAAAGAAATAGTAACAAGGCAATCATGTTTAAAAGTTTATTGTTTTACTGCTATTTTCGGATTATACAAGGCATTTTTAGGAAATACATCCTTTGAATATTAATACTTTTAACAACGTTTCAATTTCAATCAACATAGCTTTAAAGTTGAGCAACTTTGCAAGTAACCCAACCTTACTGCCATTTCAGACTTTATTACACTTTTTTCTCACATACGTATGTTTCTGCAGACCATGGACAACTGAAACCCTTGTGAAATAACAACTTGTGGGCATCAATCGTCCACACTATAGTAAATGCAATTTGCATCTTCTCATACTTAAAATAAATAACAAAGTCTTCATTTTCCCTGCAGAGATGGGTAAAACTACTAATTAGGGTAGTGAAAGAGTTAGTGTACCACCACTTATACAGAAAAACTATTACAGTGTATGAGCTATTAGTTTTTCAAGGATTATGGAGCAACTCCATCGACTCCTATGTCTCCATCCTACTTCACATTCTACTGTGTTGTATACAAAAATCTAGGTACGTAAAAATTAATTGTAGTCCATGCTGCTTTTTAGAGCAAAATTAAAAGTGATTTACGTGTAGGTAACAGTATAGTACAGGCTCCTACACAATCATTTTTTTTTCTTTCTGTATAACTCGAGGTACACTTTAATGTTAACATCACTGGTTGATTGGGGCAGTTATAACTTGACTTTCCGCAAAGAGTTTAATGGATTATTCACAAAATCAAAACATGGCCTAAATTTTCTGTACACACAGAATTAATTATGTGTGCCAATACAACCTATTTTCAAATATGTATTAATTTGCAGCTAACACTTCCCTAATGATGATCCCTCCAAAATTGACTTCCTGTTTCTACATAGAGCTTGGAAGGATTCAGCTAGTCAGCTTTTAATCATGTGATGTCATAGACCTAATTGAAAAAAAGAAGAATTAGCTGGGTAGAAGGGCAAAATGAGCAAATGCAAGTACACAGTGCTATATAATATGATGATTGAATTAAATAAATAAACCACATTTTTACCACATATTTTGGAGTGCTACCTTCATATGCTATCGCTTATCTGGACTGTTTGTTACTTGCCAGGGAGGCTTTGCACCTTCAATGGCATGTAAAAGTTTGGACACCTCTGGTCAAAATTACTGTTATTGTGAACAGCTAAGCAATTTGAAGTTGAAATGGTTAGTACCTAGTAGCACCCCCTTTTGCAAGTATTACAACATGTAAACGCTATTTGTAAACAGTAAAGAGGCTTTCAATTCATGTTTGAGGGCTTTTTATCCATTCTTCCTTTGATGTTCAGATCAGGGGACTGTGAGGACCATTGTAAAACCTTCAGCTTGAGCCTTTTGACATAGTCTACTGTGGATTTGGACTTGTGCTTAGGATCACTATACATTTGTAGAAAATAGTTAAGTAAATAAGGCAGCACACTGCAACGCTAAAACATACAAACTTGAAAAACGAAATTTGAACTGCATTACTGCACTAGAAATATGAAAAATGAAAGCTTTTAGCGCATAAAAATGGCCAATTTTATGTGTACCTTGTAGCCCCGTTACGACATCTCTCTTATACCAGGTCCTAAACTTGCCTTACCTCGCTGAGAATAAACGTCTCCATCTGAATGGCTACATGTGAAAACCTCTTACTAGACTAAAATTCTCTCTCTCTGTGGAGGGGTATTGGACCTGCTGTAATTAAAACACCTGAAGCTAGGAGGCGGAGTGCACGATCAGAAGGCTAAAGAATACATTTCAAAAACCTGACCGGCACATCCAAACATAGACTCAGTGTGAACAGGTGCTGAACCTAGAGTCGCCAACTCGTATATAGTTAAGTAAATAAGGCAGCACACTGCAGTGCGCTAGAACATACAAACTTGAAAAACTAAATTTGAACTGCATTACTGCACTAGAAATATGAAAAATGAAAGCTTTTAGCGCATAAAAATGGCCAATTTTATGTGTACCTGGTAGCCCCGTTATGGCATCTCTCTTATACCAGGTCCTAAACTTGCCTTACCTCGCTGAGAATAAACGTCTCCATCTGAATGGGTACATGTGAAAACCACTTACTAGACTAAAATTCTCTCTCTCTGTGGAGGGGTATTGGACCTGCTGTAATTAAAACACCTGAAGCTAGGAGGCGGAGTGCACGATCAGAAGGCTAAAGAATACAGGTTTTTGAAATGTATTCTTTAGCCTTCTGATCATGCACTCCGCCTCCTAGCTTCAGGTGTTTTAATTACAGCAGGTCCAATACCCCTCCACAGAGAGAGAGAATTTTAGTCTAGTAAGAGGTTTTCACATGTACCCTAAAAGCTTTCATTTTTCATATTTCTAGTGCAGTAATGCAGTTCAAATTTAGTTTTTCAAGTTTGTATGTTCTAGCGCTGCAGTGTGCTGCCTTATTTACTTAACTATATACGAGTTGGCGACTCTAGGTTCAGCACCTGTTCACACTGAGTCTATGTTTGGATGTGCCGGTCAGGTTTTTGAAATGTATACATTTGTAGAAGACATCCACCTTTCAACTTCAGCTTTTTAACAGATGATATTATGTTTGCATCAATAATTTCTTGAAATTTCATTTCAATCCATTTTTCCCTATTGAAATGTTTCCCGTGCCATTGACTGCAACAGCATGATTGATCCAACCCTTGCTTAATGGTTGATGAGAAGTTCTTTTCCTGAAATGCTGTGCCTCTTTTTCTCCATACATACCTTTGATCATTGTGGACAAAGAATTCAATTTTAACCTCATGGGTCCACAGGACCTGTTTCCCAAGTCCATCAGACTTGCTTAGATGTTCTTTGGCATACTTCTAATGCTGACTTTTATGGTGAGGATGCAGGAGAGGCTTTCTTCTGATGACTTTTACATGAAGGCCATATTTGTGCAGGTGTCCCTGAACATTAGAAGAATGTACCACAACTCCAGAGTCTGCTAAATATTTCCGAAAGTCTTTTGCAATCAAGCAGGGATTCACTATCAATCCTATGAGCAGCGCTCACTAAAATTTTGCTTGTACTTCCAAACCTTATCTTGACCTCCACTGTTCCTGTTAACTGCCATTTCTTAATTAATTAATTAGGCTAGAGGCAGGGTTTTTATAAAGCTGGGAAATTTGCATCACCTTGCCTTTCCCAGCGATGATAGTGAACAAGCCATAACCCTAACAGGCTAATTAAGGTCTGAAATATTGGTCAAAGTTATCTGAACACACAAATGTCCAAGGATGCCCGAACTTTTGCATCGATCCATTTTCCTTTTTGTAATTTTTCAAATGTAAAAAATTACTATATATATATTTTTTGCCTACAATAAAAATAAAAGATGTCATCTTCAACATTAGGCACTTTAGAGATCATTTCATTTTCAATTTCACAATAACAGTAATTTTGACCAGAGGTGCCCAAACTTTTACTCTGCCTCCAGAACTTATTTTACATGAAGGGGAAGTTACCAGTGTGATGTGTAATGACCGCTCTCTGCTCTCCTGATCTCACTGCAGAGCTGTGTGAGATCATACCTGACACATCTGCATGTTCTCCTCAGCTTCAGCTTTCAGCTCTCAGGCAGACAATACAGCAGAGCTCAGAGAGCTGCAAAAAATGTGTTTGCAAGAAGACAAATTTAATTTCTCCTGTTCTATGTTAGTGACCTGTCTCACACTGGTACCTCCCCCTTCATGTAAAATAAGCTGTGGAGGCAGAGTTATCTCCATCCTCCCCAGATCCTGGAAGAGGTCTGTTAGGGTTGGCAGAACGCACCAAGTATATATTGAGTAGTAGGTGCGTTCGCAACCCGGGGTCCACCGGGCAGGAGAGAAACCTGCTGCTAGTAAAAGACAGTACTATATGGCTGTATAAGTGAACTCTGTTACTTCACAGATTTGCTTGAGAAAGAGAACGCTGTGCCCTGTTATCCTCACAAGGGAACAGCTACCTAATGGAGCCGAGAGTGGTTATGCAGTCAGCATAGCACACACAAAACGACTCACCGGGGGTGCCGGTATTCTAGGGGCTTATTTCAGCCAAAACCCTGAATCCACATACACAAACTCCTCACCAGAGGTGCCGGTATTCTAGGGGCTTATTTCAGCCAAACCCTGACCACATGCAAGCATGACCACACTGGTGCTGAGCTCATAACTTTGGTTAATACTAGCGCAGGCACCGTGCGGCCATGCAAACCTTTTATAGATGCAGCAACTTCAGGACCTTCCAAGAGGACCAATGAGAGCTGCTACAGTACCTGAGCAACTTCAGGACCTTCCTAGAGGACCAATGAGAGCTGCTGCAGTACCTGAGCATGTGACTCTCGACCTCCAATGAGAGGTCTTACCCTGGGCATGCTCATAAGGGGAAAAGCAGGACTTAGTCCCAGAGACGTCTGCTCACCACTGACCAGTATTGGCTACAATGGCTGATCCTGGAAAGGCAGCATTAATCATCTGCACCGTATCAGGCTGAGCCAGACACTGGGACCGACGTCTCCGCTGAGCAGGCTCCACTGCGTCTGGAGAAGAATGGGAGACCACAGTGGAGATGGTTCGAAATTCCCCCTGTGCAGAGGCGGGAACTCGACCCCTAAAATTACTCCCCCTCCTAGGGCCCCCCTCCTTGGACCTCGCTACGCTCAAAGGCCGCAATGAGCTGTGGAGCTTGAATGTGCTCAGCAGGCTCCCTAGACCTGCCCCCTGGGCCATAACCCTTCCAGTCCACCAAATAAAATATCTTGCCATGTACCACCTTGCACCCCAAAATAGCGTTCACCTCGTAATCGTCAGTAGACAAACCCGATGTCCCGGCAGATGACTCGGAAAACCGGGACATGTATACGGGCTTCAAGAGGGACACATGAAAGGTATCGGTGATACCTAGGCATGGAGGAAGGGCCAGACAATAGACCACAGGGTTAACCTGTTCGAGGACCTTGAAGGGACCCAAATAGCGAGGTGCAAACTTAGTGGATTCAACACGCAGCCTGATGTTACTGGCGGAGAGCCACACTAAGTCGCCAGGAGCAAAGGTCGGAGCGGGGCGCCGATGAGCATCGGCGGAGGACCTCATTCTCTCCTTGGAAGCCCAAATAGCATCCTGAGTGCAGTCCCAAATGTCCCGTGCCTCCACAGCCCAGTCTGCCACCCTGGAGTCAGCAGAAGACACGGGCATAGGCACAGGAACACGTGGATGCTGGCCATAATTAAGGAGGAATGGAGTCTGACTGGTGGAGTCAGCTACGGCGTTGTTAAGCGCAAACTCCGCCCACTGTATCAAGGATTCCCAGTCATGCTGCCTGGCAGAAACAAAATGACGTAGATATGTGACCAGAGTCTGGCCCTCTCTACCAGCCCATTCGTCTCGGGATGATATGCCAAGGAGAGATTCAACTTAATGCTGAGTAGACGACAAAGCTCTCTCCAGAATCGAGACGCAAACTGGAAACCCCAGTCACTGAAAATTTTGTCCGGCATACCGTGTAGGCGAAATATATGTTTGATAAACAACGCTGCCCGTGCAGAAGGTAGCCGTGGAAGAGGCACCAAGTGCACCATTTTGGAAAAATGGTCAGTGATCACCCAAATAATGGTGCAGCTATGAGACTTGGGTAAGCCCACCACAAAATCCATCCACCATGGATGAGAGGTCTTACACTGGGCATGCTCAGAAGGGGAAAAGCAGGACTTAGTCCCAGAGACATCTGCTCGCCACTGACCAGTACTGGCTACAATGGCTGAGCCTGGAAAGGCAGCAGTAATCATCCGCTCTGTATCAGGCTGAGCCAGACACTGGGACCGACGTCTCCGTCTCTCTTCTCCACTGCGGCTGGAGAAGAATGGGAGACCGCAGTGGAGATGGTTCGAGATTCCCCCTGTGCAGAGGTGGGAACTCGACCCCTAACAGAGGTCATTTACATAAAGTGATAAAAGATGATTTATGAATAACAAGGCATCTGATATGAGATGAGGTAGTCGTCATTTTAGCTGTCCATAACCTGTATGTCCATATTAATAGTTAAGGTAGGTCAAATGTGGTGACAGATTCCCATTAATGAATAAGGCCCTCAGTCTTCCAACTGATTACAATAGCATCCTTTCCTTGAATTGCATACTTTTATCTCTCAACCGCATTTAGCAGTATTTAGGAAACATAATGAAGATTATACAGATTAGTTTTTAAAAAAGTCAGAGCAATGCCAACTTCTTTTGCACAGTACTAGCATCACGTGGCATGGAGCATAGAGCTATGATGATACTGGCTCTTTATTCATAAGAAGAAATGGTTCTCCATTACTAAGAAGCTGTCCTGTGATATACAGGTGCTTCTAATAAAATTAGAATATCATCAAAAAGTTAATTTATTTCCGTTCTTCAATACATATAAAAACATATATGTCTGCATATTGTGGCACAATCTCAAGGTATGATTAGTGGCTGTTTTCAGACTCTATGGTATAATTTTAATACAGGAAATGAATAGTAAAGCTATTAATTTGGCAGAAGTGCGATAATAAGGGACATTACATGTTTATGGAATTTCTATCTGTTTTTATACTTTGTGGAAATGTATTTTATGAGCATCGCGTGTAATGTGCGATACTGCTATTTTAATTTGATTTATGATCAACCTTCCCAAGCTGTCTATAAGGGCATGTAGGTCATATGAAGCTGAATAAAATGACATCTGCGATCTGATGTTTTATTATAGAAAAATCCACGTTTGTCTTATATGTAAATGAGCTGGTAAGATCTCTTGGACAAACAATGATCTGTATGAGAGTCTGCCTCCAGATTAGAGATGAGCGGTGTTTGAGTCGAACTGTTTGCCAATCTCAAATTCAAGCTGTTTTGGGCGGTGTTCGAGTCGTTCGACGAACCCGAACAATTTGCTTAAAATTCAGCTGTTCGAGTTTCTGTTCGATAACTGTTCGTTCAGCAAAAGCCTCGCTTGATTTGCACATTAAAACTGTTTATTATTGTTAATAGACTGTTTCAGTGTATAGTGGGCGGGGGATAGATCTGTGCTGAAATAATGCCGATCTCCATTTTTTTTTCTTTCCCACATTTACAGTGGGGCGGTGCAGTCTCTCAGCCTATCAGCTGTGCGTACACACACACCAATGTGCATGTGATGCACACAAGCAAGGGCATGTGTCATTGGCTGTGTATGTCACATGTCCTTGCCCTATAAGAACCAGCCATTTGCCCCGTCGCCACCATTTCCTCACTGCTGCAGCTTAGTGTTAGATGGCACCACTGCTGCTGTGGCCGCAATACAGACAAAAAGTGTTTTTTTGGAGCGAATTGTTAGAGAGATAGGTTTAGGGAGTCGGGAGGAGTTGGAACTAGTTGTAATATCAGCCCTTTTCAGGGTAGGTTACAGCAGTTCATAGTACTGTTTGCCAGTCAGGTCTGTGCCAGTGCTGTGCAAGTGTTTGTCACACCATTTGGTGTAATCTAGCTCAGCCAATCCTTTTGGGCTAGTAGCATTGTCTGATAGTCATCTGAGTAGCTCGCCTGTGAAACTAACTACACCGCCTGTGTATCTCTATTTTCACTGCATCTAATCCAGTTAATAGTTTAGGGCCTAGGAGCAGTGTCTGCACGTCAGCAGAGTAACCCGCCTGTGTATCTCTATTTTCACTGCATCTAATCCAGTTATTAGTTTAGGGCCTAGGATCAGTGTCTGCACGTCAGCAGAATAGCCCGCCTGTGAAAAACTATACCACCTGTGCATCTCTATTTTCACTGCATCTAATCCAGTTAATAGTTTTGGGCCTACTACCACAGTTTGGCCACTCAGTTCTGCTCGGTTTTCATCCATCGGTTGTTGTGCCAACAACTACAGATACAGAGTTGCCAATTAGTTAAGCACTAAAATGAGTGGCAAAAGGCCTGCTGCTGGTGGAAAGGGGAATAGGCGCGTTGGAAAGGGAAAAAAGGAACATCTGCAGAAAAAAGACCATCTTCCAGCCAAAGTAAGATGTCTACTTCTTTTCGTGGACAATCTGATATGATCCCTTTATTACGACCATCGCAACAAGCATCACCAAAAATTCCAGATGAGGCACAAAAACAGCAGGTGCTTGAACGGATATCAAGTGCTCGTTCAAGTGGGCTCTCCTCCATGTCAACTTCAGCATCATAGCTACTCCAGTCCTCAGAGTTGTCACCCCAATCGTACTTGCTTCCTCACAGCTCCCAAGTCTCCAGCCGCCAGTCTGAGCATGGGGTAACACACATGGTTGAGTCTGTAGAGCTGTTTACGCATACTATAGCCTGGGAATCAGAGATCTGCTCCAGAGCTTCTGTGAATCCAGATGAGTAAATGATCTGCACTGATGCCCAGAATCTTTGTGAGTCGGATCCAGGCCCAGTTGAAGAAGGTTCTGAGCATAATGTAGACCCTCGTTCCCAAACTGTAACCCCTGTTGGTGGAGACAATGAGGAAGATGATGATGAGACTGAGATACCTGATTGGAACGAAAACTTGACAGGAAGATGTTGGTTCTGAGGAAGACGGGTGTGAGGATGATGATGACGAGGTTGTAGACCCCACTTACTGTCAATCCCCAGTCCGCCAGTCCATGAGGTCAGCAGAGGAGGTGGAGTAGGATGCTAGTGATGAGTCTAATGACGAGGTAACGGTGTGCTTTCCTGGACAGAGATGGAGTACTGGAAGCATGGCAACAACTGCATCCTCAAACCCAACTGTGCCTCAGACCAGAAGTCGTGGTGGCGCTTCAGGTCGCACGGGCTCTAAGCCTTGCATAGCCTGGGCATTTTTTGACATTGCAAAGGATGACCCAACTCATGTTGTCTGTAAGATTTGTCAACAAAATCTCACTAGAGGCCAAAAAATCACTAGCTTGAGTACTTCATGCATGAACCGTCACATGGATATGAGGCATAAGTTACAGTGGGAAGCTCACTGTGCTACAATGCGGCCTAGTGGGCCGGGTCAACCAACATCTGCCCCATCAAGTGCATCCGCATCCTCTTCATCCTCTGTGACTGTGGGGACAGCAGTCGCACATGGTTTTGGATGCAGACCTTCCACCTCTTTACCCTCAACAGCCAGTGTGATTGGCAGGTCGTCAGGACATTTGCTATTGGAAACACCTGCTGGTGCTGAGCGCTCTCCGACATCGACACCACATTTTGATCAAGGCAACATAACATCTCCGCCTGCACCTTCCTCACAGACCAGCAGTTTGCTGGGGACACCCTACTCAACTCCGTATAAGCACGGCAGCCAGCCCTCAGATGTGGACAAGTAAAAGACCATTTCCTCCTAGCAATGACAAAGCTAAGAGGTTGAATTTCTCCATAAGCAAGCTGTTGGCTACAGAAATGCTGCCTTTCCGCCTGGTGGACACAGAGGATTTTCGAGACCTTATGTCCGTCGCAGTGCCCCAGTACCAGATGCCTAGTCACCACTACTTCTCAAAGAAAGCTGTGCCTGCGCTACACCAGCATGTCGCACACAACATCACCGCTTCCTTGAGAAACTCTGTGTGTGACAGGATGCATTTCACCACAGACACTTGGATGAGTAGATATGGACAGGGGCGTTACATGTTGGTGACTGGGCACTGGGTAACTACGGCGACATCAGGAGAAGGGGCTGCTGTCCAAGTCTTGCCGTCACCATGAGTTGCTCGTCGATTCTCTGTATCTAGAAGTTCCTCCACTGCTTCTGCCTCCTCAACCTCCTCTCGGTCCTCCACCTGCACCCAAAGCCTGTCTGGTAATGCCACCCGCGTTGTAACTGCGCAGAAGGAATCCTGCACACCTCCTCACTATGCTGTCACCAGGGCTCAACGGCATCAGGCAGTGTTTACATTGAAATGTTTGGGAAATGTGAGTCACACAGCAGAGGAGTTGTGGTCAGCTCTGGAGACCGAGTTCCATCAATGGTTGTCTCCACTCAACCTGCAGCCAGGGAAGGCTGTGTGCGACAATGCTGCAAACCTGGGTGCGGCCCTTCGCCGGGGCAATGTCACACACGTGCCTTGTATGGCTCACGTTTTGAAACTGGTTGTCCAGCAATTTTTATCCCACTATCCCAGACTAGATGGGCTTCTGCAGAGGGCACGGTCGCTGTGTGCTCACTTCCGCCATTCGCATCCCGCAGCTCGATGACTTGCATCTCTACAGAAGTTGTTGGGCCTGCTACTTCACCGGCTGAAATGCGATGTGCCCACACGGTGGAATTCACTCTGCACATGTTGCAGCGACTGTGGCAGCACCGACGAGCCCTGGTGAAATACGTTATGACGTATAGCCTGGGCCAACGAGATCAAGAGGTGGGGCAAATCACGCTGCAGGAGTGGTCTCAGATCAGGGACCTATGCACCCTTCTGCACAGTTTTGAAATAGCAACGAAGATGTTTTTTAGTGCTGACAATGCCATTATCAGCATGACCATTCCGGTGATATATATGCTGGAGCACACCTTACACAGTGTTTGGAGTCAGGTGGTGGAACAAGAGGAGGAGGAGTCGTATGCAGAAGGGATCATATCTCCAAGGTCAAGAAGGTTGGCAGCACCAAGGCGGCTGGCATTGGAGGCTCGGGGAGAGGAGTTACCGAGGGCGCATGGTAGCAGCCAAACTGTTGAGGAAGGTGCAGAAGGCGAGGAAGAAGTGGAGGATGAACTAGTGCTGGGCATGGAAGACTCATCAGATGAGGGAGGCCTTGATAAAATTTCTGTTGTGCGAGGTTGGGACGAGAGGGCAGACGAAGGAAGCATGATTCTCACCTCGCCACCACCAAGACAACAAGGACTTGGTCCTCCTGGATGTGCAAGACACATGCGTGCCTTCTTGCTGCACTACCTGCAACATGACCCTCGGATTGTCAGAATCCGAACTAATGCTGACTACTGGGTTGCCACACTCTTAGATCCCCAGTACAAAAGCAAATTTGGTGAAATAATTCCTGCCATAGAAAGGGATTCACGCATGCAGGAGTATCGGCAGAGACTGTTAAAGAATCTAACATCTGCTTTCCACAAAACACCAGTGGTGCACGAAGTGAATCTCTGAGTTCTAACTTGCCCACCGTGGGACTATCGAGTCATCACACAAACTGTAACAGTAACATCGTATCTGGTGGTAACAGCAATTTTTTCCAATCGTTTCAAGATATTTTTAGACCATCCTTTGCAAGGGCACAGGAGACAAGAAGTCTGACGCACAGCCAACGCCTAGAGAAGATGGTACAAGAGTATCTCCAAATTAACATCGATGCCATGACTGTGGAACTGGACCCTTGCTCATTTTGGCTTCCAATCTTGAAAAATGGCCTGAGCTCGCCACTCACGCCCTGGAGATCTTGTCGTGCCCCTCAGCCAGCGTTGTCTCTGAACTTGTGTTCAGCACTGCTGGTAGTGTGCTGACAGATAAGCGCACGCGGCTGTCCAGTGACAATGTAGACAGACTAACGTTCATCAAGATGAACAAATCCTGGATCCTCAAGGACTTTTCTACCCCTGTGTCATCTTGGGGAGACTAAAAGCTTGATGATTTTTGAAAATCACCTCACCAACTGTTTTAAAAAAACTCTGGCGAAATTGTTGCCACTTAAGTGGTGTCTGTGGCAGAATTTTATTTTATTTAGTCCCCTTGCTGAGTTTTACATGACATTGCCATCGTCAATTCCAGGTGGGTGGGGTTGTCTGCAGAGTTGTTTCCTCATACTGGGATTCAGAGGTCTACTCCAAAGCTTCAGTGTCTGCTAGTCAGCAGAGTAGCCCAGCCACCTACCGCCTGTTTACCTAAGTGCTATTGTTAACGGCATGTAGCCCAGGAAATCCTTTTGGGCCTAATAGAATTTGGTGCTACTCAGCAGCGTACTTCACCCATGAAGCAAGCTACACCGCCTGTTTATTTAACTACTATTTTTTAACGGCATCTAGCCCAGGAAATTGTTTTGTACCTAATAGCATTTTGTGCTACTCATCAGAGTACCCCACCCATGAAGCAAGCTACATCGCCTGTTTACCTAAGTAATATTTTTTAACGGCATCTAGCCCAGGAAATCCGTTTGGGCCTAGTAGAATTTAGTGATACTCAGCAGTGTTCCCCACCCATGAAGCAAGCTACACCGCCTGTTTACCTAACTACTATTTTGTAACGGAATCTAGCCCAGGAAATCTATTTTGGCCTATTAGAATTTAGTGATACTCAGCAGCGTACCCCACCCATGAAGCAAGCTACACTGTCTGCTGATCTAATTGCTAATTTTTAACTGCATCTAGCCCAGGAAATTGTTTTGTACCTAATAGCATTTTGTGCTACTCAGCAGAGTACCCCACCCATGAAGCAAGCTACACCGCCTGTTTACCTAACTACTATTTTGTAATGGCATCTAGCCCAGGAAATCCGTTTGGGCCTATTAGAATTTAGTGATACTCAGCAGCGTACCCCACCCATGAAGCAAGCTACACCGCCTATTGATCTAATTGCTAATTTTTAACTGCATCTAGCCCAGGGAATCGTTTTGTACCTAATAGCATTTTGTGCTACTCAGCAGAATACTCCACCCATGAAGCAAGCTACACTGCCTGCTTATCTAACTACTATTTTTTAACGGCATCTAGCCCAGGAAATTGTTTTTTACCTAATAGCATTTTGTGCTACTCATCAGAGTACCCCACCCATGAAGCAAGCTACACCGCCTGTTTACCTAAGTAATATTTTTTAACGGCATCTAGCCCAGGAAATCCATTTGGGCCTAGTAGAATTTAGTGATACTCAGCAGCGTACCCCACCCATGAAGCACGCTACACCGCCTGTTTGCCTAACTACTATTTTGGAACGGCATCTAACCCAGGAAATCCTTTTGGGCCTAGTGGAATTTAGTGATACTCAGCAGAGTACCCCACTCATGAAGCAAGCTACACCGCCTGTTGATCTAATTACTAATTTTTAACTGCATCTAGCCCAGGAAATTGTTTTGTACCTAATAGCATTTTGTGCTCTCTCCCTTCTCTCTTTTTGTACTCTCTCCTTCTCACAGGTGGATTACCGCGTGTTTTCACACTGTGGCGAATCTTTTGGGCCCAGGCATAAGAAGTCATCGAGGTAATGGATAATATGTGCCGCCTTACAAACGTCCATGACGACATATTCGAGGAAGCAACTAAACACCTCAAATAGTGAGCAGGATATGGAGCACCCCATGGGCAAACAGCGATCTATGTAGTATGCTCCTTCACAGAAGCAGCCCAATGGGAGGACACTATTTGGAGGCACAGGTAGTAACCGGAACGCCCCCTCAATGTCTGTTTTGGCCATTAGGTGCCCCTTACCAACTTCTTGACCCACCTGATTGCCTCGTCAAAGGTACTGTACTTGGTTCCGCGTTGATGTTGTCGTCTACTGACCTGCCCCTTGGATATGACAAATGGTGGATTAGTCTGAATGTATGGGGTTCATTTTTTGGCACAACTCCCAACAGGGGTACCACTACTTCTTCTAAGGAAAGTGTTCTGAATGGACCCGCCGCTAGGGTTGAGCGACTTTTGTTTTTATAGGATCAGGTCGGATTTCACGAAACCCGACTTTTTCAAAAGTCGGGTCGAGTGAAATCGGCCGATCCTATAGAAAAGTCGGGGTCGGCCGAAACACGAAACCCAATGCAGTGCATTGGGTTTCTAATGGTTCCCAGGGTCTGAAGGAGAGGAAACTCTCCTTCAGGCCCTGCGATCCATATTAATGTGTAAAATAAAGAATAAAAAAAAATATATTGCTATACTCACCCTCGGACGCGCCCTGGTTCTAACCCGCAGCCTTCCTTCCTAAGAATCAGCGCTTGAAGGACCTTGCGATGACGTCGCGGCTTGTGATTGGTCGCATGACGCCCATGTGACCGCTCACGCGACCAATCACAAGCCGCGACATCATCAAAAGGTCCTTCAGGCGCTCATTCTTAGGAAGGAAGGCTCCCGGTTACAACCAGGGCGCGTCAGAGGGTAAGTATAGCAATATTTTTTATTTTTATTCTTTATTTTACACTTAAATCTGAATTCCAATACCGTTTCCCGATATCTTAAACATATCGGGAAGCGGTATCGGAATTCCGATTCCAGATTCAGAAGATCGCCGACCTCATGGCCGACTCCACACAGGGGTCAGGTCGGGTTTCATGAAACCCGACTTTGCCAAAAGTCGGCGACTTCTGAATCTGGCCGACCCGTTTCGCTCAACCCTACCCGCCGCCATTCTACCTAAAGATATTTATTTTTTTTGTCAAGACGTCTGGGTGTTGGTAGAGTGAGTTTAGATTTTTACTCCAGCCTTTCTTGATTTTAGAAGGGCATGACATGCCTATATCTGTGTCTCCTCCTCCTCCTTTTACTCCTCTACCTCTTTTCTTTTCGCATGACTATATGTAGTTGTGACTTTTCCATGTTTGTTGTGTCTTTTGAGCAGTCTGTCAGCTTTTGGACACCTTTTAAGGTGTTTTCTATGTGTTTTCCATGTGTTTGTATGTGTTTGTGTTTGCCTGCCATTGGTTTCCATTGGTTTTCGACGGTGTTCGTCGAACGTTTGACGAACAGTTCGGCGAACACCTCCTTGTTCGACGAACCGAACCCGAAAACTAGGGAGGTGGCTCAACACTACAGTCTGCTCTCCCGATTTACATGATACACTAGTAAAGCCTCCTTTAATTACATGATCAGCGTGTTTTTTTTTACTTCTATGTAATGTGAGTACGGTATATTAAATACAGGAAGACGTTTTTAACCTTAAGCTTAAAAGGTGCACAACTGACCATTCACTGTGAAATTTGGAAAGGAAGCATCTGTAATCAGTTGGAGAAGTGCGTACAGATTTTCTAGAATTTATCTTTGGTGAGTGACCATTGGCTTCCATGAAAGACTGAGTTTTTTTCAACAGATTTTGAGACTTTCTGTTTTATCGGTGCTGTTGGGTCTGATCCATTTCAATTATATAGGCTGCAGAGATGTGGGGATTTATGCCGTTCGTTTTCTTAACAGAATCCAGCTAGTGTCCCCGATGATAATTGTGCAAAGCAGGTTGTGCCCCACCAGGAGGCACGACACAGGGAATAGCAATACAGATATCTGTGATCTAATTTACATTTCACTATATACCTAGTCATCTTTGCATTATTTGTAAGCATATATACAGTTTAAATAAATTAGTTTCACATAACCTGTATAACCATTGTTTCTGTTCAGGGGTCAAAGGAATCGTAACGTCAATGAACAGATGTCTTCCCATAGAGAAGGAGCAGCTGCATGCTACAATACCAGTGTGCACACTCTTTAGTAACCTGCTTATTTCTTCAGTAAACAATTTAAAGTTGCCCAAGGGATCTTTTTTTTATTGGATTATGAGGTGTTTAAACACATTTCAATGTAATCAAGTTTCAATCAACCAAGAACGTGAGTTACTTTACCAACATAAATTATATATAAAGGTATAAATTAAATATGTTGTTGCAACCAAAATCACATCTCCTAACTTGTAACCAATGGAAAACATATATAGACGTTTTAGCCTATTGATACTTGTAGTGAAGATAATAATCATATTCATGGGTTATATCTTGTTTTCTTCAATTATAGTGCACGTACCCTATAGTGCATAATATCATATTTTCAAATGCCACACCATGATAAAATAATTTAAATATATTTAGAAAAGCTAAAAAAAATCCATGAAAAAATACTAATACACTGGAAAATTTAAGAGAAAATACAATTTTTGCCAATATGGATATATTAAGAAATGATTGTGTATAAATAACAAAGTGACCTATTGGCTAATTGACACCCCCAATAGTCAGACTAAACAGTATTTATTTCATAGTTTTAAGGTTAGCAAAAGACACAAGTCCATTGAAGTTAATTTATTTTACTCACAAACTCGAAATTATACATTGGGCAAACATAGTTACATAGGTTTTAAGGTTAATGATAGATTTTAGTCCATCAAGTTCAAACTATAGCCTAACGTATTTATCCAGAGGAAGGCAAAAACCCCGTGGGGCAGACACTAAAAGCTCCATATTAGGGTGGTTTCACATTTGCGTTTTTTCCCCTATACTTAACATTAAAAACGCATGCGTTTTTTCACTGCATGCATTTTGTTGCAGAAATGTAACATGTAGTAATTTTAGCGGCGTATAGCGGTGTTTTTTTGCCGTGAAAAAACGCATGCGTTTTTTCACGGTAAAAAAACCTATTTATGTCTATGTAAACGCATGCGTTTTCAAGCACATGCGTTTGCATGCGTTTTTAAACGCATGCATTTTTATAGAAAAACACAAGAATACACACTTATAAGCCATCCCCCAACGCTAACCCTAAAACACAAACTCTAACCCAAACTGTAACACAAACTGTAACACAAACTCTAACACAAACTCTAACACAAACTGTAACATAAACTCTAACACAAACTCTAACACAAACCCTAACCCTAAAACACAAACTGTAACACAAACTAACACAAACTCTAACACAAACTCTAACACGAACTCTAACACAAACTCTAACACAAACCCTAACCCTAGGGATCCTAACCCTAAAACACAAACTGTAACACAAACTGTAACACAAACTCTAACACAAACCCTAACCCTAAACCTAGGGATCCTAACCCTAACCCTAACACAAACCCTAACCCTAACCCTAGCCCTAACCCTAGCCCTAACCCTAGGGATCCTAATCCTAACCCTAACACAAACCCTAACCCTAACCCTAAAACACAAACTGTAACACAAACTGTAACACAAACTCTAACACAAACTCTAACACAAACCCTAACCATAGGGATCCTAACCCTAACCCTAACTCAAACTCTAATCCTAGCCCTAACCCTAGCCCTAACCCTAACCCTAGGGATCCTAATCCTTACCCTAACACAAACCCTAACCCTAAAACACAAACTGTAACACAAACTCTAACACAAACTCTAACACAAACTCTAACACGAACTCTAACACAAACTCTAACACAAACCCTAACCCTAGGGATCCTAACCCTAAAACACAAACTGTAACACAAACTGTAACACAAACTCTAACACAAACCCTAACCCTAAACCTAGGGATCCTAACCCTAACCCTAACACAAACCCTAACCCTAGCCCTAACCCTAGGGATCCTAATCCTAACCCTAACACAAACCCTAACCCTAACCCTAAAACACAAACTGTAACACAAACTGTAACACAAACTGTAACACAAACTCTAACACAAACCCTAACCATAGGGATCCTAACCCTAACCCTAACTCAAACTCTAATCCTAGCCCTAACCCTAGCCCTAACCCTAACCCTAGGGATCCTAATCCTTACCCTAACACAAACCCTAACCCTAAAACACAAACTGTAACACAAACTGTAACACAAACTCTAACACAAACTCTAACACAAACCCTAACCCTAACCCTAGGGATCCTAACCCTAACCCTAACACGAACCCTAACCCTAGCCCTAACCCTAGCCCTAACCCTAGGGATCCTAATCCTTACCCTAACACAAACCCTAACCCTAAAACACAAACTGTAACACAAACTGTAACACAAGCTGTAACACAAGCTGTAACACAAACTCTAACACAAACCCTAACCCTAACCCTAGGGATTCTAACCCTAACCCTAACTCAAACCCTAACCCTAGCCCTAACCCTAACCCTAGCCCTAACCCTAGGGATCCTAATCCTTACCCTAACACAAACCCTAACCCTAAAACACAAACTGTAACACAAACTGTAACACAAACTCTAACACAAACTCTAACAAAAACCCTAACCCTAGGGATCCTAACCCTAACCCTAACCCTAACCCTAGCCCTAACCCTAGCCCTAACCCCAGGGATCCTAACCCTAACCCTAAAACAAACCCTAACCCTAACCCTAAAACACAAACTGTAACACAAACTCTAACCCTAACCCTAACCTTAACCCTAGGGATCCTAACCCTAACCCTAACACAAACCCTAACCCTAAAATACAAACTGTAACACAAACTCTAACACAAACTCTAACACAAACTGTAACACAAACTCTAACCCTAACCCTAACCCTAGGGATCCTAACCCTAACACAAACCCTAACCCTAGCCCTAACCCTAACCCTAGCCCTAACCCTAGGGATCCTAACCCTAACACAAACCCTAACCCTAACCCTAAAACACAAACTGTAACACAAACTGTAACACAAACTGTAACACAAACTGTAACACAAACTCTAACCCTAACCCTAACCTTAACCCTAGGGATCCTAACCCTAACCCTAACACAAACCCTAACCCTAAAACACAAACTGTAACACAAACTGTAACACAAACTCTAACACAAACCCTAACCCAAACTGTAACCCTAACCCTAGCCCTAACCCTAACCCTAACCCTAGGGATCCTAACCCTAACCCTAGGGATCCTAACCCTTAGGGTTAGGGTTTGTGTTAGGGTTAGAGTTTGTGTTAGGGTTAGGATCCCTAGGGTTAGGGTTAGGGTTTGTGTTAGGGTTAGGGTTAGAGTTTGTGTTAGGGTTAGGATCCCTCGGGTTAGGGTTTATGTTAGGGTTAGGATCCCTAGGGTTAGGGTTTGTGTTAGGGTTAGTGTTAGGGTTAGGATCCCTAGGGTTAGGGTTAGGGTTTGTGTTAGGATTAGAGTTTGTGTTAGGGTTAGGATCCCTAGGGTTAGGGTTTGTGTTGGGGTTAGGGTTAGAGTTTGTGTTAGGGTTAGGATCCCTCGGGTTAGGGTTTGTGTTAGGGTTAGGATCCCTAGGGTTAGGGTTTGTGTTAGGGTTAGAGTTTGTGTTAGGGTTAGGGTTAGGATCCCTAGGGTTAGGGTCAGGGTTAGGGTTAGGGTTAGAGTTTGTGTTAGGGTTAGGATCCCTCGGGTTAGGGTTAGGGTTTGTGTTAGGGTTAGGATCCCTAGGGTTAGGGTTAGGGTTTGTGTTAGGGTTAGGATCCCTAGGGTTAGGGTTTGTGTTAGGGTTAGGGTTTGTGTTAGGGTTAGGATCCCTAGGGTTAGGGTTCGTGTTAGGGTTAGGATCCCTAGGGTTAGGGTTTGTGTTAGAGTTTGTGTTAGAGTTTGTGTTACAGTTTGTGTTACAGTTTGTGTTTTAGGGTTAGGGTTAGGGTTTGTGTTAGGGTTAGGATTAGGATCTCTAGGGTTAGGGCTAGGGTTAGGGTTTGTGTTAGGGTTAGGATCCCTAGGGTTAGGGTTGGGTTAGGGTTAGGATCCCTCGGGTTAGGGTTAGGGTTTGTGCTAGGGTTAGGATCCCTAGGGTTAGGGTTAGTGTTAGGGTTAGGATCCCTAGGGTTAGGGTTAGGGTTTGTGTTAGGGTTAGAGTTTGTGTTAGGGTTTGTGTTAGGGTTAGGATTAGGATCCCTAGGGTTATGGTTCGTGTTAGGGTTCGTGTTAGGGTTAGGGTTAGGATCCCTAGGGTTAGGGTTTGTGTTAGAGTTTGTGTTACAGTTTGTGTTACAGTTTGTGTTTTAGGGTTAGGGTTTGTGTTAGGGTTAGGATTAGGATCCCTAGGGTTAGGGTTAGGGCTAGGGTTTGTGTTAGGGTTAGGATCCCTAGGGTTAGGGTTAGAGTTTGGGTTAGGGTTAGGATCCCTAGGGTTACTAGGGATCCTAACCCTAAGTATTTATGTTTATGGTGGGTTTTCTAGTTGATTTTGATGATTGGCAGCTGTCACACACTTATTATCATGCATTTCAAAAACGCAAACGCAGGAAAAACACGTTTAAATGCAAAAAACGCATGCGCTAAAAAACGCTGCGTTTAAACGCGTTTAAACGCGTTTTTGCACCAAATGCGTTTGCGTTTAAAACGCTGCGTTTTAAAACGCAAGTATGAAACCAGCCTTAGAGGGAAAATACCTTCCCGACTCCAAATACAGAAGTCAGACTAGTTCACTGAATCAATGTGCCATTACATAATCTAGTGTCCCTAACGTGTAATATTTTATTTTTCCTCAAAGGCATCCAGGATCTTTTGAAATTTTGTAGTGCGCCAACCATTACAATATCATGTGGCAGAGAGTTCCATATTCTTACTGTCCTTACAATAAAGAATCTGCGTCTGTGATTATGATTAAACCTTCTTTCTAGATTTAGAGGACATCCCCTTGTCCCTGTCGCAGGCTTAGATGTGAAAATGTCATGAGAAAGATGTCTGTACTGCCCCTCATTTATTTGAACATTGTAATAAGTTTGTTTTTTCAATTGGAATAACCCCAAGTTCACACATCATTTTTTTGCCGTCAGTCACAATCCGTTGGCTCGACCGATTGATGATCTGCCGCAGATTGTGAAAAACTGATGCGACGGGTTCGTTTTTTCGACGGATCCGACTAGTGGATCTGGCTAATTGGATCCTAAATAAATCAGAGCATGCTCAGTTAAAAAAAATGGAATCCGTTGCCGAATTCCGTCATTTGATGGATCTGGCGCCCATAGGCTTCCCTTTGAGCAAATGATGGATGGCGACGGATCCACATGCTGCAAAAACAATGGAACCAGGTCTGAGGAGGAAGGCAACTTAGGCAAAGGTACCAGATGGACCATTTTAGAGAACCGGTCACAAACAACACAGATAACAGACATCTTCTGGGAAACAGGAAGATCCAAAATAAAATCCATGGAAATATGCGTCCAGGGCCTCTCAGGGACCGGCAAAGGCAAAAGCAACCCACTAGCGCGGGAACAGCAAGGCTTGGCTCGGGCGCAAGTCCCACAGGATTGCACAAAAGCACGGACATCGCACGACAAGGACGGCCACCAAAAGAACCTAGCAACCAAATCTCTGGTACCAAAAATCCCAGGATGACCAGCCAACACTGAACAATGAACCTCAGAAATTACCTTACTTGTCCATCTATCAGGAACAAACAGCTTCCCCACAGGACAGCGGTCAGGCCTATCAGCCTGAAATTCCTGAAGCACCCGCCGCAAATCAGGAGAGATGGCAGAAAGAATCACCCCTTCCTTAAGAATGCCAACCGGCTCAAGGACTCCAGGAGAATCAGGCGAAAAACTCCTAGAGAGGGCATCAGCCTTAACATTCTTAGATCCCGGAAGATACGAGACCACAAAATCAAAACGGGAGAAAAACAGGGACCATCGAGCCTGTCTAGGATTAAGCCGCTTGGCCGACTCGAGGTAAATCAGATTCTTATGATCGGTCAGGACCACAACGCGGTGCTTAGCTCCCTCAAGCCAATGTCGCCATTCCTAAAACGCCCACTTCATAGCCAACAACTCCCGATTGCCGACATCATAATTGCGTTCCGCAGGTGAAAACTTTCTGGAAAAAAAGCACACGGTTTCATCAAAGAACCATCAGACTCCCTCTGAGACAAAACGGCCCCTGCCCCAATCTCAGAAGCGTCGACCTCAACCTGAAAAGGAAGAGAAACATCCGGCTGACGCAACAAAGGGGCAGAAGTAAATCGGCGTTTAAGCTCCTGAAAGGCCTCAACAGCCGCAGAGGACCAATTCGTCACATCCGCGCCTTTCTTCGTCAAATCAGTAAGGGGCTTAACCACACTGGAAAAGTTGGCAATGAAACGGCGATAGAAATTAGCAAAGCCCAAACATTTTTGAAGGCCCTTCACAGATGTGGGTTGAATCCAGTCATGAATAGCTTGGACTTTAACAGGATCCATTTCTATAGACGAGGGAGAAAAAATAAAACCCAAAAAAGAGACCTTCTGAACTCCGAATAGGCACTTAGACCCATTCACAAACAAAGCATTATCATGAAGGATCTGGAACACCATCCTGACCTGCTTCACATGAGACTCCCAATCATCGGAAAAAATCAAAATATCATCCAAATATACGACCATGAATTTATCAAGATAATTGCGGAAAATATCATGCATGAAAGACTGGAACACAGATGGAGCATTAGAGAGCCCAAATGGCATCACAAGGTATTCAAAATGGCCATCGGGCGTATTAAATGCAGTTTTCCATTCGTCACCCTGTTTAATACGAACAAGATTATATGCCCCTCGGAGGTCAATCTTAGTAAACCAACTAGCCCCCTTAATCTGAGCAAACAAATCAGTAAGCAAAGGCAAGGGGTATTGGAATTTGACCGTGATCTTATTAAGAAGACGATAATCAATACAGGGTCTCAAGGAGCCATCCTTCTTAGCAACAAAAAAGAAACCCGCTCCCAATGGTGACGAAGAGGGCCGAATATGCCCCTTCTCCAAAGACTCCTTAACATAACTCCGCATGGCGGCATGCTCTGGTACAGACAGATTGAAAAGTCGGCCCTTAGGAAACTTGCAACCAGGAATCAAGTTAATAGCACAATCACAGTCCCGGTGCAGTGGAAGGGAACTGGACTTGGGCTCATCAAATACATCCTGGAAATCCGACAAAAACTCAGGGACCTCAGAAGAGGGGGAAGAGGAAATTGACATCAAAGGAACGTCACTATGTACCCCTTGACAACCCCAACTAGTCACAGACATAGTTTTCCAATCCAGCACCGGATTATGTTCCTGTAACCATGGAAAACCCAGTACAACAACATCATGCAGGTTATGCAACACCAGAAAACGGCAATCTTCCTGATGTGCTGGAGCCATGTACATAGTCATCTGTGTCCAGTACTGAGGTTTATCCCTGGCCAAGGGTGTAGCATCAATACCCCTCAAAGGAATAGGGCTCTGCAAAGGCTGCAAGGAAAAACCACAGCGCCTGGCGAATTCTAAGTCCATTAAGTTCAGGGCAGCGCCTGAATCCACAAATGCCATGACAGAAAAGGACGACAATGAGCAAATCAGGGTCACAGATAAGAGAAATTTAGGCTGTATAGTACTAATGGTAACAGACCTAGCGACTCTCTTAGTATGCTTAGAGCAATCAGAGATAACATGAGCCGAATCACCACAGTAAAAAAACAGCCTATTCTGACGTCTGAATTCCTGCCGTTCTGTTCTAGTCAAAATCCTATCACATTGCATAGGTTCAGGACTTTGCTCAGAGGACACTGCCATATGGTGCACAGCATTGCGCTCGCGCAGACGCCGATCAATCTGAATGGCTAGAGACATAGATTCGCTCAAACCGGCAGGCGTAGGAAAGCCCACCATAACATCTTTAAGGGCTTCAGAAAGACCTTTTCTGAAAATAGCAGCGAGAGCCTCCTCATTCCATTTAGTGAGCACAGAACATTTTCTAAATTTCTGGCAGTATAATTCTGCCGCTTCCTGACCTTGACACAAGGCCAACAGGGTTTTTTCTGCATGATCCACAGAATTAGGTTCGTCATACAATAATCCGAGCGCTTGAAAAAATGCGTCTAAATTCAATAATACAGGATCCCCTGTTTCAAGAGAAAAAGCCCAGTCTTGAGGGTCACCACGCAGCAAGGATATGATGATTTTTACTTGCTGAATGGGATCACCAGAAGAACGGGGTTTCAAAGCAAAAAAGAATTTGCAGTTATTTTTAAAGTTCAAAAACTTGGATCTGTCCCCAAAAAACAAACCAGGAGTAGGAATTCTAGGCTCTAAAGCCGGAGTCTGAACAACATAATCTTGGATATTCTGTACTCTTGCAGCAAGTTGATCCACATGAGAAAACAAACCCTGAACATCCATGCCAGAGCATATATCCTGAACCACCCAGATATCAAGAAAAAAAAAGAGACAAACTAAAGCACAGAAAAAAAATGGTTCAGAACTTTCTTTTCCTTCTTTTGAGCTGCATTTAATTCATTTTTGGCCACTTGTACTGTTATGATGCGGTGGTATAGGAGCAACATGGAACGAGCTCTGAAGGAAGTGGTAACTGTACTGACCGCAGTCCCTAAGCTCAACACAACACTAGAAGCAGCCGTGGAATGCTCCTAACTCTCCCTATGCATCTCGTCACAGCCCAAGAGCTAACTACCCCTAAAGACAGAAGCAGGAAAACTATCTTGCCTCAGAGAAAATCCCCAAAGGATAGATTAGCCCCCCACAAATAATGACTGTGTGTGGAGAGGGAAAAGACATACACAGAATGAAACTAGGATGAGCACAGGAGGCCAGTCTAGCTTGATAGATAGGATAGGATGGAATACTGTGCGGTCAGTATAAAACACTACAAAAATCCACGCAGAGTTTACTAAAAATCTCCACACCTGACTAAAGGTGTGGAGGGTAAATCTGCTTCCCAGAGCTTCCAGCAAGACAGAATTAATTCATACTGATAAGCTGGACAAACATAGAAAGCACTGAACGGATAAGTCCACAATCTGTGAACAGAACAGAGCAAGTAAGAACTTAGCTTTGCTGAACTGGTCAGGAAAACAGGGAAATCCAAAGAGATGTGAATCCAACCAGAAACCATTTACAAGTGGCACTAGCTGAAGGAACAGCCAGACCTAAATAGCCGAGCAGAAGAGAAGATAAGTGGAGGCAGCTGAAGACAGCTAACTCCAAGGAGCAGCCATACCACTTGAAACCACAAGAGGGAGCCAAGAGCAGAACTCACAAAAGTGCCACTCACAACCACCGGAGGGAGCCCAAGAGCGGAATTCACAACATATTGCCCAGCCACGTAGTATATTGCCCAGTCACGTAGTATATTGTCCAGCTACAAAGTATATTGCCCAGCCACATAGTATATTGCCCAGCTACATATTATATTGCAAAGTGACGTAGTATATTGCCCAGTCACGTAGTATATTGCCCAGTCACATAGTATATTGCCCAGTCACGTAGTATATTGCCCAGTCACGTACTATATTGCCCAGTCACGTACTATATTGCCCAGCCACGTAGTATATTGCCCAGCTACGTAGTATATTGCCCAGTGATGTAGTATATTGCCCAGCTAAGTAGTATATTGCCCAGTCCCGTACTATATTGCCCTGTCACGTACTATATTGCCCAGCCACATAGTATATTGCCCAGCCACGTAGTATATTGCCCAGCTACGTAGTATATTGCCCAGTGACGTAGTATATTGCCCAGCTAAGTAGTATATTGCCCTGTCAAGTAGTATATTGCCCATTCACATAGTATATTGCCCAGTCACATAGTATATTGCCCAGCCATGTAGTATATTGCCCAGTCACGTAGTATATTGCCCAGTCACGTAGTATATTGCCCAGCCACGTAGTATATTGCCCAGGCACATAGTATATTGCCCAGCAACGTAGTATATTGCCCAGTCATGTAGTATATTGCCCAGTCACGTTGTCACGCACGCGCACAGACTGGTTGGCGCGGGCATACGGGGGTGTGGCCCCACTGGACCACAGACCAAACTTCCCTGGAAGGGGCGTAACTAAGTAGCTTCCTAGGTGTTCGCTGGAGCCTCTGATGGTGAGGTCAGACTTGTGCAATAGGAAGCTACCAGGTGCCACTCCAGGGTGAAGTCTGGCTGTGGCTGCTGATCCCACTAAGGAACGGAGCGGGCACGGATGGCACTCTGGCTGACAGGCAGGCAGACGGGTACAACAGAGACACTGGCGGGCAGACGGACACGGCTGGCTCTCTGGTAGGCAGGCGGGTACGGCTGGAATATAGGAAGAACTGGTAGGGACCGGTCTGCAGGCAGGTATGTGAAACAGGTTGGAACCTGTTCAGACAGGAGGACTAAGTAACAAGTAGAAGGTGGAACTAAGAGAAGAGAAGGAGAAGGCAGAGCCAAGGGCGGAGCCGCAAGAGGCGGAGCCAAGGGCGGAGACGCTGGAGGCGGAGCCAAGAGCGGAGACGCTGGAGGCGGAGCCAAGAGCGGAGCGCTGGAGGCGGAGCCAAGAGCGGAGACGCTGGAGGCGGAGCCAAGAGCGGAGACGCTGGAGGCGGAGCCAAGAGCGGAGACGCTGGAGGCGGAGCCAAGAGCGGAGACTCTGGAGGCGGAGCCAAGAGCGGAGACGCTGGAGGCGGAGCCAAGAGAGGAGACGCTGGAGGCGGAGCCAAGAGCGGAGACGCTGGAGGCGGAACCAAAAGCGGAGACGCTGGAGGTAACGCTAAGAGCGGAGACGCTGGAGGCGGAGCCAAGAGCAGAGACGGAGCCAAGTGCAGAAACACAGGAGGCGGATCCAGATAGAACCGCAAAGAGCGGAGCCACAGAGCAAAGCCAGAGAGTGCGAAGCAAGGTCTGAGTGCAGAGCCGCAAGAGTGCGGAGTGTAAGCAGACTGAGAACACAAGGAAAGACAAAGCAGGGAAGGAAGCCACAGACAAGGAGACCGAGAAAAGACAAAGTACAGACAAGGCAATGGAACAAGACACAGACACAGGGACAAAGACACAGGGACCAGGATATTCTGCCTCCTGGAGGGCGGACTACAAGATCAAGGCAATAGCACAGAGAAAAGCCTGAGAGGGAGTAACTCAGAGCAAGGCCAGGCAAACTCAGCAGCTAAACACTAACTGAGCTAACACATTGCACAGGACCAGACCACAGGGTGGAGCTGCACTATATACAGGAGGCCTCTTGATAATTGGTCAAAAACTGATTAGACAGATGCACCTGATTCCTATAAGAACCAGAGAGTTCAGGCGCCGGCCCCCTATACACATAGCCATGAAGCATGCACAGAGCAGAGACACAGAACATGGAGCTGGCATGAAACAGAAACCACATCATGGCCTGGAGCAGTGGGTAAGATTGTGTGAGAGATGTGAGGCCATGCTGTGATGCCAGCAGAGTTGTTACACACGTAGTATATTGTCCAGCCACGAAGTATATTGCCCAGCCACATAGTATATTGCCCAGCTACATATTATATTGCCCAGTGACGTAGTATATTGCCCAGCCACATAGTATATTGCCCAGCCACATAGTATATTGCCCAGTCACGTAGTATATTGCCCAGCCACATAGTATATTGCCCAGTCATATAGTATATTGCCCAGTCACGTAGTATATTGCCCAGTCACGTAGTATATTGCCCAGTCCCGTACTATATTGCCCAGTCACGTACTATATTGCCCAGTCACGTACTATATTGCCCAGTCACGTACTATATTGCCCAGTCACGTAGTATATTGCCCAGTCACGTAGTATATTGCCCAGTGACATAGTATATTGCCCAGTCACGTACTATATTGCCCAGCCACGTAGTATATTGCCCAGCGACGTAGTATATTGCCCAGATAAGTAGTATATTGCCCTGTCAAGTAGTATATTGCCCAGTCACGTAGTATATTGCCCAGTCATGTAGTATATTGCCCAGCCACGTAGTATATTGCCCAGCCATGTAGTATATTGCCCAGTCACGTAGTATATTGCCCAGTCACATAGTATATTGCCCAGCCACGTAGTATATTACCCAGTTACGTAGTATATTGCCCAGCCATGTAGTATATTGCCCAGTCACGTAGTATATTGCCCAGCCACGTAGTATATTGCCCAGTTACATAGTATATTGCCCAGTGGCGTAGTATACAGCACAGAGCCGCGTAGCATATTGCACTGCGACGTAGTATACAGCACAGAGCCACGTAGTATATTGCCCAGCCACGTAGTATATTGCCCAGTCACGTAGTATATTGCCCAGTCACGTAGTATATTGCCCAGTCCCGTACTATATTGCCCAGTCACGTACTATATTGCCCAGTCACGTACTATATTGCCCAGTCACGTAGTATATTGCCCAGTCACGTAGTATATTGCCCAGTGACATAGTATATTGCCCAGTCACGTACTATATTGCCCAGCCACATAGTATATTGCCCAGCGACGTAGTATATTGCCCAGCTAAGTAGTATATTGCCCTGTCAAGTAGTATATTGCCCAGTCACGTAGTATATTGCCCAGTCATGTAGTATATTGCCCAGCCACGTAGTATATTGCCCAGCCATGTAGTATATTGCCCAGTCACGTAGTATATTGCCCAGTCACATAGTATATTGCCCAGCCACGTAGTATATTGCCCAGCCACGTAGTATATTGCCCAGCCACGTAGTATATTGCCCAGTCACGTAGTATATTGCCCAGCCACGTAGTATATTGCCCAGTTACATAGTATATTGCCCAGTGACGTAGTATACAGCACAGAGCCGCGTAGCATATTGCACAGCGACGTAGTATACAGCACAGAGCCACGTAGTATATTGCCCAGCCACGTAGTATATTGGCCAGTCACGTAGTATATTGCCCAGCTACATAGTATATTGCCCAGTCATGTAGTATATTGCCCAGCCACGTAGTATATTGCCCAGCCATGTAGTATATTGCCCAGTCACGTAGTATATTGCCCAGTTCCGTAGTATACTGCCCAGCCACGTAGTATATTGCCCAGCCACGTAGTATATTGCCCAGCCACGTAGTATATTGCCCAGCCACGTAGTATATTGCCCAGTTACGTAGTATATTGCCCAATGACGTAGTATACAGCACAGAGCCACGTAGTATATTGCACAGCGACGTAGTATACAGCACAGAGCCACGTAGTATATTGCACAGCGACGTAGTATACAGCACAGAGCCACGTAGTATATTGCCCAGCCACGTAGTATATTGGCCAGTCACGTAGTATATTGCCTAGCTACGTAGTATATTGCCCAGTCACGTAGTATATTGCCCAGCTATGTAGTATATTGCCCAGCCACGTAGTATATTGGCCAGTCACGTAGTATATTGCCCAGCTACGTAGTATATTGCCCAGTTACGTAGTATATTGCCCAGTGACATAGTATACAGCACAGAGCCATGTAGTATATTGCCCAGCCACGTAGTATATTGGCCAGTCACGTAGTTTATTGCCCAGCTACGTATTTTATTGCCCAGCCACGTATGTCACAGGTTAAAAAATAAAAAATAAACATATACTCACCTTCCGAGGGAGCTCTTGTAGTCTTGTCGCCTGTATGCGGTGCACTTGGCAGCTTCTGGTCCCAGGGTTGGTAGCGCAGGACCCGTGATGACGTCGCGGTCACATGACCGTGATGTCATGGCAGGTCCTTCTCGCGTAGGCTTGCAGGACCTGTGATGAGGTTGTGGTCACATGACCGTGACGTCATGGCAGGTCCTTGTCGCATACCATCCTTGCACCGGAACCTGCCGCTTGCATGGAGCGGTTACCGGAGCATGGCGAGGAGCAGGAAAGGTGGCGGAAGGTGAGTATATAATGATTTTTTTATTTTTTGTTATTATTTTTAACATTAGATCCTTTTACTATTGACGCTGCATAGGCAGCATCAATAGTAAAAACTTGGTCACACAGGGTTAATAGTGGCGGTAATGGAGTGAGTTACCCGCGGCATAATGTGGTCCGTTACCGCCGGCATTAACCCTGTGTGAGCGGTGACCGAAGGGGAGTATGCGGGTGCCGGGCAGTGACTGCAGGTAGTAAGGAGCGGCCATTTTCTTCCAGACTGTGCCCATCGCTGATTGGTCGTGGCTGTTTTGCCGCGGCCAATCAGCGACTTGGATTTCCTTGACAGACAGAGGCCGCGACCAATGAATATCCATGACAGACAGACAGACAGAAACACAGACAGACAGACAGACGGAAGTGACCCTTAGACAATTATATAGTAGATAAGGTATATCTGAGTGAAAGAAATATTTTTTCGCATTAATGACATTTTTCAGCACAAAAACCACACTAAAAACACAATAAAACACATTTTCTACTTCAAGGTACATGAAGCAATAATGTATTTGTTTCACATGTAGTAAATTATATATAAATCCACAGAACTAGTCACATATCATATTAATAGAAGAACCTGAACTTGCCAGATAGTCAACCATACAAAACTATGCCCCTTCTCTGCTTCTGTGTGCTTCAATTCAAATCATTCTAAGGTTACATTAAGGTGTCCATGTTTTTCATGTAGAAGAAAAACGGTCCTAGTTTCAGTAATGTTTTTGAGAGTTTCATCAGATTTTCCTCAGAGTTTAATTTTAGTTTGGCCAGAGTTTCATCAGGTTTTCTTGGTCAAGAAACAAACAAAAAAGTTCCCCCTTCTCCTATCTAGCAGTCTGTGAAAAGCGGACAGTACTTGGTTGGCATCCGAGAGCAATATTATTTTTTCAAGGACACAGACTTGCTTTTCACATTTTAATCGAATACTTGGTTCAATATCGGACAAGTCTCTGTGATTTTGTGCAGACCATAAAAAAAAATGGACATGCGAACAGCCTCGTGGACTATACTAGGTACCCATTCTGTCCATGAAAAATGTGAATTGAACTCGTCCAAAAAAATGTACACCTGAATTTGTCCTAAGTGAAAAGTAATAAAGTACGTCAATGTGCTGCAACATGAAATAAACAGTCCAATAAAACGTAAATTGGTTCATCCAATACTGATCATTTCAGGCACAAATAAATCGCAGTGAATGCAAGAAAACCTACACAGCTATTGATGTCAGCATGCATAATGGGTTAATGCTTGTTAAAGAGCTGTTCTATGTATAAAATTTGTTTTATAAATTAATTTTGATTATTCACATTATTAACAGAGGCTGATGTACAACTAATTAAAAGTATCTTACAGAGTTCCTTCTAAAGATTTTATGTTTCACATTATGTTACTACCTCAAGAAAGTCCCAAGACAACAGTCATAAACTATGCATCTCCGAATAAGAATGACAAGCCAAACAGTGGAACCCATGAGATCATTCTTCTGGAAGGAACACACACTGTGAGGCTAGACCTCTAAGGATTGGAGATTGCTTGTCATTAAAGTTCATTTATAGAGAGGACAAAATAATGATGATTTCCTATTAATCTGATTATTTATTGCTCTAGGGAGAACTGTAAGAAACATCATCATGAAAATAATTGTTCAAGCTTCTTTTAAAGGTTCTTTTATTATAAACTGTATATTTATTGAGTTTTCAGTATATAAAGAGGAAAAGGAATCCCAATTAATGATTGCAATTCTAAAGTATATAGTGGTACAATCAGTGATATAATATAGGAATTTACAAGCAACAATAACTTATTCAATCAGTCACAAAGGACCTTTCCATTACACAAAAGAAGCCATAAAGATGAAAATTATAGTCAGCATATTAGTGATGCCAAGAAATTATATAGAAAAAAAAATATGATGAAAAAGGCACATGAAGAACAAAACCAAGAGACGAGGTGGGGGGAATGTGATCAGAATGCCCGTCAAATTAGACTTAAGAGCCTAGCACTTAGTGACCCCACCAACAGGAATCACACGGATCCCACTCCATTACAAAATATGGTAATGAGGTAAGATATTCTACACATCAACCTTCTGGCCCGAGTTTTCAGCAGGAGGGTTATCCTGTCTCCATTTATGGGATTTTAAGCATCATGCTTCTGTAACCATATGTAAAAGTAACTGTTGACATTTGCGACCCATTAGGGAATATTAAGTAAATACAATTTGGAATTAAATGGTGTATGTATACCTATTATATCGTAGATTAAAGGTTTTCACCTCTTTCGAGAAACCCTGTATCTTGGTACATGTCTAACACAGGTGAAGCATATCTCCTCCCACAAGACCACATCTCCAACAACAATTAGGAATGTTGGGTTTTAGTCTGTGAAGGAGGGCCAGAGTATGATACCATAATAAAGTTTATATTAGCTTTCCTTATATACATAGGCTGTAAATGTTTTCTCAGCCCTTCTACAGACCCCTGCAAAAAATCTGGACACAAAGTATCCCCCGAATAAAACTCCCATTTACTCATGCATGGGTGTCTCGGGTGCTCATTTGAGCTAGGATCTATTTATACTGTATATGTCAGAGCTCCTTGGTGGAGACTCATCAGCCATCATGGGCCTTTAACAACTGCATGGAGCCGAAGGGTTGCCATGACAGCCGAGGGTCTACTGAAGACCCCCGTACTTGTCATGACGATTCTGATGATCAGATGACCATGGCTTCAAGTCTCCATAAGGGACTATTAAATACAGTAAAAGGTTAAAAAAAAGTTTTTAAAAGTATGAAAAAAATAAAACACACAAAAGTTCAAATACCTCCCATATGCACATTAAAAACAAAATAACAAAAAAAAAATAAAAATACACATACTTGGTATTATTGCATTCATAAACGTCTGATTTATCAAAATATAAAGTTAATTCATCGTAGACAGCACAATGAGAAAAAGATCAAAACTCTAGAATTACTTTTTTTTTTACTGTGGCAATATTGTAATAAAATGCAATAATAGGCGACCAAAACATTGTATTTATCCCAAAATTGTATCAGTAAAAACATCAGTTCATAGAGCAAAAAATAAGCCCTAACCCAGCCCCATTTCCCAAAGATTGAAAGAGTTACAGGTCTCGGAAGATGATGACACAAGTAAAATTTTAGTTTTTTACAAGTTTCTGAACTTTTTTCCACCACTTTAATATAAATAAAAACATGCATCGTTGGTATTTGTGCAATCGTGGATCTGAATAATTACACTGCCAGGTCAGTTTTATAGTATAGTATACACAGTAAATAAAAAAAAAAACACGATTGTGCAATTGTACTTTTATTTGCAGTTTCAAGTGACTTGGAATTTAGTTCCCACTTTCCAGTGCATCACATGATAAAATGAATGGTGTCATTCAAAAGTACAACTCGTCCCACAAAAAACAAGCCCTCATACAGTTATGTGGACAGAAAAAAAAAAAAGCTATGGCTCTTGGAAGAAGGGAAGGAAAGGAGGGGTTAAAAGTTCACAGTTAGGTCTGGAAATGTTTGGACAGTGACACAAGTTTCAACATTTTAGGCATTTACCAAAACATATTCAAGCTACTGTTATATAATCAGTATAGGCTTAAAGTGCAGACTCTCAGCTTTAGGCTGCCGTCACACTAGCAGTATTTGGTCGGTATTTTACATCAGTATTTGTAGCCAAAACCAGGAGTGGGTGATAAGTGCATTAGTGGTGCATATGTTTCTATTATACTTTTCCTCTAATTGTTCCACTCCTGGTTTTGGCTTACAAATACTGATGTAAAATACTGACCAAATACTGATAGTGTGACGGCAGCCTTAATTTGAGGGTATACACATCGTAATTGGAGTAAGGGCTTAGGAATTACAGCTCTTAAATATGTAGCTGCCTCTTTTTAGACCTTATCGACATACACCGTATATACACGGCGCTGCAGGAGCTGTGCTCTTTCAAAGTGCTGGCAAGCTCCATCAAAGTATATATACGGCTCTGCTATTTCCGGTCACCATGTAGTGCAGTGAATGAGTCAAGATGGCTGCCTCCCCACCTTGTCAGCGATCACTGTGAATACTGATCAACATTGCCAGCCAATCACAGCAATGTGACAAAAAAGTTGTAAAAAAAACATATGACCTGTCGGACACAGCACAAATCACACTAGCCACAATGGGTGGGGTGATTGCGATGTCATCTCCACTGATTATACCCTTTTGCACTATCCATTATTAATTGTACATTGTAAATAAAGACACAGTCAGAATAAAGTATTTAATTAGAAATAATGACACGGACTCTTTTATTAGATCTTAATTAAATCATACTTACTGCATCGCCTTTTCCACCAACGCCCTTGTGCTCCTGTAAGAGAATTAAAATAAAAAAGCAACAACATCCTTATCTGTCCGCCGAGAAGATATACATACAGTCCCACAACGAGTCCAGCTCTGCTACATCTGGATGCCTTTGGCTGAACAGTGGCATTATGCCACTATTCAGCCTGACATCCAGACAGAGTGGAGCTTGAAGATGATCACCGGAGATGTCCCTGGCGGTCACGTGCACTGCAGTTTTTGCGGTCAGCTGATAGTGAGAACTGGGCTAGTGACAGGAGATAACCCCGTGTTAGGGCGGGCAGAATGCACCAAATAATATTAAGGCAGATATAAGGTGTTTTCGCAGCCATGCGGTGCCAGGGGAAAACTAAATGCTAATAGATTTAGCGCACAGCGCTGCTCTGGCGGATGCCACTAACCACCCTCACTAAGGCCTGGAAAGCGCACTAGTTGCGCATGGCGCTGCACTGGCGAATGTTGCTGAAATGACACAGTATTTCGTGCTCTTGTGCAGGATTGCACTGGCGCTAGTCAGCTCCAAACACCCAACCACATACAACAACACTGGGGAAGGGGATAATTAGGAGCTTTCACAAAATAACATACAAGAATACACACACAGGATATTAGGTTTATACTAGCGCATGGCTGAGCGGCCATGCAAACCTTTTATAGATGAAGCCTTCCGGGACCTTCCCAGTGGTCCAATCAGAGCCGCTACAGGACCTCCAATGAGAGGTCATCCCACGGGCATGCTCAGTAGATGAAAAGCAGGACTTAGTCCCTGGAGAGTCTGCTCACCGCTGATCAATGCTGGGTACAATGGCTGAACCTGGGACGGCAGCAGTAACCAGACGCACAGTATCAGCTTGAGCCAGACGCTGGGACCGACGTCTCTGCTGAGCAAGCTCCTCTGTTGCTGGGGAAGAATGGGAGACTGCAGAGGACATGGTTCGAGATTCCCCCTGTGCAGCGGTGGGAACCCGACAGCGGCAGTCACGTGCACGGCAGTTCTCGTGATCAGCTCAGCTCTTCGCGAGAACTGCAGAGTACCTGAACTTCTGGCTGTGTGACAAGGTACACCTTTATTTAAATCAGTACACATACGTAGTAAGCTGCGTTTCCACACTTAATACGCATGTGACTAGAAAGATAATGTGATTTTACCGCATCTAATGATAGTGAATGGGTAATTTATGCAGTGGAGATGGAGTGTCTCCGCTACATAAATAGACATTCTGCAGTATGGAAAGACGCTCTGCATTTGAGTCTCCGGAGGTGTCTGTGCACGCATAGTGGACATGGGATCTTTTAAAATCCCATCCACTATGCTGTAACATCTGGACGCTGCAGGTTGGACACTGCGGATGCACACAGCGTCCAACCCGCAGTGTTAACTGACCATGGGAACTTACCCTAACACTTCAGATATGACGTCACACACTGATAGGGAATTTGCTTTCCAATGGGGACAGTGATGTTGATGTCTGTATTGTGCTGCGGAATAAGATGGCACAATATAAGCAAGCAAAATAAGTGAATAATCAATAAATGAGTAAATGATAACACTATGTATGTAGTGTATATTATAGTTGTTTCCATTTCTCATCTTTGACTTTGCAACAAGAGCTGTGTTGTATCTCATGACAAAGCAGTAGTAACAGCATGAAATCCCTATAGACTACTTCCTCAATTAAACAAATTAAGAATACAGTGAAGAAAATCAATAAGTGACATGCTATTGATGGGATTACAACTAGACTTCACCATTTACACGGTAATGAGTCAGCTTCAATCTGTTTCCGCAGCCATAACTCTCAAGAGAAAAGTAGTGATCTGTCTTAATGCCAACTACTAATGTTACATATAGCAAGAAAAGATTCTAAGGCTCGATATTATTCACAAAGGCCAAGATGACACTACAGGGACACATCAATTTGTGTGGAGAGAATCATAAAAGGCAGAAAGTATTTTAAAATTGAGTAAATGCTATGGATTAAATTGACTATTTTATAAGGCATAATAGGGTGGTCATTATCAGAAATTATATTGAATAGCATAGCATACAATAAGCTTTGTCTCAGAATGAAAATAACACTTTCTATAGTGCAACCTATGAAGCTGTCTATACATTTAGTAAACACTACCTAGGCAAAGCCTAGAGAATTTCACTAAAAAATAAATGGTAAGCTTTTTGTTACCTCTTTAGAATAATGGACTTGAAAAAGTGGTGATGACAGCATCAGACTTGGGTAGGATCCGTTCTGGGGATATGAGAGATATTGCCCCAGATGGGAGCCAAGCTGGATTGTTTGATCTGAGATTCAACTAAGTAAAAGGCTGCAACTGGGGCTGTTGAAGCTGTGTGAGACTAGGACATGTGAGGAGACAAGTTCCATATCTGATTGTGAAACTATGTTTTTGGGGCCTTTGTGGTATCAACATTGCTTTATCATCAATTGGGGTCTGTGTGGCATCCACAGTTGGATTAAGTTTAGCTTTTAAGGTTCTATCAAAGAAAGATCACTTTGCCGTGGCTGGTGAATTCTCATGAATTGGTCAATTTATACCCTGAGAACCTTTGTCTTATAAGTATATTCTATAATATTCTATATAGCAGTAATAATGCAGGTTACATTTTATATACCGCAAGAAATTAGGACTAACCACAACTTAGACAGTTTTAGGCATTTCCCAAAAACACCACTGTTTAGGGCAGCCTATCACGTTCTTTAATCGACGTCCATGTGTGTGTATATAGCCCTATCTGAGAATAACCCTCCATCAAACTCCACCACATCCAATAGCACCACAAATACTGGCTGTGGATTAGCTCATGTATCCTCTATCTATCCCCCACTCCCTCAAGTTGGCTGGACCATCATTGTAAATCACGCCCCCTGAGGAAGGAAAATCACCGAAACGTACGTCGGGGACTGAGCTTCCTGGTGCACACTAAGCAAGATGCAGGGTAATTATTAGCTTACTAGCTCTGTGCTACCCACTTTCTTCGTCCCCCCTCTTTTGTATACCTGATCATTCTTGGTCAAGGGATTTTGGAGTCCTTTTATATCGTGGTTACTGTGTGAATACATGTGTCAGGTTTTAGACATCCCTGGATGTATATACATGAGACTTAAGCCAGGGGGAAACCTAGACACTTTCTTTCTCATTATTTTCCTGACCTTTTGACCAGGACAAAGTGGGGTTTTTAGACATCTATATCACTATACTATTTATGGCTGGCACTATAAGTTACTGATAATCTTTACATTTTACCTGCTATATGCTGTGTGCTTGGCGCTCGTTTATTAGCTTTGGGTTTATATGTCGCTTACCTGTATTTGTATTTAGCCATACATGTTTTTTTTTCTCAAATATTTTGCTCTTTTTAATCTTCTATGTGTGTTTACTTTGAAATAAAAATTACAAAGTTGTTCTATAGCGCAGGTTCTCTCTTTATACAATTGTAAATAAGCCCCTGTACTTTGCATCTCCCCCACCTCATTGTAGATTGTAAGCTCTCATGAGCAGGGGCGTCTTATTTCACTTTAATTATTGAATTACTTTTAACATTGTTACTTATGATTGTTGTGTTTGAAACTGTTAAACTGTAAAGTGCTGCGGAATATGTTAGCGCTATATAAATAAAGGTTATTATTATGATATATTTAATGTTTGCATACATTGTATGTGTATACCGAGTGCTTCTGTATTCTTCTGTTTGTTTGTAGCATTGCTACAGATATATTCTAGAGAATTGAAGTATTTTGCATCACCAGAAGTGATCGACTAAGAATCAAGCGATGAATCCAATGAAGATACTAAGCAAAAATTACTAACACACATGTATAATCACCCATAAAACTATACGGTTACTAATATAACTAGAAATTCCGTTAAAAAAAGAAAAAACAATGACATACTATATGAGAATTAGTGTCTACAATAAGAGAGAAATTGTTCTAAACAATCCCTAGTATTCCCTGGACATGAAACTTAGAGCCCAAACTGACTGTCGTCTAAAATTTCCTCTGTCAGAAGGTATGATTCACACACTTGGCTCACAAGACTGGATTTAGATATCAAATCCTATGTCTGTTAGTTGTCACAAGCACTTCCAGACTGGCTCTTAACAGGTGGTTGACTCACCATGATCTAAAAAGATGGATATCCAAACAATTATTTCTATTCATCAATATCTAAAAGCACTGTAATGTATACCTCCAACAAATGCCAAATACTTGTTATAAAACATACACTTGGGAGGCTGGCAATGAACGCAAAATATATAGACATAAATATGAGTATAAACACATACATAAATATATATACACAAATATACACATATATACAGTATATATATATATATATATACAGTGGGGCAAAAAAGTATTTAGTCAGTCAGCAATAGTGCAAGTTCCACCACTTAAAAAGATGAGAGGTGTCTGTAATTTACATTATAGGTAGACCTCAACTATGGGAGACAAACTGAGAAAAAAAGATCCAGAAAATCACATTGTCTGTTTTTTTAACATTTTATTTGCATATTATGATGGAAAATAAGTATTTGGTCAGAAACAAACAATCAAGATTTCTGGCTCTCACAGACCTGTAACTTCTTCTTTAAGAGTCTCCTCTTTCCTCCACTCATTACCTGTAGTAATGGCACCTGTTTAAACTTGTTATCAGTATAAAAAGACACCTGTGCACACCCTCAAACAGTCTGACTCCAAACTCCACTATGGCGAAGACCAAAGAGCTGTCAAAGGACACCAGAAACAAAATTGTAGCCCTGCACCAGGCTGGGAAGACTGAATCTGCAATAGCCAACCAGCTTGGAGTGAAGAAATCAACAGTGGGAGCAATAATTAGAAAATGGAAGACATACAAGACCACTGATAATCTCCCTCGATCTGGGGCTCCACGCAAAATCCCACCCCGTGTGGTCAGAATGATCACAAGAACGGTGAGCAAAAATCCCAGAACCACGTGGGGGGACCTAGTGAATGAACTGCAGAGAGCTGGGACCAGTGTAACAAGGCCTACCATAAGTAACACACTATGCCACCATGGACTCAGATCCTGCAGTGCCAGACGTGTCCCACTGCTTAAGCCAGTACATGTCCGGGCCCGTCTGAAGTTTGCTAGAGAGCATTTGGATGATCCAGAGGAGTTTTGGGAGAATGTCCTATGGTCTGATGAAACCAAACTGTAACTGTTTGGTAGAAACACAACTTGTCGTGTTTGGAGGAAAAAGAATACTGAGTTGCATCCATCAAACACCATACCTACTGTAAAGCATGGTGGTGGAAACATCATGCTTTGGGGCTGTTTCTCTGCAAAGGGGCCAGGACGACTGATCCGGGTACATGAAAGAATGAATGGGGCCATGTATCGTGAGATTTTGAGTGCAAACCTCCTTCCATCAGCAAGGGCATTGAACATGAAACGTGGCTGGGTCTTTCAACATGACAATGATCCAAAGCACACCGCCAGGGCAACGAAGGAGTGGCTTCGTAAGAAGCATTTCAAGGTCCTGGAGTGGCCTAGCCAGTCTCCAGATCTCAACCCTATAGAAAACCTTTGGAGGGAGTTGAAAGTCCGTGTTGCCAAGTGAAAAGCCAAAAACATCACTGCTCTAGAGGAGATCTGCATGGAGGAATGGGCCAACATACCAACAACAGTGTGTGGCAACCTTGTGAAGACTTACAGAAAACGTTTGACCTCTGTCATTGCCAACAAAGGATATATTACAAAGTATTGAGATGAAATTTTGTTTCTGACCAAATACTTATTTTCCACCATAATATGCAAATAAAATGTTAAAAAAACAGACAATGTGATTTTCTGGATTTTTTTTTCTCAGTTTGTCTCCCATAGTTGAGGTCTACCTATGATGTAAATTACAGACGCCTCTCATCTTTTTAAGTGGTGGAACTTGCACTATTGCTGACTGACTAAATACTTTTTTGCCCCACTGTATATGTGTCACTGACATCTATATATACTGTATATGTATGCTATGTGTATATATCTATTCTGTCTATTCTAACCCGTCACCTGTGATTTTACTGTATGCGACACATGAATTGCCGGCTTTTCAAAGGACACCGGTGCATAAAAATCGAACAGCACTCGTATAGTCCGAGCACTGTGCAATTTTTTTCTCGCACCCATAGGCATGCATTTGCAAGTCTTGGACAAGTCTCGGTGCCCCGCATGCTGCATACGCCTGAGAAAATAAAAGCTGATGGAAGCTGCCCCATAGATTAACACTGGCCTGAGTGCTCTGCGATGTTTTCTTGCATAGCACTCGGCTATATTCTACGGTAGTGTGACTCTGACCTTAGAAAAGATCTCTGGTGTTCTGTAATTGTTGGAAGTAAAATCTAGGCAAAGGCACACTTTATGTAGAGGAACTTATTTTTTGGGAGTGTGCCCCCTGGCAACTACATAAGGTAGCAATTTGTCACGGACGTGGTTGTGGAACTACTGTGCCACGGACGGCGGAGAGCCTGGAGGGGCGTGACTAAGCGAGCACCGGACTGTTCACTAGAACCTCTGATGGTGAGGTTAGACTTGGCTCCCAATGCACGCCAGGTGCCACTCCAGGACAGACCAACGGATACTCAACAGCTGGACCCAGAAGGACAGACGGATGGTGCGGCAGGCAGAGTTCAGATCAGAGTGCAGTAGACATACTTTGTATCAGAGTGCAGCAAGCAGGATTTGCACCAGAGTGCAGCAGGCAGGATCTGCACCAGAATGCAGCAGGCAGGATCTGCACCAGAGTGCAGCAAGGACTGGTACGCAACCTTACGCAACTTAGACTGCAGAACAGGAAGGTTGCTCAGGCACCTCCCCAGTTGGGAGGAAGCAATATATATATATATACTGCCCCACAGCCATTGGCTGGGTAGGAAATGGCAAGTGCACGCACTATCCCTTTAAGAGGGCGGGAAGGCTTGTGCACGCATGCTCTAAGGACATGGCTAGAGGCCCAGCTGGAAGCATGCAAAGCACGAGAAAGGGGAGAACCGACCATAGTACGGGTGAGTGAAGTGACACGCCAGGGGCCATGCCTGTTAGAGCAGGGATTCGGCATGGTGCTAACACAATTGCTGCATAGGGGAAACACACTGCCTTGCAATGTGTATGTTGAATCAATGGCAAAGCTGTGGAGTATACTCTTTGATAAGCATTCATTTTGGGGCATACTCTGGACAGCACTCTTTATGGTGGAACTTGTATGGTACTGTTTCATGGGACAGGGTGGCTGGCAATCTAATGCCAATAATGTATATATAATGCATTATAGATGGCTCATTAACGTATCATCTGAAACATTAGCGTGTAAATGTCCTCAAAACCAGAAATCTGTTGACAAAGAGGGTTGCATGTGATGAAAAATTCAGAAGCCAAAGCTGTCCATCAAGCAAACTCTTTAGTTAAAAAAAGACTTCATGACAGTCGAGCAAGATGGTGAATAAGGGGAAATGAATGACTTCAATTAGAGATGTGAGTCATTGGATTTAATTATTGTTTATTGTGTCATTATTGTGTCTGTTTCTGATCAGAACAGCATTTATCTGCTCAGCAGGAAGATGATGCCCTGCGGGTCATCTTTAGAGCACTGCGGATATTGTGTGTTCAGATTATTTGCTCCCTGAACAAAAGTATTATTTGATGACAGGGCTATTATTTAGTGCTATAATAAACATCTTAGACTAGTATCTATAGGTCAAAATGTATGTGATAGGGGGAAAATGACTTAAGAAATTATTTAAAAATATCATATAAAACGTCATTTGGTGCAGGTGGGTGACCTGAACCTGTTGAGATTAATTTATAATTTATTCTACATAAAAATATAATTTTTTTCTTAGAGTTTTAACATAAGGAAGGAAACATTTGGCTCTAACCTGATGACTGACTGGGGAAATTATACTTAAATTTATAAAAAAACTAATAAAAAATACAAGTGTCTAATTAATTTTCAACAAGTGTGGTACTAATACACGCAGCTGCTGAAAAAGCACACACATTAGTGAAGCAGATAAGACCCCTGGGATCAACAAACAGATTGCCTTGAAATTTATATTGATTATTCCTTGCAAAAGATGGGGGGCAGGTTTTCGTTCCCAGAAGGAAAGATGTAAGAGCAATATATAAAAGGCTTATTAACTATTTACTTGCTTTAATAAAATAAAAAGCACCAACAAAACAAGGAGTCGAAACAGGAAAGTGAAAGAGACAACTGGAAAATGTAAGATGTTAAAGATAGAAAGGGGAAACGCAATGAGACAAAACATTACTATGTCAAAAGTGTTAGTTGGGCTTATGTTCGGTAGCTTTATGTGTGGAAAATTATATTTATAGGAAGGAAAAAATATGAATTCATTTATTGAACAGATGCCGATTCCTGATGTCCCATACATCTGCATTATTTAAAAAAGAAGATTGGATCTTGGAAAAAAAAGAGAGGGAGACGTGAAAAATTCTATTCACTGGGAAACAATTTTGACCATAATTATTGTTGAGTTCGATTTTTCTGCTGATTTAGCCTAAAATAGGCATGCTGAATTCAAAACTGCGATTCATTTTCTTCTATCACTTCAGGCTGTTTTTGAACCGCCATCAAGTGGGAAGGGGTGGTGGACGACCTTGGCGACTGGCAACAGGTTGTTATTTGCCAATTATTCAGTTACATGAAAGGTTGTGTGCCGTTTACAGTGAAACTTATTTCGAAAGTTTGTATACAAAGGGTTAGCAGAATTCATTTTTTTTATATACACACTTATTTCCTTTCATTCAGAACATGTGTGTCTCTTTTTTGTCTCGTCGTAAATGCCTAAAAAGCCCGGATTCCTATTGTTATATCTGTGGCAGTTTCACCATGACCACAGGACGAACATCAGCACATTTGTCAAGCAAGCCTATTATACATAAATAGCAGTGTCAAGAGTTTACAGAAGTGGACGAAAGGAACTCGTGATATGATATCGTTTGCCATATCAATGGTTGGCAAGAGCCAAAAGATCATTCCAGTGACTGATACTTTTGCAAAGTGAAAACTTCATGATAGAACAAGAAAAATAAATTATAAACAGCATGTTCTATTCTACATTCAGTGCCTCATTCTGCTGCAATCCGAGTACTGGTTTTCCTTGAACTACCCTCTTATCAAGAACAGCGTTATGGTGAAGAAAGGGGTTGTCCGGCCTTAGGGTACAAGTCTGCAGACACTCTATGTGACTGCAGACTTGTGAACCCTTCCATCGTGTTCATTGCCACTACCAGCACAGTGAGCAGTGAGCGCGTGAACGCAAGTACGCAATAAGTCTGCAGTTACATAGAGTGACAGCAAACTTATACCCCAAACCAGTCATTTCATTTAAAGAAAAAGTAAACAATACAAGAACACCATCTATTATTTATTTTAATGGAGACTGATAACACATGTAACCCCACCTGTCTGCTGCAAATGGAAGCAAATTGACATTGAGTATACCATGTAGATCAAAGATCGAGTCATGTGCTGAATCTCATCATATGACGGGTTAAACAGCACTATTCAACAGAAACAATAAATTACATTTTTTATGTCACCAGAAAGCTAGATCTTGCTTTCTATAAAAACTTACAATTAAAAACACATTTCTAATTTTTGTTGTTTTCTGTCTATTTCCATTTAATATAACTACCGTATTTTCGGGTGTATAAGACGACTGGGTGTATAAGACGACCCCCAACTTTTCCATATAAAATATGGAGTTTGGGATATACTTGCCGTATAAGATGGGGGTCATCTTATACGCCAGGTGTCGTCTTATACGGCGTGTGCGGTCCGGATGGTTCCCAGGGTCTGGAGGAGAGGAGACTCTCCTTCAGGCCCTGGGATCCATATTCATGTAAAAAAAAAGAATAAAAATAAAAAATATGGCTATGCTTACCTTCCGACGGCCCCCAGCTCTTAGTGGTGCAAGCGGTGGCCTCCGTTCCCAAAGATGCATTGCGCGAAGGACCGGAGATGACGTCGCGGTCACTTGACTGCGACGTCATCTCTGATCCTTCGCGCACTGCATCCTTGGGAACAGAAGCCACCGCTTGCACAGCTGAGAGCTAGGGGCCATCGGAAGGTAAGCATAGCCATATTTTTTACTTTTATTCTTTTTTTTACATGAATATGGATCCCAGGGCCTGAAGGAGAGTCTCCTCTCCTCCAGACCCTGGGAACCATCCGGACCTCTCCCTGCACACGCTGTACCCGGCGTATAAGACGACCTCCGACTTTTGAGAAGATTTTCAGGGGTTATAAAGTCGTCTTATATGCCGGAAAATGCGGTATATGTTTTTGTGATATATATGAATCATATGCTATACACAGTTGTGCGGAATGAGTTTATCAAGATTGGCATACGTTAAAACAGAGTAGAATCATATGCCCACTGGAGTAAGATCACAGAACCATCAGAAATTTGGTTGCAAACAGACTACAGGGTTGGAGAAAACATGTTGAGAATAAAAGATGAACATTATCCGCGAAAGATTTGCGAAAAATCAAATGTGAAGCGACCAGGAAGCCATTATCCTTTAGTGCTGTCATATTCCAGAACTGCAACCTTGATGGAGTTCACAGAAGTAAAAGGTGTTTAGCGCTCAGAGACATGGCCAAGGTAAGAAAGGCTGAAACCCGACAACCACTGAAAAAGACACAAGAGGTGAAACATTAAGACTGGGTCAAGAAATATCTGAAGACAGATTATTCAAAGATTTTATGAACTGATGAGGTGAGAGATACTCTTGATGGACCAGATGAATGGGCCTGTGGCTGGATCAGTAAAGGGTACAGACCTCCACTTTGACTCAGATGCCATCAAGATTGAGATGAGGTACTGCTATAGGCTGGAATTAATAATTGGTGAGCTAGTTGGACCTTTTCGGGTTGAAGATGGATTCAAAATCAACTCCCAAACCTACTGCCAGTTTTTAGAAGACACTTTCTTCAGGCAGTGGTACAGGAAAAGTCTGAATCTTTAAACAAAACCATGATTTTTTGCAGGACAAAGTCCCCACTGCCTGGCTAGGAAGTAAAAGCCTTAAAGATGAAGAGCGCAGACAGGTACAAGCAGACGGGTACAAGGTAGACAAGCAGATGGGCGGACCTGGGGAACCTGACTACTAGCAAGCATGCAAGGCAAACTAATAACATTGCTCAGGCACCTCCATATTGGAGAAGGAGACTTAAATAGAAGGTGTCACCCAGCACGGTCCTTTTCAGAGGGAGGGAGCGATCACGCACCCTAAGCATAGTGCCCGGGCTTACAACTGAACCTTGGAGGACACCAACACATAGGGGGCGAGATGAGGAGATGGTGTGTGAGTGGGAGACACTGAATGTCCTGTCTGTTAGGTATGAGATCCAACAAAGGGCCAAGTCTGTAATGCCAAAAGATCAGAAAGTATGTAGTAAGAGGGAATGGTTCACTGTCTCAAAGGCAGATGCCACGTTCAGGAAAAGGAGGACAAACTAGCGTCGCTTTCATTTGGTGGTTAGTAGGTTGTTGGTGACTTTAGTCAGGGCCGTTTCAGTAGAATAGTGCGGTCGGAAGCCATATTGTAAGTATTGAAAGAGGGAGCAAGAGGAGAAGTGGGAGGATAGTTCAAATTGGACATGTTGTTCCAGTAGTTTGAAGGCATAGGGGAGAAGTGAGATGGGGCGATAGCTAGACACAGAGGATGGGTCAAGGGAAGGCTTTTGAGGATGAGTGTGATGAAGGTATGTTTCAATAGGGAGGGGAAGACACCAGTTGTTAGTGATAGGTTGAAGAGGTGGGTTAGGCTTGGGATGAAGACTTTGGTAAGGTTTGGAATGAGGTGTGACTTATTGGGTCAAGTTCACAGCTGGCGAGGCAAAGTCTTCAGCTGAGATGGGAGGAGAGGGAGGGGGAGCTGGTGAACGTAGGAGAGAATTGAAAGTACTGAATAGCTGTTTAGGGTTCGGAGAAAGGTATGATATGAGAGATAATAAATAGGTTTGTTTTGCTGCAGTGAGCAATTGTGCAGCATTTTTACAACTTTTGTTACTGGATAGGCTACTCCACGCTCTCTTTCTTTGGCAGCCGCAATGCGGTACACTTTGTAGATGAGGGCCAGAAAGAGCATGTGCTCCAGTAGATGGCAAGCATTGCATCAAGTGGCCTCGGCTTCTCTTCCTCCAACTTAACTTCACAAACAGTACAGTCCACAGAGGTGGCACTCCTACTACCCTTGTGTTCCCCCACATCACAACTCTTCAACCGCCCAACTTAATGTAGGGAACCACAGATGGCTGAGTCTGTAGTTCTGTTCACACATTCTATGCAATGGGCATTGGATGTGTACTCCAAAGATTCACAGAGTCAAGATGAGGAAATCATCTGCACAAATACCCAAATTGTTTTTCAGTTTGATCCAGGGCGAGATGAAGTAGGGTGGAGATGATCCTGATGAGACTCAGATACTTGAGGAGCACGTGGTCTATACTTTGCTGTCAGGGCAGAAAGAGGAAAAGGGGAACTTTCAGGGCGAGGAGTGGGAGAACAGAGAGGATGACAATGAGGTGGTAGATCCCAATTGGTGTAAACCCAGAGGCATGCAGCTGAGTAGGTCAGAAGAGGAGGAAGACGAGAAAGTTACGTTGCTGATTTCCGCAGACAGAGTTATGCAACCATGACAAGCAATGCATCCTCTGTTAGGGGTCGAGTTCCTGCCTCTGCACAGGGGGAATCTCGGGCCATCTCCGCTGCGGTCTCCCATTCTTCTCCTGCCGCAGTGGAGCTTGCTCAGCAGAGATGTCGATCCCAGCGTCTCGCTCAGTCTGACTCTGTGCTTAGAGTTACTGCTGTGTTTCCTGCTTCTCCCATTGAAGTCAGTGCTGGGCAGCGGCGAGCGGACGCTTCTGGGGCTAAGTCCTGCTTTTCACATTCTGAGCATGCCCAGAGTAAGATCTCTCAGTGGAGATCGAGGGTCACATGATCAGATACTGCAGCTAAGGTCCTTGTAGCTGCTAGGACTAAATCCTGCTTTGCACTCTGAGCATGCCCAGGGCGAGATCTCTCAGTGGAGATCCAGGGTCACATGCTCAGGTGCTGCAGCACTCCATTGGTCCTTCTTTGGAAGGTCCTAAACATGCTGCAGCTATTTAAGCCTCGCATGGCCGCACGGCCATGTGCCAGTATTGTCTTTTGTAAATGTGTGTGTGTTGTGAGTGAAAGTCGTTCTTTAAAATTCCCTCCCTATTGTATGACTGCTCGCGGAAGGTGGGTGATTGCTACCTAGCGCCCGACTTAGCCATCAGCACGGTACACACATTACAGCGTCTTATTGCTGTGACCGCCAGTGCGGCGCCGTGCGCTTTCTCTGCGCTTTCTCTGCGCTTTCCTACCCCAAGCCTGGGTGGATAGTGGCGTCCGCCAGTGCGGCACCGCACGCACTCTCGTGCCTCTAAAATATATTCTCTTGGTGCGGTACCGCGGCCCTGTGACTCAACAGGGTTCGCTTCCTTCACACTGGGTGAAGTTAACCCAAGTGTGTATTCATATTGTACCGCCATCTCGTCCGTCTCTACTAGCAGCAGGGTTTTCACCTGCACGGTGGACCTCGGACGGCGAACGCACCTAATACCATTACACCTTATACTTGGTGCGTTCCGCCAGTCCTAACATAATACTAGCGCCAAGGTCTGGCTAGTAATGATGGACGATCAGCGTTCACAGCGGTACATCCAGCAGCTGGAGGGAAGGTTGGCGGCTCTTGAGCGTTCAACCTCAGCTGTGGATGTTACTGCCGTCGCTGTTCAGGCTGCAAGTGTGGCTGCAGCTACCTTGTCCACTGCCGCCCCTGTACCGACGCTATCTCGCCTCCCGCTACCAGAGAAATTTTCTGATGACAGTAAGTCCTGTAGGGGTTTCGTGAGTCAGTGCTCAATACATCTCGAGCTTCTGGCCTCTCGTTTCCCTACAGAGTGGGCTAAGGTGGGCTTTATCGTATCTTTATTGTCGGACAGGGCGTTGCAGTGGGCTACGCCGCTGTGGGAGCGTGGCGATCATGTGGTGCAGAGTGCTCCGTTATTCCTGAGCACTCTGAAACAGGTCTTTTTAGGACCTCGTGTCACCCATGATACGGCGCTCCAACTGTTGGCATTGACTCAGGGCTCGTCCTTGGTCAGCCATTTTGCCGTCCACTTCCGCACCCTAGCATCTGAGCTGGAGTGGTCGGATAAGGCCCTTATTCCTATATTTTGGAGGGGGCTGGCTGACCATGTTAAGGATGCCCTGGCCACTAGGGAGATTCCCGCCACACTGGAAGAGTTAATAACAGTGTCTACTCGTATTGACCTCCGTTTTCACGAGCGGAGGTTAGAGCGAGCCCAGTGTAGGCAGAGGTTTCGGCTGCCTCCCACCTTCGCCAAACCTTTAGAGTCTCCAGTCCAGGCTCCTGAGTCCCATGAGCCTATGGTAGTGTCACGAGCGGGATCTAAGTCCCGGACCGCTCGTGCACTCCAGGTTTGTTATGTTTGCCAACAGTCAGGACATCTTGCCACCAGATGTCTCCAGCGGTCGAGGAAACGTCAGCGTCTATTGGTAGTAGGTGGAGGTGCACTAGACACGGCGACGTTTGCCTCCAAATTGTCCTTTAAGGGGACAATAACATTAGGCTCTTCCTCCCACTCGGTAGAGCTCTGCGTGGATTCTGGGGCGGAGGGCAATTTTATGTCTTCTGCCTTTGCCCAACATCACGCAATACCCCTGGTTATGCTACCTCAACCAGTAACGGTACGAGTGGTGAATGGGTCGACACTGCCTGCACAGATAACACATCAGACCATCCCTTTTACTCTGTCCATGTCACCATCCCATCAGGAGATTATATCTCTGCTCATCATTCCTGAGGGGATTGATGAGGTCCTGTTGGGGATACCTTGGTTACGGTACCACTCTCCTCACATCGAGTGGTCCTCAGGCAGAATTCTGGGATGGGGTGAATCATGTGGGGGTAGGTGTCACCGAGAGTGCGTTCAGGTTGCTACTACGGAGGTATCCGCAGATCTATCCTCTCTCCCCAAGCAATATTGGTCGTATGCAGACGTGTTCTCCAAAAAGGCAGCGGAGACCCTTCCACCCCATCGCCCCTATGACTGTCCGATTGATCTCTTGCCTGGTGCTAAGCCTCCCCGGGGTCGAGTCTATCCATTATCTCTCCCGGAGACGGAGGCAATGTCTCAGTACATTCAAGAAAATCTGGCAAGAGGGTTCATCAGGAAGTCAGTGTCACCTGCTGGGGCAGGGTTCTTTTTCGTGCAGAAGAAGAATGGGGAACTACGTCCATGCATAGACTACAGGGGTCTTAATGCTATCACCGTTAAGAACAAGTATCCTTTGCCCTTGATATCTGAGCTTTTCGATAGGCTTCGGGGAGCAAGGGTGTTTACCAAACTAGATCTGCGGGGTGCTTACAACCTGATTCGCATCCGTGAGGGGGACGAATGGAAAACGGCGTTTAACACCAGAGATAGGCACTATGAGTATTTGGTGATGCCCTTCGGGCTCTGTAATGCCCCAGCCGTTTTCCAAGACTTTGTCAACGACATTTTCCGGGATATGCTTTCCACCTCGGTTGTAGTCTATCTGGATGATATTCTCATCTTTTCTCCAGATATTGACTCCCACCGGAGAGATGTTGGCAGAGTCTTCGACCTCCTACGGGCAAACTCTCTTTATGCTAAGTTGGAGAAGTGTATGTTTGAGCAGGAGTCTTTACCGTTCCTGGGCTATATCATCTCCGCCCAGGGATTGGCTATGGATCCTGCCAAACTACAGGCTGTGATGGACTGGCAAGAGCCCCATTCTCTTAAGGTGGTGCAGCGCTTTATGGGGTTCATTAATTATTACCGCCAGTTCATTCCCCACTTCTCAACTCTGGTAGCTCCCTTGGTAGCCCTCACCAAGAAGGGAGCAAATCCCAAAGTGTGGTCTGAAGAGGTCTCCAGGGCCTTTTCTTCTACTAAGTCTCATTTTGCTAGCGCTCCCATCCTACATCATCCTGATGTCGATAAGCCGTTTATAATGGAGGTGGATGGCTCTTCCGTTGGTGCTGGAGCAGTCCTCTTCCAAAAGGATGCTCAAGGTCGGAAGCATCCGTGCTTCTTCTTCTCCAAAACCTTCACACCAGCGGAGAGGAATTATTCCTTTGGGGACAGGGAGTTGCTAGCGATGAAATTGGCTTTCTCAGAGTGGAGACATCTCTTGGAGGGGGCTCGTTTTCCCTTTCAAGTTTTCACAGACCACAAAAATTTGCTATATTTGCAAACAGCCCAGCGGCTAAATTCTCGCCAGGCCAGATGGTCCTTATTCTTCTCCTGATTCCACTTCACCCTCCATTATCTCGCTGGGGAGAAGAACATTCGAGCTGATGCCCTTTCTCGCTCTGTTGTGTCATCTGAGGAGGAGGAAGGAGAGCCTCGGTTTATTGATCCTTCTGAGAGCTTGAGAACCGTGGCTCCGGTGTCGCTTGAGTCTGTGCCTCCGGGCAAGACTTTTGTGCCCATAAATTTGCGACCGGAGGTTCTCTCTTGGGCTCATTCCTCCAGGGTGGGTGGACACTTTGGGACAAAAAGGACATCTGAGCTGCTGGCGAGGACGTACTGGTGGCCGCATATGCTCCGAGATGTCACAGATTACGTTCTGGCGTGTGTCTCATGCGCGAAAAATAAGTCTCCTCGACAACGGCCGTCTGGGTTACTCTATCCCTTGCCGGTGGCAGACAGGCCCTGGGAGATGGTCGGGATGGACTTTGTAGTGGGTTTGCCCAAGTCTCGCGGCTGTACCGTCATTTGGGTTATTACCGATCATTTCTCGAAAATGGTGCATTTGGTGCCGCTCCCACGGTTACCTTCTGCACGGGCCTTGGCAGCGTTGTTCATAAGACACATCTTCCGCCTACACGGCATGCCAGACAAAATTGTCAGTGACCGGGGTCCCCAGTTTGCGTCTCGGTTCTGGAGAGAGCTTTGCGTCTTCTCAGCATTGAGTTGAATCTCTCTTCCGCATATCATCCCGAGACGAATGGGTTGGTAGAGAGGGCCAATCAGACTCTGGTCACATATCTACGACATTTTGTTTCTGCCAGGCAGGATGACTGGGCATCTTTATTACCATGGGCAGAGTTCGCCCTTAATAGCGCTGTAGCCGACTCCACTGGTCAGACTCCTTTCCTCCTTAATTACGGCCAGCATCCGCGGGTTCCTGTGCCTATGCCCGTGTCCTCTGCTGACTCCAGGGTGGCAGACTGGGCAGTGGAGGCACGGGACATTTGGGACCGCACTCAGGATGCCATTCGGGCCTCAAAGGAGAGAATGAGGTCCTCCGCCGATGCACATCGGTGCCCTGCCCCGACCTTTGCTCCTGGCGATTTAGTGTGGCTCTCCGCCCATAACATCAGGCTGCGTGTAGAGTGCACTAAGTTTGCACCTCGCTACTTGGGTCCCTTCAAGGTCCTCGAACAGGTTAATCCTGTGGTCTACCGTCTTGCCCTTCCTCCACGCCTTGGTATCACCGACACCTTTCATGTGTCCCTCCTTAAGCCCGTATACATGTCCCAATTTTCTGAGTCATCTGCCGGGACATCGGGTTCGTCTACGGATGATTACGAGGTGAATGCTATTTTGGGGTACAAGGTGGTATGTGGTAAAAAATTCTATTTGGTGGATTGGAAGGGTTATGGCCCTGAGGACAGGTCCTGGGAGCCTGCTGAGCACATTCGGGCTCCGCAGCTCATTGCTGCCTTCGAACGTAGCGAGGCCCAAGGAGGGGGGGCCCTAGGAGGGGGGGTGATGTTAGGGGTCGAGTTCCTGCCTCTGCACAGGGGGAATCTCGGGCCATCTCCGCTGCGGTCTCCCATTCTTCTCCTGCCGCAGTGGAGCTTGCTCAGCGGAGACGTCGATCCCAGCGTCTCGCTCAGTCTGATACAGAGCGGATGATTACTGCTGCCTTTCCAGGCTCAGCCATTGTAGCCAGTGCTGGGCAGCGGCGAGCGGACGCTTCTGGGGCTAAGTCCTGCTTTTCACATTCTGAGCATGCCCAGAGTAAGATCTCTCAGTGGAGATCGAGGGTCACATGATCAGATACTGCAGCTAAGGTCCTTGTAGCTGCTAGGACTAAATCCTGCTTTGCACTCTGAGCATGCCCAGGGCGAGATCTCTCAGTGGAGATCCAGGGTCACATGCTCAGGTGCTGCAGCACTCCATTGGTCCTTCTTTGGAAGGTCCTAAACATGCTGCAGCTATTTAAGCCTCGCATGGCCGCACGGCCATGTGCCAGTATTGTCTTTTGTAAATGTGTGTGTGTTGTGAGTGAAAGTCGTTCTTTAAAATCCCCTCCCTATTGTATGACTGCTCGCGGAAGGTGGGTGATTGCTACCTAGCGCCCGACTTAGCCATCAGCACGGTACACACATTACAGCGTCTTATTACTGTGACCGCCAGTGCAGCGCCGTGCGCTTTCTCTGCGCTTTCCTAACCCAAGCCTGGGTGGATAGTGGCGTCCGCCAGTGCGGCACCGCACGCACTCTTGTGCCTCTAAAATATATTCTCTTGGTGCGGTACCGCGGCCCTGTGACTCAACAGGGTTCGCTTCCTTCACACTGGGTGAAGTTAACCCAAGTGTGTATTCATATTGTACCGCCATCTCGTCCGTCTCTACTAGCAGCAGGGTTTTCACCTGCATGGTGGACCTCGGATGGCGAACGCACCTAATACCATTACACCTTATACTTGGTGCGTTCCGCCAGTCCTAACATCCTCAGACCCAACTCTGTCAGTGGCCAGCAGCATTCGCAGATCTGCAGTTACCTAGCCTGGGTCTTTTTTTCAGATCAACAAAAAAAAAAGACATAAATCATGTTATCTGCCAACATTGTTAAAAATGACAGAGTAGAGTTAAAAAATGCGATAATTTGACTACTACATGCAAGAACTGGCACATGCACGATCAACATGTGTTAATATGGGAATCTCACTGTGTTAAAATGCAGACTAGTGGGCCTCGCCAACCACCGTCCACCTCATCATGTGCATCTATTGATTCTTCCTCCTCCCTCACCGCGACAAGTGTTGTCACACAGGTCTCCAGCCGCAGGACCTCCACTTGTTTACCCACTAGTCGGGGTGAATGACAGTTCCTCAGCTCATACGAAAATGGACATGCCTGCTGAATTGACTGATCTTAGATACCAAGCACACCCCATCTTTCTCAATCCACTGTAACATCTCCGCCTGCACCTCTCTCACAGTCCAGCAGCTTGTCGTGTTCACCCTACTCCACCCTCTGTCATCACAGCAACCAGACCTCATTTGTGCAGTTGTGCTCATGTAAAAGATTGTTTCCTCCTACACATGGCAAAGCTAAGAGCTTGAATTTCACCATTTTCAATCTACTAATTATATCCACCTTTATTTATATATCCCAAACATATTCTGCAGAGCTTTACAATTCAGCAGTTCATATAAAACAGTCAAAGGTTATAAAATTTACGATAATCAAACAATTAAAGCAAACATAATGATGACCCTGTTCTTCAGAGCTTACAATCTTTAATGAAGTGGGGGTGATACCAAATACAGGTACTTATTTACAATGCTGGTCCATCCATCTTGAGGAAATGGGGGTAGATAAAGGCTGCATGAGGCTTTTGGGTACGATTGAGTTTGATGGTGAATTATGTTCAGAGAAGTAGAGAATAAGCTATTTATAAAAAGGACTTTGTGTAAGTTGTGGTTATACTCCTAGTTTCATGGGGGAGAACGGGTAAGAGGTGAGTTATCTAGGTAGGAGATTGAACTGAGCTGGACAAAGACCAGATCAGGGGTGTTACCGTCTTTGTGTTTCTCAGAGGTTGAAAGTTGTGAGAGGCCGCAAGAAGACGCTACAGATAGAAGCTGTACTGAGAAGCAAGCAATTCTGAGTACATAAAGTCTGGAGGCAAGGCAGAAAAGTGGTTAAGGAAGTGGGTGGGTGAGCCTGGGGGATGGTATACAATTGCAAAGTTAGCAATGATCGTACGGTGGTATATACACATATTCCATGCATTGTAATCTGCCGTATGCTCACTATTAATTTTATTGTGATCAGCCTATGTGCTCCTCAGTTGACCATCACACAACTGTGCAATTGTCTAGATGATAGGGACCAGCTGAGAGCTCTTCGCTCCAAAGATCACAGCAGATGGTTCTGCATGACTCACGGCCTGTGATATCTGTGATTATGAGATGGTTAATCCAATCTGTTGGCCATGGAAATGCAGCCTTTCTGCCTTGTGGATACAGATGGTTTCCAAAAGCTGATGGCCATCGCAGTCCACCAGTACCTGTTGCCCAGTCACAATTACTTCTTGTAGAAAGATGTGCCTGCTCCACACCAGCATGTTGGAGACAACATCACGTGTTCCCCCAAAAATTCTATATCTGCCAGGGTGCATTTCGACGCCGACACCTGGACGAGCAAGCATGGACAGTTGCGTTACATCTCGCTGCCTGGGCACTGGGTGAATCTAGTGGTTGCGAGGGCAGTATGGAAGGGACTGCTCCACAAGTCTTGGAAATCCACAATGCTAGCAGGGCACATGGGGATGGAGAACTAAACCACTACACACCATAAGAAGGAGAACTAAACTACTAGACAACACGGCTTGGTGAAATAAACTACTAAACACCTAAATTTGGCTAACTAAAGCACTACACATCATAAGATGGAGAACTAAACTTTTAGACAACAGGGGTTGGAGAACTAAACAGCTAGGGTTGGAGAATGAACAAATAAACACCAGAACATGGAGAACTAAAGTAATAGACAACAGTGGTTGGAGAACTAAACTACTAAACAGCTTGGGTTGGAGAATTAAACTACTACACACCAGGGGATGGAGAACTAAAGCACTAGACAGTGGTGTCACAAGACACCAAGTCATGGAATCCTAAGGGCTTGCGGGAGAAACCTCTGTATCTAATAATAATAGCAATAATAATCTCTATTTATATAGTGCCAACATGTTATGCAGAGCTTTACAATTCAGCAGTTCATATACAACAGTCATAGCAAAGTTGATGATAATGCAATAATTAATGCAAAGAAAATGACGACCCTGCGCTTAACAGCTTACAATCTGCAATGAGGTGGGGGTGACAAAGTACAAGTGCTTATTTACAAAGATGGTCCAGCCATCATGAGGAAATGGGGAGTAGATAAAGGCTGCATGAGCTGGTTACCAGCCAATATTTGTAATGCTTCTGGGAGCCATGGAGTTTGATGAATGATTATGATCAGAGAAATAGAGAATGGACTATATATAAAGGACTTCTATTAGGGAATGTGATAGGCCGCCCTAAACAGATGTGTTTTTAAGGAGCACCAAAACTGTGTAAGTTGTGATTAGTCCTGATTTGTTGGGGTAGAGCATTCCAGAAGAATGGTGCAACTCATGAGAAGTCTTGTAGCCAGGAGTGCGGGTTACGGATTATTGTGTAGAACACACAAGTGTGTAAGAACAAACAAGTTAAATTGCTTCCCATAATGTATGGGCAGCCAGTGCAATGACTCGCACACAGCGGAGGTGTTTGCATAGCCATTAACCAGATAGATGACCCTGGCTGCTGCGTTAAGGATGGACTGGAGAGAGGAAGGTCAAGTGAGGGCAAGGCCCTCTAACACTTTCTCCAGTCCTTCTGCCTCCTCCACTTTCTCTGGGGCCTCCACCAGCACCCTCAACCTCTGTCTTCATAAGACATGTCTTCCAACACTGCAAAGAGAATTCCCCACCTCTGTATTGCGCAGCCAGGGCTCACTGCAATCAGGCAGTGTTTAAATTATTATGCCTTGGAGATAGCAGTCATATAGATCAACAGTTGTAGACAGCTATCCATGCCAAGTTTGAGCAATGGCTGTCTCCACTGAACCTGGAGCCAAGGAAGGCCGTGTGCGATAATGGTGTGATAACGGTGCAAACCTGGTGGCGACCCTACGCCAGGGCAATGTCAAACACCTGCCTGGCGTGGATCAAATCCTCAATCTGGTGGTACTCTGCCACTGTCACAGCCTGGATGTACTGATGTAGAAACCACTGTCGTTGTATGCTCACTGCCACCATTCTACTTAAGTTTGTATAGAGATCTTTTGACCTACCAGTTAACCGGTTGATATGCGATGTGACGACATCGTGGAATTCAACTCTGCACATGTTGCAGCGACTGTGGCAGCAGTGTCGAGACCTGGTGCAGTATGACATTTTGCATAGCCTGGCCCAACGCAGTACGGACGTTGTGCAATTCACACTTGTGAAGTAGACACAGATGAAGGACCTCTGCACCGTTCTGCACGTTTTTGAAATGGCTGCAAATATGGTCAGCGCTGACAATGCCATCATCAGCATCACTATTGCTGTCATCTACATGCTGGAGCACACTTTGAATAGTCTGCAGAAGGATCTGGTGCTGGTCCTGGGGGAAGAGGGGGAAGCAGAGGAGGGTGCGGAAGAGTTAACAATATCTCTAAGTTCCGGTCTGTCATCTCACAGGCGGTTGCCATCGGAAGAACAAATGGAGAAGGATGAAGAGAAGGACGAGAAGGAAGAGGTGATGGATGTGCAACAGTTAAGAGATGAAGAGGATAATGTTTCCCTCTCTGTTGTCCACTGTTGTCCATGGTTACCAGGAGGGGATGGAGGAAGCAAGCTTGAGGCAACATGCTGTAAGACAATTTTGACAGTGGTTTTCCCCAAGACAGCAGTGAAGCACACAGTTTGCAATGCAGTGATAGGCTTCCAACCCCCGGAATGTTGAGTCATCAAGGCAAAAACATTAGCAGCCTTGCAGCGCTGGAATCCTGGGTTCCAAACCCACCATGGACAGCATCTGCAAAGAGTTTGTATGTTCTTCTCGTGTTTGCGAGAGTTTCCTCTGAGTACTTATTTTTCTTCTCACACTCCAAAGACATACCGATAGGAAATATAGATTGTGAGTAAAAAAAATAAATAAATAGAAATTAATTCAATTTTTTAGTGGCACCTGCCCATAATTTTTGGAAATATTTGGTCTCCAAGTTGGGTCTCCTTCATTTGTGTTGCCTGAATTTGGCACAGCACTGAGAGCATCAGGCCTACACCTGTCACTCTTGGACCAGTTACTGGTCATACTTTAGGTAAGAAGTACTGCTCTAAACCCTGTCCAATACTTAACCCCTTCATGACATGAGCAGTACATGTACTGCTCATATCGTGTCTCCCCCTTTGATGTGGGCTCCGGCGGTGAGCCCACATCAAAGTCGCGACATGTCAGCTGTTTTGTACAGCTGACATGTGCGCGCAATAGCGGCGGGTGAAATCGCTATTCACCCGCCGCTATTAACCTGTTAAATGCCGCTGTCAAACACAGACAGCGGCATTTAACTACCGCATCCGGCCGGGCGGCCGGATATGACGTCATCGCCGATCCCCGTCACATGATCGGGGGTCGGCGATGCATCAGGAAGGTAACCATAGAGGTCCTTGAGACCTCTATGGTTACTGATGCAGGTCTGCTGTGAGCGCCCCCCTGTGGTCGGCGCTCACAGCACACCTGCATTTCTGCTACATAGCAGCGATCTGATGATCGCTGCTATGTAGCAGAGCCGATCAGGCTATGCCAGCTTCTAGCCTCCCATGGAGGCTATTGAAGCATGGCACAAGTAAAAAAAAAATGTTTTTAAAAATATGAAAAAAATATAAAAAATATAAAAGTTTAAATCACCCCCCTTTCGCCCCATCCTAAATAAAACAATTAAAAAAAAACCAAACCTACACGTATTTGGTATCGCCGTGTTCAGAATCGCCCGATCTATCAATTAAAAAAAAGCATTAACCTGATCGCTAAACGGCGTAGCGAGAAAAAAATCCGAAACGCCAGAATTACGTTTTTTGGTCACCGCGACATTGCATTAAAATGCAATAACGGGCGAGCAAAAGAAGGTATCTGCGCAAAAATGGTATCATTAAAAACATCAGCTCGGCACGCAAAAAATAAGCCCTCACCCGACCCCAGATCACGAAAAATGGAGACACTACGGGTATCGGAAAATGGCACTTTTTTTTTTTTTTTTTTTAGCAAAGTTTGGAATTTTTTTTCACCACTTAGATAAAAAATAACCTAGTCATGTTAGGTGTCTATGAACTCATAATGACCTAGATAATCATAATGGCAGGTTAGTTTTAGCATTTAGTGAACCTAGCAAAAAAGCCAAACAAAAAACAAGTGTGGGATTGCACTTTTTTTGCAATTTCACCGCACTTGGAATTTTTTTCCCGTTTTCTAGTAAAAGACATGGTAAAACCAATGGTGTCTTTCAAAAGTACAACTCGTCCTGCAAAAAATAAGCCCTCACATGACCATATTGACGGAAAAATAAAAAAGTTATGGCTCAGGGAAGGAGGGGAGCGAAAAACGAAAACGCAAAAATGAAAAAGGGCCGCGACTTGAAGTTACATGCTTAAGGACCACACTATTTGCACAAAGAATTTATATTGTGAAATGTGGATTCCTGGCTGGACCAGAATACCAGCACAAAACCATAATAGGGCAGCATGGTGGCTCAGTGGTTAGCACTGCAGCCTTGCAGCACTGGGATCCTGGGTTCTATGTTCTCCTTGTGTTTGTATGGGTTTCCTCCAGGTACTCCAGTTTCCTCCCACACTCCAAAGACATACCTATAGGAAATTTAGATTGTGAGCCCCATTCAGACAGTGAAGATATTGTATGTAAATTTTTGTGGAATAAGATAGCGCTATATAAGTAAAGCATAATAAATAAATACCAGCCCAAAATCATTAAAAGATTAAATGTGGCCTGCTTTATGTAGAACGGTAGTAACAGAACAAAAGTTAGATTTTTTACTGTGGACGAGCCTTGGATATAACAGAATTTGAGCGTAAAACAATTACAACCTCGGATGTGGCAACATTTTTGAAGCACGTTAGTAACAGAACAAATTTATATTTCATCATGTGTACCCCTATATGGAGAACAATATCTGCACCAAAGTATGAATAGGTGAAATATAGTAAGAAAGATAGTAAGAAAGCCAATTTTGATTTTATCATGTGTACTACTGTATGGAAAACAATATCAGCATCCAAAAGTTTCAAACTGACATATAGCCTGCTGTATAACATTACTATCAGAAGAAAGTATTTATTAACAGTGGATGAGGCCTGTATACAATCAAATATATGCTCAAAACAATTTCAAACTCAGATCTAACCTGCTGTATCACATTAGGAATAGAATTTTTTTTTCTTAATCTGCATAAGTTCTGCAGACAGCTGAATTTAATTGCCACTTAATGAAAAGATGGGATATGGCATGCTGTATTACATTTGTAACAGAATAAAATAGTTTTCTTTAATCTACATGAGCTCAGCAGACAGCTGAATTTCACCGCCACTAAATCACGTTAGCAACTGCCCAAAAACATTTTTTTACTGTAAAACAGCTCTGCACAAAGAACCGTTTTACTGCCACTAAATGTCAAGGTGGGATATGGTGTTTCACGTTTAGCAACAGATTTTTTTTATTGTGCAACAGCTGTACAGAACGATGAATTTCAGCACCACTAAATGACAGGGTGAGATATGGCATGCTGAATCACGCTTGTAACATAAAAAATAGTTTTTTTTAACCCCTTTCTGCCATTAGACGTACTATTCCGTCCATGTGGGGTGGGCTTTACTTCCCAAGGACGGAAGAGTACGTCATAGGCGATCGGCCGCGCTCACGGGGGGAGTGCGGCCGATCGCGGCCGGGTGTCAGCTGCTTATCGCAGCTGACATCCGGCACTATGTGCCAGGAGCAGTCACGGACCGCCCCCGGCACATTAACCCCCGGCACACCACGATCAAACATGATCGCAATGTGCCGGCGGTGCAGGGAAGCATCACGCAGGGAGGGGGCTCCCTGCGTGCTTCCCTGAGACCCCCGCAGCAACGCGATGTGATCGCGTTGCTCCGGGGGTCTCCTACCTTCCTCCCTGCAGCAAATCCCGGATCCAAGATGGCCGCGGATCCGGGTCCTGCAGGGAGGGAGGTGGCTTACCAAGTGCCTGCTTAGAGCAGGCACTTGGTAACGCTGCAGCGCTGTTTGACAGACCGGTGATCTGTCAGAGTGCTGTGCAAACTGGCAGATCACCGATCTGTATTGTCCCCCCCTGGGACAAAGTAAAAAAGTTAAAAAAAATTTTACAAGGGTGTAAAAAAAATAAAAAAATAAAAATCCTAAATAATGAAAAAAAAAAAAATTATTATTCCCATAAATACATTTCTTTATCTAAATAAAAAAAAAACAAACAATAAAAGTACACATATTTAGTATCGCCGCGTCCGTAACGATCCGACCTATAAAACTGGCCCACTGGTTAACCCCTTCAGTAAACACCGTAAGAAAAAAAAAAAAAAAGAGGCAAAAAACAACGCTTTATTATCATACCGCCGAACAAAAAGTGGAATAACACGCGATCAAAAAGACAGATATAAATAACCATGATACCGCTGAAAATGTCATCTTGTCCCGCAAAAAACGAGCTGCCATACAGAAACATCAACAAAAAAATTAAAAAGTTATAGTCCTCAGAATAAAGCGATGCAAAAATAATTATTTTTTCTATAAAATAGTTTTTATCGTTTAAAAGCGCCAAAACATAAAAAAAAGATATAAATGAGGTGTCGCTGTAATCGTACTGACCTGAAGAATAAAACTGCTTTATCAATTTTACCAAACGCGGAACGGTATAAACGCCTCCCCCAAAAGAAATTCATGAATAGCTGGTTTTTGCTAATTCTGCCTCACAAAAATCATCAGAATAAAAAGCGATCAAATAAAAACGTCAACTCGTCCCACAAAAAACAAGACCTCACATGACTCTGTGGACTCAAATATGGAAAAATTATAGCTCACAAAATGTGGTAATGCAAAAAATATTTTTTGCAATAAAAAGCGTCTTTCAGTGAGTGACGGCTGCCAATCATAAAAAGCCGCTAAAAAACCCGCTATAAAAGTAAATCAAACCCCCCTTCATTACCCCCTTAGTTAGGGAAAAAAAAAAAAAAAAATTAAAAATGTATTTATTTCCATTTTCCCATTAGGGTTAGGGCTAGGGTTAGGGTTAGGGCTAGGGTTAGGGTTAGGGCTAGGGTTAGGGCTAGGGCTAGGGTTAGGGCTAGGGTTAGGGTTAGGACTAGGGCTAGGGTTAGGGCTAGGGTTATGGTTAGGGCTAGGGTTAAGGCTACAGTTAGGGTAAAGGCTACAGTTAGGGTTAAGGCTACAGTTAGGGTTAAGGCTACAGTTAGGGTTAAGGCTACAGTTAGGGTTAAGGCTGCAGTTAGGGTTGGGGCTAAAGTTGGGGTTAGGGTTTGGATTACATTTGCGGTTGGGAATAGGGTTGGGATTAGGGTTAGCGGTGTGTCTGGGTTAGAGGTGTGGTTAGGGTTACCGTTGGAATTAGGGTTAGGGGTGTGTTTGGATTAGGGTTTCAGTTATAATTGGGGGGTTTCCACTGTTTAGACACATCAGGGGCTCTCCAAACGCGACATGGCGTCCAATCTCAATTCCAGCCAATTCTGCGTTGAAAAAGTAAAACAGTGCTCCTTCCATTCCGAGCTCTCCCGTGTGCCCAAACAGGAGTTTACCACAACATATGGGGTATCAGCGTACTCAGGACAAATTGGACAACAACTTTTGGGGTCCAATTTCTCCTGTTACCCTTGGGAAAATACAAAACTGGGGGCTAAAAAATAAGTTTTGTGGGAAAAAAAAGATTTTTTAATTTTCACGGCTCTGCGTAATAAACTGTAGTGAAACACTTGGGGGCTCAAAATTCTCACAACACATCTAGATAAGTTCGTGGGGGGGTCTAGTTTCCAATATGGGGTCACTTGTGGGGGGTTTCTACTGTTTAGGTACATTAGGGGCTCTGCAAACGCAATGTGACGACTGCAGACCATTCCATCTAAGTCTGCATTCCAAATGGCGCTCCTTCCCTTCCGAGCCCTCCCATGCGCCCAAACGGTGGTTCCCCCCCACATATGGGGCATCAGCACACTCAAGACAAATTGGATAACAAATTTTGGGGTCCAATTTCTCCTGTTACCCTCGAGAAAATACAAAACTGGGGGCTAAAAAATAATTTTGGCGGGAATTTTTTTTTTTATTTTCACGGCTCTGCGTTATAAACTGTAGTGAAACACTTGGGGGCCCAAAGTTCTCACAACACATCTAGATAAGTTCCTTGGGGGGTCTAGGTTCCAATATGGGGTCACTTGTGGGGGGTTTCTACTGTTTAGGTACATTAGGGGCTCTGCAAACGCAATTTGACGCCTGCAGACCATTCCATCTAAGTCTGTATTTCAAATGGCGCTCCTTCCCTTCCGAGCCTTCCCATGCGCCCAAACGGTGGTTCCCTCCCACATATGGGGTATCAGCGCACTCAGGACAAATTGCACAACAACTTTTGGGGTCCAATTTCTCCTCTTACCCTTGGGAAAATACAAAACTGGGGGCTAAAAAATAATATTTGTGGGAAAAAATTTTTGTTTTATTTTTACGGCTCTGCATTATAAACTTCTGTGAAGCTTTTGGTGGGTCAAAGTGCTCACCACACCTCTAGATAAGTTCCTTAGGGGGTCTACTTTCCAAAATGGTGTCACTTGTGGAGGGTTTCAATATTTAGGCACATCAGTGGCTCTCCAAACGCAACATGGCGTCTTATCTCAATTCCTGTGAATTTTGCATTGAAAAGTCAAACGGCGCTCCTTCCCTTCCGAGCTCTCCCATGCGCCCAAACAGTGGTTTACCCCCACATATGGGGTATCAGCGTACTCAGGACAAATTGTACAACAACTTTTTGGTTCCAATTTCTTCTCTTACCATTGGAAAAATAAAAAATTGGGGGCGAAAAGATCATTTTTTTTCACAAAAATTATTTTTTATTTTTACGGTTCTGCATTATAAACTTCTGTGAAGCACTTGGTGGGTCAAAGTGCTCACCACACCTCTAGATAAGTTCCTTAGGGGGTCTACTTTCCAAAATTGTGTCACTTGTGGGGGGTTTCAATGTTTAGGCACATCAGTGGCTCTCCAAACGCAACATGGCGTCCCATCTCGATTCCAGTCAATTTTGCATTAAAAAGTCAAATGGCGCTCCTTCGCTTCCAAGCTCTGTCATGCGCCCAAACAGTGGTTTACCTCAACTTATGGGGTATCGGCGTACTCAGGACAAATTGTACAACAAGGTTTGGGGTCCATTTTCTCCTGTAACTCTTGGCAAAATAAAACAAATTGGAGCTGAAGTAAACTTTTTGTGAAAAAAAGTTAAATGTTAATTTTTATTTAAACATTCCAAAAATTCCTGTGAAACACCTGAAGGGTTAATAAACTTCTTGAATGTGGTTTTGAGCACCTTGAGGGGTGTAGTTTTTAGAATGGTGTCAAACTTGGGTATTTTCTATCATATAGACCCCTCAAAATGACTTCAAATGAGATGTGGTCCCTAAAATAAAATGGTGTTGTAAAAATGAGAAATTGCTGGTCAACATTTAACCCTTATAACTCCCTAACAAAAAAAAATTTTGTTCCAAAATTGTGCTGATGTAAAGTAGACATGTGGGAAATGTTACTTATTAAGTATTTTGTGTGACATATCTGTGTGATTTAATTGCATAAAAATTCAAAGTTGGAAAATTGCGAAATTTTCAAAATTTTCGCCATGTTTCCGTTTTTTTCACAAATAAACGCAGGTAATATCAAAGAAATTTTACCATTATCATGAAGTACAATATGTCACGAGAAAACAATGTCAGAATCACCGGGATCCGTTGAAGCGTTCCAGAGTTATAACCTCATAAAGGGACAGTGGTCAGAATTGTAAAAATTGGCCCGGTCATTAACGTGCAAACCACCCTTGGGGGTAAAGGGGTTAATCTGCATGAGCTCTGCAAACAGCTGATATTCCCCTCCACTAAATGACAAGGTATGACGTGCTGAATCATGTTAGCAACTGCCCAAAACATTTTTTCTACTGGCCAGCAGCCCAAATCACAGAACAATGTAGCTGTGGTAGGGGACCAAATATTTACTTTTTTGTGAAAACATTGACTACATTGTCATCCATACAGTTTAACCTGCTCTGGAGCTTTAAAAATAAAATAATAAAAAAACACTTTGCCTGTTGGAAGTGATCAAATATATATTTTTTGTGTGTGTGAAAAAATTGAATGAACTGTCATCCATACAGTTTGTTATGCTTTGTATTAAATTAAGGTGGTATTGAACAAAAGAAAAAACTTCAAAAAATTGACTGGATTGTCATCCATACAGTTTAACTTGGCTTGTGTTAAATCATGGTGGTTTTATTCCCTTTGTGACATACGCCATACTAGTACTGCTTTGCGGGAGGTGCATTTGTGCTCAAAGCAGTACTAGTACGGTGCGGCGATCACTGCAGCCTCACGCTGGTGTCAGCTGGATGTGACAGCTGACACCCCGCAGCAATGCTCATGATTGGTGCTAGCACCGATCGTGGTCATTTAACCCCTCTGATGCTGCTTTCAGTAGTGACAGCAGCATAGAGAAGCATAGTGCAGGGAGGAGGCTCCCAGCACGATTCCCTTAGAACAATACAATGCGATCGTGTTGTTCTGATGGTCTCCATGGAGACCCCAAGCCAGGGCCGCCATCAGGGCATTATTACCCTTACTTGTGTAAGGGGCCCGTGAGGAGAGGCAAGGAAGGAGGGACCGGACTGACTGAGACACACTGGCAGCATGTCTGACACACTTCGGGCCCCAACTCTTTTCATCCTGATAACCGGGCCCCAGGGGTGGAACTGTCCTGCTGGTCTGGAGGCATTATGAGGTGACTGCATCGCTCCTCCGCTGTGGCCGCACTCACTGCAGCACACGTGATGCACAAGCTGCTCGGCAGTGGCACTAGTTCTGTGCACTGCAGAGCTCGGGACTGGCTCCGCCTCTAGCACTGGCTCCACCTCCATCATCTCTCACCCTCTAATACCCCTGAAAATTATGGCAACAGTGACCAGAAGCTCTGCAGGAAGAGACTGGAGCCAGAAAAGGTCAGCAATTCTGTGATGCTGCCTCCTAGTGGCTCCAGAAGTAGGGCTTATAACTGGGCTGCAGGAGGAACCCCGGGGCCCCACTATTCCTGTGGGAACAAGCTGCCAGCACTGCACTACACTACCTGCCCTCCAGTACTTGTTTGGAAACTGCTGTGTCTCCCTGTCCTCTCATCACCTGCTGCAGTCGGGACCAGGGGAGGGGGTGACCAAGTGTCTGTACTGGAAGAGGAAGCAGCCATCATAGTGTTCTGCTCTGCTGGGGCCTCAGCCTACTGACTGCTGCCCTGGCTGTCTGCTGTACGGGGATGGGGCAGGTGGTGAAGGCCCTGCAGCATAGGTAAGTATATATAATAATGTGCGTATGGTAGTATGTGTATATAGTGTATGTAATATACAGTGTAGTGTGCAGTATATGTATTTTCTTGTTTGTAAATGAGTGTGTATGGATATACTGCAGATGATACTTCTATATGTAATAGTGTATCTGTAGTATATAGTGTATGTAATGTGTACAGTATATATATGATCCTTGTATCTGTAGTATATAGTGTATGGAATGTATAGTGTACAGTATATATATGATCCTTGTATCTGTAGTACTGTATATGTTGTATGTAAGGTATAGTGTACAGTATATATATTATACACTCGACAGAAACTGCACTCATCAAAGTGACCAATGACCTTCTGACAGCAAAACATAATGGTGACCACTCTCTGCTCATTCTTCTCAACCTTTTTGCAGCTTTCAACACTGTTGACCACCCTCTCCTACTCTCTAGGCTCCAGTCACTAGGCATTAAGGACACTGCTCTCTCCTGGTTCTCCTCCTACCTTTCTGACCGCTCCTTCAGTGTTCTGTTCTCTGGCTCCACTTCATCTCCTCTTCCTCTCGCTGTCGAGGTACCTCAGGGCTCAGTCCTTGGCCCCCTTCTCTTCTCCCTCTACACGGCCCTAATTGGACAGACCATCAGCAGATCTGGCTTTCAGTACCATCTTTATGCTGATGACACACAACTATACATGTCATCCCCTGACCTTACCCCCGCTGTACTACAGAACACCACTGACTGTCCGCAGTCTCCAACATCATGTCTGCTCTCTATCTGAAACTCAACCTCTCCAAAACTGAACTTCTTCTGCTCCCGCCATCTACTACCCTCCCTAAATCTGACATTTCCCTCTCCGTGGGTGGCACCATAATAACACTCCGGCAGCAGGCGCGCTGTCTGGGTGTTATGTTTGACTCCGATCTCTCTTTCACCTCCCATATACAATCTCTTGCCCGCTCGTGCTGCTTACACCTAAAGAACATCTCTAGAATCCGCCCTTTTCTCACCATGGAGACAACTAAAACCCTCATTGTCGCCCTGATCCACTCCCGCCTGGACTACTGCAATGCTCTATTAATTGGCCTCCCCCTCACTCGACTTTCCCCTCTCCAGTCCATCCTTAATGCAGCAGCCAGGGTCGTCCATCTGGCTAATCGTTACTCGGACGCGTCCGCTCTTCGCCAGTCGTTACACTGGCTGCCAATTCATTACAGGATACAATTCAAAGTACTTGTTCTCACCCACAAAGCTCTTTACAGTGAGGCACCGCCTTACATCTCCTCCCTCATTTCTGTCTATCGGCCTAACAGACCTCTGCGCTCTGTAAATGACTTTTGACTAACCTCTGCACTAATCCGTACCTCCCACTCCCGACTCCAAGACTTCTCACGTGCTGCGCCAATCCTCTGGAATGCTCTACCCCAAGATATTAGGACCATCCACAATTTGCATAGTTTTAGGCGCTCGCTCAAAACACATTTGTTCAGAGCGGCCTATCACGTACACTAATCAGTCATTTTATGCTTGTGTGTGTGTGTAGCCCATTCACTATCCCTATCTATTACCCAACCCCTGAGGATTCCTGGACCATCACTGTAAATACATCACTGTAAATACACACCTGTACTTTGTATCTCCCCCACCTCATTGTAGATTGTAATCTCTCACGTGCAGGGTCGTCTTATTTCGCTTTAATTATTGTATTCTTAACGTTGTTACTTATGACTTTTGTGTTTGAAACTGTTAAACTGTAAAGCGCTGCGGAATATGTTGGCGCTATATAAATAAAGATTATTATTACTATATTATCCTTGTATCTGTAGTAACATAGTAACATAGTTAGTAAGGCCGAAAAAAGACATTTGTCCATCCAGTTCAGCCTATATTCCATCATAATAAATACCCAGATCTACGTCCTTCTACAGAACCTAATAATTGTATGATACAATATTGTTCTGCTCCAGGAAGACATCCAGGCCTCTCTTGAACCCCTCGACTGAGTTCGCCATCACCACCTCCTCAGGCAAGCAATTCCAGATTCTCACTGCCCTAACAGTAAAGAATCCTCTTCTATGTTGGTGGAAAAACCTTCTCTCCTCCAGACGCAAAGAATGCCCCCTTGTGCCCGTCACCTTCCTTGGTATAAACAGATCCTCAGCGAGATATTTGTATTGTCCCCTTATATACTTATACATGGTTATTAGATCGCCCCTCAGTCGTCTTTTTTCTAGACTAAATAATCCTAATTTCGCTAATCTATCTGGGTATTGTAGTTCTCCCATCCCCTTTATTAATTTTGTTGCCCTCCTTTGTACTCTCTCTAGTTCCATTATATCCTTCCTGAGCACCGGTGCCCAAAACTGGACACAGTACTCCATGTGCGGTCTAACTAGGGATTTGTACAGAGGCAGTATAATGCTCTCATCATGTGTATCCAGACCTCTTTTAATGCACCCCATGATCCTGTTTGCCTTGGCAGCTGCTGCCTGGCACTGGCTGCTCCAGGTAAGTTTATCATTAACTAGGATCCCCAAGTCCTTCTCCCTGTCAGATTTACCCAGTGGTTTCCCGTTCAGTGTGTAATGGTGATATTGATTCCCTCTTTCCATGTGTATAACCTTACATTTATCATTGTTAAACCTCATCTGCCACCTTTCAGCCCAAGTTTCCAACTTATCCAGATCCATCTGTAGCAGAATACTATCTTCTCTTGTATTAACTGCTTTACATAGTTTTGTATCATCTGCAAATATCGATATTTTACTGTGTAAACCTTCTACCAGATCATTAATGAATATGTTGAAGAGAACAGGTCCCAATACTGACCCCTGCGGTACCCCACTGGTCACAGCGACCCAGTTAGAGACTATACCATTTATAACCACCCTCTGCTTTCTATCACTAAGCCAGTTACTAACCCATTTACACACATTTTCCCCCAGACCAAGCATTCTCATTTTGTGTACCAACCTCTTGTGCGGCACGGTATCAAACGCTTTGGAAAAATCGAGATATACCACGTCCAATGACTCACCGTGGTCCAGTCTATAGCTTACCTCTTCATAAAAACTGATTAGATTGGTTTGACAGGAGCGATTTCTCATAAACCCATGCTGATATGGAGTTAAACAGTTGTTCTCATTGAGATAATCCAGAATAACATCCCTCAGAAACCCTTCAAATATTTTACCAACAATAGAGGTTAGACTTACTGGCCTATAATTTCCAGGTTCACTTTTAGAGCCCTTTTTGAATATTGGCACCACATTTGCTATGCGCCAGTCCTGCGGAACAGACCCTGTCGCTATAGAGTCACTAAAAATAAGAAATAATGGTTTATCTATTACATTACTTAGTTCTCTTAGTACTCGTGGGTGTATGCCATCCGGACCCGGAGATTTATCTATTTTAATCTTATTTAGCCGGTTTCGCACCTCTTCTTGGGTTAGATTGGTGACCCTTAATATAGGGTTTTCATTGTTTCTTGGGATTTCACCTAGCATTTCATTTTCCACCGTGAATACTGTGGAGAAGAAGGTGTTTAATATGTTAGCTTTTTCCTCGTCATCTACAACCATTCTTTCCTCACTATTTTTTAAGGGGCCTACATTTTCAGTTTTTATTCTTTTACTATTGATATAGTTGAAGAACAGTTTGGGATTAGTTTTACTCTCCTTAGCAATGTGCTTCTCTGTTTCCTTTTTGGCAGCTTTAATTAGTTTTTTAGATAAAGTATTTTTCTCCCTATAGTTTTTTAGAGCTTCAATGGTGCCATCCTGCTTTAGTAGTGCAAATGCTTTCTTTTTACTGTTAATTGCCTGTCTTACTTCTTTGTTTAGCCACATTGGGTTTTTCCTATTTCTAGTCCTTTTATTCCCACAAGGTATAAACCGCTTACACTGCCTATTTAGGATGTTCTTAAACATTTCCCATTTATTATCTGTATTCTTATTTCTGAGGATATTGTCCCAGTCTACCAGATTAAGGGCATCTCTAAGCTGGTCAAACTTTGCCTTCCTAAAGTTCAGTGTTTTTGTGACTCCCTGACAAGTCCCCCTAGTGAAAGACAGGTGAAACTGTACAATATTGTGGTCGCTATTTCCTAGATGCCCGACCACCTGCAGATTTGTTATTCTGTCAGGTCTATTAGATAGTATTAGGTCTAAAAGTGCTGCTCCTCTGGTTGGATTCTGCACCAATTGTGAAAGATAATTTTTCTTGGTTATTAGCAGAAACCTGTTGCCTTTATGGGTTTCACAGGTTTCTGTTTCCCAGTTAATATCCGGGTAGTTAAAGTCCCCCATAACCAGGACCTCATTATGGGTTGCAGCTTCATCTATCTGCTTTAGAAGTAGACTTTCCATGGTTTCTGTTATATTTGGGGGTTTGTAACAGACCCCAATGAGAATTTTGTTACCATTTTTCCCTCCATGAATTTCGACCCATATGGACTCGACATCCTCATTCCCTTCGCTAATATCCTGCCTTAAAGTGGACTTTAGACAAGACTTTACATAGAGACAAACCCCTCCTCCTCTCCGATTTTTACGATCCTTTCTAAACAGACTGTAACCCTGTAAGTTAACTGCCCAGTCATAGCTTTCATCTAACCATGTCTCGGTTATTCCCACTATGTCAAAGTTACCTGTAGATATTTCTGCTTCTAGTTCTTCCATCTTGTTTGTCAGGCTTCTGGCGTTTGCGAGCATGCAGTTTAGAGGATTTTGTTTTGTTCCAATCTCCTCACTGTGGATTGTTTTAGAAATGTTCTTACCTCCCTTCTGAGTATGTTTTCCTGGGTCGTCTTTGTTCGAGTCTAATGTTTTTCTTCCCGTCCCCTCTTCTTCTAGTTTAACGCCCTCCTGATGAGTGTAGCGAGTCTTCTGGCGAATGTGTGTTTCCCAGGTTTGTTGAGGTGTAGTCCGTCTCTGGCGAGGAGTCCATCATACCAGTAATTCACACCGTGGTCCAGGAATCCAAATCCTTGTTGTCTGCACCATCGTCTTAGCCAGTTGTTTGCATCAAGGATCCTGTTCCATCTCCTGGTGCCATGCCCGTCTACTGGAAGGATAGAAGAAAAAACTACCTGTGCATCCAGTTCCTTTACTTTCTTCCCCAACTCTTCAAAGTCCTTGCAGATTGTCGGTAGGTCCTTCCTTGCCGTGTCATTGGTGCCAACATGTATCAGAAGAAATGGGTGGACGTCCTTGGAGCTGAAGAGCTTTGGTATCCTATCGGTCACATCCTTGATCATCGCACCTGGAAGGCAGCATACTTCTCTTGCAGTTATGTCCGGTCTGCAGATGGCTGCTTCGGTGCCTCTCAGTAGTGAGTCTCCCACCACCACCACTCTTCGTTGCTTCTTGGCTGTACTTTTTGCTGTCACTTGTTGCTGTGTGCCCTTTTCTTTTTTGCTTGCTGGTATTGCTTCATTCTTAGGTGTGCCATCTTCATCCTCTACAAAGATTTGATATCGGTTCTTCAGTTGTGTGGTTGGTGATTTCTCCATGGTCTTCTTGCTTCTTTTGGTCACATGCTTCCACTCATCTGCTTTTGGAGGTTCTCTGACACTATTTGCACCTTCTGTGACCAGTAGAGATGCTTCTGTTCTGTCTAGAAAGTCTTCATTCTCTTTGATGAGTTTCAAAGTTGCTATTCTTTCTTCCAGACCCCGCACCTTTTCTTCTAAAAGGGCCACTAGTCTACACTTCTGACAGGTGAAATTGGATTCTTCTTCTGGTCGATCTGTGAACATGTAGCACATGCTGCAGCTCACCATGTAGGTTGTCACATCTGCCATGTTGCTCCTAGATCCTGCTGACTTGCTGTGTGTTTTCCTTCTTGTGTAATCTACTCAGCCAAGCTCTCTTGCAATAATGTCCTACAGGCCTTACGGCGCGCGGTTTGGTGATGCTTTCGAAGCAGCTGGTCCCGGCTGTACCCAACGATCTTCTAGCTTAGGGAGACTTCGCTTCTCCCAGAAGGCACCTGGAATATGCAAATTAGCCTCCTGAAGCTTGAATTCCTGGTTTGGTGATGCTTTCGAAGCAGCTGGTCCCGGCTGTACCCAACGATCTTCTAGCTTAGGGAGACTTCGCTTCTCCCAGAAGGCACCTGGAATATGCAAATTAGCCTCCTGAAGCTTGAATCCCTGGTTTGGTGATGCTTTCGAAGCAGCTGGTCCCGGCTGTACCCAACGATCTTCTAGCTTAGGGAGACTTCGCTTCTCCCAGAAGGCACCTGGAATATGCAAATTAGCCTCCTGAAGCTTGAATCCCTGGTTTGGTGATGCTTTCGAAGCAGCTGGTCCTGGCTGTACCCAACGATCTTCTAGCTTAGGGAGACTTCGCTTCTCCCAGAAGGCACCTGGAATATGCAAATTAGCCTCCTGAAGCTTGAATCCCTGGTTTGGTGATGCTTTCGAAGCAGCTGGTCCCGGCTGTACCCAACGATCTTCTAGCTTAGGGAGACTTCGCTTCTCCCAGAAGGCACCTGGAATATGCAAATTAGCCTCCTGAAGCTTGAATCCCTGGTTTGGTGATGCTTTCGAAGCAGCTGGTCCCGGCTGTACCCAACGATCTTCTAGCTTAGGGAGACTTCGCTTCTCCCAGAAGGCACCTGGAATATGCAAATTAGCCTCCTGAAGCTTGAATCCCTGGTTTGGTGATGCTTTCGAAGCAGCTGGTCCCGGCTGTACCCAACGATCTTCTAGCTTAGGGAGACTTCGCTTCTCCCAGAAGGCACCTGGAATATGCAAATTAGCCTCCTGAAGCTTGAATCCCTGGTTTGGTGATGCTTTCGAAGCATATAGTATATATATATACTATATAGTATATAGTGTATGTAATGTATAGTGTACAGTATATGTATTTTCCTGTTAATAAGTGTGTGAGCCTATACTGCCTATGGTTCTAGTGTATGTGTGATCCAACCTGAAGTCACATTTAACCCTTCCTGGCAGATTCCCATTGGACTCCTGGTGTGATAGACCCCCCTGATAAAGGATCCCCTGCAGGGTGCTGGTATATGTGGTACTATCAGTGTAGAGCGACTGTAGAGCTGCCATCTGCAGATCTGCGCTCTGTACCCTAATGCCAGCACACTACTCGTGTTTGTTCATGAATTATCGAACTCAGTCTCATCTTTAACCCCTTAACCCCCGGAGCTGTTTTCGTTTTTCGCTCCCCTTCTTCCCATAGCCATAATTTTTTTTTTCCATCAATATGGCCATATGAGGGCTTATTTTTTGCGGGACGAGTTGTACGTTTGAATGATACCATTGGTTTTTACCATGTCGTGTAACAGAAAACGGGAAAAAAATTCTAAGTGCGATGAAATTGCAAAAAAAGTGCAATCCCACACTTGTTTTTTGTTTGGCTTTTTTACTATGTTCACTAAATGCTAAAACTGACCTGCCATTATGATTCTCCAGGTCATTACGAGTTCATAGACACCAAATTCAGAAATTTTTGCAGTTCCTATAGAAATGAATGGAGAGAGTGGCGCATGCGCTGTCATCTTCCTTTTCTGGAAGCCACCGCTGGGTCTCAATTTTTTACGTTCAACAGTAGAACATTACTCTGACATACTCTATGTGGCAGATCCTTTCAGTTCATCATTATTATCCATTCATTATATGGTGGTAATATTTTGTCTGGTCATGGTGTGGTGGTGTTTGTCCCTAGTATGTGGTATTATTCACTATGTGATGGTAATATGTGGTCTGGCTGTGGTGTGGCGGTATATGTCCCTTGTATGTAGTATTATATGTCATTATGTGGTGATAATATGTTGTTCCGGACATGGTGTAGTGGTATTTGTTCCTTGTGCATGGTATTATTCAGTCACTATGTGGTGGTAATATGTTGTCCGGCCATGGTGTGGTGGTATTTGTTCCTTGTATGTGATATTATTCGGTCACTATGTGGTGGTAATATGTGGTCTGGTCATGGTGTGGCGGTATTTGTTCCTTGTATGTGGTATTATTCTGTCACTATGTGGTGGTAATATGTGGTCTGGTCATGGTGTGGTGGTTTTTGTTCCTTGTATGTGGTAGTATTTGTTCACTATGTGATGGTAATTGGAGATAGGCAAATTTGCTCGGGTTCCCTCTTATTCAGCAAGCTGTAAAAGAGAACCCGGCTTTCTGGATCGCGCGGACCAATCAGCTGATCGGCTCTGCAGCTGCATGTGTCGCGGCTGTGTCACAGTCAAGACACATGCATGGAGGGCCTGTTTGTTGGGCTCTTCATGCATGTGTCGTGACTGTCACACAGGCACGACACATGCAGCTGCAGAGCCGAACAGCTGATCGGCCAGCCTGATCCAGGAAGCCCGGTTCCCTTTGCAGCTTGCCAAATAAGGGGGAACCTGAGCAAATTCGCTCATCTCTAAAGGAAATACTGTATGTGGACTTGTCATGGTGTGACAGTATTTGTCCCTTGTATATGGTATTATTGTTCATTTAAAAAAATGTATGTGACACATTCCCTTGAAGAAAAATGAATAAAAATATACCTAAAAAGAGTATTGGATATTTAAAGAAATTTTTAATAGGTTAGAGTATTACTGTCCCAAAAGAGTCTACCTTGCCGTGGTGGCGGATGAAAAAATCTTTTAGCCAAAACAAAAGCTGTTGGCAATGTATGTGATCTGATAGTCAATGGGAACTGTTAATGTGTGATTGGTGAGGATACGGTGCAGAAGTGTAGTTTTTCCAAGGGTGGGCAGTGGAATTGTGGAAGATTGGATGGGTGGAGGCGGAGCTGGGGTGTAGCCTGGGCGGAGTCTCAAGGGGGCCCCAAAAATGTTGCCAGTACGGGGCCCTGAAATTCCTGGTGGCAGCCCTGCCCCCAGCTGCAAGATGGCCATGGGGTTCTTCCGGGTCCTGCAGGGAGGTGGCTCGTGAGCACCTGATGAGAACAGGCGCCGGCATGCCTCCTTTCCTGCCTGTCATATACAGATCTGACACTCTGCTGTGCAAAGTGTCAGATCAGTGATCTGCTGTAATATAGTAGTGTCCCATACTGGAACAATGTAATAAAGTTTTAAAAAAATATTATAATGTGTAAAAATATTTTTTTTTTAAATCCCCAAATAAAGAAAATTAGATAAAATAAATATTTTACCAACAAATACATTTATTTATGTAAATTAAAGAAAACAATAAAAGTACACATATTTGTTATCACCGTTTCCGTAAGACCCGCTCTATAAAACTGTCCCAGTAGTTAACCCTTTCAGTGAACACCTAATAAAAAAAAAGAGGCAAAAAACAATGCATTATCATCATACCGCCAAACAAAAAGTGCAATGAAACACAATCAAAAAGACAGGTGTAAATAAAAATGGTACAAATGAAAATTTAATCTTGTCTGGCAAAAAAACAAGCCAACATACAGCTCAATCAGCAGAAAAATAAAAAAGTTATAGCTCTCAGAATAAAGCGATGCAAAAATAATTATTTTTTCTATAAAATAGTTTTTATTTTGTGAAAGCGCCAAAAAATAAAAATAAATATAAATAAGGTATTGCTGTAATCGTACTGATCCGAAGAAAAAAGCTGTCTTACCAATTTTACCACATGCAGAATGGTATAAAAAAAATGCAATTTCTGAAATGGTGGTTTTTGTTCATTCTGTCTCCCAAAAATCGGAATAGAAAGAGATCAAAAAATGTCATGTTCCCAAAAATGGAACCAATAAAAACGTCAGCTCATCCCAAAAAACAAGCCCTCTGTGGGCCGAAATATGAAAAATTATAGCATTCAAATTATGGTGATGCAAAAACTAGTTTTTGCAATAAAAAGTGTCTTTTAGTGTGTGACAGCAGCCAAACATAAAAACCCGATATAAATCTGGTATCGCTGTAAGTGCCAAAGTCACCTATGCATTTATACCGCATGATGAACGGCATAAAAAATAAATAAAACCAATTCTTCACATGCTGTTGATTTTTTAATTCTGCCTCCCAAAGATCGCACTAAGGCTCGGCGCACATTTATCCTGCGCTCTGCACTGAGTGATTACAACGGGGTTTCCGTGTAAATCTCTGAAATACGCAATTTAGACCGAACCTCTGGTGGAAGATTCTCTATAATGAGGCAGATGGAGGCACTGTGGGTGCAATAGGATCTGTGATCCGGTGGTGTCCATCTTTTTAGTATTGCACAAAAGTGCCGTCGGCCACAGTTTTGTGCACGTCTGAAAAGTAGGAAACCGCAGAACAGAGGCCAGACAGAGTAACTCTGCTGCCTCATTATAGTGAATGGATCAACCGGGGGTTTCATCTGAATCACGTCACGCAGAGATTTAGATGGAAACCGCAATATAAGTGGTCAGATTAGAGCGCCAGATAACTGTGATCCCAAACATTAAGTAAAATGTTCCCAATAAAATCTTCCACTCAATCCACAAAAAAGCAAGTCCCCAGTCAGATCTGTCATCTGTTATATAGGGGGCTTCCACATTACTGGTAGCACTAAGGCTCTGGAAAAGCGAAATGGCTCCTCACCCGCCAAAGAAATTCAGCAAATTCTCCGCTTCCAAATGCCCCCTTCCCTTCTGAGCCCCAGTGTGCCTAAACAACATTTAGTGCCCACATGTTTGGCATTTATGTAGTGATGAGAGCCCACCTAATTTACAGGTGCGTGTCTCCAGATGCATGAGCTAAGCATAATGTACTGGTCACTACAACGGCAGTTTGCAATTTTCACTCAGCAACATCCACTGCTGCTTGTTTCTGGAAAACACCTGTCATGGGGTTACCGCAACAGAGCAGAGCCAGAAGACCGCAGGGTCTGGTGGCTCTTACTCCACCGCTGAGAAGCACTTCTCCAGTGTATTAAACATGTTTCACAAAAAGCAATAGAAAAGACACGGCACTGCTCCCCTATGTAATTGTTAAACCACGCTGCTATGTGCCGCTGCTAGGTCAGGAATGTTGCACGGACGCCGGGTGCACTGATATAGGAACAAACGAAATCCAGCAAAGAAAGGAAAAAAATGACAATGCACTCACCGGTCCTTGAAAATCATGTGCCTTTTAATCAGAACATGTGCAGGAACTTACAGGAGAACGTGGTACGTTCTCCTGTAAGTTCCTGCACATGTTCTGATTAAAAGGCACATGATTTTCAAGGACCGGTGAGTGCATTGTCATTTTTTTCCTTTCTTTGCTGGATTAAACATGTTTGTTTCTTTTCAGCAGAACAGGGGTTAATCGGCCATGTTGGAGATTCATGCATTCAGCTGCGCTCAGTTAACCACTCCTCTTCCCTGTAAAAGCTGGGCTCGATTGCTAGGTCCTTGTCTCAGTAAGCATTAGCTACACAGACCTGGAGAGAGAGGAGCTGGTGTGGAAAAGGAGAGCTGTAAGAGTTTATTAGCGACGACTGTTGCTTGGTTTGTATGTTTGGAAATTCCTTATCCTTTCCCGTCTTACTTTCTTCCTCCACCCTACACACCCTGGTGAATACCTCTGTTATATGTGAGTGTATATTTTGTGTGTGTGTCGTTTTCTTTATATCTTTGTCTTTATTCCCCCTGTCTGTAGGGTTGGTGTACTGCGGTACACAGTAGTGCCTCTCTTCCCCGAGTGGGGAAAGGGGACAGACGTAGGGCTGTTGCAGGAGATAAGGCAAGGGCGAAGCCACATATGGGGTATTTCTTCATTCAGTAGAAATTGTGGGTGCCATTTTTACCCATTTCCCAGTGTGAAAATGTAAAACTTGGGGCTAACACACAATCTTGATGGTAAAAATGTAAATTATTTTTTCTTCACTTCCCAATGGTATAAAAGTTTGCGAGACACCTGTGGTATCAATATAATCACTGCACCCCTAGATGAATTCATTGAGAGGTTTAAGTGGTAAAATTGGGTCACTTATGGGGGGGGGTTGCTGTTCTGGTACCTCAGGGGCTCTGTCAATGCAACAAGGCACCCTCAAACAAGTGCAGCAAAATCTGAAAAATAAACTTCTTGAATGCGGTTATGAGTACCTTGAGGGGTGCAGTTTTTAGAATGATGTCATTTTTGGGCATTTTCTGTTATATAGGCCCCTAATAGTCACTTCAAGTGGGAGGTGGTCCCTAAATAAAATGGTTTTGCAAATTTTGTTGTAAAAATAAGATATCGCTGGTCAACTTTTAACCCTTATAACTTCCTAACATAAAAAAATCATGCTTCCAAAATTGTGCTGATGTAATGTAGACATGTGGGAAATGTTATTTATTAACTATGTTGTGCGATATGACTCTCTCAATTTAAGGGCATAAAAACTAAAATTAGAAAATTGCGAAATTTTCTAAATTTTTGCAAATTTTTCATTTTTTTTCACAAATAAACGCAAGACATATCGAAGAAATTTTAACACTATCATAAAGTACAATATGTCACGAGAAAACATTCTCTGAATTACCAGGACATGTTGAAGCGTTCCAGAGTTATTACCTCATAAAGGGACAGTGGTCAGAATTGTAAAAATTGGCCCGGTCATTAAGGTGAAAACAGGCTTCATCTCAAAGGGGTTGAACTTAAAAAAAAAAATATTCAATAAAATTTACTGTATTGTCATCCACACAGGTTAACCTGCTTTGTGTTAAATTACAATGGTTTTAAACTACACCATGTTCCAAATTATTATGCAAATGATATTTTTCTCGGATTTTCGTAAATGGTCGGTGCAAATGACAGTCAGTCTAATAAAAGTCATCACCCATTAGAGTATACATGGAATTTTATTGAAGAATCCTCCCAATGATAACAGTATAATCTCCAAAATGAATAAAACCTCAAAATGCACTGTTCCAAATTATTAGGCACAGTAGAATTTCTAAACATTTGATATGTTTTAAAGAACTGAAAATGCTCGTTTGTGGAATTTGCAGCATTAGGAGGTCACATTCACTGAGCAAAAAAGCTATTTAACTCCAGAACATCCTAACAGGCCAAGTCACATGTTAACATAGGACCCCTTCTTTGATATCACCTTCACAATTCTTGCATCCATTGAACTTGTGAGTTTATGGAGAGTTTCTGCTTGTATTTCTTTGCATGAAGTCAGAATAGCCTCCCAGAGCTACTGTTTTGATGTGAACTGCCTCCCACCCTCATAAATCTTTTGCTTGATGATACTCCAAAGGTTCTCTATAGGGTTGAGGTCAAGGGAAGATGGTGGCCACACCAAGAGTTTATCTCCTTTTATGTCCATAGCAGCCAATGACTCAGAGGTATTGTTTGCAGAATGAGATGGGGCATTGTCGTGCATGAAGATGATTTTGCTCCTGAAGGCATGTTTCTGCTTTTTAAACCATGGAAGAAAGTTGTCAGTCAGAAACTCTATATACTTTGCAAAGGTAATTGTCAAACCTTCAGGAACCTTAAAAGGGCCCTACCAGCTGTTTCCCCATGATTCTGGCTCAAAACATGCCTCCTCCACCTCCTTGCTGACGTCGCAGCCTTGTTGGGACATGGTGGCCATCCACCAACCATCCACTACTCCATCCATCTGGACCATCCAGGGTTGCTCGACACTCATCAGTTAACAAGACTGTTTGAAAATTAGTCTTCATGTATGTCTGGACCCACTGCAACCATTTCTGCTTGTGAACACTGTTTAGTGGTGGCAGAATAGTAGGTTTTATGCACCACAGCAAGCCTTTGAAGGATCCTACACCTTGATGTTCGAGGGACTCCAGAGGCACCAGCGGCTTCAAATAACTGTTTGCTGCTTTGTAATGGTATTTTGGCAGCTGCTCTCTTAATCCAATGAATTTGTCTGGCAGAAACCTTCCTCATTATGCCTTTATCTGCATGAACTCTGTCTGTGCTCTGTTTCAGTCACAAATCTCTTCACAGTATGATCATCACGCTTAAGATTTCGAGAAATATCTAATGTTTTCATACCTTGTCCAAGGCATTGCACTATTTAACGCTTTTCAGCAGCAGAGAGATTCTTTTTATTTCCCATATCGCTTGAAACCTGTGGCCTGCTTAATAATGTGGAACATCATTTTTAAGTAGTTTTCCTTTAATTAGAATAACTTGGAAAACTAATTATCACATGTGTTTAAGATTGATTTCAGTGATCCATTGAGCCCTGAGACACAATACCATCCATGAGTTTATTTGAAAAACAAAATAATTAAAATCTTTATGATACTTAAATCCAATTTGCATAATAATTTGAAACACAGTGTAAAAAGAAAACAAAAATACTTTTGTTGTTAGAGGTGACCACACTTTTTTATTAAAAAAATATACTTTCAATTTCATATCAAGGAAACTTGGTTTTCAGAGACATAGCAATTAGAAAATGCATAAGGCGTGCAGTCAGGGACAGGGAAGTGAAAGTGCCGATGATGCTGCATGCACATGCCGAGGATGTGGGGCAGGGGCGACTGTGCAACAGTGGAGTACTAGTAGAAACATGCCTATCCACAATACATCGCTTCCTGACCCAGTTTGCAGGGAGACATGGGACACCACTTCTAAAGCCAGACCAGGTGGTATGTTGGATAACAGATTATGCTTCCAGCATGCTTGCCAGCACCACTCAGTCTTCCACACAATCCAGTCTCAACACCCAAAAGTTTGGATCACTTAATCCTCACCCTGATCGTTCTTCCTCCCACCATATCGAGTCCCAGAAGACCAGTGATCCCACAGTAGAACACTCCAAGGAATTCTTTATAGCATCATATCTTGATTGTGGCATCTTGTCATGCATGTTCCAAGAGGGACAAGAGAACATGCTGTTTAGTGATGCATAAAACTTTGTGCAGCCATGGTCACAAAAAGATGACGGTGGAGAATGGAAAAGTTTGTCGAAGGAGGTAAATCTTGGTGAGACACAGCTACGGTATGTCATGTTGTTGTTAAGTCACCAAGTTACGAGTACTAGGGTGCCGCGGTGGAAGATGAGGTGGTGGGTGATGAAGTCATTGACCCAACCTGGGAAGCTGGTGTAGGGTGTATGATATATTATGGTTATACCTTTGTCTTTCCCTCTCGTCCCGCTGCCGTATATGATGAGTGCTGGTCTATTTGTTAATGTAGTTTGGTACTGCTACATGATTTTGTGTATTATCACTCTTATACACTGGTAATACCTCTCTTAGTACACTGGTACTGCTACACTGTTAGGTGTATTACAGTGCTATGTTAAATATATATGTTATACTGTTGTATTGTTGCTATGTATAGAGTAGTGTCCAATTATGGCCACTAGATGGGGGCTCTATAGTATTCATAGTGTATACAGAAACATAGTGTAAGTAGATGGTTAATTGTAGGAGGGGTTGCTGTGTGGTAAGCTAGGTACGTTCCCTTAGAGGTAGAGAAGAGTTTAGGCACCAGAAGCATCCACGTTGGCACTAAGTCCAGGACACCGCAGCAGCCACGCAACATTTTACAAGAGAACCCAGGCATTTAGAGTCCTATAGGGACAGAAGGACAGTGTACAGCAGCAGAGTTACAGCAGCTTGGAGTGAAGGAAAGGAAGCTATCCGAGAAAGTATAGGGCGCAGATGGTTCAAGATCTGGCAGATCATGGCATGGGCAGAGGCTCTCAGATCCAGGGCAAAACGGATGAGGGAAACCTCAGAAATAGTGAGTTTGGACAAGGAGAATGCTGCGGTACCGCCTAAGGCGTTACCCCGTAATGTACTGAAGGACGTGGAACTGAGTACAGGGAAGATGCAGGATGTGAACTGTATGAAGCCTGATGCTTATGCTGATTCTGACAAGATTGTGCTGCAAAGTGTATCAAGTAAAGTTCTTCGTTTTGCATTTGAACTGGACTGTGTCTCAATTCTTGTGAAGTTGATTACAGAAAGTCCCCAGCACTGCAGAGGAGTCCCTGACGGTGTGGTGAGAGAAGACATAGGTATGCTGATGGAAGAATGTTATTTTTATGTGAGGGGAGGCCAGGACACAAAGGCCCCAATGTCCTCGGCCATGACTATGGTCCTGGCTGAACCTTACACTGGCATGCAGAGCGAGGACAGCAGCGCTGAGGTAGAGGAATTGGCAGCACTGAAACAGTCAGAGACAATGGGGTGACCAGAAGGAGAAGGCAGGTAATCATTCCGTAGAGCACCGACACTCGTGAATTTCTCCATCAAAGAGTTAGATGTTCCTCAGTCTGGGATTTTTTAAAGAAAGTTCTGAGACAAAAAAAATAGTAATTTGCAACCTGTGCCATGTCAAGATCAGCAGGGCCTGACCACTAAGAGCCTAACCACCACCAGCATGATCAGGCATGTCATCTAAGCACCTGTCTCGGGCCAAATGCCTGTGTCCACAATTGGTGCCAGCGGGTGATACCACTGCCTCTTCCCCTGTGCTAGGTCTTGCCAATCCCCTATCCATGACATTGGTACAGATGCCTCCTGCCCTGCACATTCTGAGGCACGATCATCAGGCACTTCCAAATCCTTGTCCTAGCACAGTGTTCAGCTGTCTCTCCTGCAAGCCATGGAATGAAAAAGAAAGTTCTCAGCCACCCACCCACAGGCACAAACATTAAATGGGCACATTTCCAGGCTGCTGGCCATGTAAATGTTGCCATTTAGGCTTGTGGACACGGAGGATTTCTGCTGACTCATGGCGGCACCATCCCTTGGTACTTAGTCCCCAGCCGCCACTATTTCTCCCAGTGTGGGGTCCCCACCTTGTAACAGCCTGTGTCTAGGAACATCACCCATGCCCTTACCAATGCAGTTACTGGCATAGTCCACTTAACGACTGACACATGGACAAGCGCTTGTGGCCTTTTATGCTACATTTCACTGACGGCACACTGGGTGAACCCTGTGATGGCAGGGTCTGAGTCCCACCCTGGTACAGCACATGTGCTACGGACACAGAGTATTGCTGGCCCTACTTCTATCAGGGTTTCCTCCACCTCCAACACCAGTTCCTGCATCTGCTCCTGCTCCTCCTCTATCTCCGAATTGTCATCTCAGAGCACATTGTTACATCAACTGGAAGCTCTGCAGCATGGCTTCAGTGAAGCTGCAACAAGCTAATCTGTTTAGGAGACAAACAGCACACCACCGCAGAGTTGTTGAAAGAAATAACAGATCAGAGAAATCTTTGGCTTTCACCACTGAGCCAACAACCAGGTTTGGGTGTATAATGCTTGTAAACTGATAGCGGCTGTGGCAAACTCACACATGTACCATGCTTTGCCTATGTGCTTAACTAAGTGATTCAGCGGTTTCTGAAAACCTACCCATATTTGCCAGAAGTACTTGTCAAGGTTTGACGCGTAAGCACCCATTTTCACATGTCGACTACAGCTGCCGCTGCTCTGGCACTACCCAGCAGCACATGCATGTGCCAGCTCACCAACTGGTGTACAACATTACCACGCTCTGGACCTCCACACTCCACATGCTGGCTGCTGAGCAGCAGAGGCCTGTTAAATACCAGCTCCAACACAACCATTGGTGCCAGTCATTACACTGGCTACCCATCCACTCCAGAATCCAGTACAAAACTACTACCCTCATCCACAAAGCACTCCATGGCTCAGCACCACCCTACATCTCCTCCCTGGTCTCAGTCTACCACCCTACCCGTGCCCTCCGCTCCGCTAATGACCTCAGGTTAGCATCCTCAATAATCAGAACCTCCCACTCCCGTCTCCAAGACTTTACACGTGCTGCGCCGATTCTTTGGAATGCACTACCTAGGTTAATACGATTAATCCCCAATCCCCACAGTTTTAAGCGTGCCCTAAAAACTCATTTGTTCAGACTGGCCTACCGCCTCAATGCATTAACCTAACGATCCCTGTGTGGCCCATTTATAATAAAAAAAAAAAAAAAAAAAAAAAAAAGGTTCCTCGCATCATGTTCTCATACACTTTATCAGTATTAGCCCTCTGTGTCTGTACTGCTACATACTTAGGCAGGTAACTGGTTCATGCAGCTTTACATGAACACCTGAGCCTTACACTATGGCTGGTCCGAATAACTAAAGCAATTGTTACCATCCACCTCTCGTGTCTCCCCTTTTCCCCATAGTTTGTAAGCTTGCGAGCAGGGCCCTCACTCCTCCTGGTATCTGTTTTGAACTGTATTTCTGTTATGCTGTAATGTCTATTGTCTGTACAAGTCCCCTCTATAATTTGTAAAGCGCTGCGGAATATGTTGGCGCTATATAAATAAAATTATTATTATTATTATTATTTTGGTCAGCCTCCACACATAACAACTGAAGTTTGGGCATGGATGTCTTACATTTGTGTTGTTCTCCAAGACTCTTAGGACTCCACAAAGATAGTGAGTGATGATGATGCCATAATCAGCACAATGATCTCACTTCTGTGCCTACTTAAACAGCCGCTACTCACAAACAAAGATGAAGCTTTGAATGCGGACTTAGTGGAGACAGAGGAAAACATGAGACAGGGAGATACTACCAGCCTAGCCTCATCTCATCTGTTAAAAAAGGGCAGCACGGTGGCGCAGTGGTTAGCACAGCAGCCTTGCAGCGCTGGAGTCCTGGGTTCTAATCCCACCCAGGACAAACATCTGCAAAGAGTTTGTATGTTCTCTCCGTGTTTGCGTGGGTTTCCTCCGGGCACTCCGGTTTCCTCCCACATTCCAAAGACATACTGATAGGAATTCTAGATTGTGAGCCCCATCGGGGACAGTGATGATAATGTGTGCAAAACTGTAAAGCGCTGCGGAATATGTTAGCGCTATATAAAAATAAAGATTTATTATTATTTATCTGTTCAGTGCGGATTGGGCAACAATGAGGAAGAGTAGGAACAGGTGCTGGTTGTTAGTGCAACATAGTCTAGCACCCACACAAGCTTCATCACGTCTCTCCTACGTGGATGGGCTGAGGAGGGAATGAGAAGAGAGGGAGGAGGAGGAGATGCAGAGTTGTCATCATGGTGGACACAGGGAAGCGTTGGCTGTAGGGAGCTTGGCACATATAGCCTACTTTATATACTGCTGCCTTTCTCATGACCCTCGTGTTATATTAATCTTGGCCAAAAAAGAATACTGGTTGTTCACACTGCTAGACCCACACTACAAGGAGAAATTTTGATCTCTCCTTCCTGAGGTGGAGAGGCCTACTAAAATGGTGCTATAACAGAAGGCCATTGTGGAAAATGTTGAAAAAATTCCCATCAGACATTGCTAGCGGCGGGGGGCAAGCTTCCTTGCCCAACCATGAAGGAGAGACTAGAGAGACACACACCAGGTACAGCAGAGGAAGGGGTAAACTGCCAAAGGCCTGAGACAATTTCAAGAGTACATAACTGTTGGAACTTCTTGCTTCCTTCATAAATTACACTGAAATTTCCAATTTTTTTATTTAAAAAATCAATTTTGGTTTACTTAAATATTTTTTTAATGTTACCTTATATTAAGTCATTATATTGGAAAAAAATGTTTCTTAACATTATATATCATATAAACTCCAATTTCTCTTCGATTTTGAATGTTTTATTGTGTCAGTCCTTAACCCCTTAATCCCATATGACGTACTATCCCATCCAGGTGACCTGGGACTTAATTCCCAGTGACGGGATAGTACGTCATATGCGATCGGCCGCGCTCACGGGGGGAGCGCGGCCGATCGCGGCCGGGTGTCAGCTGCCTATCGCAGCTGACATCCGGCACTATGTGCCAGGAGCGGTCACGGACCGCTCCCGGCACATTAACCCCCGGCACACCGCGATCAAAGATGATCGCGGTGTGCCGGCGGTGCAGGGAAGCATCGCGCAGGGAGGGGGCTCCCTGCGGGCTTCCCTGAGACGATCGGTACACGGTGATGTACTCACCGTGTACCGAGCGTCTTCTCCCTGCAGTCCCCGGATCCAAAATGGCCGCCGGGCTGCATCTGGGTCCTGCAGGGAGCACTTCCGGGTCAGGATCAGGCTGCAGCTGCAGCTCTAATCCTGCCCGGCTGTATGTCAGATCACCGATCTAACAGAGTGCTGTGCACACTGTCAGATCGGTGATCTGTGATGTCCCCCCTGGGACAAAGTGAAAAAGTAAAAAAAAAAAATTCCACACTTGTAAAAAAAAAAAAAAAAAAAATTCCTAAATAAAGCAGAAAAAAAAAATATTATTCCCATAAATACATTTCTTTACCAAAAAAAAAAAAAAAAAAAAAACAATAAAAGTACACATATTTAATATCACCGTGTCCGTAACGACCCGACCTATAAAACTGGCCCACTAGTTAACCCCTTCAGTGAACACCGTAAGAAAAAAAATAAAAAAACGAGTCAAAAAACAACGCTTTATTATCATAACGCTGAACAAAAAGTGGAATAACACGCGATCAAAAAGACGGATATAAATAACCATGGTACCTCTGAAAACGTCATCTTGTCCCGCAAAAAACGAGCCACCATATAGCATCATACCCAAAAAAATAAAAAAGTTATAGTCCTCAGAATAAAGCGATGCCAAAATAATTATTTTTTCTATAAAATAGCTTTTATCGTATAAAAGCGCCAAAACATAAAAAAAATGATATAAATGAGGTATCGCTGTAATCGTACTGACCCGAAGAATAAAACTGCTTCATCAATTTTACCAAACGCGGAACGGTATAAACGCCTCCCCCAAAAGAAATTCATGAATAGCTGGTTTTTGGTCATTCTGCCTCACAAAAAATCAGAATAAAAAGCGATCAAAAACGGTCACGTGTCCGAAAATGTAACCGATAAAAACGTCAACTCGTCCCGCAAAAAACAAGACCTCACATGACTCTGTGGACCAAAATATGGAAAAATTATAGGTCTCAAAATGTGGAGACGCAAAAACTTTTTTGCTATAAAAAGCGTCTTTTAGTGTGTGACGGCTGCCAATCATAAAAATCCGATATAAAAAACGCTATAAAAGTAAATCAAACCCCCCTTCATCACCCCCTTAGTTAGGCTAGGTTCACATTGCGTTAATGGGTTAACGCTAACGGACAGCGTTGCACGGCGAAAATGTCACAATTAACGCCGTGCAACGGGTCCGTTAGCACAACCATTGACAGCAATGTGATTTTCGGGTGTAGCGCATCGCTAGAGCGTGCCATTTTCGGCTCGCGCTAGCAAGGTGCCATTCTTTTGTGGCGCGCCTCAGACGCTGCTTGCAGCGTCCGCGGCGCACCCGAGGTCCGATCCCCGATCTTCCAGAGCGGGGACGTTAACGCGACCACTAAACACGACACCTAAAAAGACATTGCGTTAGCGCAATCCGCTAGTGCTAAACGGATTTCCCTAACGCAATGTGAACCTAGCCTTAGGGAAAAATAATAAAATTTAAAAAAATGTATTTATTTCCATTTTCCCATTAGGGTTAGGGCTAGGGTTAGGGCTAGGGTTAGGGTTTGGATTACATTTACGGTTGGGATTAGGGTTGGGATTAGAATTAGGGGTGTGTCAGGGTTAGGTGTGTGGTTAGGGTTACAGTTGGGATTAGGGTTAGGGGTGCGTTTGGATTAGGGTTTCATTTATAATTGGGGGGTTTCCACTGTTTAGGCACATCAGGGGCTCTCCAAACGCGACATGGCGTCCGATCTCAATTCCAGCCAATTCTGCATTGAAAAAGTAAAACAGTGCTCCTTCACTTCCGAGCTCTCCCGTGCACCCAAACAGGGGTTTACCCCAACATATGGGGTATCATCGTACTCGAGACAAATTGGACAACAACTTTTTGGGTCCAAGTTCTCTTGTTATCCTTGGGAAAATTAAAAATTTGGGGGGCTAAAAATCATTTTTGTGGGAAAAAAAAGGATTTTTTATTTTCACGGCTCTGCGTTGTAAACTGTAGTGAAACACTTAGGGGTTCAAAGTTCTCACAACACATCTAGATAAGTTCCTTGGGAGGTCTAGTTTCTAATATGGGGTCACTTGTGGGGGGTTTGTACTGTTTGGGTACATCAGGGGCTCTGCAAATGCAACGTGACTCCTGCAGACCAATCCATCTAAGTCTGCATTCCAAATGGCGCTCCTTCCCTTCCGAGCTCTGCCATGCGCCCAAACAGTGGTTCCCCCCACATATGGGGTATCAGCGTACTCAGGACAAATTGGACAACAACTTTTGGGGTCCAATTTATTCTGTCACCCTTGTGAAAATACAAAACTGGGGGCTAAAAAATAATTTTTGCAAAAAAAAAAAAAAATTATTTTAACGGCTCTGCGTTATAAACTGTAGTGAAACACTTGGGGGTTCAAAGCTCTCAAAACACATCTAGATAAGTTCCTTAGGGGGTCTAGTTTCCAAAATGGTGTCACTTGTGGGGGGTTTTAATGTTTAGGCACATCAGGGGCTCTCCAAACCAACATGGCGTCCCATCTTAATTCCAGTCAATTTTGCATTGAAAAGTCACTCAGGACAAATTGCACAACAACTTTTGTGGTCTAATTTCTTCTCTTACCCTTGGGAAAATAAAAAATTGGGGGGGAAAAAAATCATTTTTGTGAAAAAATAAGATTTTTTATTTTTACGGCTCTGCATTATAAACTTCTGTGAAGCACTTGTTGGGTCAAAGTGCTCACCACACATCTAGATAAGTTCCTTAAGGGGTCTACTTTTCAAAATGGTGTCACTTGTGAGGGGTTCCAATGTTTAGGCACATCAGGGGCTCTCCAAACGCAACATGGCGTCCCATCTCAATTCCAGTCAATTTTGCATTGAAAAGTCAAATGGCGCTCCTTTCCTTCCGAGCTCTGCCATGCGCCCAAACAGTGGTTTACCCCCACATATGGGGTATCGTCGCACTCAGGACAAATTGCACAACAACTTTTGTGGTCTAATTTCTTCTCTTACCCTTGGGAAAATAAAAAATTGGTGGCGAAAAGATTATTTTTGTGAAAAAATATGATTTTTTATTTTTACGGCTCTGCATTATAAACTTCTGTGAAGCACTTGTTGGGTCAAAGTGCTCACCACACCTCTAGATAAGTTCCTTAAGGGGTCTACTTTCCAAAATAGTGTCACTTGTGGGGATTTCAATGTTTAGGCACATCAGGGGCTCTCCAAACGCAACATGGCATCCCATCTCAATTCCAGTCAATTTTGCATTGAAAAGTAAAATGGCGCTCCTTCCCTTCCGAGCTCTGCCATACGCCCAAACAATGGTTTACACCCATATATGGGGTATCAGCGTACTCAGGACAAATTGGCCAACAATTTTTGAGGTCCAATTTCTTCTCTTACTCTTGGGAAAATAAAAAATTGGTGGCGAAAAGATTATTTTTGTGAAAAAATATGATTTTTTATTTTTACGGCTCTGCATTATAAACTTCTGTGAAGCAATTGGTGGGTCAAAGTGGTCACCACACATCTAGATAAGTTCCTTAGGGTGTCTACTTTCCAAAATGGTGTCACTTGTGCGGGGGTTTCAATGTTTAGGCACATGAGGGGCTCTCCAAACGCAACATGGCGTCCCATCTCAATTCCTGTCAATTTTGCATTGAAAAGTCAAATGGCGCTCCTTTCCTTCCGAGCTCTGCCATGCGCCCAAACAGTGGTTTACCCCCACATATGGGGTATCAGCGTACTCAGTACAGATTGTACAACAATGTTTGGCATCCATTTTATCCTGTTACCCTTGGTAAAATAAAACAAATTGGAGCTGAAATAAATTTTGTGTGAAAAAAAGTTAAATATTCATTTTTATTTAAACATTCCAAAAATTCCTGTGAAACCCCTGAAGGGTTAATAAGCTTCTTGAATGTGGTTTTGAGCACCTTGAGGGGTGCAGTTTTTAGAATGGTGTCACACTTGGGTATTTTCTATCATATAGACCCCTCAAAATGACATCAAATGAGATGTGGTCCCTAAAAAAAAATGGTGTTGTAAAAATGAGAAATTGCTGGTCAACTTTTAACCCTTATAACTCCCTAACAAAAAAAAAATTTTGGTTCCAAAATTGTGCTGATGTAAAGTAGACATGTGGGAAATGTTACTTATTAAGTATTTTGCGTGACATATCTCTGTGATTTAAGGGCATAAAAATTTAAAGTTGGAAAATTGCGAAATTTTCTAAATTTTCGCCAAGTTTCCGTTTTTTTCACAAATAAACGCAAGTTATATCGAATAAATATTACCACTAAAATGAAGTACAATATGTCACGAGAAAACAATGTCAGAATCGCCAAGATCCGTTGAAGCGTTCCAGAGTTATAACCTCATAAAGGGACAGTAGTCAGAATTGTAAAAATTGGCCCGGTCATTAACGTGCAAACCACCCTCGGGGCTTAAGGGGTTAAAGTGGAGTAAAAGTGTGACACCATTGTTATCAGCAGTGATCTGGGAGTCAGAGATGCTTCCAGGGGTCTTCTCCATGCTGTTGTCTTTCCATTCAGCAATTTTCCCATCCATTTCAACATTTTCACTGCCCCCCCAGACCTCCTTGTAGGGTCTGCCTGAAAAAGCGGTTTTTCCATTGACTCCCATTATACTTATTATTCGCTACATTTGAGCATTAGGAATTCCTTGGCTCAAGTAACGAGCATACGAGTATTTTACTGCTTTCTCATCTCTATTCTGAAACAAGCAACAGAGCTTGTACTGAGACATTCTATCAGTTATCATAATGAAAGTCTATACGTTTTATCATATTTTCAAACACAATGAAACATTTTTTCTTGCTGGACACGCACATTAAATCTTAATGGGCATAGTCTAAAATAATGTTTGTCATTATCAAATGCCTCTTTTGTACATTAAAGATATGATTAAATATGAAAACAGTATATAAAAATACATAAATATACAGCAGGTGCAATAAGTATTTTACACATCAACAATTTTCTAAGTAAATATGTTTCTTACTGTGCTATTGACATGAACATTTAGAATTGAGAGTCCTCAGTGGTTGATAACTTTTAATGGCTAACTGAAAAGATGGTGACAAATTGCAAGCTTTCGAGACTACTCAGGTCTCTTCAATAGGCATAAAATAACACAAAATCTGAAGAATCACATATTTATACACAACACAGCACAGAAATAATGCCATAGATAAGACAGGTGACGTTAAACAGAACTACCATTATGTAAGAGCGATAAACAGTTGTGTCCATAAATATTGAAACAGTTCATAGATAAGGAGTGTGAATGTTTTATTGTCCTCTGATTGGGGTCTGGTTCTATGTTATGGTGACCCCACACGGTCTGAGGAGTAAATTCCTTAATTGATGTAAAAAGACATAATTCCATGCGACACATTTATTTCTGCACTGAGTGTGCAGCGCCCCAGAGATCTGGTCGTTGCAGTAATGTCGCTCTGCCGCTAAGGGGAGTGATGGTATGTCTGATGGCACTAAAGGAGTTCATCTGACCAGGTATCACCAGCACATAATTACACTTCACACTCCGGCCCCTAGGGGGAGCAAAAGGTTTTATTTACTAGGCCACTCCTCACACTGGTAAAACTAGGGGTTGGATAGGAAGTTAGTCAGAAGCTGACTGGGTTTTGTCCAGGCAACATCCTGTGGCAGGGGGGTGTTGCAGGGAAGATTCAGGGGGGTCCCTGTCAGGCGTGGGAACCTGGCAGGCACCTAGCGACAAGGACAGATCGTTACAGAGCCGCACCTGCACTACCTTGCGGCGGCATCTAAAGAAAGGACATGAAGCGAAGGATATTGTGGACAGTGAGAAACGAGATCAAAGCACAAAGGAGAGCCAGTAGGAGTCGTGCCCCAAGAACGGCAACATCCTACTGAGGCGCGTAGCCGGTGACTGGAACACCGAGGAAGTAACTGACTCTATGCCTTACTTCAAATACCGCAGGACAGTTAATTATAGGTTGGCTGTCTACCTTGCATCACCTAAGCAGACATAGGGGGCAACCGTGGAGAGGGGCGTCTCTAGGGTCCCAGAATAGCTCCGAGCGTACCCGTCAAACGGGTGCGTCCTAGCCATAACAAACCTGGGGGATGGAGAATAGAAAGAACGAGAACTGCTGTGAATTCTGTGGCCAAGCTCCCTCCTGTGGTCGTGAGTGGTACTTCGGCTGGTTCTGTCTATGAGCTTCCTTTGGTGGATGAGAGTGGTACTGCGGCTTCTGAGTTTCCTTCCTCAGGTGATGAGGTTAAGTCGTTAGGTGGTGCTCTATTTAACTCCACCTAGTGCTTTGATCCTGGCCTCCAGTCAATGTTCTAGTATTGGTCTTGCTTTCTCCTGGATCGTTCCTGTTGCCTGTCTATCCTGCATAAGCTAAGTTTTGCTTGTGTTATTTTTGTTTGCTATTTTTTTCTGTCCAGCTTGCTATATTGGTTTTTCTTGCTTGCTGGAAGCTCTGGGACGCAGAGGGAGCACCTCTGTACCGTTCGTCGGTGCGGAGGGTCTTTTTGCCCCCTCTGCGTGGTTGTTTGTAGGGTTCTGTGTTGACCGCAAAGCAATCTTTCCTATCTTCGGTCTGTTCAGTAAGTTGGGCCTCACTTTGCTAAATCTATTTCATCTCTGCGTTTGTATTTTCATCTCAACTCACAGTCATTATATGTGGGGGGCTGCCTTTTCCTTTGGGGTATTTCTCTGAGGCAAGGTAGGCTTATTTTTCTTTCTTAGGGCTAGCTTGTTTCTCAGGCTGTGCTCGAGGCGCATAGGACTGGTCAGGAGCGCTCCACGGCTACCTTTAGTGTGGTTGGATAGGATTAGGGATTGCGGTCAGCAGAGTTCCCACGTCTCAGAGCTCGTCCTATGTTTTTGGTAATTGTCAGGTCACTTTGTGTGCTCTGAACTTCAAGGTCCATTGTGGTTCTGAATTACCAGTTCATAACAGTACTGGAGGCCCAAAGTACTAATGCTTCTCAATAGAGGGAAAAGAGAAGTTCTGAGACCATTTTTTTTTCTTTGCACTGTGTTCTGTCTTTATTTTCCCCTTTACATCAGGGTGGTTCAGAACACAGGTGTGGACATGGACATTCAGGGTCTGTTCTCTTTGATGGATAATCTCGCTATAAATGTACAGAATATTCAAGATTTAGTGGTTCAGAATCCTATGTTAGAACCTAAAATTCCTATTCCTGAGTTATTTTCTGGAGATAGAGCTAAGTTTTTGAATTTTAAAAATAATTGTAAACTATTTCTGGCTTTGAAACCCCGCTCCTCTGGTGACCCAGTTCAACAAGTTAAGATCATTATTTCTTTATTACGTGGCGACCCTCAAGACTGGGCATTTTCCCTTGCGCCAGGAGATCCTGCATTATGTAATATTGATGCGTTTTTTCTGGCGCTCGGATTGCTGTACGATGAACCTAATTCAGTGGATCAGGCAGAGAAAAATTTGCTGGCTCTGTGTCAGGGTCAGGATGAGATAGAGATTTATTGTCAGAAGTTTAGAAAGTGGTCCATGCTCACTCAATGGAATGAATGTGCGCTGGCAGCTATTTTCAGAAAGGGTCTCTCTGAAGCCCTTAAGGATGTCATGGTGGGATTTCCTATGCCTGCTGGTCTGAATGAGTCTATGTCTTTGGCCATTCAGATCGGTCGACGCTTGCGTGAGCGTAAATCTGTGCACCATTTGGCGGTATTATCTGAGCATAAACCTGAGCCTATGCAGTGCGATAGGACTTTGACCAGAGCTGAAAGGCAAGAACACAGATGTCAGAATGGGCTGTGTTTCTACTGTGGTGATTCCACTCATGCTATCTCCGATTGTCCTAAGCGCACTAAGCGGTTCGCTAGGTCTGCCACCATTGGTACGGTACAGTCGAAATTTCTTTTGTCCGTTACTTTGATCTGCTCTTTGTCTTCCTATTCTGTCATGGCATTTGTGGATTCAGGCGCTGCCCTGAATTTGATGGACTTGGAGTTTGCTAGGCGCTGTGGGTTTGTCTTGGAGCCCTTGCAGTGTCCTATTCCATTGAGAGGAATTGATGCTACGCCTTTGGCCAAGAATAAGCCTCAGTATTGGACCCAGCTGACCATGTGCATGGCTCCTGCGCACCAGGAGGATATTCGCTTTCTGGTGTTGCATAATCTGCATGATGTGGTCGTGTTGGGGTTGCCATGGCTACAAGTCCATAACCCAGTATTAGATTGGAAATCAATGTCTGTGTCCAGCTGGGGTTGTCAGGGGGTACATGGTGATGTTCCATTTCTGTCTATCTCATCATCCACCCCTTCTGAGGTCCCAGAGTTCTTGTCTGATTACCGGGATGTATTCGATGAGCCCAAGTCCAATGCCCTACCTCCGCATAGGGATTGTGATTGTGCTATCGATTTGATTCCTGGTAGTAAGTTTCCTAAGGGTCGACTGTTTAATTTATCTGTACCTGAGCACGCCGCTATGCGGAGTTACGTGAAGGAGTCATTGGAGAAGGGTCATATTCGCCCGTCATCGTCGCCATTGGGAGTGGGGTTCTTTTTTGTGGCCAAGAAGGATGGTTCGCTGAGACCTTGTATTGATTACCGCCTTCTAAATAAAATTACGGTCAAATTTCAGTACCCATTGCCGCTGCTGTCTGATTTGTTTGCTCGGATTAAGGGGGCTAGTTGGTTCACCAAGATAGCTCTTCGTTGTGCATATAATCTTGTGCGTATTAAACGGGGCGATGAATGGAAAACAGCATTTAATAGGCCCGAAGGCCATTTTGAGTACCTGGTTATGCCATTCGGGCTTTCTAATGCTCCATCAGTGTTTCAGTCCTTTATGCATGACATCTTCCGAGAGTACCTGGATAAATTCCTGATTGTATACTTGGATGATATTTTGGTCTTCTCGGATGATTGGGAGTCTCATGTGAAGCAGGTCAGAATGGTGTTCCAGGTCCTGCGTGCTAATTCTTTGTTTGTGAAGGGGTCAAAGTGTCTCTTTGGTGTTCAGAAGGTTTCATTTTTGGGGTTCATTTTTTCTCCTTCTACTATCGAGATGGACCCTGTTAAAGTTCAGGCAATTTATGATTGGACTCAGCCAACATCTCTGAAGAGTCTGCAGAAGTTCCTGGGCTTTGCTAATTTTTATCGTCGCTTCATCAATAGTTTTTCTAGTATTGCTAAACCCTTGACTGATTTAACCAAGAAGGGTGCTGATGTGGTCAATTGGTCTTCTGCTGCTGTGGAAGCTTTTCAGGAGTTGAAGCGTCGTTTTTCTTCTGCCCCTGTGTTGTGTCAACCAGATGTTTCGCTTCCGTTCCAGGTCGAGGTTGATGCTTCTGAAATTGGAGCAGGGGCTGTTTTGTCGCAGAGAAGTTCTGATTGCTCGGTGATGAAACCATGCGCCTTCTTTTCCAGGAAATTTTCGCCTGCTGAGCGAAATTATGATGTTGGCAATCGAGAGTTGCTTGCCATGAAGTGGGCATTCGAGGAGTGGCGTCATTGGCTTGAAGGAGCTAAGCATCGCGTGGTGGTCTTGACTGATCACAAAAACTTGACTTATCTCGAGTCTGCCAAACGGTTGAATCCTAGACAGGCTCGTTGGTCGCTGTTTTTCTCCCGTTTTGACTTTGTGGTTTCGTACCTTCCGGGCTCTAAAAATGTGAAGGCGGATGCCCTGTCTAGGAGTTTTGTGCCTGATTCTCCGGGTTTGCCTGAGTCGGCGGGTATTCTCAAAGAGGGGGTAATTTTGTCTGCCATCTCCCCTGATTTGCGGCGGGTGCTGCCAAAATTTCAGGCTAATAGACCTGACCGTTGTCCAGCGGAGAAACTGTTTGTCCCTGATAGGTGGACGAATAAAGTTATCTCTGAGGTTCATTTTTCGGTGTTAGCTGGTCATCCTGGAATCTTTGGTACCAGAGATTTGGTGGCTAGATTCTTTTGGTGGCCGTCTCTGTCGCGGGATGTGCGTTCTTTTGTGCAGTCCTGTGGGATTTGTGCTCGGGCTAAGCCCTGCTGTTCTCGTGCCAGTGGGTTGCTTTTGCCCTTGCCGGTCCCGAAGAGGCCTTGGACACATATCTCTATGGATTTTATTTCGGATCTCCCCGTCTCTCAAAGAATGTCGGTCATTTGGGTGGTTTGTGATCGCTTCTCTAAGATGGTCCATTTGGTGCCCTTGTCTAAATTGCCTTCCTCCTCTGATTTGGTGCCATTGTTTTTCCAGCATGTGGTTCGTTTACATGGCATTCCAGAGAACATCGTTTCTGACAGAGGTTCCCAGTTTGTTTCGAGGTTTTGGCGAGCCTTTTGTGCTAGGATGGGCATTGATTTGTCTTTTTCCTCGGCTTTCCATCCTCAGACAAATGGCCAGACTGAACGAACCAATCAGACCTTGGAAACATATCTGAGATGTTTTGTTTCTGCTGATCAGGATGATTGGGTGTCCTTTTTGCCTTTGGCTGAGTTCGCCCTTAATAATCGGGCCAGCTCGGCTACTTTGGTTTTGCCGTTTTTCTGCAATTCTGGGTTCCACCCTCGTTTCTCTTCAGGGCAGGTTGAGTCTTCGGACTGTCCTGGTGTGGATACTGTGGTGGATAGGTTGCAGCAAATTTGGACTCATGTAGTGGACAATTTGACTTTGTCCCAGGAGAAGGCTCAACGTTTCGCTAACCGCAGGCGCTGTGTGGGTCCCCGACTTCGTGTTGGGGATTTGGTTTGGTTGTCATCTCGTTATATTCCTATGAAGGTTTCCTCTCCTAAGTTTAAGCCTCGTTTCATTGGTCCATATAGGATTTCTGAGGTTCTTAATCCTGTGTCTTTTCGTTTGACTCTTCCTGCTTCTTTTTCCATCCATAACGTGTTCCATAGGTCATTGTTGCGGAGATACGTGGCACCTGTGGTTCCATCTATTGATTCTCCTGCTCCGGTTTTGGTTGAAGGGGAGTTGGAGTATATAGTGGAGAAGATTTTGGATTCTCGTGTTTCGAGACGGAAACTCCAGTATCTGGTTAAGTGGAAAGGTTATGGTCAGGAAGATAATTCCTGGGTCTTTGCCTCTGATGTCCATGCTACCGATCTGGTTCGTGCCTTTCATGTGGCTCATCCTGGTTGGCCTGGGGACTCTGGTGAGGGTTCGGTGACCCCTCCTCAAGGGGGGGTACTGTTGTGAATTCTGTGGCCAAGCTCCCTCCTGTGGTCGTGAGTGGTACTTCGGCTGGTTCTGTCTATGAGCTTCCTTTGGTGGATGAGAGTGGTACTGCTGCTTCTGAGTTTCCTTCCTCAGGTGATGAGGTTAAGTCGTTAGGTGCTGCTCTATTTAACTCCACCTAGTGCTTTGATCCTGGCCTCCAGTCAATGTTCTAGTATTGATCTTGCTTTCTCCTGGATCGTTCCTGTTGCCTGTCTATCCTGCATAAGCTAAGTTTTGCTTGTGTTATTTTTGTTTGCTATTTTTTCTGTCCAGCTTGCTATATTGGTTTTTCTTACTTGCTGGAAGCTCTGGGACGCAGAGGGAGCACCTCCGTACCGTTAGTCGGTGCGGAGGGTCTTTTTGCCCCCTCTGCGTGGTTGTTTGTAGGGTTTTGTGTTGACCGCAAAGCAATCTTTCCTATCTTCGGTCTGTTCAGTAAGTTGGGCCTCACTTTGCTAAATCTATTTCATCTCTGCGTTTGTATTTTCATCTCAATTCACAGTCATTATATGTGGGGGGCTGCCTTTTGCTTTAGAGTATTTCTCTGAGGCAAGGTAGGCTTATTTTTCTTTCTTAGGGCTAGCTAGTTTCTCAGGCTGTGCTCGAGGCGCATAGGACTGGTCAGGAGCGCTCCACGGCTACCTTTAGTGTGGTTGGATAGGATTAGGGATTGCGGTCAGCAGAGTTCCCACGTCTCAGAGCTCGTCCTATGTTTTTGGTAATTGTCAGGTTACTTTGTGTGCTCTGAACTTCAAGGTCCATTGTGGTTCTGAATTACCTGTTCATAACAGAGAACAGAAGTTGTGAGGACTATCCCGAATGCTCAGCAGGGAAACACTACAACACACAGACGCTAGTGGTAGGCAACGATTTCCACCTGCAAAGGGAACTCTGGATGTGCCTTCGGACCGGTCGGTCTCAGACAGCCCTGTTAACAGTGCTCTGGATTGAGGATCCTGAAGCCTTCAGTAAAGAGGTAAAGAGACTGCAACCCTGTGTCCTCGTTATTGACTGCACCTCACACCATCGCCATCTACATTATCGGGAAGCCCTGGGGACATACTTCACCTGTGGGAAGGTATACCATCTAGCTGCCATCACATCACCCCAGTGGACCCCAAGCAGCGTCGGTCTCCCTGGCCGAATACCACAGGTGGCATCACAAAGCATTAGCTGACTTTCATCATCCCTGTTATTGGACGTCCCTTAGCAGGGTCACGGACCGGGTCCAGCCACCGTGACATCCCCAGAACTGAGCCAGAGAGGACCGGTACCGAGAAACCTGTGGCCCTGTGTCTGGGGGCGCTCCAACTGTGTCAAAGGTCGTTATCAGTTTATATTCCCAAACTCTTCTGTCTCTCTGAGAGTTGAAATTACCCTTTAATACAAGTAATCTCATGTCCATGGCGCTGTGATCAGGGAGACAAAAATGTTTATCCACAGGTAGATCTATTCTTTTTTCTCTTATTGTGTGGCTATGAGAACAAGGGTTTGGCCAAAATATCAACTAATACCTCACATTTTTTATATGTGTTTTTGCACTTTATTTTTCAGGGTGCACTTGGGCCCATTCGGTCTTGTAAACTGTGGTGTCTGTTCACATGGGATGCATTGTGATAGCTCTGGGGAGCCCCCCCTGATCTAATAGAATGGAGTAACTAATAGGCTGTTAACCTGGATGCTGTGCATTACCATAGTGTGAACAGCGCTGCATACAAGTCTTCATTGTGCATTAATATACCAAGCAACCACCCCCTCCATGGATTTGTAGGCTGTGAGCGGTTGTCTCATCAGTAATCTTGCACCTGTGTTGCCGCCATCTTAACTATATGGGTCCACTGCAAAATTATAGTGCATTGGTTTGGAGGCCTGGGCAAGTAAGCATCTCTGCGTTTTTGCTGTGTTTTTGAATTGTTTGGAGGATTTTTAAGTCCTTTTTTGTGCTACTGCACAAAAAAAATCCCGACATGGATTACGGCGTGGGGCAAAATGTCTGGCAGGTGAGGGATATTGTTGTTTTTTTGCTTTTGTTTTATTACAGGAGATGAGGGATTCAATGGAAAGGGCGTTAGGTGCGTATAACTGTTTGTTATTTTCAAATAAAAAAGAAAAAGTGTTGTTTGCTTTTATTTCAAATAAAAGACTTTACTCTTGTTGTGTCTTTATTTACAATATAACGATAGGATTAGTAATGGAGAGGTGTCTTATAGACACCTCTCCATTACTAAGCAATGGGCTTGATGTCACCGGAAAATACAAAGGTGACATAAACCCCACAAATATTGTCCCACTTGCCAACACTACAGGGCAAGTGGGAAAAGTACCAGAATTGGCCCATCTAATAGATGCACCTTTTCTGGGAGGCTGGGGGTTGCTATTTTTATGCTGGGGAGGGCAATATCCATGGCCCCTTACCAGCCTGAGAATACCAGCCCCTAGCTGTCTGCTTTACCAATGCTAGTTGCCAGAAATGTGGGGGTCCCCATGCCATTATTATTTATTTAAATAATTAATAAAACAGTGTGGGTCCCCTCTATTCTTGATAACCAGCCTTGCTGACAGTGAGATTTGAGGGTTGCAGCACCCAGCTGTCAGTTTTGCCTGGCTGGTTATCAAAAATACAAGGGAACCGACACAGTTTTTAAAAAAAATTATTTATTTAGAGTGCAGGCGCCGGCTGAAGAATACTCCCATCAGCCACTGCCTGCTGTCGATGTCATTAACGGCAGCAGGCATCGGCTGATCGGAGCAGTAGTCCCATAAGCCAACGCCGGTGACTAGTGGTAAACTTTTTACTTCCGATTACAGGTGCGGGCTCATGCTGTCATTTGACAGTGTGGGAACCGCAGCTATCTTACCGACGGTAATAAATTTACTGCTGATCAGAAGCAGTGTTTGCCACTCTGTCATGCACATGTCAACGTGACCAACACCCTGTATTCAGTGTAAGTGCCTGAACAGTAAGTGTTTGGTACGGACGCTGAACTTAACTGTTCTGGTTCGCTCATCTCTATTCCTATGTGTTGTCATGATGCATGGGTTTATATCTGCCATATGCATTGGTGTTATATTCTTACATTAGTCCTATTTCCTTTTTGGACTTTAAAAAATCTCTATGGTATCATCTATACCACTGTTGCATGAGTGAACTTTCAAGGTCTATGCCAGTGCATTATTTATTGGCTTGGCTATATACCTCAACTCTATGGTCCATTGCACATTATATAAATATAAAAGTTTGCTAAACTGGTATTATGCCTGGGCATTTTAGAACATCCATTTTTGGAATTTGACATATATTATCTGTGGAGTACGTTGTTTGACTTATGTAAGCTATACCAGGTGTTAGCAAGGTATGCAGTTTTTAAATGTTTTTTTAATGATTGTCCATTTTCTCCTAATAAAAATGTATTACATTTTTTAGATATCTCAGTTGTGCACATTGTCATGTAGTTCTTTTTTCTTCTTTAAATATTGTTACAATAGTTCACTACAATATGTAACACACTTTTAGTAATGGTATTACTTAGATATTGGTAGTGCACTCTGCTCATATATCTATCTATATTAGAGAAAGATAACACAAGTATACACAAAATGCAGTTTTTAAGTTAAGATCTTTATTATTAAGGGAAAAAGAAATTCAGACCTACAGGGCCCTGTGTGAAAAAGTGATTGCCCCCTAAACCTTATAACTGGTTGGGCTACCTTTAGTAGCAACAACTGCAATCAAGCATTTGCGATACAGTGAGTCTTATACAATGCTTGGAGGAATTTTGGCCCACTCATCTTTGCTGAATTGCTGTAATTCAGCCACATAGGAGGGTTTTTGAGCATGATCTGGCTTTTTAAGGTCATGCCACAGCATCTCAATTGGATTAAGGTCAGGACTTTGACTAGGTAACTCCAAAGTCTTAATTTTGTTTTTCTTAAGCCATTCAAAGGTGAACTTGCTGGTGTGTTTTGGATTATTGTCCTTCTTCATAACTCAACTGCGTTTGAGCATGAGGTCATGAACAGATGGCTGGGCATTCTCCTTCAAGATTTTTTGTAGACTGCAGAATTCATGGTTCCATTTACCACAACAAGACTTCCAGGTCCCGAAGCAGTAAAAACAGCCCCAGACCAACACACTACCACCATCACATTTACAGTCGGCACGATGTTCCTTTTCCGACATGCTGTGTTACTTCTACGCCAAATGTAATGGGACATACACCTTCCAAAAAGTTCAACTTTTGTCTCGCTTGACCACAGAATATTCTCCCAAAAGTCTTCGGGATCATGAAGATGTTTTCTGAAAAAACTGATATGAGTCTTTGTGTTCTTATTGCTCAGCAGTGGTTTTCATCTTGGAACTATGCCATGCAGGAGTTTTTTGCCCAGTCTCTTTCATATGGTGGAGTCATGAACACTGACTTTAACTGAGGCCTGCAGTTCTTTGGATGTTGTTGAGTGGTCTTTTATGACCTCTTGGATGAGTCATTGCTGCTGCGCTCTTGGGGAAATTTTGGTCGGTTGGACACTCCGTGTGAAGGTTCACCCATTATATGTTTTTGCCATTTGTGGATAATGGATCTCACTGTGGTTTGCAGGAGTCCCAAAGCTTTAGGAATAGCTTTATAACTTTTTCTATAACTTTATCCAGACTGATAGATTACTTTTTTCTCATTTGCTCCAGACACTTTTTGAATTGAGGCATTATATCTAGCTTTTCTGGAGCTTTTGGTCTACTTCACTTTGTCAGGCAGGTCCTATTTAAGTGATATATGGATTGCAAACAGGTGTAGCAGCAATCAGGCCTGGGTGTGGCTAGAGAATTTGTACTCAGCTTCACAGCGATGTGATAAACCACAGTTAATTTATGTTTTAAGGGGGTGGGCAATCACTTTTTCACACAGGGCACTGTAGGTTTGGATTTCTTTTTCCCTTAATAATAAAGATTTGTATTTAAAAATTGCATTTTGTGTTTACTTGTGTTATCTTTGACTAATATTTAAATTTGTATGGTGATCTGAAACATTTAAGTGTGACAGACATGGAAAAAATAGGGAATCACTAGGCGGGGCAGGTCTAACCCTATTAACCCTTTCATGACGGCTCCATTTTAAGTTTTTTAGCTTTCTGTCTTTCCTTCCCTTCTTCCAAGAGCCATAACTTTTCTGTGCAATTCCACAATTGTGTTTTGGGTTTATTGTTGACTTTGCTCGCTATACAGTAAAAATGACCCTACAATATTATTCCCCAGGTCAACACAATTGCGCAGATACCAAAAATGTATATATATTTTTTTTTTATTTAAGTGTTGAAAAAAATTCGGAAATTTGTAAAAAATGTCATTAGAGTATGGTCCGAGTGTCATCCATTTATCTCGTATGTGGAGAAAAAGAAAAGTTTCTCCACATTCTCCTATGTGAGAGCATCCGATTTTTTCACGGACCCATAGACTTTCCTTGCAGATTTTGATCCAACTCTTGTATCAAAATTAGACAAGTCTCCACAATTTTCTGGTCCGTGAAAAATAACGGACATGTGAAAACCAGAGACAGCACTTGTACGCGAAACTGTGACATCTGAGACAACCCTAAGGTGGACAGGAAGCATTGTAACACTATTTACAAGCAAATTAACCTTATATTTGCATTTTCTGAGGTGACACGTTTCCTTTAACAAGCCATGCTTGCTATATTTGAAACTTTGTATGTTGTAAGTGTGCATTTTGTCACAGCTTTAGGACACAATAACCTTTATGCCTTATTCCACTATATTTGTAATATATTTAGTAAATATCAGTAACACTAAAACATGATTATTATTACCTCATTTGTGAGAAAGGACATCGTCCGACTTCGTCTCATTTTTACTCTTGGTTACACGCGGACTGATCCTTCAAAGAGAAAAGAGAGAACAGAGTAATTGGGATATGAAGCAATATTATTTGGAGCCAAAGGAGGGCAGCAGATGACTTTTAAAATGATGTGCTCTGCAATAATACATTCTCATGCTTCTCAAGGTTTTCATAGTGTTATTTATAATTTTTGTGGTCCTTTTTTTGTGTTTGGCACATTTGCAACAAATGCCATACCACAAGTATGTTGAAAAAACAGATGATAATGAAAACACCACCAAGATGCATTGTATCTCAATTCATACTGCAGTATCCTATCCAAGAAAAAAACGTAAAAAGCATGTGCATCCTTTTTCCCTGAAGGTCAAATACATCCTTTTTTAAAAGCAGAAAATGCTTCAGAAAACTCTCCTTTTCTGGATTTTTTTTGTGAAAATGCATATAAAAAGAAAAAAAAATATATAAATAAATAAAATTATCACGGCATCTTCCAAGTGTTTTTTTAGACTTCCCATTAACTTGTATCATAAAGTATTGAGTTTCTTTCCAGGTTAAAATGACAATGCCTAGGCGTCGTGTGAAAGCCTGTTTTAAAGAAGCTGTAAAACCTATATATATGCAGGTCATATTTACACATAAATTAGATCCATTCTTTTGAGTGTGTTGTCAGCACTTTTTGCAATGTTTCCTGTTAAAAAGAACAGCGGAAAAAACAGTGTGAACAAACCCCAGGGCTGTAGCAATCAAAACATAAAATGGCTGCAACAGACATAATTGAAACATGATTTAGACTGACTGTGTGTCTCCTGAGCTAAACTCAACCAGCCCATTGGCGTATATGAGGCTGTTTAGCTAAGGTTAGGAGACCGTGGTCAGCCTTGAAATCACGGTATGTACTTGGACCATTATACATGGACTTCTGAATTCGGGCTAAATAAAACTTTCATACATCTCTAATGTCCAGCAACCACTTCTCTATGAGAAAAGTAAACACAGAATTGAGTGTGACACATTACATGAATCCCTGCCAATCATACATTTATTATAAGTAGAGATGAGGGAATCTTTCATGATTCGGTTCGGTTTGGCAAACTTCCCGATGTTCGTTGTACGCATCCAAACCCCATTGATTTCAATGGGAGGCAAAACCAAACGCATAGACAACATCTTGGGGGGGGGGGATGGAAGGCAAAAAGAAGCTTAAATTAGGGGCAGACACCAGGAAAAGTGGCATCAATTGACCCAGACTACAAATAGTATAATTGTGCAGAATGGATGCATGGGAAAGGCTTGTGACAGAGCTTGAATCAGCATTTCCAGTTGAAACATTGATAATAACAAGCATGAAGGACACCCAACTTGAAGTCCAAATAGTTCCAAAAATTAGGGGCAGACACTAGGAAAAGTGGCCTTAATTGACCCACAGTAGAAATTTGAAAATGGTACAGCAGCAGTCAGCCATGGGCCATACACGAGTTATCAGGGTCTGGGCCAGCATTTAGGGCTTTGAATTTAAGTTTACATTAAGACGAGGTGGGTGAGGGACGCGTATAGGTCTGCTGTGCTGGGAGCCCTGATACCTTATGCAACAGATTTAACTGCTTTTCTGATCATCCACACTCAGAAGCCACAAACATCAGTTTCATAGGCTACTATTGATAGAAAAAATTAAGGATAGTAACACAGGTAGTTGACTGATCAATTGACCCACAGTAGAAATTTGATAATGGCACAGCAGCAGTCAGCCATGAGCCATGCATGATCTATCAGGCTCTGGGCCAGCTTTACAGTTTTGAATTAAAGTTTAAATTAAGACAAGGTGGGTGGGAGACTGGAGTAAGCCTACTGTGCTGGGGGCCCTGATACCTCATGCAACAGCTCAAACTGTTTTTCTGCTCAGCCACACTCAGGTAGCACAGATATCAGCTTCACAGACTACTACTGATAAAAACCTTTAAGGATAGTAACACAGGTAGTTGACTGAAAGTGAGTGTAGGCCTTCCAGTCTAGGATCCCTACTTCTACAGGCAACATGCATAAAGGATACCCAACTTGAAGTTCTAACATTTCAAAAAAGCATTGTAACACACCACTAAAGTGTTATCAATTTCCCAGAGTAGAAATAGTGTAATGGGGCTCTGATACCTCTTCTACTACAGGCAACTCACCAGATGGAGACCCAACTTGGAGTCTCCACATTTCCCAAAATTATTGCCACACACCACTAAAGTGGTATCAATTTCCCCAGAGTAGAAATAGTATAATGAGGCTCTGACATTCCTTCCCCTACAGACAACCCACCAGATGAAGACGCAACTTGGAGTCTCCACATGTCCAAAAATTGTTTGTAACCTCAGCAGCAGTAGCAATAGCAGGCACAGAAGCCACAACAAAGTTGTCACAGACTGCAGTAATGCGAGATCAATGCAGCACACTAAAAACTACACCATCGCATAGTCTGCCCAGTCTGCATCTGGGGTGCAAAAGTCATTGAAGATCTATGACTTGTTCATCGTGATGAAAGTTAGCGGTTCCACACTTTCAGTGGACAGCCGGCTGTGCTTATCTGTCAGGACACCACCTGCAGTACTGAAGACACAGTCTGAGAAAATGCTGACTGCCGGGCATGACAAAACCTCCAAGGCATGACAGGGGAGTTCAGACCACTCTTCCATTTTTGAAGACCAAAATGCAGGGGGGGAAATTCCAGGAGGGGAAGCATCTGGTAAAATGTACTCTTGTACCATGGCTCTAACAGAGTGGCAATCCAGTAGTCAGCACTATTTCTAACCCTAAGAATAAATAAGAGTGATTGGGGTGCCACCACTGAGTATTGTACTGTGTGTGATGTTAAGTTGGAGGAAGAGGAGGAGAGGCCACTTGAAGCAGTGCTTGCACAAGCTCTTTCCTTCTCCTCATCTACAAGGCGTACCATTGTGTAGCTGCCAAAGAAAAGGAGTCGAGAAGCCCACCCCGTAACAGATGTTGTCAGTTGTCGTTAGATAGGACGAGATGGTGTTTGTTCAGTAGAGCTTTCAGTAACATTACCACCTAACCCACGTACACCTTGAACACCGAGTCTAGTCCCCCTACCACCATGACTTTGCTTTTTCCCTCTCATATTGGATGTACCCTTCCCCTCTTTTAACCAGCTGTTTCACAACCCTAGGCCCAGACCTGTCCATCATGTGTCCCTAAATTAAAAATCAATATTTATTTGCTGAGATAGTGTGTCTGGACCAGACTATTAGCAGAAATGATTTAGCTTAGAAAATGTGGCCTTGTGTCTTGCCAAACTATCAGTAGAATAGATTTAGATTCTAAAATGTGGCTTGGTGTCTGGCTGTCAGGACTCAAACCCAGCAGCTCTTGTGCAGCAGTCGGCAGCTCTTCCCTCTAAGCTATAGTTAGAGGAGAAAGGCGTGCACTCTGTTGAAATGAAACTGGTGCTGGCTGAACCTGGACTGGATCCAGTTCAATCATAAATTCGGACAAACAACCGCACTCAGACAATATTTTAAAGTTGCATCAGAGGTGTGAAGTATTTATTGAGTAACACCACAGTGGTCAATAGAGTTCTGAGGTACCTCAGAACTCTATTGACCACTGTGGTGTTACTCAATAAATACTTCACACCTCTGATGCAACTTTAAAATATTGTCTGAGTGCGGTTGTTTGTCTGAATTTACTTCCCTCTAAGCTATTCAGCTTGCTAGAGAGTTCCTTGCTAACTAAGATGCTAGTACCTGTGTTGTTTCTGATTGTCTCTACCCTGAGTTCCTGATAGTCTTAACTCTGATTGAACACCCTACTTAAACCTGGTATTGCACTTCCTTCCATGCAATATTATTGAGCTACCAGCCTTTAGTCAAGCTTCCTTGCACTCGCGGCTTCATTCCAAGATTATACTGCTGCTTCTATGTACCAACCCCTTGCCTATTCCTGACTATGCTAGCTGCCAGTGCTGCCCCCAGTGGCAGCAATACCACTACTCCAACCCAGGTCAGTCCATAACGCTGGCACACACTATTAGCTCAAAAGATTTAGATTCAGATATGTGGCCTGTTGTATGGCCCACATTAGCAGAAAGGATTTAGATTCTGAAATGTGGCATGGTGTATGGCCCACACTATTAGCAGAAAGAATTTAGATTTGTTAATGTGACCTGGTGTCTGGCTCACACTATTAGCAGACAGGATTCAGATTTGTAAATGTGGACTACTGGCTTGACCACACTATTAGCACAAACGATTTAGATTTTGAAACCTAGAGTATGGCCCACACTATAGGAAAGGATTTAGATTCATTAATTTCGCAGGTTGTCTGGCTCACACTATTAACACAAACGATTTACATTATGAAATGTGGCCTGGTCTTTGGCCCAAACTATTAGCACAAACGATTTAGATTCTGAAATATGGCCTGGTGTATGGCCTACACTATTAGCAGAAAGGATTTAGATTTGGAAATGTGGACTGTTGTCTGGCCACACTATTAGAACAAACGATTTAGATTATGAAATGTGGCCTGTTCTCTGGCTCACACTATTAGCAAAGTGATTTAGATTCTGAAATGTGGTCTGCTGTGTGGCCCACACTATTATCAGAAAGGATTTAGATTCAGAAATGTGTACTCCTGGCTGGACAACACTATTGGCACAAATTATTTAGATTCTGAAATGTGGCCTGGTGTATGACCCATACTATTATCAGAAAGGATTTATATTATGAAATGTGGCCTGGTGTCTGGCCCACACTATTAACACAAACAATTTATATTCTCAAATATAGCACACTATTAGCACAAACGATTTACCGTAGATGCTGGAAACTCTATTTCTCACAGGATCCTTTCTAACTACTTGCAGCAGCAGCAGCAGGCACAGCCTCTGCACTGTTACACTGACAAAATGGTGCAAAAACATGTCTGACTTTTATATGGAGAGGGACATGTGACTTCGGCAGCCAATGACAGAAGCCGTTGTGTCTGGACTTTGTAGATGGTTTCTGCAGCCTGACTGGATGCTGCAATCTCCACACATTAAGATAATTAAAAAAATACAGTCAGCCACTAACGTGACCACTCCCCACCTTCTTCCCTCATCAAACACGTCCCCCTCACTCATCATGCAGCACCACTATCCTAGCCAGAGTCCTAACAAAAGGATTAGTGGAAACTCAATCATTTACTGAGCTTTGGCCGAATTTTGCAGATTTTGAGGAAAAATTATTGGGAATCCGAACACAAATTCGAATCTCATTGTTCTTGCCGAATTTGAGATTGACGAACGTTTTCCTCATCTCTAATTACAAATCCAATCAACATGAGTACATCTGAAATGTCAGACAATCTTCAACAAAAATAGCCTTCAATGCCAACCCATATGAAACAGGTAATTTAAATCATGTGCTTTTTTGTAGAAAAACAGCAACAGCAACAACAACAAAATTATGATTTTACCTTATGTACTGGGTTTAGGGATGTGAACTGACAGATACTCTGTTTAACACTGGTTTGGGTTGCATAATATAACATAACAGTTTTGAGAACACATTTTTGTAATAATGCAAATGTGATCGAGAAAAAAAGAAGCCTATTAAATTCCTATTCTAAATTATCCTATAATAGATTAAAGGAGCATTCTAATCTCACTGCATCTCATCTTCCTAAACAGTTTCACCTGGGAGGAAACAGGACACTGGGGAAGGGGCCCATTTCATATCAACCCCTTGTCAGTTGATGACTTCATATTTCAATTCTCTGTTTTCCTTACAACTTGTTTCAAACCTATGAAATAGAAGGCAGAAACGTTAACAGTGAGTCACCGGCTGCACTGCTGTGTATGAGAGTTTTATATAGTACTCTTGTTTACATATAATGTATACTGCTACATCTATATATACCAAAACAATATGGTATATTTTTAAAAAATTATTTATTAAATTAATGCCCAAAAAAGAACCAGTAAATGATTTAAACATACAGTGTTTTGCATACTTGTAATCGTAATAACTCAAACAAGTTAATACGGTAAATTATTTATGGTGATCAGTAAATGAGGAAATAAAAAAGGCAGAACTGTTTTTTTTTACTGCATTTACGTAGTAACATAGTAACTAGCAATCAGACTAGTTCCCGGGATCAACGCTCTATCAAGGAATCTAGTGTATATAACCTGTAACATTATACTTTTCAAGAAAGGCATCCAGTCCCCTCTTAAATTTAAGTAACGAATGACTCATTACAACATCAAAATCCATAATAAAAGTTTTTTAAATGGAACACGTTCTATATTTATGGTAAAAAAAAACCCCTTGCTTCTAAAAAAATCAACACCCCACGTACGGTGGCTTCCGAAAGTATTCACCCCCTTGACTTTATACCTGTCTTGATACATTACAACCTGTGTGTAAATATTTTTGTAATCTGACTTGTGTGCGTCAGCACTAAGTAGTCTACTTTGATGAAGTGAGAAAAATATAGGCATAAATTAAATTTATGTGATCAAATTACTAAAATTGGCATGTGCATATGTATTCATCCCTTTTGCTTTGAAGCCCCTAAAATGTCTAGTGCAAGCAGTTACCTTCATAAGTCATACACTTAAGGTACCGTTACACTTAACGATTTACCAACGATCACGACCAGCGATACGACCTTACCGTGATCGTTGGTAAGTCGTTGTGTGGTCGCTGGAGAGCTGTCACACAGACAGCTCTCCAGCGACCAACGATGCCGAAGTCCCCGGGTAACCAGGGTAAACATCGGGTTACTAAGCGCAGGGCCGCGCTTAGTAACCCGATGTTTACCCTGGTTACCATTGTAAATGTAAAAAAAAAACACTACATACTCACATTCCGGTGTCTGTCACGTCCCCCGGCGTCAGCTTCCCACACTCACTGTGCCAGCGCCAGCTGGCCGTAAAGCAGAGCACAGCGGTGATGTCACCGCTGTGCTTTACGGCCGGCGCTCACAGTCAGTGCGGGAAGCTGAAGGCGGGGGACGTGACAGACAACGGAATGTGAGTATGTACTGTTTTTTTTTTAACTTTTACAATGGTAACCAGGGTAAATATTGGGTTACTAAGCGCGGCCCTGCTCTTAGTAACCCGATATTTACCCTGGTTACCAGTGAACACATCGCTGGATCGGCGTCACACACGCCGATTCAGCGATGACAGCGGGTGATCAGCGACCAAAAAAAAGGTCCTGATCATTCCCAGCGACCAACGATCTCCCAGCAGGGGCCTGATCATTGGTCGCCATCACACAGAACGATTTAGTTAACGATATCGTTGCTACGTCACAAAAAGCAACAATATCGTTAAAGAAATCGTTATGTGTGACGGTACCTTTAGTGAAAGGATGTCCACCTGTGTGCAATCCAAGTATCAAATAGTCTGCCAGTATATACATGCCTTTTCTGAAAGGCCACCGAGGCTGCAACACTATTAAGCAGGAGGAACCACTAAACAAACAACACCATGAAGACCAAGGAGATCTCCAAACAAGGTACAAAGGTGCTGAAAAGTACAATTCAGCGTTCGGTTATAGAAAAAATATCCCAATCTCTAAGGATCCCCTGGAGCACCATCAAATCCATTATCATCAAACGGAAAGAACATACCAAAAGAAGGCTGCTCACCAAAACTCTCAGCCTGGGAAATGGGTGAATTATCAGAGACCAAAAGTAACCCTGAAGGAGCTGCAGCGTTCACAAGCAGAGACTGGAGAATCTGTCCATACAAACCACCATAAACCATATACTTTGTAGAGGTGGCCTTTATGAAACAGGGGGCAGAAAAAAGCCCTTACTTACACACAAAAATTGTAAAGCTTGCTCTGAGTTTGCCAAAAGACATTTTGGAGACTGCTCAAATGTATGGAGGAAGGTGCTGTGGTCAGATTAGACCTAATTGAACTTTTTGACCTCTAAGGTAAACAATATGTCTGGCGCCAAACCAACACTGCTCATTGTTAGGGTTGGCGGATTGTGCTGAATAAAATAAACAAAAAAGTGCAATCACCCGCTCACAGAAACAAAAGAGATGCTCTGCAAATTAGCTGTGTCACTCGCACATAGAAACGAAATAGATGCTCTGCTACTGAGCTGTGTCACTCGCACACAGAAACGAAAGAGATGCTGAGAATAATATCCTGACGTGGGTAGTGCTTTCTCTAGAGCTCTACTTTGCTAACCGCACACATGAAGGAACCAGATGCTAAGCCAAATGGCTAATTGCCCCCATTGACGCTAGCTTCCTGCCTACATAGTTATTATTAAGGTTGAAGGAAGACGTTAAGTCCATCTAGTTCAACCCATAGCCTAACCTAACATGCCCTAACATGTTGATCCAGAGGAAGGAAAAAAAAACCCATGTGGCAAAGAGTAAGCTCCACATTGGGGAAAAAAATTCCTTCCCGACTCCACATACGGGAATCAGACTAGTTCCCTGGATCAACACCCTAACAAGGAGTGTAATATACAGTATATACACCCTGTACCATTATACTTTCAAGAAAGGCATCCAGTCCCCTCTTAAATTTAAGTAATGAATCACTCATTACAACATCATACGGCAGAGAGTTCCATAGTCTCACTGCTCTTACAGTAAAGAATCCGCGTCTGTTATTATGCCTAAACCTTCTTTCTTTCAGACGTAGAGGATGCCCCCTTGTCCCTGTCTCAGGTCTATGATTAAAAAGATCATCAGAAAGGTCTTTGTACTGTCCCCTCATATATTTATACATTAAAATAAGAACACCCCTTAGCCTTCATTTTTCCAAACTAAATAGCCCCAAGTGTAATAACCTATCTTGGTATTGCAGACCCCCCAGTTCTCTTATAACCTTGGTCGCTCTTCTCTGCACCCTCTCTAGTTCAGCTATGTCTTTCTTATACACCGAAGACCAGAACTGTACACCGTATTCTAAGTGTGGTCGAACTAGTGACTTGTAAAGAGGTAAAATTATGTTCTCCTCATGACCATCTATGCATCTTTTAATGCATCCCATTATTTTATTTGCCTTTGTAGCAGCTGCCTGACACTGGCCACTATATGTGAGTTTGTCATCCACCCATACTCCCAGGTTTTTTTCATTGACGGTTTTGCCCAAAGTTTTAGAATTAAGCACATAGTTATACATCTTATTACTTCTACCCAAGTGCATGACCTTACATTTATCCCCATTAAAGCTCATTTGCCATTTATCAGCCCAAGCTTCTTGTTTACATAAATCATCCTGTAATATAAAATTGTCCTCCTCTGTATTGATTACCCTGCAGAGTTTAGTGTCATCTGCAAATATTGAAATTCCGCTCTGTATGCCCCCTACAAGATCATTAATAAATATGTTAAAAAGAAGAGGGCCCAATACTGACCCCTGTGGTACACCACTGCTAACCACGACCCAGTCCGAGTGTGCTCCATTAATAACCACCCTTTGTTTCCTATCCCTGAGCCAGCTCTTACCCCACTTACACATATTTTCCCCTATCCCCATCATTCTCATTTTATGTATCAACCTTTTGTGTGGCACCGTATCAAAAGCTTTTGAAAAGTCCATATACACTACGTCCACTGGGTTCCCTTGGTCCAGTCCGTAACTTAACTCTTCATAGAAATTGATGAGATTAGTCTGACAGGAACGGTCACTATTAAACCAATGTTGGTATTGGGTCATGAGGTTATTCCTCTTCAGATACTCCAGTATGGCATCCCTTAGAATGCCCTCCAGGATTTTACTCACAGTGGAGGTTAAGCTTACTGGCCTATAATTTCCGAGTTCAGTTTTTGTCCCCTTTTTGAATATTGGCACCACATTTGCTATACGCCTGTCCTATGGTACAGACCCTGTTATTATGGACTCTTTAAAGATTAAAAATAATGGTCTATCAATGACTGTACGAGTACTCGGGGGTGTATCCCATCCGGGCCCGGAGATTTGTCAATTTTAGTGATTTTTAGATGCCGACATACTTCCTGCTGGGTTAAGCAGGTGACACTTAATGGAGAATTTTTGTTATCACTGATCATATTCTCTGCCATGGAATTTTCTTGTGTAAATACCGATGAAAAAAAGTCATTTAGCATATTGGCTTTTTCCTCATCCTCATCCACAATTTCACCCAGACTATTTTTAAGGGGGCCAATACTATCATTTTTTAGTTTCTTACTATTTACGTAGTTAAAGAATATTTTGGGATTATTTTTACTCTCTCTAGCAATGAGTCTCTCTGTCTCAATATTTGCTGCCTTGATTTGCTTTTTAGAGAATTGATTTAATTTTCTGTATTTATTTAATGGCTCATCACTACCTACTTCCTCTCTAATTCTCTAAATGCTTTCTTTTTGTCACTTATTGCGCCCCTTACAACTCTATTTAGCCATATTGGTTTCCTCCTATTCCTAGTCTGTTTATTCCCATACGGTATATACTGTGCAAAGGTCCTATCCAGGATGCTAATAAACGCCTCCTATTTTCTTTGTGTATTTTCAGGATATTGTCCCAGTTAATTGCACCAAGATCATCTCTCATCCGTTGGAAATTTGCCCTCCTGAAGTTTAGTGTCCTTGTAACCCCTCTACTACACATCTTATTAAAGGATACATGAAAACTTATTTTGTGATCACTATTCCCCAAGTGACCCCCAACCCTTATATTTGATATGCGGTCTGGCCTATTGGTTAATATTAGGTCTAGCAGTGCCCCCCTTCTTGTTGGGTCCTGAACCAATCGTGAAAGGTATTTGTCTCTCATAGTTGTCAAAAACCGATTACCTTTGCTGGAACTGCAGATTTCCGTTCCCCAATCAATTTCAGGGTAGTTGAAGTCCCACATAATAATGACTTCTCCTTGAGTCGCAGCTTCATCTATTTGCTTTATGAGGATATTCTCCATTGCTTCCATTACTTTTGGAGACTTATAACAAACCGCTATCAGTAATTTATTATTTTTTTCCCCCTCCCCTTATCTCCACCCACAGGGACTCTACATTTTCATCAGATTCACCTATATTATCATGCAGGATGGGTTTTAAGGATGATTTTACATATAGACACACCCCTCCCCCTCGCTTATCCGCTTGGTCATTTCTGAACAGACTATAACCCTGCAAGTTAACAGCCCAGTCATGGCTCTCATCCAGCCATGTTTCAGATATCCCCACCATGTTATAATTATGCTCCAACAACATTAGTTCTAATTCGTCCATTTTGTTGGCGAGGCTTCTGGCATTAGTATACATACATTTTATGTATATCTCTGTACCTCTATTCTTTCTTAAATTATTAATTGTTCTAACCCCACCCCCCATGCCACCACCATCCCCAACTTCCTTATTTGTGCCCAGGTCTTTATCTGCACTATCTTCCCCTCCTATAAATTGAATACCCTCCTCCCATTCCCTAGTTTAAACACTCCTCCAACCATCTAGCCATTTTCTCCCCCAGCACAGCTGTACCTTCCCCACTGAGATGGGGCCCATCCCTAGCGTAGAACCTGTAGCCAACTTTGAAGTCAGCCCAGTTCTGCAGGAACCCAAACCCCTCCTTCCTACACCAATTCTTGAGCTACTTATTAACCTCCCTAATCTCCCGTTGCCTCTCTGGCGTGGCACGTGGTACAAGAAGTATTTCGGAAAATACTGAACCTAGAGTCGCCAACTCGTATATAGTTAAGTAAATAAGGCAGCACACTGCAGATGCCGTAAAGGGGCTACCAGGTACACATAAAATTGGCCATTTTTATGCGCTAAACGCTCTCATTTTTCATATTTCTAGTGCAGTAATGCAGTTCAAATTTCGTGTTTCAAGTTTGCATGTTCTAGCGCTGCAGTGTGCTGCCTTATTTACTTAACTATATACGAGTTGGCGACTCTAGGTTCAGCACCTGTTCACACTTAGTCTATGTTTGGATGTGCCGGTCAGGTTTTTGAAATGTATTCTTTAGCCTTCTGATCGTGCACTCCGCCTCCTAGCCACAGGTGTTTTAATTACAGCAGGTCCAATACCCCTCCACAGAGAGAGAGAATTGTAGTCTAGGAAGAGGTTTCACATGTACCCATTCAGATGGAGACGTTTATTCTCAGCGAGGTAAGGCAAGTTTAGGACCTGGTATAAGAGAGATGCCGTAAAGGGGCTACCAGGTACACATAAAATTGGCCATTTTTATGCGCTAAATGCTCTCATTTTTCATATTTCTAGTGCAGTAATGCAGTTCAAATTTCGTGTTTCAAGTTTGCATGTTCTAGCGCTGCAGTGTGCTGCCATATTTACTTAACTATATACGAGTTGGCGACTCTAGGTTCAGCACCTGTTCACACTTAGTCTATGTTTGGATGTGCCGGTCAAGTTTTTGAAATGTATTCTTTAGCCTTCTGATCGTGCACTCCACCTCCTAGCCATAGGTGTTTTAATTACAGCAGGTCCAATACCCCTCCACAGAGAGAGAATTTTAGTCTAGGAAGAGGTTTCACATGTACCCATTCAGATGGAGACGTTTATTCTCAGCGAGGTAAGGCAAGTTTAGGACCTGAAGACACAAAAGAGAATAGTAAAACCAAAAACACTCAGTTTGAAAAAATGTTGCAGTAATCCGCAAGTGCTAGTAAAAGATGTAAAAAACAGGGTATTTGGTTGATACGTTTTTTGCAAAAAATGTATACTAAGCTGCTCTACCAATCTTCACGGTATACCCTTATCAGAGCAGTCCTAACTAATGTATGCAATCCCTATCTGATGTATTTAAAAACCTGATCATCTGTATATAACCTGTGTGAACAGGGTTCAGAGAGGAAAAAATCCATGTGTGCATACAGGGTAGAACAGCTTTTGTGCAGATAGCCCAAGAGGAGTGGTGGAACTCCCCAGTCTTGTAGACACAAGAGAACAATTATGGAAACAGGAACACATGGGCTACTTGCACAGTGAACAAAAAAAGCTGTTCTACCCTGTATGCACACATGGATTTTTTCCTCTCTGATTGCATACATTAGTTAGGACTGCTCTGATAAGGGTATACCGTGAAGATTGGTAGAGCAGCTTAGTATACATTTTTTGCAAAAAACGTATCAACCAAATACCCTGTTTTTTACATCTTTTACTAGCACTTGCGGATTACTGCAACATTTTTTCAAACTGAGTGTTTTTGGTTTTACTATTCTCTTTTGTGTCTTCAGGTTTCTTGGTGGTGTGTGAACATGATCATACAGACTTGTTCACTGTGCAAGTAGCCCATGTGTTCCTGTTTCCATAATTGTTCTCTTGTGTCTACAAGACTGGGGAGTTCCACCACTCCTCTTGGGCTATCTGCACAAAAGCTGTTCTACCCTGTATGCACACATGGATTTTTTCCTCTCTGAACCCTGTTCACACAGGTTATATACAGATGATCAGGTTTTTAAATACATCAGATAGGGATTGCATACATTAGTTAGGACTGCTCTGATAAGGGTATACCGTGAAGATTGGTAGAGCAGCTTAGTATACATTTTTTGCAAAAAACGTATCAACCAAATACCCTGTTTTTTACATCTTTTACTAGCACTTGCGGATTACTGCAACATTTTTTCAAACTGAGTGTTTTTGGTTTTACTATTCTCTTTTGTGTCTTCAGGTTTCTTGGTGGTGTGTGAACATGATCATACAGACTTGTTCACTGTGCAAGTAGCCCATGTGTTCCTGTTTCCATAATTGTTCTCTTGTGTCTACAAGACTGGGGAGTTCCACCACTCCTCTTGGGCTATCTGCACAAAAGCTGTTCTACCCTGTATGCACACATGGATTTTTTCCTCTCTGAACCCTGTTCACACAGGTTATATACAGATGATCAGGTTTTTAAATACATCAGATAGGGATTGCATACATTAGTTAGGACTGCTCTGATAAGGGTATACCGTGAAGATTGGTAGAGCAGCTTAGTATACATTTTTTGCAAAAAACGTATCAACCAAATACCCTGTTTTTTACATCTTTTACTAGCACTTGCGGATTACTGCAACATTTTTTCAAACTGAGTGTTTTTGGTTTTACTATTCTCTTTTGTGTCTTCAGGTTTCTTGGTGGTGTGTGAACATGATCATACAGACTTGTTCACTGTGCAAGTAGCCCATGTGTTCCTGTTTCCATAATTGTTCTCTTGTGTCTACAAGACTGGGGAGTTCCACCACTCCTCTTGGGCTATCTGCACAAAAGCTGTTCTACCCTGTATGCACACATGGATTTTTTCCTCTCTGAACCCTGTTCACACAGGTTATATACAGATGATCAGGTTTTTAAATACATCAGATAGGGATTGCATACATTAGTTAGGACTGCTCTGATAAGGGTATACCGTGAAGATTGGTAGAGCAGCTTAGTATACATTTTTTGCAAAAAACGTATCAACCAAATGTTAGGACTGGCGGAACGCACCAAGACAGGTGACAAAGATGCGTTCGCAGTCCGGGGTCCACCGTGCAGGTGAGAACCTGCTGCTAGCAATTTGCAGACTATATAGCGGTACACTAAAGTAAACACGCGTGGGTTAAACCTCACCCAGCGTGAGGAAAGCGATCCTGTTAATTCACAGGACCGCAATACCGCACTAGAGTGCGAGCAAGTGGCCAGCGGACTTAACCCCAGAAGGGATTGAAGCCCGATTAGGCCCTTGCTGGCACAACACCGCAACTGGGTGTGTAGAGAACCTTCAGAAATATAAGCGCACAAGTGCGCGAGCGATGCCGCACTAACGGACGCCACTAACCACCCAGACTTGGGTATGGAAAGCGCAAGGCAGGCGCACGGCGCCGTACTGGCAGGCACAGCTACAGGACGCTGTGATGTGTGTTTAGTGTAGTAGGCCAAGTCGGGCGCTAGATAGCAGCCGTACACCTTCCGCGAACAGACATTCAATAGGGAAGGGGTAACCAAGAACGACTTGCACTCACACATACACACATATCAATTGTAAGACAATACTAGCGCATGGCCGTGCGGTCATGCGCAGTTTATATAGCTGCAGCACAGGAAATGGCTATAGAACTTTTGCCCTTCTAGGACCTGCCAAGAGGACCAATGGAATGTGCCGCAGAGCCTGAGCACATGACCCTCGATCTCCAACGGGAGATCTTGCCCTGGGCATGCTCAGTGTGTGCAGATAAGGACTTAGTCCCAGAGAAGTCCGCTCGCTGCTGACCAGAATAGGCTTCAAAGGCAGAAGCTGGAGAAGCAGCAATAACTCTTCTCACAGAGTCAGACTGAGCGAGACGCTGGGATCGACGTCCCTGCTGAGCAGACTCCACTGCGGCTGGAGGGGAATGGGAGACCGCAGCGGAGACGGATCGAGATTCCCCCTGTGCAGCAGAGGAAACTCGACTCCTAACATTACCCCCCCTCCTAGGGCCCCCCCCTCCTTGGGCCTCGCTACGCTCGAAGGCAGCAATGAGCTGTGGGGCCCGAATGTTTTCAGCAGGCTCCCAAGACCTGTCCTCTGGACCATAACCCTTCCAATCCACCAAATAAAACTTTTTGCCGCGTACCACCTTGCACCCCAAAATAGCGTTCACCTCGTAATCGTCCGTAGACGAACCCGATGTCCCGGCAGATGACTCGGAAAACCGGGACATGTATACGGGTTTCAAGAGGGACACATGAAAGGTGTCGGTGATACCCAAGCGTGGAGGAAGAGCCAGGCGGTAGACCACGGGATTAACCTGCTCGAGGACCTTGAATGGGCCCAAGTAGCGAGGAGCAAACTTAGTGGACTCAACTCGCAGCCTGATGTTACGGGCGGAGAGCCACACCAAGTCGCCAGGAGCAAAGGCCGGGGCAGGGCGCCGATGTGCATCGGCGGAGGACCTCATTCTCTCCTTCGAGGCCCGAATGGCATCCTGAGTGCGGTCCCAAATGTCCCGTGCCTCCACTGCCCAGTCTGCCACCCTGGAGTCAGCAGAGGACACGGGCATAGGCACAGGAACCCGCGGATGCTGGCTGTAATTAAGGAGGAAAGGAGTCTGACCGGTGGAATCGGCTACAGCGTTATTAAGGGCGAACTCTGCCCATGGTAATAAAGATGCCCAGTCATCCTGCCTGGCAGAAACAAAATGTCGCAGATATGTGACCAGAGTCTGATTGGCCCTCTCTACCAACCCATTCGTCTCGGGATGATATGCGGAAGAGAGATTTAACTCAATGCTGAGAAGACGACAAAGCTCTCTCCAGAACCGAGACGCAAACTGGGGACCCCGGTCACTGACAATTTTGTCTGGCATGCCGTGTAGGCGGAAGATGTGTCTTATGAACAACGCTGCCAAGGCCCGTGCAGAAGGTAACCGTGGGAGCGGCACCAAGTGCACCATTTTCGAGAAATGATCGGTAATTACCCAAATGACGGTACAGCCGCGAGACTTGGGCAAACCCACTACAAAGTCCATCCCGACCATCTCCCAGGGCCTGTCTGCCACCGGCAAGGGATAGAGTAACCCAGACGGCCGTTGTCGAGGAGACTTATTTTTGGCGCATGAGACACACGCCAGAACGTAATCCCTGACATCTCGCAGCATATGCGGCCACCAGTACGTCCTCGCCAGCAGCTCAGATGTCCTTTTAGTCCCAAAGTGTCCACCCACCCTGGAGGAATGAGCCCAAGAGAGAACCTCCGGTCGCAAATTTATGGGCACAAAAGTCTTGCCCGGAGGCACAGACTCAAGCGACACCGGAGCCACGGTTCTCAAGCTCTCAGAAGGAACAATAAGCCGAGGCTCTCCTTCCTCCTCCTCAGATGACACAACAGAGCGAGAAAGAGCATCAGCTCGAATGTTCTTCTCCCCAGCGACATAATGGAGGGTGAAGTGGAATCGGGAGAAGAATAAGGACCATCTGGCCTGGCGAGAATTTAGCCTCTGGGCTGTTTGCAAATATAGCAAATTTTTATGGTCTGTAAATACTTGAAAGGGAAAACGAGCCCCCTCCAAGAGATGTCTCCACTCAGAGAAAGCCAATTTCATCGCTAGCAACTCCCTGTCCCCGATGGAATAATTCCTCTCCGCTGGTGTGAAGGTCTTGGAGAAGAAAAAGCACGGATGCTTCCGACCTTGAGCATCCTTCTGGAAGAGGACTGCTCCAGCACCAACGGAAGAGGCATCCACCTCCATTATAAACGGCTTATCGACATCGGGACGATGTAGGATGGGAGCGCTAGCAAAATGAGACTTAGTAGAAGAAAAGGCCCTGGAGACCTCTTCAGACCACACTTTGGGATTTGCTCCCTTCTTGGTGAGGGCTACCAAGGGAGCTACCAAAGTTGAGAAATGGGGGATGAACTGGCGGTAATAATTAATGAACCCCATAAAGCGCTGCACCGCTTTAAGTGAATGGGGTTCTTGCCAGTCCATCACAGCCTGTAGTTTGGCAGGATCCATAGCCAATCCTTGGGCAGAGATGATATAGCCCAGGAAAGGTAAAGACTCCTGCTCAAACACACACTTCTCCAACTTTGCGTAAAGAGAGTTTGCCCGTAAGAGGTCGAAGACTCTGCCAACATCTCTCCGGTGGGAGTCAATATCTGGAGAGAAGATGAGAATATCATCCAGATAGACTACGACCGAGGTGGAAAGCATATCCCGGAAGATGTCGTTGACAAAGTCTTGGAAAACGGCTGGGGCATTACAGAGCCCGAAGGGCATCACCAGATACTCATAATGCCCATCTCTGGTGTTAAACGCCGTCTTCCATTCGTCCCCCTCACGAATGCGAATCAGGTTATAAGCTCCCCGCAGGTCTAATTTGGTAAATACCTTAGCTCCCCGTAGCCTATCAAAAAGCTCAGAAATCAGGGGCAGCGGGTACTTATTTTTAACGGTGATGGCGTTAAGACCCCTGTAGTCTATGCAAGGACGCAACTCTCCATTCTTCTTCTGTACGAAGAAGAACCCTGCCCCAGCTGGTGACACTGACTTCCTAATAAATCCTCTTGCCAAATTCTCCTGGATGTATTGGGACATAGCCTCCGTTTCCGGGAGAGAGAGGGGATAGACACGTCCCCGAGGAGGTTCTGCTCCAGGCAAGAGATCTATAGGACAGTCATAGGGACGGTGAGGCGGAAGGGTCTCCGCGGCTTTTTTGGAAAAGACGTCTGCATAAGACCAATAGTGTTTGGGGAGAGTAGAGAGATCTGCGGGTATCTCAGTGGTGGAAACCTGAACGCACTCTTTCACACATCTGCCCTTGCAGGATTCACTCCAACCCAATATCCTCCCAGAGGTCCACTCAATATGTGGGGAGTGGAAACGAAGCCAGGGCATTCCCAGCAGAATCTCATCCATTCCCTCGGGAAGGACAAGAAGGGAAATAGTCTCCTGGTGGGATGGGGACATGGCTAACGTGAAAGGGACAGTCTGATGTGTGATCTGTAATGGAAGTGTCGACCCATTCACCACTCTCACGGTTACTGGTTTGGCTAGCATAGCCAGAGGTATTGCGTGGCGCTGAGCAAAAGCAGAAGACATAAAATTTCCCTCTGCTCCTGAATCCACACAAAGCTCTACTGTAAGAGTGGATGTGCCTAACAGGATTGTCCCTTTAAAGGACAATTTTGAGGAAAATGCCGCGGTGTCCAGTGAACCTCCTCCAATGGACACTAGACGCGATCGTTTTCCCGACCGCCGTGGACATTTATTAGCGAAATGTCCCGGTTGCTGGCAATTTTTACATAACACAGGTACTCGAGCGGTCTGAGACCTAGATCCCGCTCGAGAAACCTCCATGGCCTCATGGGAGTCGGACGCCATAACAGGAGATTCTAGAGGTTTGGCAAAGATGGGAGCCAGCCGAAACCTCTGCCTACACTGGGTCCGCTCCAACCTCCGCTCGTTAAAACGGAGATCGATGCGGGTAGCTATAGTAATAAGCTCCTCCAGTGTGGCGGGAATCTCCCTGGTGGCCAAGGCGTCCTTCACATGATCTGCCAGTCCTCTCCAGAACACCGGAATAAGGACTTTATCCGGCCATTCCAGCTCAGAAGCTAGAGTCCGGAATAGGATGGCAAACTGGCTGACCATGGACGAAGCCTGAGTAATTGCCAACAATTGGAGCGCGGTATCGTGGGTGACACGAGGTCCCAGAAAGACCTGCCTCAGAGCGTCCAGGAAGATAGGAGCACTCTGCACCACACGATCACCACGTTCCCAAAGCGGCGTTGCCCACTCCAACGCCCTGCCCGACAAGAGAGATATAATGAATCCCACTTTCGCCCGTTCCGTAGGAAAACGTGCAGCCAGCAGCTCGAGATGTATGGAGCACTGGCTCACGAATCCCCGACATGGCTTACTGTCACCAGCAAACTTGTCTGGAAGCGGGAGACGGGATAAGGTCGGAGCAGGGGTGGCAGCGGACAAACTGGCTGCAGCTGCACTTGCAGCCTGAACAGCGACAGCAGTAACGTCCACAGCTGAGGTTGTGCACTCGAGAGCCGCCAACCTACCCTCCAGCTGCTGGATGTACTGCTGTAGACGCTGACCGTCTGCCATTTACTAGCCAGACCCTGGCGCTAGTATTATGTTAGGACTGGCGGAACGCACCAAGACAGGTGACAAAGATGCGTTCGCAGTCCGGGGTCCACCGTGCAGGTGAGAACCTGCTGCTAGCAATTTGCAGACTATATAGCGGTACACTAAAGTAAACACGCGTGGGTTAAACCTCACCCAGCGTGAGGAAAGCGATCCTGTTAATTCACAGGACCGCAATACCGCACTAGAGTGCGAGCAAGTGGCCAGCGGACTTAACCCCAGAAGGGATTGAAGCCCGATTAGGCCCTTGCTGGCACAACACCGCAACTGGGTGTGTAGAGAACCTTCAGAAATATAAGCGCACAAGTGCGCGAGCGATGCCGCACTAACGGACGCCACTAACCACCCAGACTTGGGTATGGAAAGCGCAAGGCAGGCGCACGGCGCCGTACTGGCAGGCACAGCTACAGGACGCTGTGATGTGTGTTTAGTGTAGTAGGCCAAGTCGGGCGCTAGATAGCAGCCGTACACCTTCCGCGAACAGACATTCAATAGGGAAGGGGTAACCAAGAACGACTTGCACTCACACATACACACATATCAATTGTAAGACAATACTAGCGCATGGCCGTGCGGTCATGCGCAGTTTATATAGCTGCAGCACAGGAAATGGCTATAGAACTTTTGCCCTTCTAGGACCTGCCAAGAGGACCAATGGAATGTGCCGCAGAGCCTGAGCACATGACCCTCGATCTCCAACGGGAGATCTTGCCCTGGGCATGCTCAGTGTGTGCAGATAAGGACTTAGTCCCAGAGAAGTCCGCTCGCTGCTGACCAGAATAGGCTTCAAAGGCAGAAGCTGGAGAAGCAGCAATAACTCTTCTCACAGAGTCAGACTGAGCGAGACGCTGGGATCGACGTCCCTGCTGAGCAGACTCCACTGCGGCTGGAGGGGAATGGGAGACCGCAGCGGAGACGGATCGAGATTCCCCCTGTGCAGCAGAGGAAACTCGACTCCTAACACCAAATACCCTGTTTTTTACATCTTTTACTAGCACTTGCGGATTACTGCAACATTTTTTCAAACTGAGTGTTTTTGGTTTTACTATTCTCTTTTGTGTCTTCAGGTTTCTTGGTGGTGTGTGAACATGATCATACAGACTTGTTCACTGTGCAAGTAGCCCATGTGTTCCTGTTTCCACAAGTTTAGGACCTGGTATAAGAGAGATGCCGTAAAGGGGCTACCAGGTGCACATAAAATTGGCCATTTTTAATGCGCTAAACGCTCTCATTTTTCATATTTCTAGTGCAGTAATGCAGTTCAAATTTCGTGTTTCAAGTTTGCATGTTCTAGCGCTGCAGTGTTCTGCCTTATTTACTTAACTATATACGAGATGGCGACTCTAGGTTCAGCACCTGTTCGCACTTAGTCTATGTTTGGATGTGCCGGTCAGGTTTTTGAAATGTAGACAGAAGCAAAACACTTGCATACAAAGTGGTAGAGTATCCACTGGTAACAACCAGACATAAATGATACTAGCACACCGGCGGGCGCCTCTGAGAGCCTTTATACACTAGACTCATGTCCAGACTGACAGGACCTTGCCCGTGGACCAATCTGGAGCTGCCACATCACCAGAGCAGCTTGGACTACTGGTGGATTCCGCAACCCACACAGGCACGGCACTTATGTTCTGATATTTTAATGTATATCGCTTCATTTGGAGCTATACTGCCCACATACAGGCAGCGCTCACACATAAGTGTGATTTCATTCCACAATCAGCATTTAGCAACTGTGACTGATGAAGGTCTGGATGTAGCACCAAAACGTTTCTATTATTTTGTGGACACCATTAAATCACCTGTCTTACGTTAAGTTGAGTGCCGAGTTTTTGCTATATACTATGGTCTGGGATTGTCCAGAAAAAAGAAAAAATGAAGTACCCGCACTGCCGCCTAATGCGATCAACTATCAGCGTGTCCTATGCTGCTATACCAGTACCAATACCAACTACTCCTTATGCGGGCGCTTCGGGTGCATAACCAAAAATGTACATCAAATCCAGAAAAAAAGAGAAAAAAACAGTTTGCACTCACCCAGCCCGATGAAACAATAAAGTCTTTATTAGGACATATGCGAAATGGACAAGGAGATCATGTTGACCACAGGATGACAGCTGTTTCGCGCACACAGCGCTTCCACAGATCCCAAATGTCAAAACGGGAAATGAGGTAACAATTTATACAAATGCAACCCCTCCCCAGAAATGGCATCATACAAGAAAACTCCCCCTACCTCGAAATGTGAAAAAAGGAAGAAAGAAAAGAGAAGAATAAAAGAAAAAAACACATTGATCATAAAACGTTATTAACCACATATTAAAAAGAATACAATCAATTCAACAAAAAAACGGAAAGCAAAAAAAAACAAATAAACACCAGGAAACAAATAAACATTAAATAGAAGAAAAACTTACAGAAAGACCGACATATCAATTTTCTCATTATGGCCCATTGGGCCCAATGCGTTAGTACGCAATATCCATGTCGCCTCCCTCCTTAGAAGGAGCCTATTCAAATCCCCGCCTCGTTGCAGTAAAAAAACTCTTTCCAAACCCACAAATACGAGTGACTTTATATCTCCGTTGTGCATCTGTCTAACATGACTAATGAGACAGGGAACACCCTTACCCGTGCGAACCGAACTGATGTGTTCCCTTATGCGGACAAAGGGGGGACGAAAAGTTTTTCCAATATAGTAAAAACCACAAGGGCACAAAATAGCATACACCACATGCGTGGTTTTACAAGAAATAAAATCGCGAACCACATGATCTATGGGGCCAATTTTACAAGTCCTACCAATCTGGTGAAAGGAACAAAAATTACACCGCCCGCACTTGAAGTTACCTTTAGGAACACACTCACCCGACCCCTGATTGTGAAAAATGAAGACGCTACGGGTATCCGAAAATAGCACAATTTTTATTTTTTTAGCAAAGTTTGGAATCTTTTTTCACCACTTAGATAAAAGATAACCTAGACATGTTTGGTGTCTATGAACTCGTAATGACCAGGAGAATCATAATCACTGGTCAGTTTTAGCATTTAGTGAACGTAGTAAAAAAGCCAATCAAAAAACAAGTGTGGGATTGAACTTTTTTTGCAATTTCACAGCACTTGGAATTTTTTTCACGCTTTCAGGTACACGACATGCCATGCTAAAACCAATGATGTTGCTCAAAAGTACAACTTGTTTTGCAAAAAATAAGCCCTCACATGGCCATATTGATGGAAAAAAAAAGTTATGGCTCTGGGAAGAAGGGGAGCAAAAAACAAACACGGAAAAATGGAAAATCCCAAGGTCATGAAGGGGTTAAGGGGTTAAGAAAGTCATAAAGATAAATTTTAACTAATGTTTAAAAGTTTGGTCAAAATTTGACATATAATGGCTGCAACCTATAAAAGATTTGAGTTTTGAAATAATTGGTGATCCACTGTCAAAACGATATTAGAAAGTGGTGTAAATAATAATGTGCACTAAAGAATGCAAGTATTAATAGTACTTTAGTATAATGTTTAACTGCTTTTGCTCTCCTAGGCATTCTCCATACATTCTTTAGCAAGACCAGGTTAATTACTCATAAGTTCTGACAGAAGCACAAAGATTAACTTTATTTTCCTACAGTTGTAAAATGTCATTTATTATGAAATGCCAATACAAATCCAATTTCATTTAATTGATTAATGTACCCAGCCTAAAACTGGTTGAATAAAATCTGGCAGCATGCTTGAAATACTATTTGCAATTTGTAAAAGTAGAAAAGAGGCAACATTATGAAAAAACAGAATTGTATATATATAAATCTCAATATATATTCAATAAAAAATATATATTTATATGGATAACAAATATGATATTTTGGAAAGGATTAAAAAATATAGGTGTTGCCCTAGCTCGAAATATTAAAAAATTACACCTATCAAGAGGTGCAATATATAAGGCAGCAAATTAACTTTCTATTCTAGAAGGTGATGTGTTGAAAGCAGAAATAATGGGTAAGTATAAAGATCTGTGCAACTTTAATATCTGGCATTCAAAGTCCTACTACAGTATATTGCTTCTAGAACTTGCACGTCTTACAATACAATACAAGCGGCTTCATGTCAATTTTTCTGTTCAGTACAGTCTGCAGTCAATTTCTCTCCTTCCCTGAAAATAAAATTAAACTAAATTAAATAATTTCAAATGAAAAAAAAAAAAAAAAAAAGATTTCATCTTTGATTACAGTTCACAAGAAGAGAGTCCAAAACTATACAGGCTGACAGAATGAACACAGAACATAGGGTACCGTCACACAGTGGCACTTTTGTCGCTACGACGGTACGATCCGTCACGTTCCAGCGATATCCATACGATATCGCTGTGTCTCACACGCAGCAGCAATCAGGGACCCTGCTGAGAATGGTACGTCGTAGCAGATCGTTTGGAACTTTCTTTCGTCGCTGGATCTCCAGCTGTCATCGCTGGATCGGTGTGTGAGACACCGATCCAGCGATGCGTTCGCTTGTAACCAGGGTAAACATCGGGTTACTAAGCGCAGGGCCGCGCTTAGTAACCCGATGTTTATCCTGGTTACCATCGTAAATGTAAAAAAAACCAAACAGTACATACTTACATTCCGGTGTCCGTCAGGTCCCTTGCCGTCTGCTTCCCGCACTGTGACTGCCGGCCGTAAAGTGAAAGCAGAGCACAGCGGTGACGTCACCGCTGTGCTCTGCTTTCACTTTACGGCCGGCAGTCAGTCAGTGCGGGAAGCAGACAGCAAGGGAGAGACACCGGAATGTAAGTATGTAGTGTTTTTTTTTTTTTTACGCTGGTAACCAGGGTAAACATCGGGTTACTAAGCGCGGCCCTGCGCTTAGTAACCCGATGTTTACCCTGGTTACCCCGGGACCTCGGCATCGTTGGTCGCTGGAGAGCTGTCTGTGTGACAGCTCTCCAGCGACCACACAATGACTTACCAACGATCACGGCCAGGTCGTATCGCTGGTCGTGATCGTTGGTAAATCGTATAGTGTAACGGTACCCATAACCAAGAAGATTGCACTGTACTAAAAAAAAATGCAATTTTTATTTAAAAACCATGGCAAATTTGTTTAATATCTGAAAAAATATGTAATGTAATAAAACACATACATGTCCATTGTCTTTAAAAATCTTGTCAAGGGGATCTACAGATATGATGTATTTGAATTGCTTTTTCAACCTTATAATTAGAGATGGGCGAACCCAAACAGTAAAGGTTAACCCCAACCATAACCGGTCCGGGGAAAGAAAAGCAAGAAACAAATCCCGACCTGGAACATGACAGTTACCCAAGGGGGGCACCGGACCCCCAGGTTTTCGAGCATGAAAGGCCCAGATCAACCGATCCACATGGACTGATTGCGCCAGAACCCAGGAACGATCCTCAGGACCGTAACCCTTCCAATGAATCAGATATTGATTGACGGACCATGCAAGAGTCCACGATCTATTCTACCTCACACTCACTCTGACCATCCACCGAAATAGGTGGTGGCAGAGATAGAGACCCCCCTAAGGAAGACCCTAACTGTTTCACAAGAGCTTTACGGAACATGTTAGGGATCCGTAGTGATGGGGAAAGGCGCAAACGCAAGGCCACAGGATTGACTACCTTCATAATCTCATAAGGGACAATGAACTTGGGCCCCAACTTAGCCGAATGAACTTTAAGCTTAATAATCCTGGTGGACAACCATACATTATCCGCAACCTGGAGTACTAGTGTTAGAATCTGTTTAGTTTGTGACTACCTGCCATTTTCTTGTGGAGTTCAGGCTTCTGGTCTTTTTCCTCCAGTGCTGGGTTTGTCTTGGGTCAGATGTTTGTATCACTCTTTATTAACCGGCACCTGCCTCCCAGTCCTTGCTGGACAACAGTGTTTATCTGCTTGAGCTCTAGCTTGTTGCTTTACTTTGTCTTCTGTGTGTGTTATTTGTGCAGTGCTGGTATCTCTGGTTCTGCTAGCCTTTGTTTCTGTTTTCTATTGGTTTCTGCAGCCTTCTCTTTGTTTTCTATTAGGAAGTGACCTGTTTTTGTACCCAGTCCTTAGTTCTTTATGGAACCCCTTCCCCTTATCTATAGGTCTTCACTAGAGATTAACCTAGGATCGTCGGTGGATCAATTCGCAATGAATGGGTCGCCCACTCCATCATAGGGTTTCAGCTTAGTCATAGTGCAAGGTCAGTTTTCCCCCTTCTACCTTAGTCCTGTGTAGCAGATCCATAACAGTTTGTCCAGCCCGAAAGCAGGATATAAAAAAACAAAACACCCCTCCCGGATTTCTGCAATATGAACAGCGTTCAAGATCTTGCTCAGCGTCTTCAAGGGTTAACATTGGAAGTTGCCAGCTTACAACAGCACGTGAGTAATTGAACTGGAATCCGCTCTGAAGAACCTAAGGTGGGTTTGCCTGAATGTTTTTCTGGTAAACGGCAGGAATTTTTTTCGTTTAAAAATGCATGTTTACTTTATTTTCAGCTTAGACCCAGGTCTTCAGGGGCTGAATTACAGCGTGTGGGGATTATTATGTCGTTATTGCGAGGTGAGCCGCAAGTTTGGACATTTTTATTGCATTCGGATGACCCTTGTTTGATGTCAGTAGAAGCGTTTTTTTTCTGCTGTGGGGGTATTATATGATGATCCTGATTGGGTCATTACAGCAGAACCAGAACTCAGGTGGCTGAAACAGGGTTCTGGCGACGCTGAGAGATATTGTACCCAGTTCAAACGATGGTCTGCAGAGGTCATCTGGAATGATCCAGCACTCAAGAGTCAGTTTTTAGCAGGTTTGAATGACAGTGTTAAAGATTTGCTCATTGCATATCCTGCACCTGCTACGCTTGAGGCTGCTATGCAAAAAGCTATCCAGGTGGACAGAAGATTGAGAGGTAGACAGAATGAGAATGTTTCAATTTTGCTGGAGAGCCCTGTTCACTGTGGGGAGCCGATGCAACTTGGGTCGATGTCCTCTCGTTCCCAGGAAAGGCAGAGATTTTCTGATGGGCTATGCCTTTATTGTGGTAAGGCTGACCATTTTATTAAGCAATGTGAAGGACGCCTAAACAAGGAAAAGAGAAAAAAAGGTCAATCAGAATAACCCTCCCTTTCGCATTGCATTTTTACGGTCGGCAGGAGTTTCTTTTTCTGGTAGTTCTACCTGTCGTGGTCAATCAATTGATTTTCAAGTGATGGTGGACTCTGATTCTACACTTAATTCGATTGTTCAACAATTTCTAGACAAGTATAAGATTGATTCTGTACCTTTACCATGCTCTTTTCCTGTCTTGGCAATTGATAACACTCCTCTAGAGCATGGGTGTGTTTCTCAAAAGGTCACCAGGTTTCCACTCACTGTGAATATGGATCACCAGGAATATTTAGAATTGTTTGTACTTGATAAATTGCCTTTTCCAGTTGTCCTGGGGTCACCCTGGTTAAAAACGCACAATCCTGTACTGGACTGGTCATCAAGTACGATAAGATCCTGGGGTCAGGAGTGTTATGGGAAATGTTGTGATGCACACATTGCTGCTGTTGTGAAAAATGAGCTACCTGAAGCCATTCAGGAATTCTGGAAATTATTTTCATAAGTGGAGTCTCAAGCTCTACCACCTCATAGAGATTATGACTGCGCTATTGAGTTTGTCCCAGGTGCTACTCTCCCTAAGAGTAATTTATTTAATCTGACGATTCCCGAGAGGGAGGCCTTAAAGGAATACCTGCAGACTAGTCTTGTTGCAGGTCATTTAAGACCCTCTAAGTCCCCTGTGGCTGTGGGGTTCTTTTTAGTAAAAAAAAAAAAGAAGGGCGTTTTAGGCCGTGTCTGGATTTCAGGTAGATTAATAAGATCACTGTGCGCAATGCTTACCCCTTGCCGCCAATTCCGGATTTGTTTAACCAATTAGTTGGAGCCAAGTGGTTCTCTAAGATCGATCTCCGTGGGGCATATAACTTGCTGCGGGTTAAAGAAGGCAATGAATGGAAGACAGCCTTTAATACACCAGAAGGTCATTTTGAGTGTCTAGTTATGCCTTTCGGCCTTACTAATGCTCCGACGTTCTTTCAAAATTTCATTAACGATATCCTGTGGCTGTTGATCGGTAGGAGTGTGATTGTTTATTTGGATGATATGTTGATCTATTCGCCCGATCTGGTGTCGCATTGGCAGAGAGTCCGTAAGGTTCTGCAGATTCTGAGAGAAAACACACTCTTTGCTAAACTGGAGAAATTCGAGTTTGTGTTACAGAAAATTTGTTTTTTGGGGTACATTGTTTCCAGTGATGGTTTTGAGATGGACCCGGTGAAGATTCAGGTGGTATTGGAGTGGCCTAGACCTGAATGCTTGAAGTCGATTCAAAAATATTTAGAATTGAGAGTCCTCAGTGGTTGATACCTTTTAATGGCTAACTGAAAAAATAGTAACAAATTGCAAGCTTTCGAGACTACATAGGTCTCTTCATCAGGCAAAGACTAAAACAAATTCTGAAGAATCACATATTTATGCACAACATAGTATAGAAAAAATGATGAGACCTATGTAGTCTCAAAAGCTTGCAATTTGTTACTATCTTTTCAGTTAGCCATTAAAAGGTATCAACCACTGAGGACTCTCAATTCTAAATATTTTTCTATCTACTGGCTAACACGGTACCAAGATATATTTCTTTCCTGTATCAAAATGAAGTCGATTCAGAGATTTTTGGGGTTTGCTAATTATTATAGAAAATTCATAAATAATTTTTCTGTTATCGCAAAACCCCTTACTGATCTTACTAAGAAGGGTTCCAATACTGTCCAATGGTCCCCCTGAGGCTGTTAAGGCTTTTGAGCATCTCAAGGACAGGTTTAGCCCTGCTCCTGTTTTGATCCAGACAGATGAGACTATGCCCTTTCTGGTAGAGGTGGATGCATCATCAGTAGGAGTGGGGGCTGTTCTGTCCCAGGAGGGAGAGAATGGGGTGCATCCCTGTGCTTTCTTTTCTAAGAAATTTTCAGAGGCGGAGCTCAACTACGATGTTAGGAACTGAGAATTGCTGGCTAATAAGCTTGCATTTGAGCATTGGCGAAATTTTTTTGCGGGCGCTAGACATCCTATACAAGTCTTTACTGATCATAAGAACCTGATCTATCTGGATGCTGCTAAACGTTTGAATGCCCGTCAAGCTAGGTGGGCATTGTTTTTTACCCAGTTCCATTTTTCTGTGACATATATCCCTGGGACAAAAAATGTTAAAGCTGATGCTTTGTCTCGAAGTTTCTCCCCAGCGGTTAATACTGAAAAGGAAGAATCTATTCTGCAGAGAGGGGTGGTGGTGGCAGCATTAGGTTCTGAGTTGGAAGATAGTATTCTTAAAGCCTAGGATGCGGCACCAACTAACACTCCGTATGGGAAATCAATTGTGCCTAAAGCCCCGAGGAGAGCTTTGTTTATGGAATGTCATGAGTCTTGTTTGGTGGGTCATCCAGGGATTGCCGAAACAAGAAAGTCGATCCGGTGGAGTTTCTGGTGGCCGGGGTGGCTAAGAGAAATTGTTAAGTGGTTGCATCAGTGTACTGTGTGGGCTAGGTCTAAGGCTTCTCATGCTCCGGCGGCAAGGTTGCTTTGCCCGTTAGAGGTTCCTAGTTCTCCATGAACGCATCTTGCAATGGATTTTATCACCGACCTGCTGGTCTCCGTGGGTTTTTCTATTATCTGGTTGTTGTGGACTGGTTTAGTAAGATGTGTCATCTGGTCTCATTCAATAAATTACCCTGTGCTAAGACACTTGCCAGGGCATTTTGAAAGAGATTGTCAGACTCCATGGTGTTCCCACGAACATGGTCTCCGATAGAGGACCACAGTTTGTGGCTCGCTTTTGGCATGCTTTTTGTGACAGACTTAAGATTCATTTGTCATTTTCACCAGGCTATCATCCACAGTCCAATGGACAGACCGAGAGGAAGAACCAGGACATGGAGCAGTTTTTAAGATGTTTTGTAGCGGACAATCAGGAGATGTGGTTGGAATATCTACCATTAGCTGAGTTTGCTCTCAATAATTATACGTCTTTTTCGGCTGGGTGTTCTCCTTTCTTTTGTTGCACTGGGAAGAATCCATCTTTCGGTCCTTTTTCTAGGATTGGGTTGACGATGCCTGTGGAGGAGAGTTTTTCTGGAAATTTGGAAAGGGTTTGGACCAGTGTGTGCCATAATCTTAAACAGGCTAATAGGAGGTCTTTGAAATATTTTGACAAGAGAAGAAGGGAGGGAAGGCTTGTTGCTGGGGATAAGGCATCAGCCTTGACATTTTTAGAACTGGGTCGAAAGGTAATAGAGAATTGAAACCATGAGAAGAAAAGTGACCATCTCACCTGATCCGGTGTCAACATTTTAGCAAACTCGATGTACGCCAGATTCTAATGATGTGTAATTACAGTGATTCGATGGACTGCCCCCTCCAAAAAAATGACTCCATTCTTCAAAAGCCAGTTTAATGGCTAGTAACTGTGTTACCTACATCATAATTCTTTTCTGCAGAAGAGAATTTCTTTGAGAAGAAGGCACAAGGTCTTAAATTGGTCAAAGTGGCAGGTCCCTGGGAAAATACCACTCTCACCTCTACCTCCCAGGTGTCCACCTCCAGAATAAACGGTTCAGATGGAACTGGTTGAATCAATACGGGGCAGACGTAAAACATTTCTTTAATGCCAAAAATGCCGCTGTGGTTGGAGCAGGCCAATTCTTCATATCAGACCCCTTCCGGGTCAAATCAGTGGGGGGACTGACAATTTGAGAAAACCCCCTTATAAATTTCCTATAACAATTAGCGAACCCCAAAGAACCGGTGAAGGTCTTAAAGATCTCTGAGTTACACCCAGTCCACAATGGCTTGACACTTTCTGGGGTCCATACGAAACCCCTGAATTAAAAACAAATATTTCACTGGTTTAGCAAAAAGACAGCTCTCCCGGAGCCTCTGGAGAACAACACACAGATGACTTATGTAGGCCTGCTTCTTTGCAGAATACACCAGAAGGTCATCTCACACAACCGCATCCAAGACTTCTCCCGTGCTTCCCCTATACTCTGGAACTCTCTACCCCAACACATCAGGCTCTCACCTACCATGGAAACCTTCAAAAGGAACCTGAAGACCCACCTCTTCTGACAAGCCTACAACCTGCAGTGATCCCCAGTATACTGAACCGCCACATGACCAGCTCTACCCTCACCTAGTGTATCCTCACCCATCCCCTGTAGACTGTGAGCCCTCGCGGGCAGGGTCCTCTCTCCTCCTGTACTTGTGTGTGCCTTGTTTTACTCATGTTTATTGTACTTGTCTATATTTGCCCCGTTCACATGTAAAGCGCCATGGAATAAATGGCGCTATAAAAATGAATAATAATAATTAATAATAAAAATAATCTAGATAAACTATCATAAAGCACCCAAGGAAGTCATAAAAAACATGGTTGATAAATTCTGGAAAACTGCTGGTGAATTAGTCAGATCGAAAGGCATAACAACATTTTCAATCAACCTTTCAGAGGTGAGGAATGCGGTTTTCCACTCATCCCCTCTCGTATACGGATAAGATTGTATGCCCCTCTGAGATCCAATTTGGAAAATCACTTGGCCCCAGACATTTGGTTATATAAATCAGGAATAAGTGGGAGGGGATAAGTATTCCTCACAGTAATTTTATTTAACTATTGGAAATCAAGGCATGGACGCAAACCACCATCTATTTTTTTTCTTTACAAAAAAGAACCAAGCCGTCACAGGAGACACCGAGGGGCAAATATGCCTTTTATGGAGACTCTCAGAGATGTATTCTTTCATGGTGGCTCGCTCATGACCAGACAAATTATGCAATTTAGCATCGGGAATAAGGTCAACAGTACAATCAAATGGGTGGTGTGGTGGTAAAATCTCAGTCTCTTTTTCTGAGAACATATCCTCAAAGTCCTTCAGGCACTCTGGAATACCCTCCAGACTGATGGATGACATAGACATAGTAGTAAGACAATTTTAAGAACAATTAGGTCCCCACTTAACAATATCCCGGGACCCCCAGTCAATAATCGGGTTATGCAGTACTAACCAAGAAAACCCTAACACCAGACCAGCAGGGAGATTATCCAGAACAAAACATGACATATGCTCCTGGTATAGGGCCCCCACCTTGAGGATGAATTCTTCAGAAATAAAATGGACACAGTCCTTGGTAAGGGGTATAGAATCAATGGCCACAATCTTTATGGGAATCTCCAACATAGCTGTCTCTAAAGGTACCGTCACACTAAGCGACGCTGCAGCGATACCGACAACGATCCGGATCGCTGCAGCGTCGCTGTTTGGTCGCTGGAGAGCTGTCACACAGACCGCTCTCCAGCGACCAACGATGCCGGTAACCAGGGTAAACATCGGGTAACTAAGCGCAGGGCCACGCTTAGTAACCCGATGTTTACCCTGGTTACCATCGTTAAAGTAAAAAAAAACAAACACTACATACTTACCTACCGCTGTCTGTCCCCGGCGCTGTGCTTCTCTGCTCTGGCTGTGAGCGCCGGGCAGCCGGAAAGCAGAGCGGTGACGTCACCGCTCTGCTTTCCGGCCGCTGTGCTCACAGCCAGAGCAGAGAAGCAGAGCGCCGGGGACAGACAGCGGTAGGTAAGTATGTAGCGTTTGTTTTTTTTTACTTTAACGATGGTAACCAGGGTAAACATCGGGTAACTAAGCGCGGCCCTGCGCTTAGTTACCCGATGTTTACCCTGGTTACCAGCGAAGACATCGCTGAATCGGTGTCACACACACCGATTCAGCGATGTCTGCGGGGAGTCCAGCGACAAAACAAACTTCTGGACTTTCTTCCCCGACCAGCGACAGCACAGCAGGGGCCTGATCGCTGCTGCCTGTCACACTGGACGATATCGCTAGCCAGGACGCTGCAACGTCACGGATCGCTAGCGATATCGTCTAGTGTGACGGTACCTTAACTTACAGCTGGCCACCAGTTTAAAGTCAATCAGGTTCAGGGATGACCCACAGTCCACAAAAGCCGAAGTGGAAATAAAACAATTCTCAACACCAAGTTCCACTTTCAACACTACTTTAAGGAATGAGGAAAAAGGTAGCTGTGAGTCTGGGCAACCTCCTCGGTAGTTACCCAGACTTAGGCATTTCCCGACACCTTGGGAGTAGGAGGGCAGGAGGGACGGTCCTTTTTCAAATGTCCTGGAGCATCGCAGTTAAAAATAAAGTTTACCCTCCTGTTGACGTCTCCTTTCCTTCTCCTTGATGGTGATGGCCCCTACTTCCATGGGCTCAGAGGGTTATGAGGGTTCTGGCTTAACCAGAAGGAAAGGAGCCTCCCCATGGACGACTCCTCTCTCCCATAACCTCCGATCCATGCAAACGGCCTGAGTCATGGCCTCTTGCAGAGAGCTGGGAGGAGGATGGAGAGCCAAAGCATCCTTTAAATGATAGGAGAGTCCTCTCCGAAACTGACACCTGAGTGCTGAGTCATTCCAGGACACCTCTGCGGACCATCACCGAAACTCTGAACAGTACCATTCGTCAGAGAGCTTTCCTAGAGATAGTCCTATAATAGTGTCCTCTGCCAATCTGACTCAGTCTGGTTCATCATAGATGAGGCCCAGAGCCTCAAATAACCTGTCCACAGACATTCTCTCAGGGGCGGTCGGGGGTAAGGAAAAAGCCCTGTGGACCCTCCCTCAATAAAGATATAATTATCCCCACCTGCTGACCCTCATCACCTGAAGATCGGGGTCTAAGGGAAAATAGTAGTTTGCAACCCTCCCTGAACATGCGGAACTTATCCTTCTAGCCAGAGAAGGTGTCAGGGAGTTTCACCGATGCTTCAGGACAGTGCAGAGACACATCAGTCACCTCACCAGACTTACTGACGGAGGGAGTCCCCTGGGCTATCTTAACAGTCTCAACCATTTCCCTCTGCACCTGCTTCTGGGAAGTGACCAAAGCCCTGTGCTCCACAGATAACTCCTGCATTATCTGAGAAAGTTTAGCCACTTGGTCTGCAAAAGTACGGAGCGGATCCATACCAGTGAAAGGAAAAAAAAGTGCAAAATCCCCTTAAAATGCTTGAGTCAGTGATAATGTAATGCAACTGCAAGGCTGTTGCACGCAACCTCAACCAGGGGGCGTAGGTAAGGGAAAAAAGGTAGCACTCACCATGTAGCACCACAGTGCAGAGCGCCACTAGGAGGCGGCAGAGAAGTCAGACAGGCCAGTCAGCAACAAATGGGAAGACGAAGTACCAGAGGTCACAGCAATACACGTGGACAGAGACAAGCCAGAAATCGGAACCAGACAGGAGCATAAGATCCAAAACATGAGACAGAAGACGTAGCTGGGGTAAGAGCCGAATCCAGACAGGAAATGTAGTAACAGAGATGGAAAGCTGGAGGCAGGGTTCAGAATTCAAGCCGAGTCATACACTGTAGGAAACCACCAAACACACTAAGTCATGGATAGGGAACTGGTCAGGCACAAATAGGGGTAGTCAGAGGCAGAAGGATCACTAGGGTACACGGGTCAGCTGCTCAAGCCAGAGACTGGAACTATCACTGACAAATGCTACCAGAAATGGCACCAATAAACAGCCACCCACGAACCAAAGAGAGGCAGGAAAGGTCAACCCCACCATAACCAGGCCGGGGAAAGAAAAGCAAAAAGAAAACCCCGACCCAGATCATGACACTGCAAAGGCTATACAGACAGCTGCGGGCTGATATTAATAGCCTAGGAAGGGGCCATGGATACTGCCCCCAGGCTAAAAACATCAGCTCTCAGAAAAAGCAAAAGGTGCATTGCACAACGAATAAGCCTCCTTACCTTGACAAGCCAGCTGGTATGTCACTCTCCATAAGGAGAAACATTACCCCTTAGACCCCAGTCCAGAGCCTTTCACCTAGCCAAATCAGTTCTTATGCTTCACACTGACGAGGACCAACAGCCTGGAACACCGTGTCTGCGAATTGAGATATTGATTTGGCTTTTATCCTAAGTCACATTGCACGACTAGTTATAGGGTTGATTGTGACTTGTAGGATCGCTACTTCCAACAGGTGGCGCTATAGAGTCTAAGACCTCTTTTTCTCAGAAGAGGCAATTTGCATATGAAAACATGTGAGCTTGAGTCCTGATCACAGGAGAAGAAGTGAGAATACTATAACTTAGTTTGTCAGTGCAGAGAGGCGGAGAGAAGGTGAGTAATAACAACCAGGACAAATTCAGAATGGTGAGACTGAGCGCTCAAATTGGGACAATCCCGCTGAATCTGGGACGTTTGGCAACTATGTTGTTGGGCAAGCAATAAGGTTAATCAGTGAACAAACTAATTGTATTTAGTGGTGAATCCTCTGAAATATGCAATGGCTTATAATATAAACACAATAGTCAATGACACTTGAATACAGCAGAAACTTTGATCAGGAAAGGCAGAGAAGTTTGTTACAAGACACAGTTCTCCAATTTGGCATGTTGTTATTTTCTCTGAAGTCATTACACGTAGGATGGCAGGTGGCTTAGTGGATAGCATCGTTGTTTTGCAGTGTTGGGGTCCTAGGTTTAAATTCCTCAAAGGACAACATCTGCAAGGAGTTTTTATATTCCCCTTGTGTTTGTGTACAATTGTGCTCAAAAGTTTACATACCCTGGCAGAATTTTTGCTTTCTTGGCCTGTTTTCAAAGAATATGAAAGAAAACATTAAAACTTTTTCTCCATTCATGGTTAGTGGTTGGGTGAAGCCAGTTATTGCCAAACTTCTGTGTTTTCTCTTTTTAAATCATAATGACAACCCAAAAGATCCAAATGACCCTGATCAAAAGCTCACATACCCAGGTGATTTGGGCCTGATAACATGTACAGAAGTTGACACAAATGGGTTTGAATAGCTACTAAAGGTAACATCCTCACCTGCGACCTGTTTGCTTGTAATCAGTGTGTGCATAAAAGCCGAGTGAGTTTCTGGGATCCAGACAAACTCTTGCATCTTTCATCCAGCCACTGACATTTCTGGATTGTGAGTCATGGAGAAAGCAGAATTGTCAACGGATCTACGGGAAAAGTTAGTTGAACCGTATAAAACAGGAAAGGGATACAAAAAGATATCCAAGGAATTGATGATTCCAGTCAGCAGCGTTCAAACTGTGATTAACAAATGGAAAATCAGGGTCTCTGTAAAAACAAAACGACAGTCAGGTAGACCAACAAAAATGTCATCCACAACTTCTAGGAAAATTGTTTGGGAAGCAAAGAAAAACTCACAAATAACATCAGCTGAAATACAAGACCTCTCTGAAAACTAGCAGTGTGGCTGTTTCAAGATGCTCAATAAGGAGGCACTTGACGAAAAATGGGCTGCATGGTCGAGTCACCAGAAGAAAGATACTACTGTGCAAATGCACCAAAGTATCTCGCCTACAATAGGCAAAACAGAACAGAGACAAGCCTCAAAAGGTCTGGAACAAGGTAATTTGGAGTGATGAGACCAAAATATAACTTTTTGGCCACAACCACAAATGTTACATTTGCAGAGAGGTCAACAAGGCCTATGATGAAAGGAACACCATTCCTACTGTAAAGCATGGAGGTGGATCGCTGATGTTTTGGGAATGTGTGAGCTACAAGGGCACAAAAAACTTGGTAAAATTTGAAGGAAAGATGAATGCAGCACGTTATCAGCAAATACTGGAGGCAAATTTGCACTCATCATCCCGGAAACTGCGCATGGGACATACTTGCACGTTCCAACATGACAACGATCCAAAATACAAGGCCAAGTCGACCTTTAATTGGCTACAGCAGAAAAAGTGAAGGTTCTGGAGTGGCCATCTCAATGTCCTGACCTCAATATCATTGAGCCACTCTGGGGAGATCTCAAGCTTGCAGTTCATGCTAGAAAGCCCAGGAAATTACAGGAACTGGAGGCTTTTTGCCAAGAAGAGTGGGCAGCTTTACCATCTGAGAAAATAAAGAACCTCATCAACAACTACCACAAAAGACTTCAACCTGTCATTGATGTTAGAGGGGGCAATACACGTTGTAAAGAAATGGGGTATGTGAACTTTTGATGAGGGTCATTATGATTTAAAAAGAGAAAACACAATAGTTTGACAATAAATGGCTTCACCCAACCACTAGCCATGAGTGCAGAAAAAAATTTGGTGTCAACATTCATATTCTCCGAAAAAAGGCAAAGAAAGCAAAAATTCTGCCGGGGTATGTAAACTTTTGAACACAACTGTATGTTTCCTCCAGGTGCTCTTTTTTCCCCCCACACTTTAAGGACATACTGATAGGGAATCTAGATTGTGAGCCCCAATGGGGACAGTGCTGATAATGTATATAAAGTGCTGTGGAAAACAATGATGTTTTGTTAGTAAATAAATGCTTTTCTCATGTTTCTGAGGTGTATCTGAATAGTTTCTGCGGCTGCATGACTCGCGACTGTTAAGACGCAAAACACATGTGTTAACAAACAGGCAATCCCTGCATGTCTAGCAGACATGCAATCGCAGGGACTAGAACATATTTTTTGAGCATACCGAAGTCACTCAGTTAGCACACGAGAATTCCCATATAATACCTTATCCAATCACGTTTGTTCATCACTATTCAGAAACTCGTCAGAAACTATTCAGATACTCCTCAGAAATATGTGAGAAATGTATTTATTTACTACCATAGCATCATCGTATTCCACAGCACTTTACATACATTATCATCATTGTCCCCATTGGGGCTCACAATCTAGATTTCCTATCAGTATGTCCTTAGAGTGTTGGAAAAAAACAAGAGTACCTGGAGGAAACGTACACAAACACAATATAAAAACTCCTTGCAGATGTTGTCTTTGGAAGAGTTTGAATTTAGGACCCCAACTCTGCAAAGCAACAATGCTATCCACTAAGCTACCTGCCACACCTTATCCAAGCATGTCCGTTCATCACTAATGGTGAATCAACAAGCTTGGCCAAGCCCAAATAAAACTAGAAGGACAAACCTGTGCATGGTACATGATTCAAATAGACCCTACTGCTCAGGTACTGGGTGATGGGCATTTGATAAACACAGAGTGCCTTTATGCTATGTCATGAAGTGACCCCTGTTACAGCTAGGGGGCACTGTAGGTGCTGCTCGGGAAGCTCATGGAGGCACATCTTTGATTATGATGGTGAAACAGTGACCAGCAGGATGTAAGCCTGAAGTAAGGTTGTTCTAGGATCTGTAGTCCCGCAAGTATTTGTGCTTGTTTACTTTAAGGGGAGGCTTTCAGGGTTAGACTGGGCGGGACTGGCTAACCACACACACACCACTCATTTATGGGAGTGGTTACAGGTACATAATGTGACTATGATGTGGTCACATGGTCTCTGTAGTAGAGAGTGTATGGACCTGGAAGGTCTGTGTGTTGGGAGATCCTGGGAGTAGGATCAGATGCCTGAAGAGCAGATGGTGAGGCCTTGGATCTGAAGGCCTGTGTTTGAAGTTCCTGGGAGTAGGACTTCCTGAATAGCACATCCTGTTTTGGAAGATCCTGGGAGTAGGACTTCCTGATTAGCGCATGAAGTGGCCATGTATGCAGAGTTTGTGATGGCACTGCATTGGGGGAGCTACAGCCCGTCTGAGGATCTGGACTGTCAGGTTGGCCTGGTGAGCAAGGCATTGTCCGGGACGGTGATTCCAGTTCGGCAGCTTCCCTGGGAGAGAGAACTGATAAGGAGTCAGCGTGTAGAGCAGGAGCTCTCATAAGGTACCTCTACAGACTGTTGGTGCTTATTGTGTTCCATGAACTAATGAACTGTGCGGCATGCGATCACCCATGACAACTGGACAAAGGTCCAGCATGTTTAGTGTCTGTGAGTTAAAGCCGTTCACTATGAAGTGCTGTGGAGTATGTGTTAAGCCTGTGATATATAACATGGCCTCAAGTGGTTTATGACATGTAAATAAACCAAATAGACTGTTTTGATGTGCCTGTCTACGATTATCCCGCTGCCAAGCGAGTGTCCCCCAACACAAGTAGTAAGCGCTATCTCACAGCTAGCCTTTTAAGAAGCTAGGAGTCCCAGGTACCCAGATGCACCTTTTCTGGGGTGGCTGGGGGCAGATGTTTTTAGCCAGAGGGGGCAATAACCATGGTACCTTTCTAGGCTATTAATATCTGCTCTCAGTCACTAGCTTTCCCTCATTGGCGCAGAAAATTGCGCGGGAGCCCACGCGAGTTTTTTCCGTGAAAACATTCTTTTATTGAATACATTCAGGTCACAAATTTTACACACACACATAGTACTGAAAGTATTAGTCACTGACATCTATAAATCTAACTATTCTGCAATGGTTTACTGTATGTAAACCATGTCTCCTATCCTATCGGCTTCTGCAATGATTTTACAGAAGCCGACAAATTATTGGCTATTCTGTTATCTATCTCTCTATGAAATATAAAGATACATATATATGTGTTACTGACATATATATGTATATATTCATCTATTCTATGTGTATATACAGTATATATTCTATCCTATTCTATACTGTACTCAGTATCTGCCAGCTTTTAATCTATCTATCTATCTATCTATATGTTTCGAAGATTATTTTGTTTTAAAACGATGTGTAGAGTTGTATTTTACAATGCGATTTTAACATGAGCTTTTACATGCAGAGAACTGCTGTATATAAAACCTCATGTTAAAATCGCATTGCATACGGATTGCATGCGCATGTCATACGGATGTTCCATGGAAAAAAATCGCACAGAAATCGCATTTTACTCACATGACACTCGCATAGCACTCATCTGTTTTTTTGGTCCGGAAATTGGACTTTTTTTTTCTCGCAGATGGGTATGACCCCTTAGTGGCATACACATGAGGTTTTTTCTTCTTCCTCTATCGATGCATTCCTCATGGTATAGTTTACCTTGATAGGTTTTGTTCTTTATATCAGCGGACTTGGATAATACTTTTTTTGTTGTGCTGGTAAATGATTTTATGTAGATTCTGCTTCTTTACATTTACTATTGTACATTCTTTAGTCAGTTAATATGCTTATTATTTGGATTAGGTAACTTTTTATTTCACACACTCACCCTCATTTGATACTTATTGTTCCTTATTCGTTTGTATTCTGCATAGTTTAAAACATAATAAATGTAAAAAAAATCAACAAAATTGATGTTTTTTGTTCATTCTGTGTTTGAAAAATCTGAATAAAAAGCGATCAAAAAATATTATGTACCCAAAATTGTACCAAAAACATCTGCAACTCGACCCGTAAAAAATGAGCCCTTATACAGCTCTCAGATTGTGGCGATGAAAAATCCTACTTTTTATACAAAAGACATTTTTACTGTGTGATATCAGCAAAACCTAAAAGAAATCTATATAAATCTGGTATGGCTGTAATCACACCAACTCATAGAATATATGCGCTTAATCACTTATACGAGCAAGCAAGGTGAACCTCGCAAAAATAGTAATAAGAACTATTCTTGTACTGTTGTCTGTTTGTTCATTTTACCTACAAAAAATTGGAATAAGGCTCGGCTCACATTTATCCTGAGCTCTTCACTGAGCGCTTATATCAGGATTTCCATGTAAATTCTCCAAAATTGCGATTCTGAAAAAAACCCGATGGAACCACTCACTTATGAGGCAGATGGGAGTCATTTTGGACTGGTCTCTGTTCCGGCGGTATCTCATCATGTCCGGCGTCTTTTTACCGCACAAGTGTGGAAGACACAGATCTGTGCACACCTATAAAGATGGAAACCACCGGAGCAGACATCAAATGGAGTATGGAGTGTCTCCTTCTGCCTCTTGGTGTGTGGTTCTGTTGGGGGTTTCTCCATAATCACATTATTGCTGGATTTACACCGAAACCCTGATGTAAGTGCTCAGCGTAGAATGCAAGAATGTGATAACAGCATTATACCGAAAGCGATCAAAAAATATTATGTACCCCAAAATGTTACTAATCAAACTCTAATTTATGCTGCACAAAACCAGCCCCCACTCAGGTCCATCATCGGTGACTGGAACTATAGGAAGTTCCCACATTACTGGTAGAATAAAGACTCTGGAAAAGAAACATGGCTCCAGTCCCCTCAAATGAAATCCAGTGAATTCTGTGCTCACAAATCCAAATGCCCCCCTCCTGAGCCCCACTGCACCTAAACCACAGTAAGCAACCACATTTTCAGCATTATTGTAATGTAGAGAAGACACATAACAATTTATGGTTGCATGTTGCTATAAGTACAAGCTGAGCACAATGTATGGGGGCGCTACAATATATGGGCATTCTACACTGTATAGGGACACAACATATGGGTACTAGACTGGCAGATTTGCAATTCTACCAAAAAAAAAGCCTGGTGTGAATGTTACAAAATAGTCACTGCAGCAATAGATGAATTCATTGAGAGGTGTAGTTTCTATAATGGTTTTTTTTCTGCTGTTCTAGCACCTTCGGAACTCCGCAAATGTTTCCCGCAAACTACACTAGTAGAGTTGAGCGACCTTGACCTTTTTAGAGTCGAGCCGGGTTTCGCGAAACCCGACTATCTCAAAAGTCGGGTCGAGTGAAATCGGCCGATTATGGCGAAAAGTCGGGATCGACCGAAACACGAAACCCAATGCAAGTCAATGGGGCAGCATAGTCGGCAGTGAGTGGGGGCCAGGAAAACACCTAGAGTGCCCATTTTAATGTCAAAACCATCCATTCTTCTTAATGAAGCTTGTCAAGCGTAATTTACCTTATAATAATTGGAAGGCATTTGAAATTGGGGGTCATTTGGCTAAAGTTGTGTGGGGTAGGGCTGGTTCAAGTAATTAGTGGGCCCAGGAAATCTGGACCACGTCACGGCAGTGGAGCAGGGAGAGGTAAGTATTTCAACTTTGCAAGTGCTGTGATCCTGAGCAAGCAGGGGGGGCCCACTTGTTGGCATTGGCACTGGCACAGGGCCCCTCAAAGTACAGCGGTGTGTTTGCACGGCGGGGGCGCCTCCCACCGGCAGCAACACTTTTGCATACTATGAGAGGCCCTGTGCCAGTGACGTCGCCAACTAGTATTCCTCCCCCCACCTGATGAAGGAACCTGCACTTTCATCTGCACCTTCCTCTTTGTCCCCGTGTAAGGTGGTATGGTATGCGGGAAGAGCAACCTGACTTTCAGCAGGGTCACAATGTTGTTGTGTAGCATGCACGGGGAATGTTGCGTTATGGGTCAATGTACCAGCAGACTCATCTATCACTGGCTGGGCAATGGGCACGATGAAGTGGAAACACAGATATAGGCCCAAAGAATAAAGTGGGCTAAATGCAGTTCAAAATTGGTAACACAGGAATAACCAGGGGGCATTGCAGTGGAGGACAACTGGAATGAGAGGCTGACACAGAGAGTAGGGCCAAATCAGTAAGTAGTCGAAATGCAGTTCAAAATTGGCAACCGTAGTAAACAGGCGGCACAGCTTTGTTCAGTGGAGGAGAACAGCAAGGAGTGGCAGACACCGATAGTAGGCCCCAACCCAACTAGTAGGCCAAATGCAGTCTAACATTAACAACTACTTAACGAGAGCCTGAAAATGGAATTTCAGGACAGGAAACCAGGAGAACAGCAAGGAGTGGCAGACACCGATAGTAGGCCCCAAACCAACTAGTACGCCAAATGCAGTTGTTCCATTTAACCACAATTTAATGAGAGCCTGAAGATAGAAGCTCAGGAAAGGCAACCTGGGGAACACCTTGGAGTGTAACACACCATCTCTCTCCACCCCATACCCATTTTGTAGGCCTAATGCAGTGTACTTTTCTACAACTACTAAACGAGAGTCGGAAGACCGAAGCAATGGCAAGGAAACCTGGGGAACACCTTGGAGTGTAACACACCATCTCTCTCCACCCCATACCCAATTTGTAGGCCTAATGCAGTGTAGTTTCCAAGAACTACTAAACGAGAGCCGGAAGATCGAAGCTCAGGAAAGGCAACCTGGGGAACACCTTGGAGTGTAACACACTCTCTCTCTACACCCCATACCCAACTTGAAGGCCTAATGCAGCGTAGTTTCCAACAACTACTAAACGAGAGCCGGAAGATCGAAGCTCAGGAAAGGCAACCTGGGGAACACCTTGGAGTGTAACAAACCCTCTCTCTACACCCCATACCCAATTTGTAGGCCTAATGCAGCGTAGTTTCCGACAACTACTAAACGAGAGCATGAAGATCGAAGCTCAGGAAAGGCAACCTGGGGAACACCTTGGAGTGTAACACACCCTCTCTCTACACCCCATACCCAATTTGAAGGCCTAATGCAGTGTAGTTTCCAAGAACTACTAAACGAGAGCCGGAAGATCGAAGCTCAGGAAAGGCAACCTGGGGAACACCTTGGAGTGTAACACACCCTCTCTCTACACCCCATACCCAATTTGAAGGCCTAATGCAGCGTAGTTTCCAACAACTACTAAACGAGAGCCGGAAGATCGAAGCTCAGGAAAGGCAACCTGGGGAACACCTTGGAGTGTAACACACCCTCTCTCTACACCCCATACCCAATTTGAAGGCCTAATGCAGTGTAGTTTCCAAGAACTACTAAATGAGAGCCGGAAGATCGAAGCTCAGGAAAGACAACCTGGGGAACACCTTGAAGTGTAACACAACGTCTCTCTACACCACGGAAGGGCTGATTCTTAGGAAGGAAGGCTGTTGGAAATAAGCATTGCGCGTCCGAGGGTGATTATATTGTTATTAGGTATATACTCACCCTCGGACGCGCCCTGCTTCTTTATTTGGAATGAATGTTTATTTGCAATGTGGTGTTGACTTTCTCTATTATTTTGGTAATTAATGATTTTATTATTTTCATTGTTTTGCATCTTCTCGGCAATAATATAAAGAAGACGCGACAGGACAACACTCGGTGGATGCCATATCTGTGTTTTCAATTTAAAAAACCTTTCAGTTAAATACTTGCAGGATAAAGTAATTGTAGCTGGTGGCCATTTTTAGTACTGTACCAGATTTTAGTTGTGTGTTTGTTTTTAATGTTAAAATGTCTGCATTTGATATCTCACCAGTATTTTCTTTTTTATAAGCAAAATACTTTTTTTTTTATTTTATGATGTTGGTTCAAGGGGTACACGGGCAGCAGTAGACAGGTCAGTGGAGGCCTAGTGGAAGGAGGGACCGCAGACAGGCTTCGAAGCCCTAACATAATAAATTGGGCTGCCTGTAGGCAGTTTAAAATTGGTTCCAGGGGAACACGGGCAGCAGTAGACAGGTCAGTGGAGGCCTAGTGGAAGGAGGGACCGCAGACAGGCTTCGAAGCCCTAACATAATAAATTGGGCTGCCTGTAGGCAATTTAAAATTGGTTCCAGGGGAACACGGGCAGCAGTAGACAGGTAAGTGGAGGCCTAGTGGAAGGAGGGACCGCAGACAGGCTTCGAAGGCCTAACATAATAAAATGGGCTGGCTGTAGTCGGTGTTGGAGTGGGTTCCACGAGTGTCACTGAGCGAGCCGTATAGACTATCGCAGCTGTACATCTTGCACAGAGTCTATAAATCACCGGAAGTGTTGCACAGAGCGGGGTTGCGTGCGGACTCTGAATGCCCGAGATGTAAGACTGAGAATGCAGGAATATACCACATGATGTGGACATGTCCAAGACTGGTTGCTTTCTGGTTGGTGGTAATGAGCCGTGTGGAAGGGGCGTATAAATGCAGAGTGCCGAGAGATCCGATAGTGTGTATACTGGGACATGTAGAGGAAATTAGAGTGGATAACACCTGGAAGATAGCAATAGCTAGGCTATTATATATGGCAAGGAAGGTAATAGCAAGGAACTGGATCAAGGATGAGCCGCCTACAAGGGGTGAATTCCTGAAATATGTTAAACATGGTCTCAATTTGGAAAGGGGGGTATACAAAAGACGTGGGAAAATAGAAACGTTTGATAAAATGTGGTCTCCGTGGCTCGAGCTGGGATAGTAGGTATGGGAAATGGGAGGATGAGGGCCTCTGAAAGGAAGAGAGTGCTAAAGAACAAGCGGACATAAGTGATTCAAATGGCTCAAAGAGCCATCAATACTGGTAACAAAGTATAACTGGGTATGAGCTGTCAGGGGAGGGGGAGGTTTGGGTTTTGTTGGGATTGTTGGGGGTTTGGAAAATGTAAAAATTTTGTAATATACTGGAAAATGCATAAATTGTATTGTTCATATTCGCTTTCAATAAAAATCTATTTAATAAAAAAAAAAAAAAAATGGGCTGGCTGTAGGCAATTTAAAATTGGTTCCAGGGGAACACGGGCAGCAGTAGACAGGTAAGTGGAGGCCTAGTGGAAGGAGGGACCGCAGACAGGCTTCGAAGGCCTAACATAATAAATTGGGCTGCCTGTAGGCAATTTAAAATTGGTTCCAGGGGAACACGGGCAGCAGTAGACAGGTAAGTGGAGGCCTAGTGGAAGGAGGGACCGCAGACAGGCTTCGAAGGCCTAACGTAATAAAATGGGCTGGCTGTAGGCAATTTACAATTGGTTCCATGGGAACACGGGCAGCAGTAGACAGGTCAGTGGAGGCCTAGTGGAAGGAGTGACGGCAGACAGGCATCAAAGGCCTAACATCATAACATTGGGCTGTTGGCAATTTAAAATTGGTTCCAGGGGTACACGGGCAACAGTGGTCTGGTCAGTGGAAGTCTAGTGGAAGGAGTGACGGCAGACAGGCATCAAAGGCCTAACATAATAACATTTGGCTGTTGGCAATTTAAAATTGGTTCCAGGGGTACACGGGCAACAGTGGTCTGGTCAGTGGAAGTCTAGTGGAAGGAGTGACGGCAGACAGGCTAAGAAGGCCTAACATAACAAAATTGGGCTGGCTGTAGGCAAGTTTAAATTGGTTCCAGGGGAACACGGCCAGCAGTGGCCTGGTCAGTGTAGTAGTTGTAGAAAGAACGGACCGCAGACAGGCTTCGAAGGCCTAACATAACAAAAATGTCAAAACAATGGTATTGTCAGTGCCAGGCATTGAAGGATGTCAGCGCATAGACTAAACATTGGTGAAGCTGTGAGAGATAATTTTGCTAGTGGTAGAGCATTGTTTGAGCTGGGGGGGGAACTGTCTTGTGGCCGGCGGTACAGGCCCAGGGCCCCTCATATTACAATGGTGTGTCTGACGTTGGGTGCGCACCACCACCGCCAGAGACACTTTATTGTACTATGAGGGACCCAGTGGCAGTGCCGTCGACCAAAAGCGGGCACACCCACCTCTTCAGACAAACAGCACTCTCACGGGTGCTGGCGCAAAGTGGCGATACCACGGCCCCGTGTGGGGAGTTTGGCCATTTTGTTAGGAGTAAACATGTCGTATGCTGGACAATCAGGTGCAGAAAATTACGAGATTGGAAAAGTCATTCAGAAGAGTCCACAGGCAAGACCTTTTCATAGGAAAGTTAGGTGTCAGCCGGGCAAGGTGGGGCAAAAGATTTCGAAATCCAGTTGTGGTTCATTTTAATGAAGGTTAAATCATCTACATTTTGGGTAGCCAGACGAGTCCTTTTTTCAGTTAGTATTGAACCTGCAGCACTGAATACTCTTTCTGATAGGACACTAGCTGCCGGGCAAGCAAGCTCCTGCAATGCATATTCTGCCAATTCTGGCCAGGTGTCTAATTTGGATGCCCAGTAATCAAATGGGAATGACGGTTGAGGGAGAACGTCGATAAGGGATGAAAAATAGTTTGTAACCATACTGGACAAATGTTGTCTCCTGTCACTTTGAATTGATGCTGCAGTACCTGTCCTGTCTGCGGTCATAGCAAAATCACTCCACAACCTGGTCAGAAAACCCCTCTGGCCAACGCCACTTCTGATTTCTGCCCCTCTAACACCTCTGGTCTGCTGGTCCCTGGAGCTCGTGTGAGAACGATCATGGGCGCTGTGTGCAGGGAATGCCAGAAGCAAACGGTCAACAAGAGTTGATTGTTTTGTTGCTAATATTAGTTCCAAGTTCTCATGTGGCATAATATTTTGCAATTTGCCTTTATAGCGAGGATCAAGGAGGCAGGCCAACCAGTAATCGTCATCGTTCATCATTTTTGTAATGCGTGTGTCCCTTTTGAGGATACGCAAGGCATAATCCGCCATGTGGGCCAAAGTTCCAGTTGTCAAATCTGCGGTTGTGCTTGGTTGAGGGGCAGTTGCAGGCAAATCTACGTCACTTGTGTCCCTCAAAAAACCAGAACCCGCCCTTGCCACGCCACCAATTTCCAATGACCCCGGGAAAGCTTCCTCATTAAAAATATACTCATCCCCATCATCCTCCTCATCCTCCACCTCCTCTTCGCCCGCTACCTCGTCCTGTACACTGCCCTGACCAGACAATGGCTGACTGTCATCAAGGCTTCCTCTGGTGCAGACGCCTGATCCTTTATGTGCGTCAAACTTTGCATCAGCAGACACATTAGGGGGATGCTCATGCTTATTATGGCGTTGTCTGCACTAACCAGCCGTGTGCATTCCTCAAAACACTGAAGGACTTGACACATGTCTTGAATCTTCGACCACTGCACACCTGACAACTCCATGTCTGCCATCCTACTGCCTGCCCGTGTATGTGTATCCTCCCACAAAAACATAACAGCCCGCCTCTGTTCGCACAGTCTCTGAAGCATGTGCAGTGTTGAGTTCCACCTTGTAACAACGTCTATGATTAGGCGATGCTGGGGAAGGTTCAAAGAACGCTGATAGGTCTGCATACGGCTGGAGTGTACAGGCGAACGGCGGATATGTGCGCAAAGTCCACGCACTTTGAGGAGCAGGTCGGATAACCCCGGATAACTTTTCAGGAAGCACTGCACCACCAGGTTTAAGGTGTGAGCCAGGCAAGGAATGTGTTTCAGTTGGGAAAGGGAGATGGCAGCCATGAAATTCCTTCCGTTATCACTCACTACCTTGCCTGCCTCAAGATCTACAGTGCCCAGCCACGACTGCGTTTCTTGCTGCAAGAACTCGGACAGAACTTCCGCGGTGTGTCTGTTGTCGCCCAAACACTTCATAGCCAATACAGCCTGCTGACGTTTGCCAGTAGCTGCCCCATAATGGGAGACCTGGTGTGCAACAGTGGCAGCTGCGGATGGAGTGGTTGTACGACTGCGGTCTGTGGACGAGCTCTCGCTTCTGCAGGAGGACGAGGAGGAGGAGGGGGTGCGAACGGCTACAGCCAACTGTTTCCTAGACCGTGGGCTAGGCAGAACTGTCCCAAACTTGCTGTCCCCTGTGGACCCTGAATCCACCACATTTACCCAGTGTGCCGTGATGGACACGTAACGTCCCTGGCCATGCCTACTGGTCCATGCATCTGTTGTCAGGTGCACCTTTGTGCTCACAGATTGCCTGAGTGCATGGACGATGCGCTCTTTAACATGCTGATGGAGGGCTGGGATGGCTTTTCTGGAAAAAAAGTGTCGACTGGGTAGCTCGTAGCGTGGTACAGCGTAGTCCATCAGGTCTTTGAAAGCTTCGCTTTCAACTAACCGGTAGGGCATCATCTCTAACGAGATTAGTCTAGCTATGTGGGCGTTCAAACCCTGTGTACGCGGATGCGAGGCTAAGTACTTCCTTTTTCTAACCATAGTCTCATGTAGGGTGAGCTGGACTGGAGAGCTGGAGATCGTGGAACTAGCGGGGGTGCCGGTGGACATGGCAGACTGAGAGACGGTGGGAGATGGTATTGTTGCCGCCGGTGCCCTAGATGCAGTGTTTCCTACTACGAAACTGGAGATTCCCTGACCCTGACTGCTTTGGCCTGGCAAAGAAACCTGCACAGATACTGCAGGTGGTGCAGAAAATGGTGGCCCTACACTGCCGGAAGGGATGTTGCGTTGATGAGTAGCTTCATTGGCCGAGGGTGCTACAACCTCAAGGGACGTTTGGTAGTTAGTCCAAGCTTGCAAATGCATGGTGGTTAAATGTCTATGCATGCAACTTGTATTGAGACTTTTCAGATTCTGCCCTCTGCTTAAGGTAGTTGAACATTTTTGACAGATTACTTTGTGCTGATCAATTGGATGTTGTTTAAAAAAATGCCAGACTGCACTCTTTCTAGCATCGGATACCTTTTCAGGCATTGCAGACTGAGCTTTAACCGGATGGCCACGCTGTCCTCCAACAGGTTTTGACTTTGCCACGCGTTTTGGCCAAGATACGGGCCCGGCAGATGGAACCTGTTGCGATGTTGATGCCTGCTGCGGCCCCTCTTCCTCCGCTTCAGAACTGCTGCCGCCTGCACCCTGTTCCCCCAATGGCTGCCAATCGGGGTCAAGAACTGGGTCATCTATTACCTCTTCTTGTAGCTCGTGTGCAACTTCGTCTGTGTCACCGTGTCGGTCGGTGGTATAGCGTTCGTGATGGGGCAACATAGTCTCATCAGGGTCTGATTCTTGATCAGCACCCTGCGAGGGCAATGTTGTGGTGTGAGTCAAAGGACCAGCATAGTAGTCTGGCTGTGGCTGTGCATCAGTGCACTCCATGTCAGATTCAACTTGTAATGGGCATGGACTGTTAACTGCTTCACTTTCTAAGCCAGGGACGGTATGTGTAAAGAGCTCCATGGAGTAACCCGTTGTGTCGCCTGCTGCATTCTTCTCTGTTGTTGTTTTTGCTGAAGAGGACAAGGAAGCGACTTGTCCCTGACCGTGAACATCCACTAACGACGCGCTGCTTTTACTTTTACCAGTTTCACGAGAGGAGGCAAAAGAGCTAGAGGCTGAGTCAGCAAGATAAGCCAAAACTTGCTCTTGATGCTCCGGCTTTAAAAGCGGTTTTCCTACTCCCAGAAAAGGGAGGGTTCGAGGCCTTGTGTAGCCAGACGACGAACCTGGCTCCACAGCTCCAGACTTAGGTGCAATATTTTTTTTCCCACGACCACCTGATGCTCCACCACTACCACTACCCTCATTACCAGCTGACAATGAACGCCCCCGGCCACGACCTCTTCCACCAGACTTCCTCATTGTTTTAAAAACGTTACCAAACGAACGGTATTTGTTGCTGTCACACAACTTACACGGTGAGCTATAACTTCAGTATGATTTAGCTACCCCTTTACAGGTGGGTGAGACCACAACGAAAATCAGCCACAATGTTACACACTCTGTTGTTGTTGGCAACAAATGAGATGGCACACACGCAGGACTGTCACTGAAGCGCAAATGTAAATATTTATCTCCCACTGATTTGTGTTTGTTTTTTTTAAAAGGGAGACTTCAGAAAAAAAAAAATTAAAAAAAAATTATTTTTTACAGAAGAATTTATAAAACAAATAAAATGAAATGATTGTTTCAGGGAGAATTTAGGAAAAAAAAAAGGCTTTGTAGGGCCCACTGAGTGAGAGAGGACGCACACAGGAGTCAGGAGTGGCACACAAGCCCAGAGGCCAATATTAATCTCCCACCGATTGATTTAGTTATTTTTTTTGGTAGATTTTGGAACCCAAATCAAGCAAAAAAATTAATAGGCTTTCTATGGCCCACAATTGGGGAGAGAGAGAGAGATGGCACACCCAGGAGTCAAGACTGGCACACAAGCAGAAGGGGCAATATGAATCTCCCACAGATTTTTTTTTTTTTTTTTTTTCAGGGAGACTTGAGAGAAAAAAAAATACAAAAAAAATGATTTTTTTCAGGAATAATTTAGAAACCAAAGAAAATAAAATGATTGTTTCAGGGAGAATTTAGAAAACAAATAAAACAAAAAATAGGCTTTCTAGGGCCCACTGAGTGACAGATGACGCACACAGGAGTCAGGAGTGGCACACAAGCCCAGAGGCCAATATTAATCTCCCACTGATTGATTTAGTGATTTTTTTTGGTAGATTTTGGAACCCAAATCAAGCAAAAAAATTAATAGGCTTTCTATGGCCCACTATTTGTGAGAGAGATGGCACGCTCAGGACTGGCACACAAGCCCAGAGGCCAATATTAATCTCCCATTTTTTTTTTTTCCAGGGAAAATTTATAAACCCAATAAAAAAAATAATAATAAATAGGCTTTCTATGGCCCACTATCTGAGAGAGAGAGATGGCACGCTTAGGACTGGCACACAAGCCCAAAGGCCAATATTAATCTCCCACTTTTTTTTTTTTCCAGGGAAAATTTATAAACCCAATAAAATAATAAAAAAATAGGCTTTCTATGGCCCACTATCAGAGAGAGAGGGATGGCACGCTTAGGACTGGCACACAAGCCCAAAGGCCAATATTAATCTCCCACTGATTGATTTAATGATTTTTTCAGGTAGAATTTAGAACCCAAATCAAGCAAAAAAATTAATAGGCTTTCTATGGCCCACTGAGTGAGAGATGGCACACACAGGAGTAAGGAGTGGCACACAAGCCCTGAGGCCAATATTTTTCTCCCACTGATTGATTGATTGATTTTTTCAGGTAGAATTATGAACCCAAATCAACCAAAAAAATAAATAGGCTTTCTATGGCCCACTATTTGTGAGAGAGATGGCACGCTCAGGACTGGCACACAAGCCCAGAGGCCAATATTAATCTCCCATTTTTTTTTTCCAGGGAAAATTTATAAACCCAATAAAAAAAATAATAATAAATAGGCTTTCTATGGCCCACTATCTGAGAGAGAGAGATGGCACGCTTAGGACTGGCACACAAGCCCAAAGGCCAATATTAATCTCCCACTGATTGATTGATTGATTGATTGATTTTTTCAGGTAGAATTATGAACCCAAATCAACCAAAAAAATAAATAGGCTTTCTATGGCCCACTATTTGTGAGAGAGATGGCACGCTCAGGACTGGCACACAAGCCCAGAGGCCAATATTAATCTCCCACTTTTTTTTTTTTTCCAGGGAAAATTTATAAACCCAATAAAATAATAAAAAAATAGGCTTTCTATGGCCCACTATCTGAGAGAGAGAGAGATGGCACGCTTAGGACTGGCACACAAGCCCAAAGGCCAATATTAATCTCCCACTGATTGATTTATTGATTTTTTCAGGTAGAATTTAGAACCCAAATCAAGCAAAAAAATTAATAGGCTTTCTATGGCCCACTGAGTGAGAGATGGCACACACAGGAGTAAGGAGTGGCACACAAGCCCTGAGGCCAATATTTTTCTCCCACTGATTGATGTTGTGATTTTTTCTGGTAGATTTTGGAACCCAAATCAAGCAAAAAAATAAATAGGCTTTCTATGGCCCACTGAGTGAGAGATGACACAGACAGAGATGGCACTCTAGCAGAAATGTCAATCTTAATCTCCCACACAAAAAAAAAAAAAAAAAAAAGGAACTGTCCTTCAATTACTATCTCCCTGCAGTAATCTCAGCCAGGTATGGCAGGCAGCAATAAGGAGTGGACTGATGCACAAATTAAATAAAAAGTGTGGACAAACAAACAAGATAGCTGTGCAGAAAGGAAGGAACAAGAGGATTTGTGCTTTGAAAAAAGCAGTTGGTTTGCACAGCGGCGTACACACAGCAATGCAGCTATCAGGGAGCCTTCTAGGGCAGCCCAATGAGCTACAGCGCTGAGGAAAAAAAAAAAAAGGGAGCTTCCACTGTCCCTGCACACCGAAGGTGGTGTTGGGCAGTGGAAATCGCTACAGCACAAGCGGTTTTGTGGTTAATGGACCCTGCCTAACGCTATCCCTGCTTCTGACGAAGCGGCAGCAACCTCTCCCTAAGCTCATATCAGCAGCAGTAACATGGCGGTCGGCGGGAACTCCCCTTTATAGCCCCTGTGACGCCGCAGACAGCAAGCCAATCACTGCAATGCCCTTCTCTAAGATGGTGGGGACCAGGACCTATGTCATCACGCTGCCCACACTCTGCGTTTACCTTCATTGGCTGAGAAATGGCGCTTTTCGCGTCATTGAAACGCGACTTTGGCGCGAAAGTCGCGTACCGCATGGCCGACCACGCACAGGGGTCGGATCGGGTTTCATGAAACTCGACTTCGCCAAAAGTCGGCGACTTTTGAAAATGTTCGACCCGTTTCGCTCAACCCTATACACTAGCACAATTGGTGCTCCAAAAGCCATATAGGGTTCCTTCCTTCTCAGCCCTGAAGTGTGCCTAACAGTAGTTTCTGACAACATTTGGGGCACCACCGTATTTGGGAGAAATTGCGCAATAAATTGTGTGGTCTAGTTTCACCTATTAACCCTTGTGTACCTGACAAATTTGCAGCAAATACAATGGATATGTTTTTACCACTAAAATCTCATGTTTCCACGTCTCAATGTTAGAAAATTCTGTGAGGCACCTATGGGTTCAAAATACTAATTACACCTGTAGATGAATTCCTTGAGGCTTCTAATTTCCACAATTGGGTCACTTGTGGGGATTTTCTGCTGTTTTCACATATCAGCGGGTCTTCAAATGCGACATGGCATTCACAATCTATCCCAGGCAAATAGCACTCTTTCCTCGCATAGCCCTGCCATATGCCCATGCAGAAGATTTTGACAACATATGGGGAATCAGTGCGTTTGGGACAAATTGTGCAAGTTATTGGGTCTATTTTCTTGTATTATACATTGTGAAAATTACAAAGTTGGGGCTAAAACGACATTTTTGTGAAAAAAAAATGAACATTTTCAATATAACGACCTAATGTTATCAAATTCTGTGTAGTACCTGTGGGATTAAAATGCTCACTGTTCCCCTGGGTAAAATCCAAGAGGTGTGTAATTTCCAAAATGGGGCAACTTGTGCTTTTTTCTCACTATTTAGGCACATCAGGGGCTCTCCAAACGCAACATGATGCCCACAGCCCATCCCATTAAAGTCTGCATTCCAAAATGCCACTCCTTCCTTTCCATGCCCTGCCATGCACCCAAACAGTAGTTCCTCCAGATATGGGGTATCGGCATACTCAGGAGAAATTGCACAAAAATTTTTGGGGTCCATTTTCTCCTATTACCATTGTGATTTTTTATTTTCACAGCTCTACATTATATACTTCGGTTTAGCACCTAGGGTTTCAAGGTGCTCGCCACACAGCTACATACATTCCTTGAGGGATCTAGTTTTTTAAAATGGGGTCACTTGTGTTAGGTTTCCACCGTTTAGGCACATCAGGGGCTCTGCAAACGCAACATGGCGTCCTCTCTCGATTCCAGACATTTATGCATAGAAAAAGTAAAACGGTGCTCCTTCCCTTTCCGAGACCTGCTGTGCTGCATTCTAGATCTAAGGCAACATTCACATGTTCAGTATTTGGTCAGTACTTTACATCAGTATTTGTAAGCCAAAGCCAGGAGTGGGTGATAAATACAGAAGTGGTGCATATGTTTCTATTCTACTTTTCCTCTAGTTGTTTCTCTCCAGGTTTTGGCTTACACATAATAAAATACTGACCAAATACTGAACATGCGAATGTGGCCTTAGTGTGTGTGTCCACGGTCCAGATTGTCGGTGCTTTGGACGGAGCGGAAAACCCGCTCCGCCCACTTCTGTACGCATGGTGATTCCGGATGTGTTCATTGCACACATCTGAAATCTCTGCACCCTATACATAGGACCCTTCTATTTACCTTGTGGTGACGGAGCGTCGCATGTCCATAAACGCAGGGCTGCCGGATGAGTGTTTGCTGTAACATCTGGATGCTGCAGGTTGAATGCTGTGGTTGTACGCAGCGTTCAATCTGCAGCTAATCCGGATATAATCCAGCCCGTGGACACATACCCTTAGAACACCGATTGTGTCACAACTGCTGCACCCAGTAAACTAAGTGATACATCGTTGGAATCAGGGTCTTTTTTCCTACATTATACTGATCTCAGATGAGGAAAAAAAAGCTGGTGACAGATTCTCTTTAAGAGTATCATTCAAAACTACAACTTATCCACAAAAAACGAAATCTTCCATATGAAATGTTATGGCTCTTGGAAGAAGAAATCCAAAAACAAAATAAAAAAAATGTAAATTTGCCAGTCATGAGGAAGGTAAGGTACATAATAATAATATAAAAAATAATAATTATAAATCTATAGTGTTAAAGAAGAATTGTCAGACATCTATACTTTTAATAGGGGAGAGGAGATGCTAAGCTCATAAATATAACATTTTTTATGGATTGACTCTGCAATTTTATGTAAAAATCAACAGAGAAAGTGTCTATATGACTGTGTGGGAAATAAGCGACCTTTCCTTGTCGTATACGGAGAGTGTGGCAGCCTGTAATCGGTAAATGAAATGAGTTCAAAGTTAACTTTTTGCAATATTCACCTGTCCCGGTTCCACTGCCAGGCTGTGTCTTCCGTGTCCTCTGGCTGTGACGTTCAGGTCAGAGGGCGCAATGACGTGTTTAGTGTGCGTGCCGCCCTCTGCCTGAACAGTTACTGCAGAGACCCAGAAGACACAGCGGCGTGTGGCGGTGGAATGGGCACAGGTGAATATCGCAAGTGCCGGGGGCCTGAGCCAGCGGTGACTCCAGCACCTGGCCCCCATAGCGTGCTGGTGTCCCTGCCTGCTCAGGACACTGGCATCAGACCCCCAGCGATGAGAGGCGAGAATTTCATTTTTTTTTTAATCGCAGCAGCATATCGGGCATATTATTCTATGGAGCATCTTATGGGGCCATCAACCTTTGTGCAGCATTATAAGGGTCATAATATTCTATGGAACATCTTATGGGGCCATCAACCTTTGTGCAGCATTAAATGAGGCATAGCAGTCTATGGAGAATCTTATGGGGCCATCAATCTTTGTGCAGCATTATATGGGGCATAATATTCTATGGAGCCTCTTATGGGGCCATCAACCTTTGTGCAGCATTACATGAGGCATAATAGTCTATGGAGCATCTTATGGGGCCATCAATCTTTGCGCAGCATTAAATGGGGCATAATATTCTATGGAGCCTCTTATGGGGCCATCAACCTTTGTGCAGCATTATATGGGGCATAATATTCTATGGAGCATCTTATGGGGCCATCAACCTTTGTGCAGCATTATATGGGGCATAAAATTATATTGAGCATCTTATGGGGCCATCATTAACCTTTTATGCAGCATTATATGGGGCATATTTTAATATGGAGCATCTTATGGGGCCCATCATGAACTTTATGGAGCATTATATGGGGCTCCTGATTCAATATAAATATTTAAAAACACTTAACCTACTGATGTCTCAATCAATTTTTACTTTTATTGCTATCTATTTTTATTTTTGAAATTTACCATTGGTTGCTGAATTTCCCACCCTAGGCTTACTTATACTCAAGTCAATAAGTTTTCCCATTTTTTTGTGGCAAAATTAGGGGTCTCGGCTTATACTCGGATCTGCTTATACTCGAGTATATATGGAATAATAAATAAAAGATCTATGAAAATGATCAAATGAAATTCAGACATTGCTTTTCAACCATGCTTCCACAGAATTTTTTAAAAATAAAACTCATGAAATAGGCCTGGACAGAAATGATGGTACCCCTGAAAATAATGTGACAAAAGGGACATGTTAAATCAAGGTGTGTCCACTAACCAGCATCACAGGTGTCTGCAATCTTGGAATCAGTGAGTGGGCCTGTATATAGGGCTACAGATACTCACTGTGCTGTGTGGTCACATAGTGTGTATCACAGTCAACATGGACCAGAGGAAGTAAAGGAAAGAGTTGTCTCAGGAGATTAGAAAGAAAATTATAGACAAACATGTTAAAGGTAAAAGTTATAAGACAATCTTCAAGCAGCTTGATGTTCCTGTGACTACAGTTGCACATATTATTCAGAATTGTAAGATCCATGGGACTGTAGCCAACCTCCCTGGACGTGGTCGCAGGAGGAAAATTGATGACAAATCAAAGAGACGGGTAATACGAATGGTAACAAAAGAGCACAGGAAAACTTCTTAACAGATTAAAGGTGAACTTCAAGCTCAAGGAACATCAGTGTCAGATCGCACTATCCGTCGTTGTATGAGTGAAAGTGGACTTCATGGGAGACGACGAAGGAGGACACAATTGATGAAAAAAAAAAAATCATAAAAAGCCAGACTGGAATTTGCCAAACTACATGTTGACAATCCACAAAGCTTCTGGAGAATGTCCTATGGATAGATGAGAAAAAAATTGAATTTTTTGGCAAGGCACATCAGCTCTATGTTCACAGATGGAAAAATGAAGCACATCAAGAAAAGAAAACTGTCCCTACGGTGAAACATGGAGGAGGCTCTGTTATGTTCTGGGGCTGCTTTGCTACATCTGGCACAGGGTGTCAAGAATCTGTGCAGAGTACAATGAAATCTCAAGACTATTAAAGGACCATTTTCGGTGACTACCTCTTGAAGCTCATCAAGAGAATGCCAAGAGTGCAAAGCAGTCATCAAAGCAAAAGGTGGCTACTTTGAAGAACCTAGAATAGAGTGCAGGGTTGAGTGTGTAACCACGGAACAGACAGACCAACTGTTGAGAGGGATTTATTAACAGGGACAATATTCTCCTCACAGTAGAATATAAGCTGAAAAGATAACAGTGCAAAATATGGGAGTCAAACAGTGTAACACAATTAAGCAGGATTTCTTGAGAAAAAGAACACTTATCAGTCTTAATAGCCATCACAGCTATTTCCGCCTGCAGAGCCGGTGTCATAGGATGCACCCGCATCATCCCTCGGATGCGCTCTGTCCAACTCCACAACATGACATTGCTCCCTGAAAATTTTGGCAGGTTAACTAACATGACTCCCAGGGAGATGCTATACCTGGGGCCTCCCCCAACTGCTTGGTCTTCCCCTTCCGCGCTACCGTGTGACATCCTGCCGACTATGCCAAGTATAATAGAGTGCAGGGTTGAGTGTGTCACCACGGAATAGACAGACCAACTGTTGAGGGGGATTTATTAACAGGGACAATATTCTTCTCACAGGGAGAGAACAGTAGAATATAAACTGAAAAGATAACGGTGCAAAATATGGGAGTCAAACAGTGTAACAAAATTAAGCAGGATTTCTTGAGAAAAAGAACACTTATCAGTCTGATGAGGACTTGCTTGAAGGGTCGTCTTCTCCAACGTAGGCGCCGAGAAACAGCAGCACTTGTCATTCCTCTGTTATCCGTGAGCTGTGTATTCTCTAGGAACCCGCAGCCGGGGGGTTTCAGGAGTTAATGTGATAGACAGATGGGATGCTAGGCAAACGGGGTCCCCTCGGCTCTGAGTCCATAGCTTTAACATCACAGCCTATCCCGGGAGAACGATGCTCAGTCTATTATTAAGTCTCTTAACAGGAATCAGGGGCTCCGCACTGATAGCGTGGGTACCAGGGGTCACAGTCTCTGCATGGGCCACTGTCTCTGCACGGGTGTCAAGGCGCCCCTCTCCAGTCACAGCAGAGTCCGCTTTCATGTACTCACAAGAGGCAGTCTTTCTGGGCAATCTCCCTGCATTTGTCCTCTGACCGGGGGCCCTCTCTCCTCCCCGGAGCGCAGCTGCGTCCTACCCTGACCGCTGCACACGCTGCTCTGCCACTTGCGCACGCGCCTTTCCCACTCTCTGCTCGGCTTCCTTCCTGTCCTCGTCTTTGAGTCTGCCCCCCGGGGAACCTGTAGCACAGCTCAATAGTTCCAGGCACTGAGCAGAGAAGGTAACCGCCCCCAGACTCTTCTTGTGTTCCACCTCCTTACAAATATAAGACATTTTCAGTTGTTTCACACTTACAGGTAATTCATAATTTTGATGCCTTCAGTGTGAATTTACAATTTTCATAGTCATGAAAATACAGAAAAATCTTTAAATGAGAAGGTGTGTCCAAACCTTTGGTCTGTACTGTATATATATATAGTCATTTATAAGTTTAAACACTGCTTGGTGGTAGACAAAAACAAAGAAAGGGATAAAACTCAGATAACAGATGAAGCAGTCAATAAGCATGGTAAGGAAATAGGTAGATATTAAAAAAAACCTTAAGGTACCTTCACACTGAACAACATTACAACGATAACGATAGCGATCCGTGACGTTGCAGCATCCTGGATAGCGATATCGTTGTGTTTGACACGCAGCAGCGATCAGGATCCTGCTGTGACATCGCTGGTTGGAGCTAGAAGGCCAGAACTTTATTTTGTCGCTGGATCACCCGCTGACATTGCTGAATCGGCGTGTGTGACACCGATCCAGCGATGTCTTCACTTGTAACCAGGGTAAATATCGGGTTACTAAGCACAGGGCCGCGCTTAGTAACCCGATGTTTACCTTGGTTACCATTGCAAATGTCAAAAAAAAAAACATACTCACATTCCGGTGCCTGTCACGTCCCCGGCATCCGCTTCCCTGCACTCCTCCTGCATCCTGTGTCAGTGCCGGCTGGCCGTAAAGAAGAGCACAGCGGTGACGTCACCGCTCTGATTTACGGCCGGCGCTTACACAGGATGCAGGAGGAGTGCAGGGAAGCGGACGCTGGGGACGTGACAGGCACCGGAATGTAAGTATGTAGTGTTTTTTGTTTTTTACATTTACAATAGTAACCAGGGTAAATATCGGGTTACTAAGCACGGCCCTGCGCTTAGTAACCCAATGTTTACCCTGGTTACCCGGGGACTTCGGCATCGTTGGTCGCTGGAGAGCTGTCTGTGTGACAGCTCTCCAGCGACCACACAAGGACTTTTGAACGATCACGGCCAGGTCGTATCACTGGTCGTGATCGTTGGAAAGTTGCTGAGTGTGAAGGTACCTTTACAAGGATTATGTGTGAACGTGCACTAGGCTTTTGCCTTTCTGTTGTGCTATTTATAAGTAATTGTTGGAAACAATGTTTGATTAAAATACTCTAATACTCTTTTACTTTAAGTAAATGTTTGATGACAAGTTCGACTGCTTTTAGCAAATAAAAGATAACAAATTCCCTGTAGAAATGGCCACTGTGAGTGGAGATTAATGCTTTTTTATCAGCTTTGACAATTTACACACTGTGCACAATCTGATAAGACCCATGACAAGAAGCAGGACATGATTAAACGGTTTGGGCACCAGACATAGATCTATTATTATCCTATGATAATAGGAAGTTTGTGGCCAGTCATTCAGTTGTAATTGCCATAAAAGGATGAGAACTGATCTGGACACAAAAGACATATAATGGCCTCCTTGTCAAGAGGATTAGCTTCCTGCAGTATGTGCTATAAACGCTCAAGGACCTGGATTATACACTCATTTTAGTTTTCACACTGTATGGCAAACAGTCTGAGGCTACAGTATATCAAATAATAGGAACAGTATGTAGTCTTTAAAGTTTCTGCAAATATTTGCTCCTGCTAATAACCATGTTTAACAGCAACTAACTACCTAATATTTTATCAACACTTACAGATTTAATTGTTAATAAATTTGTATCTGCTTTGGAGATATCTATCTATATACACAAAGTAATGGCAATCTTTTGCACACTGCTCCAGGTCTCTCATTGCTGGCCACTTCAGAACTCTCCAGGGCTTTGCTTCCATCCATTTCTGGGTGCTTCTTGAAGTATGATTGGGGTCAATGTCCTACTGGAAGACCCATTACCTAGGACACAAAACCATCTTTCTGACACTGAGCACTACATTGCAACCCAAAATGTATTGGTAACCTAAGGCTATGTGCACACGTTGCGGATTAGGCTTAGGAATTTCTGGTTCGGATTCTGCCTCTCCTGGCAGAAAACGCACCTGCGGATTTGTCACGTCTTTTGTGCAGTTCCGCAGCGTTTTTTGTGCGTTTTTGCTGAGGTTTTCTTGCGGTTTTGCTGCATTTTTTACCCCTGTGGTTTTCTATAATGGAATGGGTACAAAAACGCTGCAGATTCACAAAAAAGAAGTGACATGCTACTTCTTTTAAACCGCAGCGCTTCCGCAGCGGATTTTCCGCAAAGTGTGCACAGCATTTTTTTTTCTCATTATATTTACATTGTACTGTAAATCAATTGCGGATCTGCAGCGTTTCTGCACTGCAAAAAACGCTGCGGATCTGCAGAGAACCCGCAACGTGTGCACATAGCCTTAATATTTCATGATGCCTTGCACAAAGTCAAGGCACCAGGTGCCAAAAGTAGCAAAACAACCCCAAAACATCTTTGAGCCTCCACCATATTTCACTGTACATATTGCTTTCTTTTTTTTTTGCAGGCTTTATTCCATTTTTATTCCATTTTCAGTAAATAGTAGAATGACGTGCTTTACCAAAAATCTCTTGGTTTCATGTGTCTAAAAGACAAATTTGGCAAACTGCAGTCTAGTTTTTAAATTTCTACGTTTATTTTGTGCTGTACACAAAGGAAATAAACTGTGAGAAATGTTTCATGTTCTGGAACAATTTCAAACGTGCTAACACTTTTGGTCATGACTGTGTGTATATATATATATATATATATATATATATATCTATAATATAATGCTGGGAGCATCACTCTGTCCGAAGCCTTAATAGACTGTGCAGGCGCGACGCTCCTAGCGTTACATTATAGAAAATGCCGCCGAGAGCAGGGGTCGGGAGCACGGGGGCGCCGTCTATTATAGATGCCGCCGAGAGCAGGGGGTCGGGAGCACGGGGGCGCCGTATGTCTGTCGGCACAGTAAGTTTTTGTGTCTTCAAGAAAATGGCGCCGGAAAGCGCGGACTGCGCAGGCGCCGATTCTGGCACCAGGAGGAGCAAGACAATGGCGCAGGAAATTCCGTAAGTAACAAATTGCTGTGGCATGAAGTGCCACAGCCTCATGGCACAGTAAGTTTTTACTTACGGCATTTCCGGCGCCATTGTCTTGCTCCTCCTGCTGCCGGAATCGGCGCTTGCGCAGTCCGGCGCCATTTTCTTGAAGACACACTCCGGCTCCACTGCAGGTGTCTTCAAGAAAATGGCGCCGGAAAGCGTGAACTGCGCAGGCGCCGATTCCTGCTGCCGGAATCGGTGCCTGCGCAGTCCGCGCTTTCCGGCGCCATTTTCTTGAAGACACACCTGCAGTGGAGCCAGACGATAGGTGAGTATGGTATTTTTTTTTTTTATATGGCAGCAGCATACGGGGGCATACACACTGGAGCGTCTTATGGGGGGCATATAATACAATGGTGGCGCAGGATGGGAGCAGCACATGACAGAACGGGGGCAGAATGGCAGCAGCACATGACAGAACGGGCGAAGGATGGCAGCAGCACATGACAGAATGGGTGCAGGATGGCAGCATCACATGACAGAACGGGCGCAGGATGACAGCAGCACATGACAGAACGGGCGCAGGATGGCAACAGCACATGACAGAACGGGCGCAGGATGGGAGCAGCACATGACAGAACGGGCGCAGGATGTCAGCAGCACATGACGGAACGGGCGCAGGATGGGAGCAGCACATGACAGAACGGGGGAGCAGGATGGCAGCAGCACATGTCAGAACGGGCGCAGGATGGCAGCAGCACATGACAGAACGGGCGCAGGATGGGAGCAGCACATGACAGAACGGGCGCAGGATGGGAGCAGCACATGACAGAACGGGGGAGCAGGATGGCAGCAGCACATGTCAGAACGGGCGCAGGATGACAGCAGCACATGACAGAACGGGCGCAGGATGGGAGCAGCACATGACAGAACAGGGGAGCAGGATGGCAGCAGCACATGACAGAACGGGCGCAGGATGGCAGCAGCACATGACAGAATGGGCGCAGGATGGGAGCAGCACATGACAGAACGGGCGCAGGATGGCAGCAGCACATGACAGAACGGGCGCAGGATGGGAGCAGCACATGACAGAACGGGGGCGCAGGATGGGAGCAGCACATGACAGAACGGGGGCGCAGGATGGGAGCAGCACATGACAGGATGGGAGCAGCAAATGACAGAATGGAGGCGCAGCATGGGAGCAGCACATGACAGAACGGGGGCGCAGGATGGGAGCAGCACATGACAGGATGGGGACGCAGGATAGAGCAGCACATACCAGGATGGAGACCATATACCAATATAAATGCTCGCCACCCGGGCGTAGAACGGGTTCAATAGCTAGTATATATATATAGATATATATATATATATGTATATATATATATATATATATATCTATATATATAATTGCCTAAGGGTTTTTCCGTCTGTCTTTCTGTCTGTCTTTCTGTCCTGGAAATCCCACGTCTCTGATTGGTCGAGGCCACCAGGCCTCGACCAATCAGCAACGGGCACAGCATCGACGTAGAAATCCCGCGTCCAGCGACCGGCACAGCGACGATGATGTCATAAAGGATGCAGACATCCCGCGTCTCTGATTGGTCGAGGCCGCCAGGCCTCGACCAATCAGCAACGGGCACAGCGACGATGATGTCATAATGGTTGCCATGGCGACGATGATGTCATGAAGGTCGCCTCGACCAATCAGTGACAGGCACAGTCAGCCGCGAATTCTGGAATCATCACTGTCCATATACTACGGGGACATGCATATTCTAGAATACCCGATGCGTTAGAATCGGGCCACAATCTAGTATATATATATATATACACTGCTAAAAAAAATAAAGGGAACACTTAAACAACAGAATATAACTCCAAGTAAATCAAACTTCTGTGAGATCCAAACTGTTCACTTAGGAAGCAATACTATTTGACAATTAATTTCACATGCTGTTGTGCAAATGGAATAGACAACAGAAATTATTGGCAATTATCAAGACACACTCAATAAAGGAGTGGTTTTGCAGGTGGGGACCACAGACCACATCTCAGTACCAATGCTTTCTTACTGATGTTTTGGTCACTTTTGAATGAGGAAACGATTGTGAATGTAAGTTAGATTGTTACACACAGACCGTGCATTCCAGAGAGCACAGTGGAAATCGATAGGAGAAGGTGGGAATGCAGTTGTCTCTGAGCCACAGTCTTGGCCAGGTGTATCTGCTAATTGCTGTTCGGACTGGGATATTTAAGTGTGCAGGATTCATTAGCCCTTGCCAGTTGTCAATGTTCCTTGTGAAGTGTTGGATCACTTTCTGGCTTCTCCTGTTGCTGCCAAATTCTGCAAAGATAAGTGTTTGGTTCTTTGTATCTGTGGCACACTGCTGTGTGCTGGTTTCAGTTTTATTCCTGCTCTGATTGTAGGATTCACTGGAGTTGCAGATTTACGCTCTTACATCTATTAGTTAGATGTAGGTAATTTTTGTTATTTCTGCAGTGGATGTTTTTGAAGGGTTTTTTACTGACCGCACAGTACTCTGTCCTATTCTGTCCTATTTAGCTAGTGTGGCCTCCTGTGCTAAATTCTATTTTCTGCCTGTGTGTGTTTTTTCCTCTCCGACTCACCGCCAATATTTGTGGGGGGCTGTCTATCCTTTGGGGATTTTCTCTGAGGCAAGATAGTATTCCTCTTTCCATCTTTAGGACTAATTAGTCCTCCGGCTGTGACGAGGTGTCTAGGTGTGTTAGGTACACTCCACGGCTACTTCTAGTTGCAGTGTTAAGTTCAGGATTGCGGTCAGTACAGTGGCCACCATCTCCAGTGAAAGTTCTCATGCAGCTCCAAAGTCACTGGATTCACTGGATCATAACAGAGTATACTCGTTGCTCGGGTGATCGAGTATTTTGTAGTGTTCGGAGATTTAGTTTTCGTCACCTCAGCTGAATGATTTACGGCTACTAGCCAGGCTGAGTACATGTGGGGTTTACCTGGTTGCTAGGGAATTCCCACATGTGTTCAGCCTGTCTAGCAGCCATAAATCATTCAGCAGAGGTGACGAAAACTCAATCTCTGAGCACTTACAAATACTCGGAGATCACCCGCACGGGCTTGGGAAAACCCGTGACAAATCACTATTATGCAAAGGAAGCATCAGTTGATATTTAAGCCAGAGGAGACCCCAAACTTTCCTATGGTTTTCATAATAACTTGTTTTCTATTTGTAAATAATAGGAGTTATCGGTATACAGGGCAGTCTGCTCCTCCTTTCCTCCATAATTAAAGCCCTTAATCCCTGGGTGGCTTCTAATAATGCAGGATAAGAAATCTTTTGCAAAGGCAAAAAGTAATTGTGATAGCGGGCAGCATTGCCTTATTCCCCTACAAAGCTCAAGACTCTCCAAGATATCGCTGTTAGCTCTTTTTCTAGCAGTCAAGGCCTTATACAGCAGCATTACTCACTGTCTCTCAGCCCTATTCTCTAATTTCATGCCTCTTTTTTGAGAATTGCCTTTTACTATCTTTATCTCACTGATCAGTACACCTCTCAAGAAGGCTTTCATGTCATCCCAAGACATATTAATAACCCAGAATGAGTTGGGTTTCCAGCCCATTGAATATATCTTAGCAGGTCTACTTGCACCAGGAGACAGAGAAGAGATAAAGATCTGATACAGATCCAATAAATATCTTATACTCAATTTTGGTAACTAATGGAATCATATGAGCGTTACATAAAGCCAGATCTATTGTTGATAAGGACTGATATGTCGAAGAGGCACAAGAGAAAATCCTCCAAATGTCAGATATTCCCAACCTCCCCAATAAGGCGACCGCAAGGGGACAAAGTGTCATCACTCCCAGGAAACCTATGTAAGGACTGCAAATAATCTTAAAATCTCACATAACCACCAAGACAACATCCTGCTATATTGCAAGCTTCTGGAAAATTTTTTAAAGTGGGACACTTCAGTATTTTGAAGGAATATAAACCATGACAATAATCAGGGGTGTAATAATCATGGTCACAGAGGTTAGGGGACCGCAAACGCCAGCGCAAAATACAACTGGATGTGCTTCTTCAGTCCAATTCTTGCATTGGGGCTCATTGAACACTGACAATATTGAATTCAAAATGGGAGATTTTGCATCTAACTCCAATTGCCTTCATTATCTTAAGAGTCAATGCTTCTATGCACAGTATAGAAATAGTCTCCTGTATACAGCCCACTTGGCTCGTCAGTGTAGTGAGCACGGAGTTGCATTTATTAGCTGTATTTAGAACATCTCGCAGGGATTGTGGACCCTCAGGCAAAGCTCTCCAGGGTTTCCACCATTCTCTATGGGTATCACATCAGCTCTATTTTGGCCCTGAGATGAAAAATCCACTCAGCCCTTGTGCAGTGGATACTTACAGATTATTCTGTGGGCAAACTGTTCTAGTCACTCCGCCACTTTCCCGCATATCTCTCTTTGTCTCTGCTCACCTGCCGTGCAGACATCATCTTGGATTTTGGCAGGTGCTGCCACCTCCTCTGCCCTGCTTTTAGGAGTGCATCATGTCACCACAGCCGCCTCTATTGAACATTAGCCAATGTCGATATTGATGTGTCCAACATCAGGAAAAGATTGAACAATGGTGTGCATGACAAGATTACAGGGAAAAAGCCACTACTCTCCAAATTGAAGATTGCTGCCCATGAGCAGTTTGATAAACATCACATGGACAAAAAAAAAGTATTTGAACACATTTTTGTGGATAGATGAGATCAAAATAGAACATTTTGGTTAACCCCTTAAGACCAAGCCACTTTGTAGGTTAATGACTGGACCTCATTTTTTAAATCTGACCAGTGTCACATTGTGATGTAATAACTCTGGAACACTTTAACGGATCCCAGTAATTTTGAGATTGTTTTCTCGTGACATATTGTACTTCATGATAGTGGTAAAATTTGTTCATTATATTCATTTTTCACAAGCTTGCAACAACTTCGGACTTGTTTTCAATACTAAAAAGACCAAAGTTATGCACTAATCAGCTTCAGGAAAACCATACCAGCAGTAGAAAACTTCACCTACCTGGACATCATGCTCTCTCGTGTGATGAAAATAGACGCTGAGGTCAACAACAGAACTGCCAAAGTCAGCTTCGCCTTCGGGATACTGTGTCTGAATGTCTGGGGACTCAGTCTTACCACTAAGCTGAAGGTCCTGCCACACTTGCCAGCTATGCCAGCTGGACTGTCTACAGCCGGTATGTCAAGCAGCTCATTCGCTTTCACCTGAGCTGTCTCCGCAGTCTTCTCCACATCAGGTGGCAAGACAATATTACCGACACAGAAATCCTGGAACAAACTGGGCTCGGCAGCATTTACATTCTCCTGCTGAAAGCCCAAGCTAGGTTGGCTGGACATGTGGACAGGATGCCAGACAGCCGATTGCCTAAACAACTGTTGCACGGGGGGCAGAAGAAACATTATAAAGACTGCCTTAAAGTGCCTCTCAAAAACCTTGAATTCAACATCAACGAATGAAAGAAGCTGCCCTGGACCGTCCAGCTTGGTGAGGCAGGATCACCACAGGAGCATGTGATATTTCAGCACCTCCTGCGCGATCATGCTGTGATCAATCGGATTGAATGACTGATCACAGCACCTTGAGTCCTTAGACCTATGACATCGGTCCCTGCACCTCTTTCCGCACCGCACAGCTATCAGTGATCACTGCATGTTTCTTTCTCTGATGGAATCACTGACTGGGTGGATAAGGGAAATGCGATAGATATATATCGTATCTGCTGTGGAACATCATATCGGAGATCATTCACCTCCACAGACAGCGTAGCTGCTCTGTCAGCCCGGCGACTGGATCCATACCAAGGGAGAAAAGGAAAAAAAACACACCCCAAAAAACATACACAAAAAAAGTCAGTTTTTTTCCTTAAATATGCATGGCCAGTGATTATGTCTCACACAGTGTAGGAAAGACTAAGTGCAACATGAAGGGATGAGAAGAAGCGAGCCCAACACTAGGGAAGGGGGGAGTAGAGATCCCTAGGCAGATCTAAAGTCACCCTGTCTGCCCTAGACATCTGTTGTGAATTCTGTGGCAGAGTTCACTCCTGTGGTCACAAGTGGTACTTCGGCTGATTCTCTCTGGGATCTTCCGTTTGTGGAGGAAAGTGGTACTGCAGCTTCTGAGTTTCCTCCCTCAGGTGATCTGGTGAGCTCGTTAGCTTCTTCTCTACTTAACTCCACCTGATGCTTTGATCTATGCTTCCTGTCAATGTTTCAGTGTGGGACTTGTTTTTTCCCTGGATCATTCCTGTGGCCTGCTGCTCTGCAAAGCTAAGTTTTGCTTATGTTATTTTGTTGCTATTTTTCTGTCCAGCTTGCTTTATTGGTTTTTCTCGCCTGCTGGAAGCTCTGAGACGCAGAGGGAGCACCTCCGTACCATTAGTCAGTGCGGAGGGTCTTTTTGTCCCCTCTGCGTGGTTTTTATAGGTTTTTGTGCTGACCGCAAAGTTATCTTCCCTATCCTCGTTCTGTTCAGCTAGTCGGGCCTCACTTTGCTAAATCTGTTTCATCTCTATGTTTGTGTTTTCATCTTACTCACAGTCATATGTGGGGGACTGCCTTTTCCTTTGGGGAATTTCTCTGAGGCAAGGTAGGCTTATTTTTCTATCTTTAGGATTAGCTAGTTTCTCAGGCTGTGACGAGGCGCCTAGGTTCTGGTCAGGAGCGCTCCACGGCTACCTATAGTGTGGTTTGATAGGCTTAGGGATTGCGGTCTGCAGAGTTCCCACGTCTCAGAGCTCGTTCTATTATTTTGGGTTATTGTCAGTTCACTGTATGTGCTCTGACCTCCATGTCCATTGTGATTCTGAATTGCCTTTCATAACAGTACAGGAAGCCAAAAGTGCTAATGATTCTCAATAGAGGGAAAAAAGAAGTTCTGAGACCATTTTTTTTTCTTTGCACTGTGTTTTGTCTTTTTTTCCCCCTAGACATTTGGGTGGTTCAGGACACAGGTGTAGCAATGGACATTAAAGGTCTGTCTTCATGTGTGGATCAGCTCACGGCAAGAGTTCAAAATATTCAAGATTTTGTGGTCCAGAATTCTTTGCTTGAACCGAGAATTCCTATTCCAGATTTGTTTTTTGGAGATAGAACTAAATTTCTGAGTTTCAAAAATAATTGTAAACTATTTCTGGCTTTGAAACCTCGCTCTTCTGGTGACCCAATTCAACAGGTTAGGATCGTCATTTCTTTTTTGCGCGGCGACCCTCAGGACTGGGCGTTTTCTCTTGCGTCAGGAGATCCTGCATTGAGTAATATCGATGCGTTTTTCCTGGCGCTTGGGTTGCTGTACGATGAGCCTAATTCAGTGGATCAGGCAGAAAAAAATTTGCTGGCTCTTTGTCAGGCTCAGGATGAGATAGAGGTATATTGTCAGAAATTTAGGAAGTGGTCAGTGCTCACTCAATGGAATGAATCTGCGCTGGCAGCAATATTCAGAAAGGGTCTCTCTGAAACCCTTAAGGATGTCATGGTGGGATTTCCTATGCCTGCTGGTTTGAATGAGTCTATGTCTTTGGCCATTCAGATCGGTCGACGCTTGCGTGAGTGTAAACCTGTGCACCATTTGGCGGTATTACCTGACCTTAAACCTGAGCCTATGCAGTGTGATAGGACCTTGACCAGAGTTGAACGGCAAGAACATAGACGTCTGAATGGTCTGTGTTTCTACTGTGGTGATTCCACTCATGCTATCTCTGATTGTCCTAAGCGCACTAAGCGGTTCGCTAGGTCTGCCACCATTGGTACTGTGCAGTCAAAATTTCTTCTGTCCGTTACCTTGATCTGCTCTTTGTCATCATATTCTGTCATGGCATTTGTGGATTCAGGCGCTGCCCTGAATTTGATGGACTTGGAATATGCTAAGCGTTGTGGGTTTTTCTTGGAGCCCTTGCAGTGTCCTATTCCATTGAGAGGAATTGATGCTACGCCTTTGGCCAAGAATAAGCCTCAATACTGGACCCAGCTGACCATGTGCATGGCTCCTGCACATCAGGAGGTTATTCGCTTTCTGGTGTTGCATAATCTGCATGATGTGGTCATGTTGGGGTTGCCATGGCTACAAGCCCATAATCCAGTATTAGATTGGAAATCCATGTCGGTGTCCAGCTGGGGTTGTCAGGGGGTACATGGTGATGCTCAATTTCGTCATCCACTCCTTCTGAGGTCCCAGAGTTCTTGTCTGATTACCGGGATGTATTTGATGAGCCCAAGTCCAATACCCTACCTCTGCATAGGGATTGTGATTGTGCTATCAATTTGATTCCTGGTAGTAAATTCCCAAAAGGTCGATTGTTTAATTTGTCCGTGCTTGAGCACACCGCTATGCGCAGTTATGTGAAGGAATCCCTGGAGAAGTGGCATATTCGCCCGTCATCGTCACCATTAGGAGCAGGGTTCTTTTTTGTAGCCAAGAAGGATGGTTCGCTGAGACCTTGTATAGATTACCGCCTTCTTAATAAGATCACGGTTAAATTTCAGTACCCCTTGCCATTGTTATCTGATCTGTTTGCTCGGATTAAGGGGGCTAGTTGGTTCACAAAGATAGATCTTCGTGGTGCGTATAATCTGGTGCGAATTAAGCAAGGTGATGAATGGAAAACTGCATTTAATACGCCCGAGGGTCATTTTGAGTATCTCGTGATGCCGTTCGGACTTGCCAATGCTCCATCAGTGTTTCAGTCCTTTATGCATGACATCTTCCGAGAGTACCTGGATAAATTCCTGATTGTGTACTTGGATGACATTTTGATCTTCTCAGTCTCATGTGAAGCAGGTCAGAACGGTTTTTCAGGTCCTGCGTGCTAATTCTTTGTTTGTGAAGGGATCAAAGTGTCTCTTTGGTGTGCAGAAGGTTTCATTTTTGGGGTTCATCTTTTCCCCTTCTACTATCGAGATGGATCCTGTTAAGGTCCAAGCCATCCATGATTGGACTCAGCCGACATCTCTGAAAAGTCTGCAAAAGTTCCTGGGCTTTGCTAATTTTTATCGTCGCTTCATCTGCAATTTTTCTAGTATTGCTAAACCATTGACCGATTTGACCAAGAAGGGTGCTGATGTGGTCAATTGGTCTTCTGCTGCTGTGGAAGCTTTTCAAGAGTTGAAGCATCGTTTTTCTTCTGCCCCTGTGTTGTGTCAACCAGATGTTTCTCTTCCGTTCCAGGTCGAGGTTGATGCTTCTGAGATTGGAGCAGGGGCTGTTTTGTCGCAGAGAGGTTCTGGTTGCTCAGTGATGAAACCATGCGCTTTCATTTCCAGGAAGTTTTCGCCTGCTGAGCGTAATTATGATGTGGGCAACCGAGAGTTGCTGGCCATGAAGTGGGCATTCGAGGAGTGGCGTCATTGGCTTGAAGGAGCTAAGCATCGCGTGGTGGTATTGACTGATCATAAGAACTTGACTTATCTCGAGTCTGCCAAGCGCTTGAATCCAAGACAAGCTCGTTGGTCGTTGTTTTTTGCCCGTTTTGACTTTGTGATTTCGTACCTTCCGGGCTCTAAAAATGTGAAGGCGGATGCTCTGTCTAGGAGTTTTGTACCCGACTCTCCGGGTTTATCTGAGCCGGCGGGTATCCTCAAGGAAGCAGTAATTGTGTCTGCCATCTCCCCTGATTTGCGGCGGGTGCTGCAAAAATTTCAGGCTAATAAACCTGATCGTTGCCCAGCGGAGAAACGGTTTGTCCCTGATAGGTGGACGAATAGAGTTATCTCTGAACTTCATTGTTCGGTGTTGGCTGGTCATCCTGGAATCTTTGGTACCAGAGAGTTAGTGGCTAGATCCTTTTGGTGGCCCTCTCTGTCGCGGGATGTGCGTGCTTTTGTGAAGTCCTGTGGGATTTGTGCTCGGGCTAAGCCCTGCTGTTCTCGTGCCAGTGGGTTGCTTTTGCCCTTGCCGGTCCCGAAGAGGCCTTGGACACATATCTCTATGGATTTTATTTCTGACCTTCCCGTTTCTCAAAAGATGTCAGTCATTTGGGTGGTCTGTGATCGCTTTTCTAAGATGGTCCATCTGGTACCCTTGTCTAAATTGCCTTCCTCCTCTGATTTGGTGCCTTTGTTCTTCCAGCATGTGGTTCGTTTGCATGGCATTCCAGAGAATATTATTTCTGACAGAGGTTCCCAGTTTGTTTCGAGGTTTTGGCGAGCCTTTTGTGGTAGGATGGGCATTGACTTGTCTTTTTCCTCAGCTTTCCATCCTCAGACTAATGGCCAGACCGAGCGAACCAATCAGACCTTGGAAACATATCTGAGGTGTTTTGTTTCTGCTGATCAGGATGACTGGGTGTCCTTTTTGCCTTTGCCTGAGTTCGCCCTTAATAATCGGGCCAGCTCGGCTACCTTGGTTTCACCGTTTTTCTGCAATTCTGGGTTCCATCCTCGTTTCTCTTCTGGACAGGTTGAGTCTTCGGACTGTCCTGGAGTGGATACTGTGGTGGACAGGTTGCAGCAGATTTGGACTCAGGTAGTGGACAATTTGACCTTGTCCCAGGAGAAGGCTCAACTTTTCGCTAATCGCAGACGCCGTGTGGGTCCCCGACTTCGTGTTGGGGATCTGGTTTGGTTGTCTTCTCGTCATATTCCTATGAAGGTTTCCTCTCCTAAGTTTAAACCTCGTTTTATTGGTCCGTATAGGATTTCTGAGGTTCTTAATCCTGTGTCTTTTCGTCTGACCCTTCCAGACTCTTTTTCCATACATAACGTATTCCATAGGTCATTGTTGCGGAGATACGTGGCACCTATGGTTCCATCTGTTGAGCCTCTTGTCCCGGTTTTGGTGGAGGGGGAATTGGAGTATATTGTGGAGAAGATTTTGGATTCTCGTGTTTCAAGACGGAAACTCCAGTATCTGGTTAAATGGAAGGGTTATGCTCAGGAGGATAATTCCTGGGTTTTTGCCTCTGATGTCCATGCTCCCGATCTTGTTCGTGCCTTTCATGTGGCTCATCCTGGTCGGCCTGGGGGCTCTGGTGAGGGTTCGGTGACCCCTCCTCAAGGGGGGGTACTGTTGTGAATTCTGTGGCAGAGTTCACTCCTGTGGTCACAAGTGGTACTTCGGCTGATTCTCTCTGGGATCTTCCGTTTGTGGAGGAAAGTGGTACTGCAGCTTCTGAGTTTCCTCCCTCAGGTGATCTGGTGAGCTCGTTAACTTCTTCTCTACTTAACTCCACCTGATGCTTTGATCTATGCTTCCTGTCAATGTTTCAGTGTGGGACTTGTTTTTTCCCTGGATCATTCCTGTGGCCTGCTGCTCTGCAAAGCTAAGTTTTGCTTATGTTATTTTGTTGCTATTTTTCTGTCCAGCTTGCTTTATTGGTTTTTCTCGCCTGCTGGAAGCTCTGAGACGCAGAGGGACCACCTCCGTACCGTTAGTCGGTGCGGAGGGTCTTTTTGTCCCCTCTGCGTGGTTTTTATAGGTTTTTGTGCTGACCGCAAAGTTATCTTCCCTATCCTCGTTCTGTTCAGCTAGTCGGGCCTCACTTTGCTAAATCTGTTTCATCTCTATGTTTGTGTTTTCATCTTACTCACAGTCATTATATGTGGGGGGCTGCCTTTTCCTTTGGGGAATTTCTCTGAGGCAAGGTAGGCTTATTTTTCTATCTTCAGGATTAGCTAGTTTCTCAGGCTGTGATGAGGCGCCTAGGTTCTGGTCAGGAGCGCTCCACGGCTACCTTTAGTGTGGTTTGATAGGCTTAGGGAATGCGGTCTGCAGAGTTCCCACGTCTCAGAGCTCGTTCTATTATTTTGGGTTATTGTCAGTTCACTGTATGTGCTCTGACCTCCATGTCCATTGTGATTCTGAATTGCCTTTCATAACAGACATCCCTATATATGTTCTGCAACTATTGCCGAGCAGGAACCTAATCCCTGCCTGACCCTGGCGATAAGCCCTACCTAGGGAATGAAAGGGTGAGCATTAGTCGATCCCCACTACCAATATAGACAGCTGGGATAGACGAAGAAGGGAAACACTTATCTTGGGTAGACTCAGAGATGTAACACAGACATCTTCCAGCAACACTAAAGAGGAAGATAGCCAAATGCTATAGCTCCAAGCCTCAACACTGGGAAATGGAAATATCACTGGCAACTCCCAGCAGCAGGTTGGGAGTCTATAAACAGCCAGGTTCAGGTGTGTCAATTAGAGCCGGAGAAAGATTGCCACTGAGTCAAAAAGTCAGAAGGGTTAAGGTGTGTGCAAGACCTTCTGCAGCTAGATGCAGTCCGACTGCCTGTAGTCTCTGACACATCCGTGACACAAGTTCAGAGAAGAGCTACCAGGATTATGAATGGACTGCAGACTGTCTAACAAGGAATGGCTACAGGATCTGTGAATGTGTAGCTTGCAAAATAAAGGCTAAGAGGAGACTTAATAGCTGTCTACAAATATCTGAAGGGATGTCACAGTGTAGAGGGATCAGCATTATTCTCATTTTCATATGGAAATATAAGAAGCAATGGAATGAAACTGAAAGGGAGGAGATACAGATTAGATATTAGAAAAACTTTTTGACAGTGAGGGTGATCAATGAGAGGAACAGGCTGCCATGAAATCAGGTGAGTTCTCCTTAAATGGAAGTCTTCAAACAGAGGCTGGACAGACATCTGTCTGAGATGGTTTAGTGACTCCTGCATTAATCAGGGGGTTGGACACGATGACCTTGGAGGTCCCTTCCAACTCTAACATTCTATGAATTTATATTAAATTGATGCAGAAATATAAATACAAACTCATAAACTTTCAAGCACCACTTTATATTTTATTACTTGTGTTCAATAAACACTGTCTTTAGAAAACTGTCACAGCTTTCCAAGATCCATAACATTTATTTTTCCTCTGACAGTTTTCTGAAGCTTTGATGTTAGCAGGAGGAGCTGTACTTTTCATTGGTATCATATTGAAGTACATACTTTTTCCTTACTTTTTATTCCATTTTAATATTTAATATGGAAACTATTAGCTTTTGTACCTTCAGACTTAAGTTACTGAAGGTTATGTGACAAATAACTCCTTTGTTTTAGCCATTTGCATCTTAAGGTTTTTCCTTATGTTTCTGTCACCTAATCTGAGAGCAAAACAATATAGAGACAAACCAAACCAAATAGAATCGGAGCATATAACTAATTACAACCAGAAGGAACAAAAAAATGCCCCTAAAATATAACTTTTATTGAGTCAGGTAAGAATGACCTATTAGGTCAGGAGACAGTATTAATTAACCATATAACTTAACACTAAAAGGATAGAGGTATATAGGTGAGGGGGTGCTCTCTCCCTGACTCACCCTACCTTACCGCGGAGGTTGGCACCCTAAATTCGACATGGCGCCCCCACTCGACGATGGCTCTCCCTTAAGACCCTAGCGGGGACTACCAAAGAAAACACCACCACCAACACCAATAAATAAAATAAAGTGCTAATGTGCTTTAAAGTGCTTAAATAACACCTGCATAGGTATATATATTGGTTTTCTCATATACCAATTATTTTATTTCAGGATTCTTGTTGATGAGTCCTGATGCCTTATAACTAAGGTGCAGTTTGTGAGCAGAGATCGATGATGTTTTGATATGTGCCTTATATTAAAAAGATATGGACTGATACATCTTATCTCAGAATAGATACAGGCTGATAGGTCTTATCTCATTAGCTATGGATATTAAACAGTGTACAAGGAGAGAGATAACCAATGCGGGACAGTAGCACTATTGCTGGTTCATTAAATGTTATATTCCCCAAAACAAATAGATAATAATATATACACACAATGTAGAGGCACCTTCACGTTCACGGATGCTTGTGAAGTATTATTAACCCCTTAGTGACAGAGTAAATTTGGTACTTAATGACCGAGCCAATTTTTGCAATTCTGACCACTGTCACTTTATGAGGTTATATCTCTGGAACGCTTCAACGGATCCAGCTGATTCTGAGACTGTTTTTTCGTCACATATTGTACTTCATGTTAGTCGTAACATTTATTCGATATTACTTGCGATTATTTATGAAAAAAATGGAAATATGGCGAAAATTTTGCAATTTTCAAAAATTGTATTTTTATGCCCTTAAATCACAGAGTTATGTCATGAAAAATAGTTAATAAATAACATTTCCCACATGTCTACATTACATCAGCACAATTTTTGAAACAATTTTTTTTTTTTGTTAGGGAGTTATAAGGTTTAAAAGTTGACCAGCAATTTCTCATTTTTACAACACCATTTTTTTTTAGGGACCACATCACATTTGAAGTCATTTTGAGGGGTCTATATGATAGAAAATAATGAAGTGTGACACCATTCTCAAAACTACACCCCTCAAGGTTCTCAAAACCACATTCAAGAAGTTTATTAACCCTTTACGTGCTTCACAGGAACTGAAACAATGTGGAAGGAAAAAATGAACATTTAACTTTTTTTTGCAAACATTTTAATTCAGAACCATTTTTTTATTTTCACAAGTGTAAAAACAGAAATGTAACCATAAATTTTGTTATGCAATTTCTCCTGAATACGCCAATACCCCATATGTGGGGGTAAACCACTGTTTGGGTGCACCGCAGAGCTTGGAAGAGGAGGAGTGCCGTTTTACTTTTTCAATACAGAATTGGCTGGAATTGAGATCGGACGCCATGTCATGTTTAGAGAGCCCCTGATGTGCCTAAACGGTGGAAACCCCCCACAAGTGACACCATTCTGTAAACTAGACCCCTTAAGGAACTTATCTAGATGTGTGGTGAGCACTTTGAACCCCCATGTGCTTCACAGAAGTTTATAACGTTGAGCCATGAAAATAAAAAAATCGCATTTTTTCTACAAAAATGACCTTTTTGCCCCCAAATTTTTATTTTCACAAGGGTAACAGGAGAAATTACACACAAAAGTTGTAGTGCAATTTCTCCTGAATATGTCGATACCCAATATGTGGGGCTAAACCACTGTTTGGGCGCACCGCAGAGCTTGGAAGAGGAGGAGTGCCGTTTTACTTTTTCAATGTAGAATTGTCTGGGATTGAGATCGGACGCCATGTCACGTTTGGAGAGCCCCTGATGTGCCTAAACAGTGGAAACCCCCAACAAGTGAACCCTTTTTGGAAACTAGACCCCCCCATGGAACTAATCTAGATGTGTGGTGAGAACTTTGAATGCCCAAGTGCTTCACAGAAGTTTAGAATGCAGAGTCGTGAAAATAAAAAAATATTTTTTTTTTCCACAAAAAAGATATCGTAGCCCCCAAGTTTTTATTTTCACAAGAGTAACAGGAGAAATTGGACCCCAAAAGTTGTTGTCCAATTTATCCCGAGTACGTTGATGCCCCATATGTGGGGGTAACCCACTGTTTGGGCGCATGGCAGAGCTCAGAAGGGAGGGAGCACCATTTGACTTTTTGAGCGCAAAATTGGCTGTCGTGTTTGGAGACCCCCTGATGTACCTAAACAGTGGAAACCCCCCAATTCTAGCTCTAACCCTAACCCCAACACACCCCTAACCCTAATCCCAACCCGATCCATAATCCTAATCACTAACCCTAACGATAATCACAACCCTTACCCCAAAACAACCCTAATGTCAACCCTAACCATAACCCTAATCAAAACCCTAAATCCAACACACCCCTAATCCTAATCTCAACCCTAACCTCAAACCTAACCCTCATCCCAATACACCCCTAATCACAACCCTAACCTTAACCCTAATCCCAAACCTAACGCTAATCCCAAGCGTAACCCTAATGCCAACCCTAACCCTAATACCAACCCTAATCCAAACCCTAACCCTAATCCCGACTCTAACCCTAACTTTAGCCCCAACCCTAGCCCTAACTTTAGCCCCAACTCTAACCCTAAGGCTACTTTCACACTTGCGTCGTTTGGCATCCGTCGCAATCTGTCGTTTTGGACAAAAAACGGATCCTGCAAATGTGCCCGCAGGATGCGTTTTTTGCCCATAGACTTGTATTGCCGACGGATCCTGACGGATGGCCACACGTCGCGTCCGTCGTGCACTGGATCAGTTGTGTTTTGGCGGACCGTTGGCACAAAAAACGTTCAATGTAACTTTTTTTGTACGTCGCGTCCGCCATTTCTGACCGCGCATGCGTGGCCGTAACTCCGCCCCCTCCTCCCCAGGACATAGATTGGGCAGCGAATGCGTTGAAAAACTACATCCGCTGCCCACGTTGTGCACAATTTTCACAACGTGCGTCGGTATGTCGGGCCGACGCATTGCGACGGCCCGACATACCAGAAACCAGGGATTCAAGCTTGAGGAGGCTAATTTGCATATTCCAGGTGCCTTCTGGGAAAAGCGAAGAGTCTCCCTAAGCTAGAAGATCGTTGGGTACAGCCGGGACCAGCTGCTTGGAAAGAATCACCAAACCAGGGATTCAAGCTTGAGGAGGCTAATTTGCATATTCCAGGTGCCTTCTGGGAAAAGCGAAGAGTCTCCCTAAGCTAGAAGATCGTTGGGTACAGCCGGGACCAGCTGCTTGGAAAGAATCACCAAACCAGGGATTCAAGCTTGAGGAGGCTAATTTGCATATTCCAGGTGCCTTCTGGGAAAAGCGAAGAGTCTCCCTAAGCTAGAAGATCGTTGGGTACAGCCGGGACCAGCTGCTTGGAAAGAATCACCAAACCAGGGATTCAAGCTTGAGGAGGCTAATTTGCATATTCCAGGTGCCTTCTGGGAAAAGCGAAGAGTCTCCCTAAGCTAGAAGATCGTTGGGTACAGCCGGGACCAGCTGCTTGGAAAGAATCACCAAACCGCCTGTAGGACATTATTGCAAGAGAGCTTGGTCAGCAGGATCTAGGAGCAACATGGCAGATGTGACAACCTACATGGTGAGCTGCAGCATGTGCTACATGTTCACAGATCGACCAGAAGAAGAATTAAATTTCACCTGTCAGAAGTGTAGACTAGTGGCCCTTTTAGAAGAAAAGGTGCGGGGTCTGGAAGAAAGAACAGCAACTTTGAAACTCATCAAAGAGAATGAAGACTTTCTAGACAGAACAGAAGCATCTCTACTGGTCACAGAAGGTGAAAAAAGTGTCAGAGAACCTCCAAAAGCAGATGAGTGGAAGCATGTGACCAAAAGAAGCAAGAAGACCATGGAGAAATCACCAACCACACAACTGAAGAACCGATATCAAATCTTTGTAGAGGATGAAGATGGCACACCTAAGGATGAAGCAATACCAGCAAGCAAAAAAGAAAAGGGCACACAGCAACAAGTGACAGCAAAAAGTACAGCCAAGAAGCAACGAAGAGTGGTGGTGGTGAGAGACTCACTACTGAGAGGCACAGAAGCAGCCATCTGCAGACCGGACATAACTGCAAGAGAAGTATGCTGCCTTCCAGGTGCGATGATCAAGGATGTGACCGATAGGATACCAAAGCTCTTCAACTCCAAGGACGTCTACCCATTTCTTCTGATACATGTTGGCACCAATGACACGGCAAGGAAGGACCTACCGACAATCTGCAAAGACTTTGAAGAGTTGGGGAAGAAAGTAAAGGAACTGGATGCACAGGTAGTTTTTTCTTCTATCCCTTCCAGTAGACGGGCATGGCACCAGGAGATGGAACAGGATCCTTGATGCAAACAACTGGCTAAGACGATGGTGCAGACAACAAGGATTCGGATTCCTGGACCACGGTGTGAATTACTTGTACGATGGACTCCTCGCCAGAGACGGACTACACCTCAACAAACCTGGGAAACACACATTCGCCAGAAGACTCGCTACACTCATCAGGAGGGAGTTAAACTAGAAGAAGAGGGGACGGGAAGAAAAACATTAGACTTGAACAAAGAAGATCCAGGAAAACATACTCAGAAGGGAGGTAAGAACATTTCTAAAACAATCCACAGCGAGGAGATTGGAACAAAACAAAATCCTCTAAACTGCATGCTCGCAAACGCCAGAAGCCTGACAAACAAGATGGAAGAACTAGAAGCAGAAATATCTACAGGTAACTTTGACATAGTGGGAATAACCGAGACATGGTTAGATGAAAGCTATGACTGGGCAGTTAACTTACAGGGTTACAGTCTGTTTAGAAAGGATCGTAAAAATCGGAGAGGAGGAGGGGTTTGTCTCTATGTAAAGTCTTGTCTAAAGTCCACTTTAAGGGAGGATATTAGTGAAGGAAATGAGGATGTCGAGTCCATATGGGTCGAAATTCATGGAGGGAAAAATGGTAACAAAATTCTCATTGGGGTCTGTTACAAACCCCCAAACATAACAGAAACCATGGAAAGTCTACTTCTAAAGCAGATAGATGAAGCTGCAACCCATAATGAGGTCCTGGTTATGGGGGACTTTAACTACCCGGATATTAACTGGGAAACAGAAACCTGTGAAACCCATAAAGGCAACAGGTTTCTGCTAATAACCAAGAAAAATTATCTTTCACAATTGGTGCAGAATCCAACCAGAGGAGCAGCACTTTTAGACCTAATACTATCTAATAGACCTGACAGAATAACAAATCTGCAGGTGGTCGGGCATCTAGGAAATAGCGACCACAATATTGTACAGTTTCACCTGTCTTTCACTAGGGGGACTTGTCAGGGAGTCACAAAAACACTGAACTTTAGGAAGGCAAAGTTTGACCAGCTTAGAGATGCCCTTAATCTGGTAGACTGGGACAATATCCTCAGAAATAAGAATACAGATAATAAATGGGAAATGTTTAAGAACATCCTAAATAGGCAGTGTAAGCGGTTTATACCTTGTGGGAATAAAAGGACTAGAAATAGGAAAAACCCAATGTGGCTAAACAAAGAAGTAAGACAGGCAATTAACAGTAAAAAGAAAGCATTTGCACTACTAAAGCAGGATGGCACCATTGAAGCTCTAAAAAACTATAGGGAGAAAAATACTTTATCTAAAAAACTAATTAAAGCTGCCAAAAAGGAAACAGAGAAGCACATTGCTAAGGAGAGTAAACCTAATCCCAAACTGTTCTTCAACTATATCAATAGTAAAAGAATAAAAACTGAAAATGTAGGCCCCTTAAAAAATAGTGAGGAAAGAATGGTTGTAGATGACGAGGAAAAAGCTAACATATTAAACACCTTCTTCTCCACGGTATTCACGGTGGAAAATGAAATGCTAGGTGAAATCCCAAGAAACAATGAAAACCCTATATTAAGGGTCACCAATCTAACCCAAGAAGAGGTGCGAAACCGGCTAAATAAGATTAAAATAGATAAATCTCCGGGTCCGGATGGCATACACCCACGAGTACTAAGAGAACTAAGTAATGTAATAGATAAACCATTATTTCTTATTTTTAGGGACTCTATAGCGACAGGGTCTGTTCCGCAGGATTGGTGCATAGCAAATGTGGTGCCAAGATTCAAAAAGGGCTCTAAAAGTGAACCTGGAAATTATAGGCCAGTAAGTCTAACCTCTATTGTTGGTAAAATATTTGAAGGGTTTCTGAGGGATGTTATTCTGGATTATCTCAATGAGAATATCTGTTTAACTCCATATCAGCATGAGTTTATGAGAAATCGCTCCTGTCAAACCAATCTAATCAGTTTTTATGAAGAGGTAAGCTATAGGCTGGACAACGGTGAGTCATTGGACGTGGTATATCTCGATTTTTCCAAAGCGTTTGATACCGTGCCGCACAAGAGGTTGGTACACAAAATGAGAATGCTTGGTCTGGGGGAAATTGTGTGTAAATGGGTTAGTAACTGGCTTAGTGATAGAAAGCAGAGGGTGGTTATAAATGGTATAGTCTCTAACTGGGTCGCTAACCCTAACTCTAGCCCTAACCCTAGCCCTAACCCTAACCCTAGCCCTAACCCTAATTTTAGCCTTAAATGCTCTTCTCCTGCCGGCCGACAGATGGTGACAGATAGCGAGCGCACAGCGCATGCGCCCGCCATTTTCTTTTGCCAAGAAGATGCCGGCGGCCAGGAGGAGCAGCAGGAGGACCCAGGGACACTGTTGAGTATAATAGAGTCCCTGAATCCCCCTATTTCTCTGTCTTCTGATATCTCTAATATCTATTGCGACTGCGCAAGGTGGTACGCAATGCGTTCCAATGCCGAGTGTTACTGGAAATGTTTCCCTCACGGCAGGTACGCCTATGCACCTCCCACCGCAAGACCGGCTTGCTGCCTGTACTTGCGATACATCATATCCAGTGGGAGGACATGTTGAGTATGGCGGCTGATGTTATTTAAACAGGACAGCGAGGATCAGGTAACCCTTCATAGTGAGCGGTCAGGTCGAGGTGCAGCGCATTGTAGCAGCCCCCGGTTCGGGAAACAAGCCCTTTTCTGGTCCCCTGATGAACCCCGGCTTACATTCCGGGGGGAAATGCGTCGGCATGGGCAACAAATTGATAAGTACTATCTGTACTATTTTTTCTATGACCATGATCTAACTATGGATCACCTATATTCCTGCAGTGTGCTATATAACTGGGTATCTATTATTATCTTTGACTGAGCATTTGTGAGCATATTTGTGCCTTTATAGCTGTGGCTACATTGTGATTTATGATATTGGGCAGTCTGACCATGGTATGAATTGAATCACTAGCTGGTTATATTCTCCCTATGGTATATTAATTCTGTGGTGTTTAATAATACTTCACAAGCATCCGTGAACGTGACGGTGCCTCTACATTGTGTGGATATATTATTATCTATTTGTTTTTGGGAATATAACATTTAATGAACCAGCAATAGTGCTACTGTCCCGCATTGGTTATCTCTCTCCTTGTACACTGTTTAATATCCATAGCTAATGAGATAAGACCTATCAGCCTGTATCTATTCTGAGATAAGATGTATCAGTCCATATCTTTTTAATATAAGGCACATATCAAAACATCATCGATCTCTGCTCACAAACTGCACCTTAGTTATAAGGCATCAGGACTCATATCAACAAGAATCCTGAAATAAAATAATTGGTATATGAGAAAACCGATATATACCTATGCAGGTGTTATTTAAGCACTTTAAAGCACATTAGCACTTTATTTTATTTATTGGTGTTGGTGGTGGTGTTTTCTTTGGTAGTCCCCGCTAGGGTCTTAAGGGAGAGCCGTCGTCGAGTGGGGGCGCCATGTTGAATTTAGGGTGCCAACCTCCGCGGTAAGGTAGGGTGAGTCAGGGAGAGAGCACCCCCTCACCTATATACCTCTATCCTTTTAGTGTTAAGTTATATGGTCAATTAATACTGTCTCCTGACCCTAATAGGTCATTTTTACCTGACTCAATAAAAGTTATATTTTAGGGGCATTTTTTTGTTCTTTCTGGTTGTAATTAGTTATATGCTCCGATTCTATTTGGTTTGGTTTTTCTCTTATGGTCAATTTTCTGTCCGGACATGTGAATACTGCACAATGGTTGAGTGATGCTCAAGAAGTTTTCTCCGATGCCCCCTTAGTGAACCTTGGATCAGATAAACCAACATTAAAATCTCTTTTCTCTGACTTGAATCTGGCGTATAAGAATAATATAAAATCATGGTGGGAGGCTCAATCGCTAGAAAATTATGTGAAACAAAACATTGTACCTATGGGTCTTAGAATCCCAATAGTTCCCGCTATAAGATGTCAAACACCGACATTGATAGCTAAATGGGAAAAAGAGTCTGTGGCTTCCTCAATACGCTTTATGAATTTACATCTGGAAGAAGAAAAAAACACTCTAGAACGTACAACAAAGAGACTACACGAGTTAATAGAGGAAACCTTGAAATTTAAGTCTGACCCTGATTTTTGTAATAAGGAAGCGACCTTAAAAACATCAGTAGAACGTTATCAAAGCTCCTTAAAAGATAGGAAACATAAAAGATTTATCAGAGATCTGACTGACTTCAAGGAAAAACGAGCTTACTCCTTTCTGGGAGATAACATCCCCTTAATGGGGGATATATCCTCCTCTGATATAGACCTATCAGATACCGAGTCCAGGAATCAGTATCAACAGGATATTGGGAGAGGGAGGGGTTCCAATAAGAGAGAGTCTCAGAAAAGATGGCAAAAAGGAGGTTACAGAGGGAAACGGGGATCATACCAACAGTCAACATCCCCAGTGCAAAGTTCATTAAATACCTTGGCATCAGTACCCTCATCATCCTCCTCATCGGCCTCTTTTTTAGAGAACAGGGAGCTGCTTCCTTACCCACTACGTAGATGACTCCCCCAAGGTCAGAAAAGATAGTCAATCGTGAAGATGGAAGGGCAGAGCAAATCATCAATCTGTCCTCTCATGAATTGTCTCAATCTGAATTACTAGTATTGAGCCATGGGCTATCATTTGTACCCACCACCAGGTTCGACCCATTTTTATGGGTAAAAGATGTTAATTTGTTTATGAGGAAACTAAAATGGAGGAAGTTCTTCATCAATTATGATAAATCCCAATGCCAATCACTGGGCATATCAGCTGACTCATTAGAAGATGTAAAACTGTTGGCTGGACTAGCTGCAGAAGGTGGTCGGGGTATTTGAGAAGGCCCGTATTCAGACTTGAAACCTAAAAGTAAGAAGATGCCTCCAACTGGAAATTTTGGTAACATTGATATCTTTTTGGATCTAGTTACTAAAGAGATCAACAAAATTGACCCAAGAAGGAATGCATTGACATCCAACTTGGAGGATACAGAAAAGCAGGCCCTTTCTTATCTGGAGAAAAATCATAACATCATAATTAAACCCTCTGATAAAGGGGGTAATGTGGTGGTCCTAGATAAATCACAGTATCTCACTATGTGCAGGAATATTCTATCTGATTCCACAACTTATGAGATTCTAAAAAGGGACCCTACATTGCCCTATCAAACCGAATTGAGAGTTATACTATCAGACGCATTAGGGAATGGTCTTATATCCAGGAACGAGTTCAACTATATGTACCCCAAATATCCTGTGCTGGCAACTTTTTATTCCCTACCAAAAATTCATAAGGGCTACAGACCACTGAAGGGACGTCCGATCGTGGCCGGCATAGATGCACTCTGCCAAAACTCAAGCGTCTATCTAGATCAAATCCTGCGCGCATTTGTATATTCTCTACCCTCGTATATTAGAGATACTTCAGACTTGCTCACTAAAATCGAGGGGATCCAACTCGAGTCAGATACTATCCTGGCATCAATAGATGTAGAAACCCTTTATAGCAGTATACCACACGACAAGGGCATGGAGGCGGTAGAGTACTATCTGAAGGCACGAGGGAACCATTGCTTCCCACACAACAGCTTTTTGGTTAAGTTACTCCGATACGTATTGATCCACAACTTGTTCCTGTTCAATGGGGAGTTCTTCCACCAGCTCAGGGGCACTGCGATGGGGACCCCGTGTGCCCCTACTTACGCAAACTTGCTCCTGGGCTGGTGGGAAGAGACAGTCATCTTTAGGGATGAGGATGTCACATGGTGCCCCCACATCATCTTTTGGGGGCGCTATATTGATGACATCCTCTTCCTGTGGTCAGGAGGGGCTGTTTCATTTAAGAGATTTGTGGACCATCTGAACGAAAATAATCTGAACTTAAGGTTTACCTGCGAGGTGGGAGGGGACAAGATTTCCTTTTCGGATGTCCTTCTCTGGAAAAACAGAGAGGGGACATTGATTAGCTCTATCTATCGAAAAGAGACGGCTACTAATAGCCTCCTGAGATGGGAAAGCTATCATCCCACCAATTTAAAGAGAGGCATACCAAAAGGGCAGTTCTTTAGATTACGTAGGAACTGCTCCTGTCAGATTTCGAACATCAAGCAGGTAAACTAAAACAACGTTTCAGAGAAAGGGGATATCCAGATCATGTGATTAATGCCGGGTATGAGACGGCACGTGGAGTGAACAGAAATCACCTACTAAATGTAAAATCAAAGGAGCAAAATGATAATCTAACCAGACTGATTGGAACTTTTGATGATCAAAATCAGAAGGTGAAAGGGATTCTGAGACGCTATTGGGGTATCTTGAGAGCCGACCCAAATTTGGTAGGGTATATCCCCAAGTTCCCCTCAGTTACCTATAGGAGAGGGAAATCCATACGTGAACACGTGGTCCACAGTCACTTGGATCCCCCAAAAATGGGAGGTACATGGTTGGAGCGTAGAAATGTGGGCACTTTTAAATGCAGAGGATGTAAAACTTGCAAATTGATTAATCAATCAAATACGTTTCACAGTGTAGCCACAGGACGCACTTTTAAGAATAGGGATTTTGCCAGTTGCAGAACAACGGGAGTAGTTTATCTCTGTACATGCAGCTGCCCGTTAAACTATGTCGGGAAAACTAAAAGACAGCTGAGGACCAGGATAGGCGAACATGTAGGGGATATTAAACATAAACGCGAGACCCTGCTAGCACGACATATGGTGGAAAAACATGGGGGGGATCTCGACTCGTTCTCGTTCCAGGTTATAGAGACCATCCCTACACCTGTCAGGATGGGTGATCGGGATAGAAAAATACTCCAGCGAGAGACAAGGTGGATTTACCTTTTGGACCCCATGTCTCCTTCAGGTCTGAATGAGCAGCTCAAATTCACAAGCTTTATTTGAAGTAATGATGGTTGTATTCACAAGGTATATGGTGACAGCGAACTGTGAATGTATAGTTCTGTTGTATGACCACATAAGTAGTTTTCACTTAATCAGTTAAACAATATCATATCGGTCTTCCAAAGTTGACCCCGCTGACTTAGTGGTGGTAAGGAAAATGGTTTTTGATATGACCGCTACTGAGGGGTTGCCAGTCCTCCTTGCTAAAGTCCTGTCATAAAAAATGTTATACATACATTTTTAAAGGGAACCTGTCACCCCGTTTTTTCAGATTGAGCTATAAATACTGTTAAATAGGGCCTGCGCTGTGCGTTACTATAGTGTATGTAGTGTACCCTGATTCCCCATGTATGCTGAGAAATACATTACCAAAGTCGCCGTTTTCACCTGTCAATCAGGCTGGTCAGGTCGGGTGGGCGTGTTCACAGCGCTCTTTTCTTCCCCAGCTTTCCGTTGGTGGCGTAGTGGTGTGCGCATGTCCAAGGTCCGAATTCCCTGCGCCCACGTGAAGACACAGCGCGCGATCTGCGCTGTCATCCCTTTCATCGGTGGGGGCGGCCATCTTCCTGGGGCCGCGCGTGCGCAGATGGAGTGCTCTGCTGCACGGGGCTTCAGGAAAATGGCCGCGGGATGCCGCGCGTGCGCACAAGAGATCGCGGCGGCCATTTTCCCAAAGCCGAGTTTGCATCTCGGCTTTGGGAAAATGGCCGCCGCGATCTCTTGTGCGCACGCGCGGCATCCCGCGGCCATTTTCCTGAAGCCCCGTGCAGCAGAGCACTCCATCTGCGCACGCGCGGCCCCAGGAAGATGGCCGCCCCCACCGATGAAAGGGATGACAGCGCAGATCGCGCGCTGTGTCTTCACGTGGGCGCAGGGAATTCGGACCTTGGACATGCGCACACCACTACGCCACCAACGGAAAGCTGGGGAAGAAAAGAGCGCTGTGAACACTCCCACCTGACCAGACCAGCCTGATTGACAGGCGAAAACGGCGACTTTGGTAATGTATTTCGCAGCATACATGGGGAATCAGGGTACACTACATACACTATAGTAACACACAGCGCAGGCCCTATTTAACAGTATTTATAGCTCAATCTGAAAAAACGGGGTGACAGGTTCCCTTTAAATTTATTAATATATAAAATGTGTTCTCTAATGTTGAGGGTGAGGTGCCTTATTTGCGAGATCGCATGTCCAATAGTGCCCCAATATGAGTCATTTGTTTTGAAACAAGCTATGGGTACGCCTCCCTCCATTGCGACTGTGCAAGGTGGAACGCAGTGCGTTCCTATGCCGAGTGTTACTGGAAATGTTTCCCTCTCAGCAGGTACGTCTATGCGTCTCCTACCGCAAGATCGGACACTTGCGATATGTCATATACGTCATATCTATTGCGACTGCGCAAGGTGGTACGCAATGCGTTCCAATGCCGAGTGTTACTGGAAATGTTTCCCTCTCGGCAGGTACGTCTATTCGTCTCCCACCGCAAGATCGGACACTTGCGATATGTCACATACGTCATATCTATTGCGACTGCGCAAGGTGGTATGCAATGCGTTCCAATGCCGAGTGTTACTGGAAATGTTTCCCTCACGGCAGGTACGCCTATGCGCCTCCCACCGCAAGACCGGCTTGCTGCCTGTACTTGCGATACGTCATATCCGGTGGGAGGACACGTTGAGTATGGTGGCTGATGTTATTGAAACAGGACAGCGAGGATCAGGTAACCCTTCATAGTGAGCGGTCAGGACGAGGTGCAGCGCATTGTAGCAGCCCCCGGTTCGGGAAACAAGCCCTTTTCTGGTCCCCTGATGAACCCCGGCTTACATTCCGGGGGGAAACACGTCGGCATGGGCAACAAATTGATAAGTACTATCTGTACTCTTTTTCTATGACCATGATCTAACTATGGATCACCTATATTCCTGCAGTGTGCTATATAACTGGGTATCTATTATTATCTTCCACCTCTCGTGTCTCCCCTTTTCCTCATAGTTTGTAAGCTTGCGAGCAGGGCCCTCATTCCTCCTGGTATCTGTTTTGAACTGTATTTATGTTATGCTGTAATGTCTATTGTCTGTACAAGTCCCCTCTATAATTTGTAAAGCGCTGCGGAATATGTTGGCGCTATATAAATAAAAATTATTATTATTATATATTATTATTATCTTTGACTGCGCATTTGTGAGCATATTTGTGCCTTTATAGCTATGGCTACATTGTGATTTATGATATTGGGCAGTCTGACCATGGTATGAATTGAATCACTAGCTGGTTATATTCTCCCTATGGTATATTAATTCTGTGGTGTTTAATAATACTTCACAAGCATCCGTGAACGTGACGGTGCCTCTACATTGTGTGGATATATTATTATCTATTTGTTTTTGGGAATATAACATTTAATGAACCAGCAATAGTGCTACTGTCCCGCATTGGTTATCTCTCTCCTTGTACACTGTTTAATATCCATAGCTAATGAGATAAGACCTATCAGCCTGTATCTATTCTGAGATAAGATGTATCAGTCCATATCTTTTTAATATAAGGCACATATCAAAACATCATCGATCTCTGCTCACAAACTGCACCTTAGTTATAAGGCATCAGGACTCATATCAACAAGAATCCTGAAATAAAATAATTGGTATATGAGAAAACCGATATATACCTATGCAGGTGTTATTTAAGCACTTTAAAGCCCATTAGCACTTTATTTTATTTATTGGTGTTGGTGGTGGTGTTTTCTTTGGTAGTCCCCGCTAGGGTCTTAAGGGAGAGCCGTCGTCGAGTGGGGGCGCCATGTCGAATTTAGGGTGCCAACCTCCGCGGTAAGGTAGGGTGAGTCAGGGAGAGAGCACCCCCTCACCTATATACCGCTCTCCTTTTAGTGTTAAGTTATATGGTTAATTAATACTGTCTCCTGACCCTAATTGGTCATTTTTACCTGACTCAATAAAAGTTATACAGTCATGGCCAAAAGTATTGACACCCCTACAATTCTGTCAGATAATACTCAGTTTCTTCCTGAAAATGATTGCAATCACAAATTCTTTGGTATTATTATCTTCATTTAATTTGTCTTAAATGAACAAACACAAAAGAGAATGAAGCAAAAAGCAATACATTGATCATTTCACACAAAACTCCAAAAATGGGCCAGACAAAAGTATTGGCACCCTCGGCCTAATACTTGGTTGCACAACCTTTAGCCAAAATAACTGCGACCAACCGCTTCCGGTAACCATCAACGAGTTTCTTACAATGCTCTGCTGGAATTTTAGACCATTCTTCTTTGGCAAACTGCTCCAGGTCCCTGATATTTGAAGGGTGCCTTCTCCAAACTGCCATTTTTAGATCTTTCCACAGGTGTTCTATGGGATTCAGGCCTGGACTCATTGCTGGCCACCTTAGAAGTCTCCAGTGCTTTCTCTCAAACCATTTTCTAGTGCTTTTTGAAGTGTGTTTTGGGTCATTGTCCTGCTGGAAGACCCATGACCTCTGAGGGAGACCCAGCTTTCTCACACTGGGCCCTACATTATGCTGCAAAATTTGTTGGTAGTCTTCAGACTTCATAATGCCATGCACACGGTCAAGCAGTCCAGTGCCAGAGGCAGCAAAGCAACCCCAAAACATCAGGGAACCTCCGCCATGTTTGACTGTAGGGACCGTGTTCTTTTCTTTGAATGCCTCTTTTTTTTCTCCTGTAAACTCTATGTTGATGCCTTTGCCCAAAAAGCTCTACTTTTGTCTCATCTGACCAGAGAGCATTCTTCCAAAACGTTTTAGGCTTTTTCAGGTTAGTTTTGGCAAACTCCAGCCAGGCTTTTTTATGTCTCGGGGTAAGAAGTGGGGTCTTCCTGGGTCTTCTACCATACAGTCCCTTTTCATTCAGACGCCGACGGATAGTACGGGTTGACACTGTTGTACCCTCGGACTGCAGGGCAGCTTGAACTTGTTTGGATGTTAGTCTAGGTTCTTTATCCAACATCCGCACAATCTTGCGTTGAAATCTCTTGTCAATTTTTCTTTTCCGTCCACATCTAGGGAGGTTAGCCACAGTGCCATGGGCTTTAAACTTCTTGATGACACTGCGCACGGTAGACACAGGAACATACAGGTCTTTGGAGATGAACTTGTAGCCTTGAGATTGCTCATGCTATCTCACAATTTGGTTTCTCAAGTCCTCAGACAGTTCTTTGGTCTTCTTTCTTTTCTCCATGCTCAATGTGGTACACACAAGGACACAGGACAGAGGTTCAGTCAACTTTAATCCACGTCAACTGGCTGCAAGTGTGATTTAGTTATTGCCAACACCTGTTAGGTGCCACAGGTAAGTTACAGGTGCTGTTAATTACACAAATTAGGGAAGCATCACATAATTTTTCGTACGGTGCCAATACTTTTGTCCACCCCCTTTTTTATGTTTGGTGTGGAATTATATCCAATTTGGCTTTAGGACAATTCTTTTTGTGTTTTTTTCATTTAAGACAAATTAAATAAAGATAATAATACTAAAGAATTTGTGATTGCAATCATTTTCAGGAAGAAACTGAGTATTATCTGACAGAATTGCAGGGGTGTTAATACTTTTGGCCATGACTGTATTTTAGGGGCATTTTTTTGTTCTTTCTGGTTGTAAAGAGAATATAGAGACAGAAACCCTGACTTTAGCTATGCATCCATTACTAGGCTGCTTGCTGTAGTTTTGATAAAATCACTGTTTTTTTCAGCAGATGTTCACTAGAGGATTAGCAAACCTGCCGTCATGTAATCCAACCCATTGCCCATACCACTGATCGTCAATTTTTTGCATTTGCATAGTATACACAGAAAGCTGTCAATCAGTGGTGTTGGCTAGATCAGAGGTCCCCAACCGCCGGTCCGCGGACCAGGACCGGGCCGTTGGGGTTTTTCAGCCGGTCCGCGGCGCCGCTGACAGCTAGCTTCGTGGCCCTGCGCCTGGTCAGAGCACGCTCTGTGACAGCTCGCAGCTCCCGGCAGAGAACATTATGCAGGACGGGGCGGGGCGTCAGGCGGGTCTTAGTGACACAGCCCTCCTGCGCAGCATGGTGTGTTCCTGACGGGGTGGGGCGGCAGGCTCTCCTCACTGACACGCCCAGTGGCGTATCTAGGGGGGCGCAGCCGGGGCGCAGCCGGCAGGGGGGCGCAGTCGGGCCGCCTCATTCGGCGGTCCGCAGTGTCTCCCCCGGCGGCTGCATTCTGCCGCCCCCGGTCAGGGAGTCAGCTGTTCTCTGTGCCGACTGTCAAGCTGACAGCCGGCACAGAGAAGCTGCAGAGCGCCGGCTCCCAACAAGTGCAGAGGTGGAGGGGAGCCCCTGCAGGGTGGCTGTGATGGGCAGGGAGAAATCCCTGCAGCTCCACTGCCCAGCGATCTGTCTTCCTGCTTCCTCTCACACAGACGCGCCGCTGGATGACGTCATCATTCAGCGGCCGGCTGTGTCAGAGGAAGGCAATGAGATGCTGTGGGAGAGTGCGAGGAGAGGTGAGAGGGGTGTGTGAATGTGTGTGTGTGAATGTGTGTGTGAGTGTGTGTGTGTGAGAATGTGTGTGTGTGAATGTGTGTGTGGTGTGTGTGAGAATGTGTGTGTGTGAGAATCACATTCTCATTATAAATGTCATAATTATATGATAAGTATGCACTAAGCTCCACCCCTCCATAACTCCACCCCCATATGACCAGAGCCCCGCCACTGCCCCACCCCCACCCCACCGGGCCATGGAAAACTGGTCTTGCTTAAAGCCGGTCCCTGGTGCAAAAAAGGTTGGGGACCTCTGGGCTAGATGATTCAGAATCCAGAGAACTGGTAGATCTGCAGCAGACAAAACAGTTATTTTATCGAAACTGTAGCACGCAGCCTATAAGTGATACATCGCTTTCATCAGGGATCTGGTGGGGTCGCGAAAACCTGGTGACAGATTCCTTGTACATCACACATGTCAATCTCTGGCCAGTAGCTTGATTATATTTGGCCAGGATGCCGGCACCACCACTTTGCCCCAACCTGGCATCGGACTGGATGCCTATACAGTTGAAAGTAATGATGAAGGAGGCAGCAAGCAGCTGATGCTCCATCTGTCATCATTCTCCCTCTGCAACTAACGTCTCAGCGCAGCAGGCGTGATGACATCACTATTTCACCTCTGCGGTGTCGGTCTGTGCAGAGCTTCAGAAGACATGCTACAGAGACCGGAGCAGAGGGGAACGAGGAGAGGTATTTATTTTTTAATGTGGGGCTCAATATACTATATGGAGGCTTATATAGTTACATATTTACATGTAACTATATAGGCCTCCATACAGGGCCATTATACTGTATGGAAGACTATGTTGGGCCATTATACTGTATTGAGTATTATGTGGGGCCCATTATTCTGTATGAAGAACTACAGTATGTAGCACCATTATACTGTATGAAAGGCAATGTGGGTCCGTTATCCTGTATGGCGGACTATGAGAGGCCATTATATTGTATGGAGAACTATGTGGGGCCCTTAAAATAGCATGGAGGAATATGTGGGACCATTACATTGTATGTAAGGCAATGTGGGGCCCGTTATACTGTATAGAAGGCAATGTGGGGTCAGTTTATTGTTTGGAGGATTATGTGGAGCCATTACATTGTATGGAGGAATATGTGGGGCCATTATACTGTAAGGAAGACTATGTAGGCTCATTATACTGCATATTCTGTATTAAGGACTATGTGGGGCCATTATATTGTACAGAGGACTATGTGGGGCCATGATACTGTATGCAGGACTATGTGAGACCATTGCACTGCATGGAAGGCAATGTGGGACTGTTGTACTGTATGTACTATGTGGGGCCATTATACCATATGGAGGATTATGTGAGGCCCATTTTTTCTGTATAGAGGACTATGTGGGGCAATTATACTGTATGGAGGACTATGTGGGGCCCAATATTCTGTATTGACTATGTGGAGTATGTCCAACTTTGTGTGGACTATGTGGGACCATTATACTGTGTGGAGTAAAGTGACACAAAGAAGGGAATTGACTTGGCACTATCATGTAATAGAAATGGCAAATTCTTGTGTATATTCGGTCTGACATCCAAAGAACAAATGAAGGTTTTTTTTGCTAACCAGTCTCATGTAGGGAAAAAAGCATAATAGTGTGTTGAATGAACCAAGAAAGTTAGCGACACTCACCAATATACATAAAATGTTTTGTTTTTTTTATTTCAAATCTTCCTTAAACCATCTCTATGGCATAAGGAGTGGGGAGAGACAGGGGGCAGCAGGTGCAACAGAGCAGACAACAGCTGTTTTGCGCTAGTGTGCGCGTCAATGGATCTGATCCATTGAACTACACACTATTTTATATTACCTTTGTACAATTACATTTGTTTTTGAGTCACAGTCTGCAGCAGAATGTTTTTGGGTCACCAACATGAAACTTTTTGATAACTCTTTAATATACTTTGGGGGCAAAGTGGCAAAAAAAATGAAATTCTATACTTTATTTATTTTATTTCTAAACACTTTTCACGGTTTGGTATAATTGTCCTCTTATCTTTATTCTGTAGATTGATACTATCACAACAATACCAAATATAGATCTTTTTTGTTTTGATACTTTAGCACTAAAAATGATTATAAAGAAATAGTTTTTGGGTCTCTGTATTCTGATATGCATAACTTCCTTATTTCTCCATACACGTAGCTGTATGAAAGCTTGTTATTGTGGGAAAGCTGTGCATTTTACTATTTTTTGTTACCATTTTTGGATCCATTTGACTTTTAGATTTTTTTTTTTGTGGGTGTTCGCAGGCATTAACAAAAAAGAACCAATCTGGAATTGTTTTTAATTTTATTTTTTACAAAGATCACTGTGCAGCAGAATTGACATGTTAACTTTATTTAGAAGGTTGTTACAATTTAATTGATACCAATTTATACTTTTCTTGTGTTTTACTACTTTTTCCAAAAGAGAAAACCATGTAAATGTGTTGCATCTAATTGTCATATGTAAGAGCCCTATCTTTTTTATGTTTCTGTCTACAAAGCTTGCTTTTTTTTTGTGAAACGATCTGTAGTTTTTATTGGTGCCATTTTGGAATACATACAACTTTTAGATCACTTTTTATCTATTTGTTTTAGGTGAGATTGACAAAAACAGCAACAGTAGCATAGTGTATGATGAATAATAATATAGTTTTATAATGCGAGTGACATTTTGTGACAGTTCAATGTGTACTGTAGCAGAAAACTGATCCATAGTGTTTGATGGTATACTCGAGGTATTATATGCCATAAGTTTTGATAATTTTCTGAAGATGTGTCCATGTTAACATAGCACTAAGTAGCAGTAAATAATCATGCATGTCATAAACTTACAATATTCCTTGAGCTGTTGGGATTAATTGTAAAGAGGGACAGCATATGGCTTATGAACAGAAGCCATGATGCTACAGTGAAACGGCTCATTGCTCTTTCAGACCCTCATACAGTGTTACACAATCATTTTTTAAAATTCTTTATTTTAAATTTTCAACATACAAAGAAGGTAAACTCACAAAGTAACAGATCGAGAGTCTCCTGAAGTAGCATAGTTATACACGTGAGTTTGTGAAAACAACAGGGGGAATATAAACAGTGAACAATGATAAAATAAAAGAAAAAGACATCCAAAAAATTACGGACGGCGTAGATTTGTCAAGTAAACAATTATTTGTGATTAATAGGTTAATAAAAGCAAGCCTATAATCCTAGAAGAAATATTGTGGCTAAATTCTAGAATCGAGTAAACTATAGAAGGGGTATTCAGAACACCAGGTCACCCAAGGGGCTCCTCCCTCATGGGAGCTTGACCACCGTGGCATCCAGAAAGAGACTACTGATTCAAATCCTTTCCCCTTTCCGGCAGTCCAGTCCAGGGAGCCCAGATCTTAAGAAATCGGTCATCAGAGAAGGTCTCCCAATTCTAGAGTTCCTCCAATTTATAGATATCTTTGATTTTATCTAACCATTTCCTCTAGAGTTGGGGGGATTTGCTGTTTTCATTTTAAGGCAATTAGGTGTTTTGCCACTCCCAACATCAAAGGGACAAGGTTATGTTTTTTGGGGTTTGAAGTTAGGTGTGGGGATGGAAAGAAGTACTTCTGGGGCTGTAAGATCCAATTCCATCACACCCAGGGCTTTCAATGTATCATTAACTTTGGACCAAAAATGTTGAAGTTTCTGACGGTACCAAAATATGTGGGTTAAGATGCCTCTCGACGTCCCAGATCTCCAACATAAAGGGGACTCAGTTAAGCCCAGGTGAAAGAGCTTCTCCGGAGTATAATACCACCTTGAAATAATTTTATAGGCGGTCTCCTGAAGCAGGATGCATCTAGAGAAGCAGTGTGAGTTGGAGCACACATCTGTTTTTCTTGCGGTGATAGGGTGGTGTTAAGTACAACTTCCCAAGAGTGGAGAAATAAGGGGGCGGTAGTTGATTTAGAGTTAATGAAATGTAAATTTTTGAGTCTCGGGATAGGAGGATACACTTTCGGTAGTGTTTCCAAACAAAGCCACTGGGGAGATGGAGTGGTGACTTTTTGATCTGCATCATAAAGTGTGACACATGCAATTGTTGAAGATAATTAATTGGGCATTTTGTTTGCACAATCATTTTAAAAGGCAGACAACGTTCTCATAAATGAAACGGTTAAACAAAAATGATTCTACAAACAACATGTTGTTGCACTTTATGTCAAAGCGGCAGATGCTTTTTTTCTGCCTCACTGACTCCTACAAAGCCAATATGTACTCATTAGAGGAATGCTCAAAGGATCAGTCACGGGATAAAAGTTCATTCAATGATGTTGCTTGTATATCCATAACTTGGGAACTCGTGCTACTCATAGGAAATATGTGATGAAAGAAACAAAACATAATCTGTAATCAAATCTTAAATTTGATCAAAAATTGATCACTTCCCCCCAAAAAAATATTTATAAATTAAAAGCCACATGAGTGTGCCCCTAAAATATCTCTACCAAAGAAGAATAACCACTCTAAGGCATACACTCTTTTTGCTTACTTTTTGGTACAAAAACTGAGCAGAAAGTTTTGAGTTTTTTTAGGAAGAATTTGTCATAATTTCTGTTATCCAAGAAGTATCGATTCTCCTTGCGGACATTGACATGTTAGACATGCCGAGATGAGGAGACTTAAAGCTGCAATGCTCCTCTGGGAAATATGCTAATAATTCGGCTCCAAAATCTCAGCAAAAAGACTTAACACACCCTTACAAGTGTAACTCCTTCCTCCAAACATTCCACATTCAGACCCAACAGTGTTCTAGACGGAAAAAAAAGTTTAGGGACCAAATAAAAATGTTTGTGGCATAAGTATGTGTATAACAATAATGATTTGACTAGCTATTATAATTACTGTAATACTACTCCCTTCATTCAAAAATCTTGCTACCACAATAATGTCCTCCATAAACAGGAGTATTTCTACTATAATGTTGTCTGCTATGGAAAAGAAAATAGCTTACAATGCCCTAATGCCAATGGGATAGTATTCAAGTAGCTATGTCCTAACTTTTTATTAGTTGATATTATAGTAGTTCTATTCTTCTCATAATCAAATTCAGAACGCTTACTACTGCCTAGCACAGCGCCCAATGTTTAGTCAGAAATAATTGGTTTTTGCTCAATTAAGGGTAAACATACGCCAGCACGACATTGCCACTTTCTTTATGCTGTTCCTCACTGGTGGGCAGTGGTGGGCTTTCTGGTATGAAGTGTGCATTAGAGCCGAATATAGAAAATTCTCCATGATAAAGCTCAATATGAATAAGAATAATACTATGTACCATGTCTTATGTTTAAGATAATAGCTGCTATACTACTGGTCTTATGTACAGAAATACAACTACAAATATACTGTCCATATGGCAAGAATATTGCTACTACAACTAAATTATTGACGCTGACCCCTATGGACAATAACACATAATACTGCTCTATGCAAAAGAATATCTCTGTAATAATCCTTCACCCTGAATTGTCACATCAAAGCCATCTCTACTAGCATCAAGCATCTGGGGTGTCTCCTCTCCTTCACTCATCCAAAAAGATCATCCAAAGCACTGTTCACCTCAAAGTATACTCATTTACACATTCTGGGTTAGACACAGATTTTCCCTCTAATAATATATTCATATTCAAAGCTCCTTTCTTGCATTTGTCATGGTCAGGAAATGGTTAATGTCCTGTCAGGATTAATTTTGCTAGCCTCTTTTCCAAAATGGGAGGGGTATTTATACTCGCTTCTAACCTGGTTTCTCTGTCAGCTATAGATTCTGTTTCTGTCTGTATGCGTGACTCCTGGAGTGTGTGCCCGGCTTGCATAGCATTTTCTTGCTTTCCGTGCTTTACCCTGTTTGTGTTCCTGGCTACTGAACTCTGGCTTTTCTTCAGACGATCCCCTGTCTCTCCGTTTTGGTACCTCATAATCTCCTGGCTATGACTTCTGCTTGTTTGATTATTCTTTAATGCTTGTCCCTTCTCTGTTTCCCCGGTGTCTGGCTCCGCCCCCTTTCCTCCTCCCACTCTGTCACATGGTCTAAGGTCCTGTTCATTACCTGTACACTCTGTTTCATGTCAAAGGTCCCGTGGGTTCAGGTTAGTAACTTGGCGTCTTACTCAGCTGCTGTGTGCAGCTTCCCCTGCAGCATAGATACCCGGGCGCCGTGACAGCATTATAATCACACTCAAAGCCACTCTTAAGTAATATCCTGAGACAGTCCTTTCAATAACACTCAGAGCCACCTCTTTCAGTAACATCCAAAGCCACCCATTTCAGTAACATCCAGAGCCACCTCTTTCAGTAACATCCAGAGTCACCTCTTTCAGTAACATCTAGAACCACCTCCTTCAGTAACATCCAAAGCCACCCATTTCAGTAACATACAGATCCACCTCTTTCATTGACATCCAGAGCCACGTCTTTCAGTAACATCCAGAGCGATCTCTTTCAGTAATATCCAGAGCCACCTCTTTCAGTGACATCCAGAGCCACCTACTTCAGTGACATCCAGGAGCCACCTCCTTCAGTAACATCCAAAGTCACCTCTTTCAGTAATATCCAGAGCCACCTCTTTCATTGACATCCAGAGCCACCTCTTTCAGTAACATCCAGAGCCACCTCCTTCAGTAACATCCAGAGTCACCTCTTTCTGTAACATCCAAAGTCACCTCCTTCAGTAATATCCAGAGCCACATCCTTCAGTAACATCCAGAGCCACCTCTTTCTGTAACATCCAGAGCCACCTCCTTCAGTAACATCCAGAGCCACCTCTTTCTGTAACATCCAGAGCCACCTCCTTCAGTAACATCCAGAGCCACCTCCTTCAGTAACATCCAGAGCCACCTCCTTCAGTAACATCCAGAGCCACCTCCTTCAGTAACATCCAGAGCCACCTCCTTCAGTAATATCCAGAGTCACCTCTTTCAGTAACATCCAGAGCCACCTCCTTCAGGAACATCCAGAGCTACCTCTTTCAGTAACATCCAGAGCCACCTCCTTCAGTACCTTCAGAGCCACCTCTTTCAGTAACATCCAGAGCCACCTCCTTCAGTAACATCCAGAGCCACCTCCTTCAGTGACATCCAGGAGCCACCTCCTTCAGTAACATCCAGAGCCACCTCCTTCAGTAACATCCAGAATCACCTCTTTCAGTAACATCCAGAGCCACCTCCTTCAGTAACATCCAGAGCCACCTCCTTCAGTAACATCCAGAGTCACCTCCTTCAGTAACATCCAGAGTCACCTCCTTCAGTAACATCCAGAGTCACCTCTTTCAGTAATATCCAAAGCCACCTCCTTCAGTAATATCCAGAGCCACCTCCTTCAGTAACATCCAGGGCCACCTCTTTCTGTAACATCCAGAGCCACCTCCTTCAGTAACATCCAGAGCCACTTCCTTCAGTAACATCCAGAGCCACCTCCTTTAGTAACATCCAGAGCCACCTCCTTCAGTAACACCCAGGGTCACCTCTTTCAGTAACATCCAGAGCCACCTCCTTCAGTAACATCCAGAGCCACCTCTTACAGTAACATCCAGAACAGCTCCTTTTAGCAGAACATCCAGTGCCCATCCACAATATATCACATTCAGAAACTCTCTTGAAATATACACACATCCAAAGATAATCCACAAATTCGGAGTGATAAATCCCCTTTAGGATAATTTACATGCACACTAGTATACACTAGTATAGCACTTACTTAGCTACTCCCTAGCTGTATAATATTTCTCCACAAAAAAACAAAAGATAGTCAGCTCACCTGAATATCGGCTATTCCACACCTGTTCCTGCATGGAAAAGTTGAGCACTCAGTCCACAGAAAAATCGATGAATCCAGCAGGAATGTAGTAAAAACACTACATTTATTTCATTTTTTTTAAAAAAAGGAAAGGGTTAATCATGATTAAGACATTAATCGAAACGCGTCGGAAGAACGCTGCCATGTGTGCATAATACTGTAAGAAATTATACTTATTTACAAGTGGTGTACCATAGGATACAACCCTTTCCTTTTTTTTAAAAAAATGAAGAAATAAATTTAGTGATTTTACTACATTCCTGCTGGATTCAACGATTTTTCTGTGGTATAATAATTATATTCACATCCCCTCTCTCCCAGCTCTCTTTTGCAGAGAAGAAACACATCCAGAGAACATTTCGGGATGATTACATCCACCATCCTCCATGCAGTATGATGGTATCCGGATCTACTCTCACTATACTATTACATCCAGAGCCCAATTTCATAGTTTAACCCCTTAACGACCGCCGATACGCCTTTTAACGGCGGCCGCTAAGGGTACTTAAACCACAGTTAATTAACGGTGCTGTGGAAAAAGTAAATAGCGCCCCCAGAGTCGGATTTTCTCCGGGGTCTCGGCTGCCGGGGGTAGCCGAGACCCCAGAGAACATGATTTGGGTTTTTTTTTACTGACCCCGCATTTGCGATCGCCTGTAATTAACCGTTTACCGGCGATCGCAAAAAAAAACGCGATTTCTTTTTAATTTCTCTGTCCTCCGATGTGATCGCACATCAGAGGACAGAGAAATGGGGTCCCAGGTAGCCCCCAATACTTACCTGTCTCCCCCGGTGCTCCTCGTGGCTCCCGATGGGCGCCGCCATCTTCAAAATGGCGGGCGCATGCGCAGTGCGCCTGCCGACCGGCACCGGGAGAATCTTTGGGTTCTCGGCTGCCAGTGGTAGCCGAGAACCCATAGAACATGATCGCTGTTTTGCGATCGCTGGTAATTAACTGTTTACCGGCGACCGCAAAAAAAAAAAAAAGCAAAGTAATTCTCTGTCCTCTGATGTGATGGCACATCAGAGGACAGAGAAATAGGGGCATTCGGGGACCCTATTATACTCACCAGTGTCCCTGGGTCCCCCTGCTGCTCCTCCTGGCATCTTCTTGGCAAAAGAAAATGGCGGGCGCATGCACAGTGCACCCGCCATCTGTCGCCATCTGCCGGCCGGCAGGAGAAGAGCAGTTGGGGCTAAAATTAGGGTTAGGGCTAGGGTTAGGGTTGGGGCTAAATTTAGGGTTAGGGTTGAGGCTAAATTTAGGATTAGGGTTGGAGCTAAATTTTGGGTTAGGGTTGGGGCTAAATTTAGGGTTAGGCTTCTTTCACACTTACATCGGTACGGGGCCGTCGCAATGCGTCCACTGCACGACGGACGCGACGTGTGGCCATCCGTCACGATCCGTCGGCAATACAAGTCCATGGGCAAAAACACATCCTGCGGGCACATTTGCAGGATCCGTTTTTTGTCCAAAACGACGGATTGCGACGGATGCCAAATGACGCAAGTGTGAAAGTAGCCTTAGGGCTAGGGTTAGGGTTGGGGCTAAAGTTAGGGCTAGGGTTGGGTCTAATGTTAGGGTTAGAGTTGGGATTAGGGTTAGGGTTTGGATTAGGGTTGGTATTAGGGTTAGGGTTTGGATTAGGGTTGGTATTAGGGTTAGGGTTGGCATTAGGGTGACGCTTGGGATTAGGGTTAGGTTTGGGATTAGGGTTAAGGTTAGGGTTGTGATTAGGGGTGTATTGGGATTATGGTTAGGTTTGAGGTTAGGGTTGAGATTAGGATTAGGGGTGTGTTGGATTTAGGGTTTTGATTAGGGTTATGGTTAGGGTTGACATTAGGGTTGTTTTGGGTTAAGGGTTGTGATTATCGTTAGGGTTAGTGATTAGGATTATGGATCAGGTTGGGATTAGGGTTAGGGGTGTGTTGGGGTTAGGGTTGGAGCTAGAATTGGGGGGTTTCCACTGTTTAGGTACATCAGGGGTCTCCAAACACGACAGCCAATTTTGCGCTCAAAAAGTCAAACGGTGCTCCCTCCCTTCTGAGCTCTGCCATACGCCCAAACAGTGGGTTACCCCCACATATGGGGCATCATCATACTCGGGATAAATTGGACAACAACTTTTGGGGTCCAATTTCTCGTTACCCTTGTGAAAATAAAAACTTGGGGGCTACAAAATCTTTTTTGTGGAAAAAAATATTTTTTTTATTTTCACGACTCTGCATTCTAAACTTCTGTGAAGCACTTGGGCATTCAAAGTTCTCACCACACATCTAGATAAGTTCCTTGGGGGGGTCTAGTTTCCAAAATGGGGTCACTTGTGGGGGGTTACTACTGTTTAGGTACATCAGGGGCTCTGCAATCGCAACATAACGCCCACAGACCATTCTACCAAAGTCTGCATTACAAAACGGCGCTCCTTCCCTTCCGAGCTCTGCCGTGCGCCCAAACAGTGGTTTACCCCCACATATGGCACATCAGTGTAGTCAGGATAAATTGGACAACAACTATTGTGATCCAATTTCTCCTGTTACCCTTGTGAAAATAAAAACTTGGGGGCTAAAATATCTTTTTTGTGGAAAAAAAAATATTTTTTATTTTCACGACTCTGCATTCTAAATTTCTGTGAAGCACTTGGGGATTCAAAGTTCTCACCACACATCTAGATAAGTTCCATGGGAGTCTAGTTTCCAAAATTGGGTCACTTGTGGGGGGTTTCCACTGTTTAGGCACATCAGGGGCTCTCCAAACGCGACATGGCGTCTGATCTCAATTCCAGACAATACTACATTGAAAAAGTAAAACGGTACTCCTCCTCTTCCAAGCTCTGCGGTGCGCCCAAACAGTGGTTTACCCCCACATATTGGGTATCGACGTATTCAGGAGAAATTGCACTACAACTTTTGTGGTCTAATTTCTCCTGTTACCCTTGTGAAAATAAAAATTTGGGGGCAAAAATATCATTTTTGTAGAAAAAATGCGATTTTTTTATTTTCACGGCTCAACGTTATAAACTTCTGTGAAGCACATGGGGGTTCAAAATGCTCACCACACATCTAGATAAGTTCCTTAAGGGGTCTAGTTTCCAAAATGGTGTCACTTGTGGGGGGTTTCCACTGTTTAGGCACATCAGGGGCTCTCCAAACGCGACATGGCGTCCGATCTCAATACCAGACAATTCTACATTGAAAAAGTAAAACGGCACTCCTCCTCTTCCAAGCTCTGCGGTGCGCCCAAACAGTGGTTTACCCCCACATATTGGGTATCGACGTATTCATAAGAAATTGCACTACAACTTTTGTGGTCTAATTTCTCCTGTTACCCTTGTGAAAATAAAAATTTGGGGGCAAAAAGATCATTTTTGTAGAAAAAATGTGATTTTTTTTTTTTCACGGCTCAACGTTATAAACTTCTGTGAAGCACATGGGGGTTCAAAGTGCTCACCACACATCTAGATAAGTTCCTTAAGGGGTCTAGTTTACAAAGTGGTGTTTCCACTGTTTAGGCACATCAGGGGCTCTCCAAACGTGACAGGCGTCCGATCTCAATTCCAGCCAATTCTGTATTGAAAAAGTCAAACGGCGCTCCTTCACTTCCAAGTTCTGCGGTGCACCCAAACAGTGGTTTACCCCCACATATTGGGTATTGGCGTATTCAGGAGAAATTGCATAACAAAATTTATGGTTACATTTCTGTTTTTACACGTGTGAAAATAAAAAAAATGATTGAATTAAAATGTTTGCAAAAAAAGTTAAATGTTCATTTTTTCCTTCCACATTGTTTGAGTTCCTGTGAAGCACGTAAAGGGTTAATAAACTTCTTGAATGTGGTTTTGAGAACCTTGAGGGGTGTAGTTTTTAGAATGGTGTCACACTTCGTTATTTTCTATCATATGTGATGTGGTCCCTAAAAAAAAATGGTGTTGTAAAAATGAGAAATTGCTGGTCAAATTTTAACCCTTATAACTCCCTAACAAAAAAAAAATTGTTTCCCAAATTGTGCTGATGTAAAGTAGACAGGTGGGAAATGTTATTTATTAACTATTTTTCATGAGATATCTCTCTGATTTAAGGGCATAAAAATACAAAGTTTGAAAATTGCTAAATTTTAAAAATTTTCGCCATATTTCCGTTTTTTTCATAAATAATCGCAAGTAATATCGAAGAAATGTTGCCACTAACATGAAGTACAATATGTGACGAAAAAACAGTCTCAGAATCAGCGTGATCTCAGAATCAGCGTGATTCGTTGAAGCGTTCCAGAGTTATAACCTCATAAAGTGACAGTGGTCAGAATTGCAAAAATTGGCTCGGTCATTAAGTACCAAATTGGCTCTGTCACTAAGGGGTTAAAAACATCTGGAACTTTCTCTTGCAGTATAATCACAATTAAAGCCTTTTTTCTCAGCATAATAATAATCAGAACTACTCTTGGCAACATAATCACATATATAGCCCAGCCACCATAACCCCTTTACCCTCCAAGATGGTCTGCTGTTATGATCCGGTGACCTTGGAGCTGCATGAGAACTTTCACTGGAGAAAGTGGCCACTATACTGACCGCAAACCTGAACTTAACACCGCAACTAGAAGTAGCCGTGGAGTGTACTGTTATGACCTGGTGGTCAGGACAATAATGGACCTGGTGGTTAAGAGCACACGGAATGACCTGATAGTTACTGATAATAAAGGAAGAGCTCTGGGACGTGGGAACTCTGCTGACCGCAATCCCTAATCCTATCACACACACTAGAAATAGCCGTGGATTGCTCCTAATGCTCCCTATGCAACTCGGCACAGCCTAAGGAACTAGCTAGCCCTGAAGATAGAAAAATAAAGCCTACCTTGCCTCAAAGAAATTCCCCAAAGGAAAAGGCAGCCCCCCACATATAATGACTGTGAGTAAAGATGAAAATACAAACACAGAGATGAAATAGATTTAGCAAAATGAGGCCCGACTTACTGAACAGACTGAGGATAGGAAAGGTTGCTTTGTGGTCAGCACAAAAACCTACAAAAAGACCACGCAGAGGGCACAAAAAGACCCTCCGCACCGACTCACGGTGCGGAGGCGCTCCCTCTGCGTCCCAGAGCTTCCAGCAAGCAAGACAACAATAAAAATAGCAAGCTGGACAGAAAAATAGCAAACCAAAGAAAAACAAGCAGGAACTTAGCTTCTGCTGGGAAGACAGGTCACAAGAACGATCCAGGAGTGAACTAGACCAATACTGGAACATTGACAGGTGGCATGGAGCAAAGATCTAAGTGGAGTTAAATAGAGCAGCCAGCTAACGAATCAACCTCGTCACCTGTGGAAGGAAACTCAGAAACACCCACCAGAGGAAGTCCATGGACAGAACCAGCCGAAGTACCATTCATGACCACAGGAGGGAGCCCGACAACAGAATTCACAACAGTACCCCCCCCTTGAGGAGGGGTCACCGAACCCTCATCAGAGCCCCCAGGCCAACCAGGATGAGCCAAATGAAAGGCACGAACCAGATCGGCAGCATGAACATCAGAGGCAAAAACCCAGGAATTATCTTCCTGACCATAACCCTTCCACCTGACCAGGTACTGGAGTTTCAGTCTCGAAATACGAGAATCCAAAATCTTCTCCACCACATACTCCAACTCCCCCTCAACCAACACCGGGGCAGGAGGATCAACGGATGGAACCACAGGCGCCACGTATCTCCGCAATAACGACCTATGGAACACATTATGGATGGCAAAAGAAGCAGGAAGGGCCAAACGAAATGACACAGGATTGATAACCTCAGAAATCTTATACGGACCAATGAAACGAGGCTTAAACTTAGGAGAGGAAACCTTCATAGGAACATAACGAGATGACAACCAAACCAAATCCCCAACACGAAGTCGGGGACCCACACAGCGCCGGCGGTTAGCGAAACGTTGAGCCTTCTCCTGGGACAATGTCAAATTGTCCACCACATGAGTCCAAATCTGCTGCAACCTATCCACCACAGTATCTACACCAGGACAGTCCGAAGACTCAACCTGCCCTGAAGAGAAACGAGGATGGAAACCAGAATTGCAGAAAAACGGCGAAACCAAAGTAGCCGAGCTGGCCCGATTATTAAGGGCGAACTCAGCCAATGGCAAAAAGGACACCCAATCATCCTGATCAGCAGAAACAAAGCATCTCAGATATGTTTCCAAAGTTTGATTAGTTCGTTTGGTTTGGCCATTAGTCTGAGGATGGAAAGCCGAGGAAAAAGACAAATCAATGCCCATCCTAGCACAAAAGGATCGCCAAAACCTCGAAACAAACTGGGAACCTCCGTCAGAAACGATGTTCTCCGGGATACCATGTAAACGAACCACATGCTGGAAAAATAATGGCACCAAATCAGAGGAGGAAGGCAATTTAGACAAAGGTACCAAATGGACCATCTTAGAAAAGCGATCACAAACCACCCAAATGACCGACATCTTTTGAGAGACGGGGAGATCCGAAATAAAATCCATAGAAATATGCGTCCAGTGCCTCTTCGGGACCGGCAAGGGCAAAAGCAACCCACTGGCACGAGAACAGCAGGGCTTAGCCCGAGCACAAGTCCCACAGGACTGCACAAAAGAACGAACATCCAGTGACAAAGACGGCCACCAAAAGGATCTAGCCACCAAATCTCTGGTACCAAAGATTCCAGGATGCCCAGCCAACACTGAACAATGAATCTCAGAGATAACTCTACTAGTCCATCTATCAGGGACAAACAGTTTCTCCGCTGGGCAACGGTCAGGTCTATAAGCCTGAAATTTTTGCAGCACCCGCCGCAAATCAGGGGAGATGGCAGACAAAATTACCCCCTCTTTGAGAATACCCGCCGGCTCAGGAACACCCGGAGAGTCAGGCACAAAACTCCTTGACAGGGCATCAGCCTTCACATTCTTAGAGCCCGGAAGGTACGAAACCACAAAATCAAAACGGGAGAAAAATAACGACCATCGAGCCTGTCTCGGATTCAACCGTTTGGCAGACTCAAGATAAGTCAAATTCTTGTGATCTGTCAAGACCACCACGCGATGCTTGGCTCCTTCAAGCCAATGACGCCACTCCTCGAATGCCCACTTCATGGCCAACAACTCACGATTACCAACATCATAATTACGCTCAGCAGGCGAAAACTTTCTAGAAAAGAAAGCACATGGCTTCATCACCGAGCCATCAGAACTTCTTTGCGACAAAACAGCCCCTGCTCCAATCTCAGAAGCATCAACCTCAACCTGAAACGGGAGCAAAACATCTGGCTGGCACAACACAGGGGCAGAAGAAAAACGACGCTTCAACTTCTGAAAAGCCTCTACAGCTGCAGAAGACCAATTGACCACATCAGCACCCTTCTTGGTCAAATCAGTCAACGGTTTAGCAACACTAGAAAAATTAGCGATGAAGCGCCGATAAAAATTAGCAAAGCCCAGGAACTTTTGCAGGCTCTTCACAGATGTCGGCTGAGTCCACTCAGAGTTTGTCTACAAGAAGGGGATGAGCAGATTGTATTTCCTAAGGAAACTGAGGTCTTTTAATGTGTGTAGCAAAATGTTAGAAATGTTCTACCAATCTGTGGTGGCAAGTGCCATCTTTTTTGCAATCACGTGCTGGGGTAGTAGTGTGCGGGCCTCTGATGCTAATAAGCTGAATAAGATTATTAAGAAGGCAAGTTCTGCTGTCGGCTGTAATCTGGACTCTTTTGGGGAGGTAGTGGAGAAAAGAACTCTGAAAAAGTGTGTGGCAATTATGAACAATAATGCACATCCACTATATGAGCTATTCATGAGACAGAAGAGCACCTTCAGTAACCGGCTTATACTTCTGAGGTGTAAGAAGGAAAAATATAGGAAATCGTTTGTGCCAACTGCCATGGGAATGTACAACAATAACACTAGGGTTAAACCACCAAGGTGAATGTCTACTTATTTCTCTACATTTCAGTTCACTCGTTGTGTATGTCCTATTCTAATGTATAATGTATAATGTTCTTCTGTCAACTCCACTGTCATGTCAACTATGTAATTCCTTTATGATTTTTATGAATTAAGTCGTGTTGCTGTGATACCATAATTTCCCACGGGATCAATAAAGTGTATCATATCGTATCGTATCGTATCGTATATGGCCTGGACTTTAACAGGGTCCATCTCGATAGTAGAAGGGGAAAAAATGAACCCCAAAAATGAAACCTTATGAACTCCAAAGAGACACTTTGACCCCTTCACAAACAAGGAATTTGCACGAAGGACCTGGAACACCATTCTGACCTGCTTCACATGAGACTTCCAATCATCTGAAAAGACCAAAATATCATCCAAATACACAATCAGGAATTTATCCAGGGACTCTCGGAAGATGTCATGCATAAAGGACTGAAATACTGATGGAGCATTGGAAAGCCCGAATGGCATAACCAGATACTCAAAATGGCCCTCGGGCGTATTAAATGCTGTTTTCCATTCATCGCCTTGTTTAATATGCACAAGATTATAAGCCCCTCGAAGATCTATCTTGGTGAACCAACTAGCCCCTTTAATACGAGCAAACAAATAAGACAGCAATGGCAAAGGATACTGAAATTTGACTGTAATTTTATTAAGAAGGCGGTAATCAATACAAGGTCTCAAAGAACCATCCTTCTTGGCCACAAAAAAGAACCCTGCTCCTAACGGTGATGACGACGGGCGAATATGGCCTTTCTCCAAGGATTCCTTTATATAACTCCGCATAGCGGCGTGTTCTGGCACAGATAAATTGAACAATCGGCCCTTAGGAAACTTACTACCAGGAATCAAATTAATTGCACAATCGCAATCCCTATGAGGAGGTAGGGCACTGGCTTTGGGCTCATCAAATACATCCCGATAATCCGACAAAAACTCTGGAACTTCAGAAGGAGTGGAAGACGAAATAGACAAAAATGGAACATCACCATGTACCCCCTGGCAACCCCAGCTGGACACAGACATAGATTTCCAGTCCAATACTGGATTATGAACCTGTAGCCATGGCAACCCCAAAACGACCACATCATGCAGATTATGCAACACCAGAAAGCGGATATCCTCCTGATGTGCAGGAGCCATGCACATGGTCAATTGGGTCCAGCTTATTCTTGGCCAAAGGCGTAGCATCAATTCCTCTCAATGGAATAGGATACTGCAAGGGCTCCAAGAAAAAACCACAGCACCTACCATATACCAAGTCCATCAAATTCAGGGCAGCGCCTGAATCCACAAATGCCATAACAGAATATGATGACAAAGAGCAAATCAGAGTAACGGACAATAGAAATTTAGACTGTACCGTACCAATGGTGGCAGACCTAGCGAACCGCTTAGTGCGCTTAGGACAATCGGAGATAGCATGAGTGGAATCACCACAGTAAAAACATAGCCGATTCCGACGTCTGTGTTCTTGCCGTTCAGCTCTGGTCAAAGTCCTATCACATTGCATAGGCTCAGGCCCATGCTCAGATAGTACCGGCAAATGGTGCACAGCTTTACGCTCACGCAAGCATCAATCGATCTGAATGGCCAAAGACATAGACTCATTCAGACCAGCAGGCATGGGAAATCCCACCATGACATCCTTAAGGGCTTCAGAGAGACCCTTTCTGAAGATTGCTGCCAGGGCACATTCATTCCACTGAGTGAGCACAGACCACTTTCTAAACTTCTGACAATATATCTCCGCTTCATCCTGACCCTGACACAGAGCCAGCAAGATTTTCTCTGCCTGATCCACTGAATTAGGTTCGTCATAAAGCAATCCAAGTGCCAGGAAAAACGCATCAACATCACGCAATGCCGGATCTCCTGGCGCAAGGGAAAATGCCCTGTCTTGAGGGTCACCACGTAACAAAGAAATAATGATCTTTACTTGTTGAACAGGGTCACCTGAGGAGCGAGGTTTCAAGGCAAGAAACAATTTACAATTATTTTTGAAATTCAACAACTTAGATCTATCACCAAAAAACAAATCAGGAATTGGAATCCTAGGCTCTGACATCGGATTCTGAACCATAAAATCTTGAATGTTTTGTACCCTTGTAGTGAGATTATCCTTCCAAGAGGACAGATCTTGAATGTCCATGTTTACACCTGTGTCCTGAACCACCCAGAGGTAAAGGGGAAAAGAGAGACAAAACACACTGCAAAGAAAAAAAAATGGTCTCAGAACTTCTCTTATCCCTCTATTGAGATGCATTAGTACTTTGGGCCACGTGTACTGTTATGACCTGGTGGTCAGGACAATAATGGACCTGGTGGTTAAGAGCACACGGAATGACCTGATAGTTACTGATAATAAAGGACGAGCTCTGGGACGTGGGAACTCTGCTGACCGCAATCCCTAATCCTATCACACACACTAGAAATAGCCGTGGATTGCTCCTAACGCTCCCTATGCAACTCGGCACAGCCTAAGGAACTAGCTAGCCCTGAAGATAGAAAAATAAAGCCTACCTTGCCTCAGAGAAATTCCCCAAAGGAAAAGGCAGCCCCCCACATATAATGACTGTGAGTAAAGATGAAAATACAAACAGAGCTGAAATAGATTTAGCAAAGTGAGGCCCGACTTACTGAACAGACTGAGGATAGGAAAGGTTGCTTTGCGGTCAGCACAAAAACCTACAAAAAGACCACGCAGAGGGCGCAAAAAGACCCTCCGCACCGACTCACGGTGCGGAGGCGCTCCCTCTGTGTCCCAGAGCTTCCAGCAAAAAAATAGCAAGCTGGACAGAAAAATAGCAAACCAAAGAAAAACAAGCAGGAACTTAGCTTCTGCTGGGAAGACAGGTCACAAGAACGATCCAGGAGTAAACTAGACCAATACTGGAACATTGACAAGTGGCATGGAGCAAAGATCTAAGTGGAGTTAAATAGAGCAGCCAGCTAACGAATCAACCTCGTCACCTGTGGAAGGAAACTCAGAAACACCCACCAGAGGAAGTCCATGGACAGAACCAGCCGAAGTACCATTCATGACCACAGGAGGGAGCCCGACAACAGAATTCACAACAGTGTACCTAACACACCTAGACACCTCGTCACAGCCGGAGGACTAAATACCCCTAAAGATGGAAATCGGAATACTATCTTGCCTCAGAGAAAATCCCCAAAGGATAGACAGCCCCCCCACAAATATTGGCGGTGAGTCGGAGAGGAAAAAACACAGGCAGAAAAAACAGGATTTAGCACAGGAGGCCACTCTAGCTAGATAGGACAGGATAGGACAGAGTTCTCTGCGGTCAGTATTAAAACCCTTCAAAAAATCCACAGCAGAATATACAAAAAACTTCCTACATCTAACTAAAGATGTAGGAGCGCATATCTGCAACTCCAGTGAATCCTACAAACAGAGCAGGAATAAACTGAAACAAGCACACAGCAGTGTGCCACAGATACAAAAACAAAACACTTATCTTTGCTGAATATGGCAGCAAGCAGGAGAAGCCAGAATGAGATCCAACACTTCACAAGGAACATTGACAGTCAGAATTGTAATTATCCGATACACCTGGCCAGGACTGCGAGTCAGAGACAACTGCATTCCCACCAAAAACCACTGGAGGGAACCCAAGAGCAGAATTCACAACAGTCTGCACGTTAATGACAGGCCAATTTTTACAAATCTGATCAGTGTCACTTTAGGAGGTAATAACTCTGGAACGCTTCCACGTATCCCATCAATTCTGAGAATGTTTTTCGTGACATATTGTACTTTATGTTAGTGTAAAATTTATTTGATATAACTTGCATTTATTTATGAAAAAACTGAAATTTGGCGAAAATATAGAAAATTTTGTACTGCTCAAACTTTGAATTCTTATGCCCTTAAATCAGAGAGATATGTCACACAATATAATTAATAAATAACATTTCCCACATGTCTACTTTACATCAGGGCAAGTTTTGAAAAAAGTTTTTTGTAAGATATAAGGGTTAAAAGTTGACCAGCGATTTCTCATTTTTCCAACAAAATTTACAAAACAATTTTTTTTATGGACCACCTCACATTGGAAGCGAATTTGAGGGGCCTATATGACAGAAAATACCCAAAAGTGAAACCCTGAAGGTGCTCAAAACTAGAGATGACTGAATATGTTTGGAAAGCAATAGCCAAAAAAATTCAGCACGAATATGACACATTCAGATTCATGATCGGAAACACAAGCATTTTTTCTTAAAATCAGGAAAAAACCCAATAAAAAGCGCGTGAAAATAATTGCGTTGCCACTAAAGTATTTTTAGCACTTTGGCTAGGATAGTGGTGGTGTATAATGAGCATGGGGCACATGTTTGATGAGGGTAGGGGTTGGGGAACGCTCAGTGGAGCGGTGTGCTTGTAATTTTTTTTTCTAACTTTTATTTATGCAAATTGCAGCTAGCCAATCAGGGCGCAGGGACCATCCACAATATCCAGACAGAAGGGCTTGTGCTATTGGATGCTGAAATCACATGTCCCTCTCTATATAAAGAGTGAACATCTTGTTTTTGCGCCATTTTGTCAGTATAACAGTGCAGAGAGGCTGCTCGTGACGCTGCTTATGGTCCTGGATGCTGAGAGATTTTAAATACTGCATTTTGCGGACTATAAGACACACTTTTTTCCTCCAAAAATGTGGAGGAAAATGAGGGGTGCGTCTTATAGTCCGGATGTACGATGGGGTACGGTGTGTAGTCTGGCTATGGTGGGGAGGTGGGGGAACGGCATTGGCAGAGCAGCGGGTCACAGGAACCTGGAGCCAGTGGCTGCGGCTAACTCCTGTTTCCGCTGCTAAAGAGAAATGAATATTCACTGCATTCCACGCCCATGGGCATGGAGAGCAATGAATATTCATTTCTCTTTAATAATAGTATCTTGGTATGATTTCCCCCCAAAACCCCGGTCCTGGTATGCATGGCCCCATCCTTATAATTGGCCCCCACCCCATCCCCATTTTAGTATGGATGGCCTTATCAGAAAACATTGAAAAAAACAAACCATTACATTCACCTACCTGGTGTTCCCTCGCAGCGTTCTGCTCTGGTGCCAGCAACTGCTTTATGCTTGTAAGCAGCGCATGACAGGGACGCCATGCGCTGCTCACAAGCAGAGCACAGCTGCTGGAATACTCACTGGGACTGTGCAAACAAAGAGCAGTGACTATTCATTGCTTTTCTGTAGCGCACAGTGTCAGCCACCGGTTTCTGCTGCTGCAGGTGGTCACATGTGTCGCTACGTAAGAGAAATGAATATTCATGGGGCCATGCATACCAGGATAGCGATAGGGCCATGCATACCAGGATAAGGATGGGGCCATGCATACTAGTATAGGGATGACGGTGATCATTCCTGACAGGATACGGATGAGGGACCCATGCATACCAGGATAGGGATGAGGAATCATTGCATACCAGGATAGGTATGAGGGATCCATGCATATCAGGATAGGGATGAGAGATCAATGCATACCAGGATAGGGATGAGGGGGCCATGCATACCAGGGTAGGGATGAGGGGGCCATGTGTATCAGGATGGGGATGAGGGGACTATATATACCAGGACAGGGGATATTAAGTACAGAATTGACCACATTTTTTGCTTCATGATGATAAGATGATTCAGCACGCCATATCTCACCTTGTCATTTAGTGATGGTGAAATTCATCTATGTGCAGAGCTGTTGCAGAGTAACCAAAACTATTTTTTCTGTTACAAACGTGATACAGCACATTATATCCCACCTTCTCATTTTGTGGTGGTGAAATTAAGCTGTGTGCAGAGCTCATGCAGAATAGAAAAAAAAATATTTTTTTCTCTGACAAACGTGATACAGCATTCTAGATCTGAGTTTGAAATTGTTTGGAGCATATATTCTATTGTATACAGGCCTCATTCACAGTTAAACACTTTCTTCTGTTAGTAACATCATACAGCAGGATAGATTCCAGTTTGAAATTGTTTGGAGCCTATCTTCTATGTTAGAGAGGCCTCATCTACACTAAAAAAATATACTTTATTCTGTTACTAACGTGATACAGATAGGGGAGATTTCAGTTTGAAATTGTATGGAGTATATATTGTTTGTTATACAGGCCTTAACCACACGATAAAAATTATTTCTTCTGTTACTACTGTGATCCTATAGTGGAGATCTCAGTGTGAAATTGCTTGGAGCATATCTTCTATGTTGTACAGGCCTTGTCCACACTAAAAAAAACTTTCTTCTGTTAATAACGTGATACAGTAGGGGAGATCTCACTTTGAAATTGTATAGAGCATATCTTCTATGTTATATAGGCCTCATCCACACTTAAAAAATACTTTCTTCTGTTAATAACGTGATTCAGCATGCCATATTTCACCTTGTCATTTAGTGCTGCTGAAATTCAGTTGTGTGCAAAGTAAAAAATCTAATTTTTTGTTTCTAATAATGTGCTCCTACCACACTATCTGAGCAACATGAGTGGGTAAAAGCAAGATCATAGTGGAAGAGGGAATAGGCATGATGTTCAAGGTGTTTGTGGGGTAGATGGTAATGTTACTAAAAATACTAGTGAACCAACACCGTCACGTCCTATCTAAACACAACTGACAACTTATGTTACTGGACAGGCTACTCCAGTCCTTTTCTTTGGCAGCCACACAACAGTACGCCTTGTTGATGAGGGCCCGAAGAAGCATGTGCTCGGGTGGATGGCAAGCGCAGCTTCAAGTGGACTCTCCTTCTCTTCCTCCACCTCAACATCACATGCAGAACATTCCACAGAGGTGGCACCCCAATTACCCATGCTTTCCCCATGTGACAACTCTCCAAATGCCCAACTGACTGTAGGAAACCACAGATGAGTGAGAGCTGTTCACACATTCTCAGCCATGGGCATCAGAAGTGTACTCCAATGATTTACAGTCAAGAGGAGGAAATCATCTGCACTGATGCCCAAAGATGTTTTAGCTTGGATCCTGGGCAGGACAAAATAGGGTGTGAGCAGCATCCTGACCCTCGTCACCAGACATTAAGCCCTGGAGGAAAGGTGATCCTGATGAGACTCATATCTGAGGCTCACGCAAACCTGTACTGTGCTACCAGGGCAGGAAGAGGAGGAGGGTGACTGTCAGGGTGAGGAATGGGATAACACAGAGGATGATGATCAGGTTGTAGATCCCACTTAGTGTGAAGCCAGAGGCATGCAGCTGAGAAGGTCATTTGAGGTGGAAGAGGAAGACGAGGAGTTAACATTGCACACTACGGCGCAGACATGGAGTGATGCAACCACAATGAGCACTGCATCCTCAGCCACAACTGTTGCAAGAAATGTTCGTAGGTCTGCAGCTGGTAGGGCTGGGAAGGGTTGTCTAGCCTGGGCCTTTTTTGACACTGCAAAGGATGAGCCAAATCATGTAATCTGCCAAATTTGCAAGAAAAAACTCAGTAAAGGGAAAAAGTATAATAATTTGACTACCACATGAATGAACCTTAACATGCGCAATGAACATGTGTTACTCTAGCAATCCCACTGTGATAAAATGCAGACTAGCAGATCTCAACAACCAACAGCCGCTCCATCAAACACTTCTGCTGCTTCTTCCTCCTCCTTTGTTACCGTGCCAAGTATTGTCACGCAGGTTTCTGACCGTAGAACCTCTGGTCCTTTACCCACTCCAGTCAGGCTGAGTGAGAGCCTGTCAGCTGTAATGGAAACGGACATGTCTGCTGTTTTTGACCGATCTCAGAGAACGAGCACACCACAACATTATCAATTCACAGTAACATCTCTGCCTGCACCTCTCTCACGGTCCAGCAGTTATTCTGGTTCACAGTACTTTGCCCTCTCTCAGCACTGCAGCCAGCCCTTAGTCCCGCAGTTGTGGTCTTGTAAAAGATTGTTTCCCCTACACATGACAAACCTAAGAGGTTGAACTCCACCATCTCCAATCTGTTGGCCACGGAAATGCTGCCTTTCTGCCTGGTAGATACAGATGGTTTCCAAAAGCTGATCAACATCACCCTTTCCTTGACTAAATCTATGTCTGCCAGGGTGCATTTCACAACAGACACTTGGATGAGTAAGCATGGCCAAGGGCATTAGCCATATGGAGAGACTCGGGAGGGACGGAGCACTATTTGCCTCCTGGAGCACAGATTTTCCTAAAAAATTCGGACTCCATATACAGAGCCCCTAATTGCTAGAAGAGCAGAATCCCCCTCAAGTGACTCCATTTTGGAATTTATACCCCATTGGGAATTTATCTACAGGTGAAATGACGATTTTGATTCCATAGGTGTTTTCCAGAAACAAGCAGCAATGAATGTTGCCTAGTGAAAATTGCAAACTGTTGTTGCAGTGACCAGTAAGCTTTAGTGACCAGTAGATTGTAGTGACCAGGACCTTATAGTGACCAGTACGTTATGCCCAGCTCATTGTTCTGGAGACATGCACCCGTAAGTGAGGAGTGCTCTCATCGCTTCAGAATTGACAAACATGTGGATGCTAAATTTAGGCTTTAGACACATTGGGGCTCAGAATGGAGGAGCATCTGGATTTGGGAGCGGATAATGTGCTGAATTTCTTTTCGTGGGTGAGGAGCCATTTTGCTTTTCCAGACCCTCTGTGCTACCAGTAACATGGAAGCCTCCTATATTTCAGTTAACAGACAACAGACCAGAGTGGGGACTTGTTTTTTTTGGTGGATTGAGTTGAAGCTTTCGTTAGGAACATTTTACATAATGTTTTGAATCACAGTTATCTACACTGAGCAGTTACAGCGGGCTTTCCATCAAAATCTGAGTGACCTGATTCAGATAAAACCCAATATAATGAAGCAGCAGAGTTACTCTGGACTCCATCTGGCCTTTGTTCAGTGGTGTCCTTTTTTTCAGAAGTGGGCAAAACTGTGGCCGACACCGCCGGATCACAGGTCCTATGGCGTCCACTGTCCCTCCATCTGCCTCGTGATAGGGAATCTTCCGATAGGGGTTCCATCTGAGTCACATATTTCATAGATTTTTATGGAAACCCAATGTCAGCACTCAACGCAGAGCACAGGATAAATGTGAGCCGAGCCTTACTGCTATCTTTGGGAGGCAGAATGAACAAATCAACAGCAGGTGAATAATTGGTTTTATTTTTTTTTACGCTGTTCCTTGTGTGGCATAAGTGAAATGGCAACTTTATTCTTTGGGTTGGTGCGATTACAGCTATACCAGATTTATATCTTTATTATGTTTGGCTGCTACCACACACTAAAAAATGCTTTTTAATGCAAAAAATAGTTTTGCATCACCATATTTTGAGAGCTATAATTTTCCCAGATTTTGGCCCACAGAGTCATGTGTGGGCTTGCTTATTGTGGACGTTTTTATTTATATCATTTTCAGACACATGACCTTTTTTGATCGCTTTCTATTCCAATTTTTGTGAGGCACAATGAACTAAAAACAGTAATTCAGGAATTTTTGTTTTTTGTTATTCCATGTGTGATAAAATTGATAAGGCAGTTTGTTTCGGTCTGTATGATTATATTTTTTAAATGTTTTTGCGCTTTTAAACAATAAAAACTTTTACAGAAAAAATAATTATTTTTGCATCGCTTTATTCTGAGAGCTATAACTTTTTTATTTTTCCGCTGATGGAGCTGTATGATGTTCTGTTTTTTTTGTGTGATGAGCAGTATTACGATAAAGCATTGTTTTTTGCCTTGTTTCTTTTTTTATGATGTTCACTAAAGGGGTTAACTAGTGGGACAGTTTTATAGGTTGGGTCATTCCGGATGCAGCGATACAAAATATGTGTACTTTAGTGTTTGTATAATTTTTTTCCTAAAAATATTTACCGTATATACTCGAGTATAAGCCGATCCGAGTATAAGCCGACCCCCCTAATTTTGCCACAAAAAACTGGGAAAACTTATTGACTCGAGTATAAGCCTAGGGTGGAAATGCAGCATTTACCGGTGAATTTCAATAATAAAAATAGATCATTATTTCCCCATAGCTGTGCCATATAGTGCTCTGCATTTCCCCATAGCTGTGCCATGTAGTGCTCTGCACCGTTCATTATTTCCCCATAGCTGTGCCATATAGTGCTCTGCACTGTTCATTATTTCCCCATAGCTGTGCCATATAGTGCTCTGCACTGTTCATTATTGCCCCATATAGTGCTCTGCACCGTTCATTATTTCCCCATAGCTGTGCCATATAGTGCTCTGCACCGTTCATTATTGCCCTATAGCTGTGCCCCATATAGTGCTCTGCGCCGTTCATTATTGCCCTATAGCTGTGCCCCATATAGTGCCTGCGCCGTTCATTATTGCCCTGTAGCTGTGCCCCATATAGTGCTCTGCGCCGTTCATTATTGCCCTATAGCTGTGCCCCATATAGTGCTCTGCGCCGTTCATTATTGCCCTATAGCTGTGCCCCATATAGTGCTCTGCACCGTTCATATTTCCCCATAGAAAGCTGTGCCATTGTCGCTGCTGCTGCTGCAGTAAAAAACAAACAAACCACATACTCACCTCTCTTGCTTGCAGCTCCCGGCGTCCGGTCCCGGCGTCTCTGCACTGACTGATCAGGCAGAGGGCGCCGCGCACACTATATGCGTCATCGCGCCCTCTGACCTGAACAGTCAGAGCGCAGAGACGCCGGGAAGATGGAGCGGCGCCCGGCGGCTGGAACGTGGACAGGTGACTATGCGATACTTACCTGGTCCTGGCGTCCGGCTCCTTCTCCCGGACAGCTGTCTTCGGTGCCGCAGCTTCTTCCTCTATCAGCGGTCACCGTCACCGCTGATTAGAGAAATGAATAGGCGGCTCCACCCCTATGGGAGGTGGAGCCGCCTATTCATTTCTCTAATGAGCGGTCACACGTGACCGCTGATAGAGGAAGAACTGCAGCACCGAAGACCGTGGGACGGCAGGGGGAGCGTCAGGACCGCTGGAAGCAGGTAAGTATGCCTCAGCGCCCTCACCCGCCGACCCTGCCACCCACCTTGACTTGCGTATAAGCCGAGAGGGGCACTTTCAGCCCAAAAATTTGGGCTGAAAATCTCGGCTTACACTCGAGTATATACGGTACTCATGGATACAATATATATTTATTTTTTATTATTATTTTTTTAAAATATTTTTACAATTTTCTTAAAACTTTTTATACTTTTGTACTATGTCCCACTATGGCACTTTCATTTTTTTCAGGATTATCGCTTGTATAGAATGAGGATGCAGCAGTATCCTTATGCTATGCAAACTGTCAGCATTGCACTGACAGACTGTGCGCATGATAAAGCAACTTTGCTAGCTCTGGTGACCCAGATGTTGTGACTCGGTGTTCGGGATGCTGAATCCAAACAGTAAAACAAACTTCCTAGTTAAGTCCATGTTCGGTGTCCTTGCCCGAACAGTAGGTGTTCAGTTCGGACTCCAAACTTTACTATTCAGGTTCACCCATCTCTAGATGAGGCCAAAATTGAACTCTTTGGATGCCATAATACACACTATGTTTGGTGATCAAAAGGCACTTCACAAGACCCTAAAAACACTATACCAAGGTGGAAACATCATGGTGTGGGGCTGTTTTTCAGCATACGGCAATGGAAACCTTATTATTGAAGGAAGGATGGATGGACAAATCAAATGTACCAAGACATTTTTGATAAAAATCTACTGCCATCTATTAGAATAATGAAGATGAAACGAGGGTGGTCATTTCAGCAAGACAATAATCCTAAACACACAGCCAAGGAAACTCTCAATTGTTTCAGAGAAATAAAATAAAGCTGCTAGAATGGCCTAGTCAAAATCACCTGACCTGAATCCAAGAGAACATTTATGGAAGGGACTAAAGCTCAGTGTTCATAGAAGGAGCCCATGGAACCTTCAGAATTTGATGTGTGTATGCTTGGAAGACTGGGCCAAAATATAACACCTGAGCAATACATGCAACTAGTTTCTCTATGCAGGAGTCATCTTGAAGTTGTCATCATAAACAAAGGCTTTTGTATGAAGTATTAAATACATTTTGGTAAGTGTGTTCAATAGTTTTTTTCCTGTGTCATTTCTCACTATTACACATAACTAATTTATAAACATCTATGGTTTGATTTCTTTGCCTGTGCGGATGGCTTGTTACCGTCATCTGGTGAGAACTTCATGTCAACTGCACCTTTAGAAATATATTTACTTAGAAAATTGGTGATGTGTTAAATACTTATTACACTTGCTATAAATACAATCAAAAACTTGTAACATGGATGTGGTTAATAGCAAATAGACCGTATGTTTGTAGTCTGGAACTTCTAACACCGAGGTTGATAATATCAGATATAATATCAGACATAATATCAACATAAGCAATCAGAAGCTTGTAGCAGAGATTTAGTTAATCGGGTTCATTGATCGCATACATAAGCATACATAAAATAGTTACTAGTATTAGTCATCACAGCTGATAGAGAAGTGGATTCATTGGTCTGAGACAGGATATAGAAGTTAAATGATTAAAAGTTGGTAGGAACGTCTGAGAAGACAATCAACCAGCTAGCTGGAGCAGTCTTGAGGTAGATGAGACTAACTCCTACAAAAGCTCAATGTAGTTCGGAGCTATGCTTTCCTGAATACTTAGGCACACATGGTTGCCGGATAAAACCTTAAAAGGCATTGGATGATGATATAAAAAATGATTGCTGGCTTATCAGAGTAACCTGGCTCGGACTATTACACTGGAAGTTGGCCATAGAAGAAGGGAATAAGGCCCGACGCTGGAGCCACTACAGATGAGTAATAGCTGCAGACATGCCTCCCGAAGAGTGACTGATTTTACCTGTCCTATGAACATCCTCTGCTCACCTTGTCTTTGCTGCCTGACTGAGAAAATGTTAAAAGTGCAGTGACTGCCAATCATATCCAGGTAGGCATAATTGCACCTGCTGAGGTACAATTAGTTGTGGCGAGTAAAATACACGAAAGACCAGTCTAGGTTCATTCTCATACAGAAACCGGCAGCATCTAACTTAATTTTACAAATATATGTGCATTTGTATTTAACATCACACTCATTATTGTAATACTGTAATGCCTGAATAAAGGTCTAAATGCTCATTTGGGCAGTCTAAAGAAAGGCTCCTGTTAGGGCTAGCGGAACGCACCAAATAATAAGACTGATAGTGTACGGTGCGTTCGTAGCCCGGGGTCCACCGTGCAGAGATGGAACCTGCTGCTGAGTAATGACGGACTATATGGCGGTACTCATAAGTATACTCGCGTGGGTTAAACTTCACCCAACGTGAAGGAAGCGATCCTGTTGCGTCACAGGATCGCGGTACCGCACATAGAAGGCGAGCAAGCAGTCAGCGAACTTAACCCCAACTAGGATTGAAGTCCGATTAGACCACTTGCTGACACAACACCGCAACAGGGTGTGTTAGGCAACTCTTATAATAAGAGCACCGAAGTGCGAACTGTGCCGTGCTGGCAGGCACCACTAAGCACCCAGACGTGGGTCAGGAAGCGCACTACTGGCGCGTGGCGCCGCACTGGCGGTCACAGCAATAGACGCTGATACGTGTGTGACACGTTGAGTGATTTGTCGGGCGCTAGATAGCAGCCATACTCCATACGCGAAGTCATACAATAGGGTAGGGGTATTTAATGAACGACTTGCACTCACAACAAACACACGTATTCAATTGTACACTAGCGCCTGGCCGTGCGGTCATGCACAGTTTATATAATTGCAGGACAGGAAGTGGCCACAGAAACTTTGCCCTTCCAAGACCTGCCAAGAGGACCAATGGAATGCGCTGCAGAGCCAGAGCACATGACCCTCGATCTCCAACGGGAGATCTTGCTCTGGGCATGCTCAGTGTGCGCAAACAAGGACTTAGTCCCAGGGAAGTCCGCTCGCCGCTGACCAGCACTGACTTTAATGGCAGGAGCTGAAGAAGCAGCAGTAACTCTCTGTACAGAGTGAGAGCGAGCAAGACACTGGGAGCGACGTCCCTGCTGAGCAGACTCCACTGCGGCTGGAGGAGAATGGGAGACCGCAGCGGAGACGGATCGAGATTCCCCCTGTGCAGCAGAGGAAACTCGACTCCTAACATTACCCCCCTCCTTGGGCCTCGCTACGCTCGAAGGCAGCAATGAGCTGTGGGGCCCGAATGTTTTCAGCAGGCTCCCAAGACCTGTCCTCTGGACCATAACCCTTCCAATCCACCAAATAAAACTTTTTGCCGCGTACCACCTTGCACCCCAAAATAGCGTTCACCTCGTAATCGTCCGTAGACGAACCCGATGTCCCGGCAGATGACTCGGAAAACCGGGACATGTATACGGGTTTCAAGAGGGACACATGAAAGGTGTCGGTGATACCCAAGCGTGGAGGAAGAGCCAGGCGGTAGACCACAGGATTAACCTGTTCAAGAACCTTGAAGGGACCCAAGTAGCGAGGAGCAAACTTAGTGGACTCAACTCGCAGCCTGATGTTACGGGCGGAGAGCCACACCAAGTCGCCAGGGGCAAAAGTCGGAGCGGGGCGCCGATGAACATCGGCGGAGGACCTCATTCTCTCCTTGGAGGCCCGAATGGCATCCTGCGTGCGATCCCAAATGTCCCGTGCCTCCACAGCCCAGTCTGCCACCCTGGGATCAGCGGAAGACACAGGCTTGGGCACAGGAACACGCGGATGCTGGCCGTAATTTAAGAGGAATGGAGTCTGACCGGTGGAGTCGGCTACGGCATTGTTAAGTGCAAACTCTGCCCACGGTAGCAAGGATGCCCAGTCATCCTGTCTGGCAGAAACAAAATGTCGCAGATATGTGACCAAGGTCTGGTTGGCCCTTTCTACCAACCCATTCGTCTCGGGATGATATGCCGAAGAGAGATTTAACTCAATACTGAGTAGACGACATAGCTCCCTCCAGAATCGAGACGCAAACTGGGGACCCCGGACACTAACAATTTTGTCTGGCAAACCGTGTAAGCGAAAGATATGCTTGATAAACAAGACAGCCAACGCCCGTGCAGATGGTAGCCGTGGAAGAGGCACCAAATGCACCATTTTGGAAAAATGATCGGTGATCACCCAGATAATGGTGCAATTACGAGACTTGGGTAAGCCAACCACAAAGTCCATCCCGACCATCTCCCAGGGCCTGTCAGCCACGGGCAGAGGATAAAGCAAACCAGCTGGCCGTTGCCGAGGAGTCTTGTTCCTGGCGCAAGAGACACACGCCCGAACGTACTCCGCAACATCACGAGCCATATGCGGCCACCAGTATGTCCTCGCCAGTAACTCTGATGTCCTTTTAGTACCAAAATGTCCACCCACCCTGGACGAGTGCGCCCAAGAGAGAACCTCCGGTCGCAAACTAGATGGAACAAAAGTCTTGCCCGGGGGCACAGACTCCAGCAAAACCGGGGCCACGGTTCTCAAACTCTCGGTGGGGACAATAAGCCGAGGCTCCTCCTCCTCCGCAGATGACACAACGGAGCGAGAGAGAGCGTCGGCCCGAATGTTCTTCTCCCCAGAAAGGAAATGGAGGGTGAAATGAAACCGGGAGAAGAACAAGGACCATCTGGCCTGGCGAGAATTCAACCGCTGAGCTGTCTGCAGATACACCAAATTTTTGTGATCTGTGAAGACTTGGAAGGGAAAACGTGCTCCCTCCAAGAGATGTCTCCACTCCGAGAAAGCCAACTTCATGGCTAGCAACTCCCTGTCCCCGATGGAATAATTCCTCTCTGCTGGTGCGAAGGTCTTGGAGAAAAAGAAGCAAGGATGCTTCCGACCTTGAGCATCCTTTTGGAAGAGGACTGCTCCAGCACCAACAGAAGAGGCATCCACCTCCATGATAAATGGCTTATCAACATCGGGGCGATGAAGAATGGGAGCGCTAGCGAAGTGTGACTTTATAGAGATAAAGGCCTTGGAGACCTCCTCAGACCACAATTTGGGATTCGCCCCCTTCTTGGTGAGGGCAACCAAGGGAGCTACCAAAGTTGAGAAATGCGGGATGAACTGGCGATAATAATTGATGAACCCCATAAAGCGCTGCACCGCTTTAAGAGAATGGGGTTCCTGCCAGTCCATCACAGCCTGTAGTTTGGCAGGATCCATAGCCAATCCCTGGGCTGAGATGATGTAGCCTAGGAAAGGTAAGGACTCCTGCTCAAACATACACTTCTCCAACTTGGCATAGAGGGAGTTTGCCCGTAGGAGGTCGAAGACTTTGCAAACATCTCTCCGGTGGGAGTCAATATCTGGAGAGTAGATGAGAATATCATCCAGATAGACTACGACCGAGGTGGAAAGCATATCCCGGAAGATATCGTTCACAAGGTCTTGGAAAACGGCTGGGGCATTACAGAGCCCAAAGGGCATCACCAGATATTCATAGTGCCCATCCCTGGTGTTAAAAGCCGTCTTCCATTCGTCCCCCTCACGGATGCGAATCAGGTTGTAAGCACCCCGCAGATCTAATTTTGTAAATACCCTTGCTCCCCGAAGACTATCGAACAGTTCAGATATCAAAGGCAAAGGGTATTTATTCTTAACGGTGATGGCGTTAAGACCCCTGTAGTCTATGCATGGACGCAATTCCCCACTCTTCTTCTGCACGAAGAAGAACCCTGCCCCAGCAGGTGACACTGACTTCCTGATGAACCCTCTTGCCAGATTTTCCCGGATGTACTGTGACATTGCCTCCGTCTCCGGGAGAGATAGCGGATAGACTCGACCCCGGGGAGGCTCAGCACCAGGCAAGAGGTCAATAGGACAGTCATAGGGGCGATGGGGCGGAAGGGTCTCCACCGCCTTTTTGGAGAATACGTCTGCATATGACCAATACTGCTTGGGGAGAGAGGAAAGATCTGCGGGTACCTCAGTTGTAGGTACCAGAACGCACTCCCTCTGACACCTACCCCCACAAGATTCACCCCATCCCAGAATTCTGCCTGAGGACCACTCGATATGAGGAGAGTGGTACCGTAGCCAAGGTATTCCCAACAGGACCTCATCAATTCCCTCTGGAATGACGAGCAGAGACATAATCTCCTGATGAGATGGCGACATGGACAGAGTAAAAGGGATGGTCTGGTGAATTATCTGTGAGGGCAGAGTCGACCCATTCACCACTCGTACCGTTACAGGTTGAGCTAGCATAACCAGAGGTATTGCGTGGCGTTGGGCGAAGGCAGAAGACATAAAATTGCCCTCCGCCCCAGAATCCACGCAGAGCTCTACCGAGTGGGAGAATGAGCCTATAGTAATTGTCCCCTTAAAGGACAATTTAGAGGCAAACGTCGCCGTGTCTAGTGTACCTCCACCTACGACCACTAGACGCTGACGTTTCCTCGACCGCTGAGGACATCTGGTGGCTAAAAGTCCAGACTGCTGGCAAACATGACAGACCCTGAGTGCACAAGCGGTCCGGGACTTAGGTCCCGCTTGTGACACTTCCCTGGCCTCATGTGACTCAGGAACCAGGACCGGAGATTCCAGAGGTTTGGCGAAAGTAGGAGCCAGCCAAAACCTCTGCCTACACTGGGCTCGCTCTAACCTCCGCTCGTTAAAACGGAGGTCAATTCGAGTGGAGACTGTTATTAACTCCTCCAGTGTGGCAGGAATCTCCCTAGTGGCCAGAGCGTCCTTTACATGGTCAGCCAAGCCCCTCCAAAATATGGGGATAAGAGCTTTATCCGACCATTCCAGCTCAGATGCTAAAGTGCGGAATTGGACGGCAAAATGACTGACCAAGGACTCACCCTGAGTTAATGCCAGCAGTTGGAGCGCAGTGACATGGGTGACTTGAGGTCCTAAAAAGACCTGTTTTAAAGTGCTCAAAAACAGAGGAGCACTCTGCACCACATGATCGCCACGCTCCCACAGCGGCGTAGCCCATTCCAACGCCCTGTCCGACAATAGAGACACAATAAATCCCACCTTAGCCCGCTCTGTGGGGAAAAGTGCAGCCAGAAGCTCGAGATGAATAGAGCACTGACTCATGAATCCCCTACAAAATTTGCTATTACCAGAAAATTTTTCTGGCAGCGGGAGGCGAGAAAATGTCGGAACAGGGGTGGCAATGGACAAAGTTGCTGCAGCCACGCTGGCAGCCTGTACAGCAACTGCGGTAACATCCACAGCTGAGGTTGCGCTCTCGAGAGCCGCCAACCTACCCTCCAGCTGCTGTATATACCGCAGGGATTGCTGTTTGTCCGTCATCACTAGCCAGACCCTGGCGCTAGTGTAATGTTAGGGCTAGCGGAACGCACCAAATAATAAGACTGATAGTGTACGGTGCGTTCGTAGCCCGGGGTCCACCGTGCAGAGATGGAACCTGCTGTTGAGTAATGACGGACTATATGGCGGTACTCATAAGTATACTCGCGTGGGTTAAACTTCACCCAACGTGAAGGAAGCGATCCTGTTGCGTCACAGGATCGCGGTACCGCACATAGAAGGCGAGCAAGCAGTCAGCGAACTTAACCCCAACTAGGATTGAAGTCCGATTAGACCACTTGCTGACACAACACCGCAACAGGGTGTGTTAGGCAACTCTTATAATAAGAGCACCGAAGTGCGAACTGTGCCGTGCTGGCAGGCACCACTAAGCACCCAGACGTGGGTCAGGATGCGCACTACTGGCGCGTGGCGCCGCACTGGCGGTCACAGCAATAGACGCTGATACGTGTGTGACACGTTGAGTGATTTGTCGGGCGCTAGATAGCAGCCATACTCCATACGCGAACAGTCATACAATAGGGTAGGGGTATTTAATGAACGACTTGCACTCACAACAAACACACGTATTCAATTGTACACTAGCGCATGGCCGTGCGGTCATGCGCAGTTTATATAATTGCAGGACAGGAATTGGCCACAGAAACTTTGCCCTTCCAAGACCTGCCAAGAGGACCAATGGAATGCGCTGCAGAGCCAGAGCACATGACCCTCGATCTCCAACGGGAGATCTTGCTCTGGGCATGCTCAGTGTGCGCAAACAAGGACTTAGTCCCAGGGAAGTCCGCTCGCCGCTGACCAGCACTGACTTTAATGGCAGGAGCTGAAGAAGCAGCAGTAACTCTCTGTACAGAGTGAGACTGAGCAAGACACTGGGAGCGACGTCCCTGCTGAGCAGACTCCACTGCGGCTGGAGGAGAATGGGAGACCGCAGCGGAGACGGATCGAGATTCCCCCTGTGCAGCAGAGGAAACTCGACTCCTAACAGCTCCCTTTAACTATACCTTCTGTTCTTAAAAGGCTTGGTTGAAGCACATAAAGACATATTACTGCCATTTAGAAACACAGACTCCCAAAAGAATATACCATCATCAAAACGGTCATGTTTTCTTTTATTGCTGCTTTCTTATATAAGGAGGATAGCATGTTTCATATACATCAAATAGGATCCTCTTGCTGCAAGTCCTGACAAAACTACCCCCATTTTTGCCAGATTCTTCATCTGGTAGGTCAAGAGCATGGTACTAGTGAGCTTTCCGTATGGCAACTTAAAATTATGTCAATAGCATTAGGCCTCAGCTCTTTCTGCATATGGCAGTAGCTGAAAACAAATACACGGTGCGCCTGCAAGTGAATTAGCAGTACACAAACTCATCTGTCCTTCAACTCCTCTTTCCAAAGCTCCACTACAAGAACAATCAGACATAATTGAAGCAAGGTCAAATTCCACAGCAGTTACTTGTCTACTCATTGTGGATGCCAAGAGCCAGCACACCACCTGCTGTCAAAGAATGCACCAAAACCAAGCCTGCCATGTTTGTAAGGGTATGTGCACACGTAGAAAGCTCCTCTGCGGATTTTTCCACAGCGGATTTGATAAATCTGCAGTGCTAAACTGCTGCGGTTTTTCCTGCGGATTTATCGCGTTTTTTTAATGCGGATTCCGGTGCAGTTTTACATCTGCAGTTTTCTATTGGAGCAGATGTAAAAACGCTGTGGATTCCACACAAAGAATTGACATGCTGCGGAAAATAAAACGCTGCGTTTCCGCGCGTTTTTTTCCGCAGCATGGGCACAGCATTTTTTGTTTCCCATAGGTTTACATTGTACTGTAAACTCATGGGAAACTGCTGCGGATCCGCAGCTGCGGAAACGCTGTGGATCCGCAGCAAAATCCGCATCGTGTGCACATACCCTATATGGTCTCAAAATCTGATTTAAACTACATTCATTAAATGGGTATTCCCATCACATACATTTGCAGCATATACACAGAATATGTCGTATATGTACAGTAGTGGATTTACCCAACTGTACCTGCATTTATCTGGAAAACAGTACTCTGCCTGCACTGCTGTCGATGGAGAGGTGGTCATAATATCCATACAAATTAACGAGAATTCCAACCACTTCTCTAGTCGCAGTAGAACACCTCAGGGTCTTATTCTATAGACAGAATGCATGACCATTGGTTGGACTTACATGTACTATACATTAATGGAATATCCTGTGGCTATGCCATACATTTATGAGATTAGCCTACCCATTTAAGCCACATCTAAACATCATTAAAGAAAACCTATCATTAGAGTCTTACTGCCTGAACAATAAAACCAGATTTTTCTTTCTCTGAACAAGCGGGGACAATAGGCAAAAACCTGACTAGTCACGTAACATCCAGCTTCAACATGCCCCTTAAATGAGAGACTTGTTAATCATATGGAGCAGAGTGGGTAGAATCCAGCCGGGCACATCATCCGACTAGTCAGGCCTCTCATCTTACAAACACCAGCCAGCTTTTCAAACTCTTTTTTTCTGAAATATCACAGCATTTCAGATAAAGGCATACCTGACTGCAATTAATGAAACCATCAGGCTCTGATTCATTCTACCGATGACTTGTGCAGCATGAAACTATTCACAGACCTTTAAACTTGCAGATCCTCTCTCAGTTCTGTAGTTATAATCTTGAGATGTGCCTGTTTTAGATAGGTCACATTGAAGTGTCCCTTCTTTTAAAAACCCCTGACATTAGGATATCTCCGCACACAAAGCACTCTCTCCTCTCTGTTAGAGTTGTACGCTACAGTATTACATCCAAATGAGTGATGGAGTGGTTTCAGACAGAGAAGGAGAGGGCAGTTTGCATGCACAAACCAGCACTTATCCAGTGACCACCTGCCATAGCATTCAATTCTGATCAGGGCATGTCAAATCTGTCAATTAACCCCTTCATGACCCAGCCTATTTTGACCTTAATGACCTGGCCGTTTTTTGCAATTCTGACCAGTGTCCCTTTATGAAGTAATAACTCAGGAACGCTTCAACGGATCCTAGCGGTTCTGAGAGTGTTTTTTCGTGACATGTTGGGCTTCATGTTAGTGGTAAATTTAGGTCAATAAATTCTGCGTTTATTTGTGATAAAAATGGAAATTTGGCGAAAATTTTGAAAATTTCGCAATTTTCACATTTTGAATTTTTATTCTGTTAAACCAGAGAGTTATATGACACAAAATAGTTAATAAATAACATTTCCCACATGTATATTTACATCAGCACAATTTTGGAAACAAAATTTTTTTTTGCTAGGAAGTTATAAGGGTTAAAATTTGACCAGCGATTTCTCATTTTTACAACGAAATTTACAAAACCATTTTTTTTAGGGACCACCTCACATTTGAAGTCAGTTTGAGGGGTCTATATGGCTGAAAATACCCCAAAGTGACACCATTCTAAAAAATGCACCCCTCAAGGTACTCAAAACCACATTGAAGAAGTTTATTAACCCTTCAGGTGCTTCACAGCAGCAGAAGCAACATGGAAGGAAAAAATGAACATTTAACTTTTTAGTCACAAAAATTATCTTTTAGCAACAATTTTTTTATTTTCCCAATGGTAGAAGGAGAAACTGAACCACGAATGTTGTTGTCCAATTTGTCCTGAGTACGCTGATACCTCACATCTGGGGGTAAACCACTGTTTGGGCGCACGGCAGGGCTTGGAAGGGAAGGAGCGCCATTTGACTTTTTGAATGAAAAATTGGCTCCACTCTTTAGCGGACACATGTCACGTTTGGAGAGCCCCCGTGTGCCTAAAAATTAGAGCTCCCCCACAAGTGACCCCATTTTGGAAACTAGATGCCCCAAGGAACTTATCTAGATGCATAGTGAGCACTTTGAACCCCCAGGTGCTTCACAAATTGATCCGTAAAAATGAAAAAGTACTTTTTTTCACAAAAAAATTCTTTTAGCCTCAATTTTTTCATTTTCACATGGGCAACAGGATAAAATGGATCCTAAAATTTGTTGGGCTATTTCTCCTGAGTACACCGATACCTCACATGTGGGGGTAAACCACTGTTTGGGCACATGGTAAGGCTCGGAAGGGAAGGAGCGCCATTTGACTTTTTGAAAGAAAAATTATCTCCATCGTTAGCGGACACCATGTCGCGTTTGGAGAGCCCCTGTGTGCCTAAACATTGGAGCTCCCCCACAAGTGACCCCATTTTGGAAACTAGACCCAAGAAACTTATCTAGATGCATATTGAGCACTTTAAACCCCCAGGTGCTTCACAGAAGTTTATAACGCAGAGCCATAAAAATAAAAAATAATTTTTCTTTCCTCAAAAATGATTTTTTAGCCTGGAATTTCCTATTTTGCCAAGGGTAATAGGAGAAATTGGACCACAAATTTTGTTGTCCAGTTTGTCCTGAGTACGCTGATACCCCATATGTGGGGGTAAACCACTGTTTGGGCGCACGGCAGGGCTCGGAAGGGAAGGCACGCCATTTGGCTTTTTAAATGGAAAATTAGCTCCAATCATTAGCAAACACCATGTCACGTTTGGAGAGCCCCTGTGTGCCTAAACATTGGAGATCCCCCACAAATGACACCATTTTGGAAACTAGACCCCCAAAGGAACTAATCTAGATGTGTGGTGAGGACTTTGAACCCCCAAGTGTTTCACAGAAGTTTATAACACAGAGCCATGAAAATAAAAAAATAAAATTTTTTCTCAAAAATGATCTTTTAGCCTGCAATTTTTTATTTTCCCAAGGGTAACAGGAGAAATTTTACCCAAAAGTTGTTGTCCAGTTTCTCCTGAGTACGCTGATACCTCATATGTGGGGGTAAACCACTGTTTGGGCACATGTCGGGGCTCGGAAGTGAAGTAGTGACGTTTTGAAATGCAGACTTTGATGGAATGCTCTGCGGGCTTCACGTTGCATTTGCAGAGACTCTGATGTGGCTAAACAGTAGAAACCCCCGATAAGTGACCCCATTTTGGAAACTAGACCCCGAAAGGAACTTATCTAGATGTGTGGTGAGCACTTTGAACCCCCAAGTGCTTCACAGAAGTTTATAACGCAGAGCCGTGAAAATAATAAATACGTTTTCTTTCCTCAAAAATAATTATTTAGCCCAGAATTTTTTAATATTCCCAAGGGTAACAGGAGAAATTTGACCCCAATATTTGTTGTCCAGTTTCTCCTAAGTACGGTGATATCCCAAATGTGGGGGTAAACTACTGTTTGGGCACATGCCGGGGCTCGGAAGTGAAGTAGTGACTTTTGAAATGCAGACTTTGATGGAATGGTCTGCGGGCGTCACGTTGCGTTTGCAGAGCCCCTGGTGTGCCTAAACAGTAGAAACCCCCCCACAAGTGACCCCATTTTGGAAACTAGACCCCCCAAGGAACTTATCTAGATATGTGGTGAGCACTTTGAACCCCCAAGTGCTTCACAGACGTTTACAACGCAGAGCCGTGAAAATAAAAAATCATTTTTCTTTCCTCAAAAATGATGTTTTAGCAAGCATTTTTTTATTTTCACAAGGGTAACAGGAGAAATTGGACCACAGTAATTGTTGCGCAGTTTGTCCTGAGTATGCTGGTACCCCATATGTGGGGGTAAACCACTGTTTGGGCACACGTCGGGGCTCGGAAGTGAGGGAACACCATTTGACTTTTTGAATACAAGATTGGCTGGAATCAATGGTGGCGCCATGTTGCGTTTGGAGACCCCTGATGTGCCTAAACAGTGGAAACCCCTCAATTCTACCTCCAACACTAACCCCCCCACACCCCTAACCCTAATCCCAACTGTAGCCATATCACAACCCTAACCACAACCCTAATTCCAACCCTAACCGTAAGGCTATGTGCCCACGTTGCGGAGTCGTGTGAGATTTTTCAGCATCATTTTTGAAAAATCCGCGGGTAAAAGGCACTGCGTTTTACCTGCGTATTTACCGCGGATTTCCAGTGTTTTTTGTGCGGATTTCACCTGTGGATTCCTATTGAGGAACAGGTGTAAAACGCTGCGCAATCTGCACAAAGAATTGACATGCTGCGGAAAATACAACGCAGCGTTTCCGCGCTGTATTTTCTGCACCATGGGCACAGCGGATTTGGTTTTCCATAGGTTTACATGGTACTGTAAACCTGATGGAACACTGCTGCAAATCCGCAGCGGCCAATCCGCTGCGGATCCGCAGCCAAATCTGCACCGTGTGCACATAGCCTAATTCTAAAGGTATGTGCACACGCTGCGGAAAACGCTGCGGTTCCGCAGCAGTTTCCCATGAGTTTACAGTTCAATGTGAACCTATGGGAAACAAAAATCGCTGTACACATGCTGCAGAAAAACTGCACGGAAACGCAGCGGTTTACATTCCGCAGCATGTCACTTCTTTCTGCGGATTCCGCAGCGGTTTTACAACTGCTCCAATAGAAAATCGCAGTTGTAAAACTGCAGTGAAATGTGCAGAAAAACCATAAATCCACAGCGGTTTAGCACTGCGAATTTATGAAATCCGCAGCGGAAAAATCCGCAGAGGACCAGAATACGTGTGCACATACCCTAACCCTAACCTTAGGGGGAAAAAAAAAAATTCTTTATTTTTTTTTATTGTCCCTACCTATGGGGGTGACAAAGGGGGGGGGGGTCATTTACAATTTTTTTTATTTTGATCACCGTGATAGGTTATGTCTCAGTGATCAAAATGCACTTTGGAACGAATCTGCTGGCCGGCAGATTCGGCGGGCGCACTGCGCATGCGCCCGCCATTTTGGAAGATGGCGGCGCCCAGGGAGAAGACGGACGGACCCCGGGAGGAACGGTAAGTATGATGGGGTGGGGGGGAGCACGGGAGAGGGATCGGAGCAAGGGGGGCTGGATCGGAGCGCGGGGGGGTGGATCGGGCAAGGGGGGGTGGATCGGAGCACGGGGGGTGGATCGGAGCACGGGGGGGTGGATCAGAGCACGGGGGGGTGATTGGAGCATGGGGGGAGCGGAGCACAGGACGGAGGGGTGCCGGAGCAGTGTACCGGACAGATCGGTGGCTTGGGGGGGCGATCGGTGGGGTGGGGGCACATTAGTGTTTCCAGCCATGGCCGATGATATTGCAGCATCGGCCATGGCTGGATTGTAATATTTCACCAGTTTTAATAGGTGAAATATTACAAATCGCTCTGATTGGCTGTTGAAAGTGAAACTGCCAATCTGAGCAATCGTAGCCATGGGGGGGTGAAGCCACCCCCCCTGGGCTAAACTACCACTCCCCCTGTCCCTGCAGATCGGGTGAAATGGGAGTTAACCCTTTCACCCGATCTGCAGGGACGCGATCTTTCCATGACGCCACATAGGCGTCATGGGTCGGATTGGCACCGACTTTCATGACGCCTACGTGGCGTCAAAGGTCGGGAAGGGGATAAAGTTGAGGGAGGCTGAGGCAGGGGCGGACATACCGCCAATGCAGCTGCACCGGAGCCTGGAGGTGCAGGGGGACACTTGCAGAGCAGCTAATACTGGGGGCAATCTGACCTGTTTCTCGGAGCCCGAGGCTCCGTGGAGCCCATGGCTAGATTGCCCTCATGTGTGGCAGGCAGGGAGCTGCAGGATCCGTCCTATGCTTCCTGCCTGGCGCTTTCTGTCTCACACAGGCACGCACAACTGGATGATGTCAGCAAGCAGCAGTGTGAGCCTGTGTCAGAGAGAAAGATGCTGTGGGGGAACAGATGGATAGGTGAATGCTGGTGTTTGTTTCTTTTAAACATCACACTAGGGAGAGTTCCAGGACAATCATGGGAGGTGGTGGACAGAACAATGATGGAGGTGGGGGTGAACAATGATGGAGGTGGTGGAGAAGACAGTGATGAAGGTGGGGGGAACAATGATGGGGGTGGTGCAGAGGACAATGATGGGGTAGTGGAGAGGACAATGATGAAGGTTGGGGAGAGGACAATGATGGAGGTGAGGGGGAACAATGATAGTATGGGAGAGAACAATGATGGTCATGGGGAGAGGACAATGATGGAGGTGGTGAAGCAAACAATGATGGGAGTGGGAGAGAACAATCATTGGGGTGGCGGAGAAGACAATGATGGAGGTGGGGAAAAGGTAATCATGGAAATGGAGAGAGGGCAATTATGGAGGTGGGGGAAGACAATGATTGAAGAGGGGAGAGGACAATGAGGGGGGTAGGGGAGAGGACAATGATGTAGGTATGGAAGAGGACAATGATGGAGGTGGGGGAGGACAGTGATGGAGGTTGGAATGATGGAGGTGGGGATAGGGTAATGATGGAGGTAGGGAGAGGGCAATGATGGAGATTGGAGAGGACAGTGATGGAAGTGAGGGAGAGGACAATGAGGGAAGTGGGGGAGATAACAATGATGGAGATGGGAGGACAATGATTGAGGTGGGGGAGGGGATAATGATCAAGGTATGAGAGAGGACAATGATGGAGGTGCAGGGAGGTCGGTGATGAAGATGGGGAGGGGACAATTATGGAGGTGGGGTAGATTACAATGAGGGAGTGGAGATGACAGTGATGGAGGTAGAGGGGAGGACAATGAGGGAGGTGGGGTCCTATGCCACTATGGCTTGCTCCTATTTATGGTCCCCTGATGAGCCCTTACATTAGGATGGGGCGAAACGCGTAGGGAGAAGGACACTGGGTCAAATAACATTACTTCATTCAGATAAGTGACCTATTATGGCTTTTGTAGCATGCTACTGTCGATTCATGACAATGTATACAGTACAGAGCAAAGGTTTGGACACACATTCTCATTTAAAGATTTTTCTGTATTTTCATGACTATGAAAATTATAAATTCACACTGAAGGCGTCAAAACTATGAATTAACACATGTGGAATTATATACTTAACAAAAAAGTGTGAAACAACTGAAATTATGTCTTATATTCTAGGTTCTTCAAAGTAGCCACCTTTTGCTTTGATGACTGCTTTGCACACTCTTGGCATTCTCTTGATGAGCTTCAAGAGGTGGTCACCGGCAATGGTTTTCACTTCACAGGTGTGCCCTGTGAGGTTTAATAAGTGGAATTTCTTGCCTTATAAATGGGGTTGGGACCATCAGTTGTGTTGCGCAGAAGTCTGGTGGATACACAGCTGATAGTCCTACTGAATAGACTGTTAGAATTTGTATTATGGCAAGAAAAAAGTAGCTAAGTAAACAAAAAAGAGTGGCCATCATTACTTTAAGAAATAAAGGTCAGTCAGTCCGAAAAATTGGGCAAACTTTGAAAGTGTCTCCAAGTGCAGTGGCAAAAAGCATCAAGCTCTACGAGAGAAACTGGCTCACATGGGGACCGCCCCAGGAAAGGAAGACCAAGAGTCACCTCTGCTTCTGAGGATAAGTTTATCCGAGTCACCAGCCTCAGAAATCACAGGTTAACAGCAGCTCAGATTAGAGACCAGGTCAATGACCAGGTCAATACACAGAGTTCTAGCAGCAGACACATCTCTACAACAACTGTTAAGAGGAGACTTTGTGCAGCAGGTCTTCATGGTAAAATAGCTGCTAGGAAGCCATTGCTAAGTCCAGGCAATAAGCAGAAGAGACTTGTTTGGGCTAAAGAACACAAGGAATGGACATTAGACCTGTGGAAATCTGTGCTTTGGTCTGATGAGTCCAAATTTGAGATCTTTGGTTCCAACCACCGTGTCTTTGTGCGATGCAGAAAAGGTGAACGGATGGACTCTACATGCCTGGTTCCCACCGTGAAGCATGGAGGAGGATGTGTGATGGTGTGGGGGTGCTTTGCTGGTGACACTGTTGGAGATTTATTCAAAATTGAAGGCATACTGAACCAGCATGGCTACCACAGCATCTTGCAGCGGCATGCTATTCCATCTGGATTGCATTTAGTTGGACCATCATTTATTTTTCAACAGGATAATGACCCCAAACACACCTCCAGGCTGTGTAAGGGCTATTTGACCAAGAAGGAGAGTGATGGTGTGCTACGCCAGATGACCTGGCCTCCACAATCACCAGACCTGAACCCAATAGAGATGGTTTGGGGTGAGCTGGACCGCAGAGTGAAGGCAAAAGGGCCAATAAGTGCTAAGCATCTCTGGGAACTCCTTAAAGATTGTTGGAAGACCATTCCCGGTGACTACCTCTTGAAGCTCATCAAGAGAATACCAAAAGTGTAAAAAAGCAGTCATCAAAACAAAAGGTGGCTACTTTGAAGAACCTAGAATATAAGACATAATTTCAGTTGTTTTACACTTTTTTGTTAAGTATATAATTCCACATGTGTTAATTTACAGTTTTGATGCCTTCAGTGTGAATGTACAATTTTCATAGTCATGAAAATACAGAAAAATCTTTAAATGAGAAGGTGTGTCCAAACTTTAGGTCTGTACTGTATATGATATCTGAATTGCAGCATTGTGCTGGACTGTGGTCATAATAGAAAGGAACAAGATCCTTTTGAGCATGCTATGCAAAATGACTTTGATCGCTGAGAAATACTATTGGCAGTAATTAAATACAGTATGTGTAGAATTTAAGCACAGGTGCTGTGAAAAAAATCTGTAACTACTTTGTCGAAATATATATTCTAACCTATATCATTGTATCCTAGGCTATAGCCAATAGGCGTTTTTGCGTAAGGCAATCCTGTTATGTATATTTAGCTCCAACTGAGCACAGACCTATACATCTATAGTATACATTTTTTCTAATACTGTCATTTGTGATCAATGTGGTTGTTTCTATATCATAACCCAGATCAGTTTTATTCTAGGGTGGAGCTAATAGGTAGGGTTGAGCGACCTTGACTTTTTTAGAGTCGAGTCGGGTTTCGCAAAACCCGACTATCTCAATAGTCGGGTCGAGTGAAATCAGCCGATTATGACGTAAAGTCGGGATCGACCGAAACACGAAACCCAATGCAAGTCAATGGGGCAGCATAGTCGGCAGTGAGTGGGGGCCAGGAAAACACCTAGAGTGCCCATTTTAATGCCAAAACCATGCATTCTTCTTAATGAAGCTTGTCAATCTTAATTTCCCTTATAATAATAGTTAAGGTAAGATAAGTATTTAAACTTTGCAAGTGCTGTGATCCTGAGCAAGCAGGGGGGGCCCACTCGTTGGCATTGGCACTGGCACAGGACCCCTCAAAGTACGGCGGTGTGTTTGCACGGCGGGGGCGCCTCCCACCGGCAGCGACACTTTTGCGTACTATGAGGGGCCCTGTGCCAGTGACATCGCCAACGAGTATTCCTCCCCCCACCTGATGAAGGAACCTGCACTTTCATCTGCACCTTCCTCTTTGTCCCCGTGTAAGGTGGTATGGTATGCGGGAAGAGGAACCTGACTTTCAGCAGGGTCACAATCTTGCTGTTTAGCGTGCACGGGGAATGTTGCGTTATGGGTCAATGTACCAGCAGACTCATCTATCACTGGCTGGGCAATGGGCAGGATGAGGAGAAAACACAGATATACAGTGCCTACAAGTAGTATTCAACCCCCTGCAGATTTAGCAGGTTTAATAAGATGCAAATAAGTTAGAGCCTTCAAACTTCAAACAAGAGAAGGATTTATTAACAGATGCATAAATCTTACAAACCAAAAAGTTTTGTTGCTCAGTTAAATTTTTATAAATTTTAAACATAAAAGTGTGGGTCAATTATTATTCAACCCCTAGGTTTAATATTTTGTGGAATAACCTTTGTTTGCAATTACAGCTAATAATCGTCTTTTATAAGACCTGATCAGGCCGGCACAGGTCTCTGGAGTTATCTTGGCCCACTCCTCCATGCAGATCTTCTCCAAGTTATCTAGGTTCTTTGGGTGTCTCATGTGGACTTTAATCTTGAGCTCCTTCCACAAGTTTTCAATTGGGGTAAGGTCAGGAGACTGACTAGGCCACTGCAACACCTTGATTTTTTGCCTCTTGAACCAGGCCTTGGTTTACTTGGCTGTGTGCTTTGGTTCGTTGTCTTGTTGGAAGATGAAATGACGACCCATCTTAAGATCCTTGATGGAGGAGCGGAGGTTCTTGGCCAAAATCTCCAGGTAGGCCGTGCTATCCATCTTCCCATGGATGCGGACCAGATGGCCAGGCCCCTTGGCTGAGAAACAGCCCCACAGCATGATGCTGCCACCACCATGCTTGACTGTAGGGATGGTATTCTTGGGGTCGTATGCAGTGCCATCCAGTCTCCAAACGTCACGTGTGTGATAGGCACCAAAGATCTCGATCTTGGTCTCATCAGACCAGAGAACCTTGAACCAGTCAGTCTCAGAGTCCTCCAAGTGATCATGAGCAAACTGTAGACGAGCCTTGACATGACGCTTTGAAAGTAAAGGTACCTTACTGGCTCATCTGGAACTGAGACCATTGCGGTGGAGTACGTTACTTATGGTATTGACTGAAACCAATGTCCCCACTGCCATGAGATCTTCCTGGAGCTCCTTCCTTGTTGTCCTTGGGTTAGCCTTGACTCTTCGGACAAGCCTGGCCTCGGCACGGGAGGAAACTTTCAAAGGCTGTCCAGGCCGTGGAAGGCTAACTGTAGTTCCATAAGCCTTCCACTTCCGGATGATGCTCCCAACAGTGGAGACAGGTAGGCCCAACTCCTTGGAAAGGGTTTTGTACCCCTTGCCAGCCTTGTGACCCTCCACGATCTTGTCTCTGATGGCCTTGGAATGCTCCTTTGTCTTTCCCATGTTGACCATGTATGAGTGCTGTTCACAAGTTTGGGGAGGGTCTTAAATAGTCAGAAAAGGCTGGAAAAAGAGATAATTAATCCAAACATGTGAAGCTCATTGTTCTTTGTGCCTGAACTACTTCTTAATACTTTAGGGGAACCAAACAGAATTCTGGTGGGTTGAGGGGTTGAATAATAAATGACCCTCTGAAAAGACTTTTCACAATTTAAAAAAAAAAAATAAACAAAGAAATAACATTCTTTTTTGCTGCAGTGCATTTCACACTTCCAGGCTGATCTACAGTCCAAATGTCACAATGCCAAGTTAATTCCAAATGTGTAAACCTGCTAAATCTGCAAGGGGTTGAATACTACTTGTAGGCACTGTAGGCCCAAAGAATAAAGTGGTTTAAATGCAGTTCAAAATTGGTAAGAGGACTAACCAGGGGGCATTGCTTTGTTCAGTGGAGGACAACTGTAATGAGAGGCTGACACAGAGAGTAGGCCCAAATCAGTAATTAGTCTAAATGCAGTTCGAAATTGGCAGCAGTAGTAAACAGGCGGCACAGCTTTGTTCAGTGGAGGAGAATAGCAAGGAGCGGCAGACACCAATAGTAGGCCCCAACCCAACTAGTAGGCCAAATGCAGTCTAACATTAACAACTACTTAATGAGAGCCTGAAAATGGAATTTCAGGACAGGAAACCAGGAGAACAGCAAGGAGCGGCAGACACTGTTAGTAGGCCCCAACCCAACTAGTAGGCCAAATGCAGTTGTTCCATTTAACAACTATTTAACAAGAGCCTCAAGATTGAAGCAATGGAGAGGCAACCTGGGGAACACCTTGGAGTGGAACACACCGTCTCTACACCCCTGACCCTACTTGTAGGCCGCATGCAGTGTTGTTTTCAACAACTACTAAACGAGAGCCAGAAGATTGAAGCAATGGAGAGGCAACCTGGAGAACACCTTGGAGCGGCAGACACTGGTAGTAGGCCCCAACCCAAGTACTAGCCCCACTGCAGTTAGATTTACCAAAAAATACTAAACGAGAGCCTGAAGATCAAAGCTCAGAAAAGGCAACCCGGAGAACACCTTGGAGCGGCAGACACTGGTAGTAGGCCCCAACCCAAGTACTAGCCCCACTGCAGTTAGATTTAAAAAAAATACTAAACGAGAGCCTGAAGATCAAAGCTGAGAAAAGGCAACCCGGAGAACACCTTGGAGTGGCAGACACTGGTAGTAGGCTTTAAACCCAAAATTTTGGTCAATGGAGTTTATAAAATGTTCCAGGGGTACACAGGCAGCATTGGTGTGGTAAGCGGAGGACAATTTCTATTTGCGACTGCAGACAGACTTAGTAGGCTGTCCCCTGTGGACCATGCATCCACAACATTAACCCAGTGCGCCGTAATGGACATGTAACCTTTCGTGGACATGCCTACTGGTCCATGCATCTGTTGTCAGGTGCACCTTTCTACTATTAGATAGCCTGAGAGCATGGACAATGCGGATTTTTACATGATGGTGGAGGGCTGGGATGGCTTTTCTCGCAAAAGAAGTGACGACTGGGTAGCTCTTACCGTGGTACAGCGTAGTCCATCTGGGCTTTATAATTATAAATAAAAGAAAAAAAGTAGGTTGTATGCACTTTGAAATAGGTTCCAGGGGTACACGGGCAGCATTGGTCTGGTCAGTGGAGTAGTAGTAGAAAGAAGGGACCGCAGACAGGCTTCGAAGGCCTAACATAATAAAATTGGGATGTAGGCACTTTATAATTGGTTCCAGGGGTACACGGGCAGCAGTAGACAGGTCAGTGGAGGCCTAGTGGAAGAGGGACCGCAGACAGGCTTCGAAAGCCTAACATAAAAAAAATTGGGATGTAGGCACTTTCTAATTGGTTCCAGGGGTACACGGGCAGCATTGGTCTTGTCAGTGGAGTAGTAGTAGAAAGAAGGGACCGCAGACAGGCTTCGAAGGCCTAACATAATAAAATTGGGATGTAGGCACTTTATAATTGGTTCCAGGGGTACACGGGCAGCAGTAGACAGGTCAGTGGAGGCCTAGTGGAAGGAGGGACCGCAGACAGGCTTCGAAGGCCTAACATAAAAAAAATTGGGCTGTAGGCACTTTTAAATTCGTTCCAGGGGTACACGGGCAGCAGTAGACAGGTCAGTGGAGGCCTAGTGGAAGGAGGGACCGCAGACAGGCTTCGAAGGCCTAACATAAAAGAAAATGGGCTGTAGGCACTTTCTAATTGGTTCCAGGGGTACACGGGCAGCAGTAGACAGGTCAGTGGAGTAGTAGTAGAAAGAAGGGACCGCAGACAGGCTTCGAAGGCCTAACATAATAAAATTGGGCTGTAGGCAATTTATAATTGGTTCCAGGGGTACATGGGCAGCATTGGTGTTGTCAGCGGAGGCCGATTGTAATGAGTGTCTGCCAGTTAGTAGTCCCAAACAATAAATACATGTTAATCTCTCGCATGACAACAAAACGAAACCACCAAAAAGTGCAATCATTCGGTACTGGGGTGGGCTCCTCTGCGTAGTTTCAGACCTAGTAATTTGGCACAAAGTATTTACTTGGGTAAATATAGGACACTGCCCCTGACTATGTTAAGTACCATCATACATGTCAACACAATGGTATTGTCAGTGGCAGGAATTTACGGATGTCAGCGCATAGACTAAACATTGGTGGAACTGTGAGAGATAATTGTGCAAGTGGTTTAGCAATATTTGAGCTGGGGGTGGGGGAACTCTCTTGTGGCCGGCGGTACAGGCCCAGTGCCCCTCATGTTACAACAGTGTGTCTGACGTTGGGTGCGCACCACCACCGCCAGAGACACTTTATTGTACTATGAGGGACCCAGTGGCAGTGCCGTCGACCAAAAGCGGGCACACCCACCTCTTCAGACAAACAGCACTCTCACGGGTGCTGGCGCCAAGTGGCGATACCACGGCCCCGTGTGGGGAGTTTGGCCATTTAGGGAGGTGTAAACATGTTGTATGCTGGACAATCAGGTGCTGCAAATTATGAGATTGGAAAAGTCATTCAGAATAGCCCACAGGCAAGATCTTTTCATAGGAAAGCTAGGTGTCGGCCGGGCAAGGTGGGGCAAAAGATTTCGAAATCCAGTTGTGGTTCATTTTAATGAAGGTTAGATCATCTACATTTTGGGTAGCCAGACGAGTCCTTTTTTCGGTTAATATTGAACCTGCAGCACTGAATACTCTTTCTGATAGGACACTAGCTGCCGGGCAAGCAAGCTCCTGCAATGCATATTCTGCCAATTCTGGCCAGGTGTCTAATTTGGATGCCCAGTAATCAAATGGGAATGACGGTTGAGGGAGAACCATACTCCCTCAGTTAGTAACCATACTGGACAAATGTTGTCTCCTGTCACTTTGAATTGATGCTGCAGTACCTGTCCTGTCTGCGGTCATAGCAAAATCACTCCACAACCTGGTCAGAAAACCCCTCTGTCCAATGCCACTTCTGATTTCTGCCCCTCTAACACCTCTGGTCTGCTGGCCCCTGCAGCTCGTGTGAGAACGATCACGGGCGCTGTGTGCTGGGAATGCCTTAAGCAAACGGTCAACAAGAGTTGATTGTTTGGTTGCTAATATTAGTTCCAAGTTCTCATGTGGCATTATATTTTGCAATTTGCCTTTAAAGCGAGGTTCAAGGAGGCAGGCCAGCCAGTAATCGTCATCGTTCATCATTTTAGTAATGCGTGTGTCCCTTTTGAGGATACGTAAGGCATAATCCGCCATGTGGGCCAAAGTTCCAGTTGTCAAATCTGCGGTTGTGCTTGGTTGAGGGGCAGTTTCAGGCAAATCTACGTCACTTGTGTCCCTCAAAAAACCCGAACCCGGCCTTGCCACGCCACCAATTTCCAGTGGCCCCGGAAAAGCTTCCTCATTAAAAATATAATCATCCCCATCATCCTCCTCATCCTCATCCTCCTCTTCACCCGCTACCTCGTCCAATACACTGCCCTGGCCAGACAATGGCTGACTGTCATCAAGGCTTTCCTCTTCCTCTGCTGCAGACGCCTGATCCTTTATGTGCGTCAAACTTTGCATCAGCAGACGCATTAGGGGGATGCTCATGCTTATTATGGCGTTGTCTGCACTAACCAGCCGTGTGCATTCCTCAAAACACTGAAGGACTTGACACATGTCTTGTATCTTCGACCACTGCACACCTGACAACTCCATGTCTGCCATCCTACTGCCTGCCCGTGTATGTGTATCCTCCCACAAAAACATAACAGCCCACCTCTGTTCGCACAGTCTCTGAAGCATGTGCAGTGTTGAGTTCCACCTTGTTGCAACGTCTATGATTAGGCGATGCTGGGGAAGGTTCAAAGACCGCTGATAGGTCTGCATACGGCTGGAGTGTACGGGCGAACGGCGGATATGTGAGCAAAGTCCACGCACTTTGAGGAGCAGGTTGGATAACCCCGGATAACTTTTCAGGAAGCACTGCACCACCAGGTTTAAGGTGTGAGCCAGGCAAGGAATGTGTTTCAGTTTGGAAAGGGAGATGGCAGCCATGATATTCCTTCCGTTATCACTCACTACCTTGCCTGCCTCAAGATCTACAGTGCCCAGCCACGACTGCGTTTCTTTCTGCAAGAACTCGGACAGAACTTCCGCGGTGTGTCTGTTGTCGCCCAAACACTTCATAGCCAATACAGCCTGCTGACGCTTGCCAGTAGCTGCCCCATAATGGGAGACCTGGTGTGCAACAGTGGCAGCTGCGGATGGGGTGGTTGTGCGACTGCGGTCTGTGGACGAGCTCTCGCTTCTGCAGGAGGACGAGGAGGAGGAGGAGGGGGTGCGAACGGCTACAGCCAACTGTTTCCTAGACCGTGGGCTAGGCAGAACTGTCCCAAAATTGCTGTCCCCTGTGGACCCTGCATCCACAACATTCACCCAGTGTGCCGTGATGGACACGTAACGTCCCTGGTCATGCCATGGTCCATGGACGATGCGCTCTTTAACATGCTGGTGGAGGGCTGGGATGGCTTTTCTGGAAAAGAAGTGTCGACTGGGTAGCTCGTAGCGTGGTACAGCGTAGTCCATCAGGGCTTTGAAAGCTTCGCTTTCAACTAACCGGTAGGGCATCATCTCTAACGAGATTAGTCTAGCTATGTGGGCGTTCAAACCCTGTGTACGCGGATGCGAGGCTAAGTACTTCCTTTTACTAACCATAGTCTCATGTAGGGTGAGCTGGACTGGAGAGCTGGAGATCGTGGAACTAGCGGGGGTGCCGGTGGACATGGTAGACTGAGAGACGGTGGGAGATGGTATTGTTGCCGCCGGTGCCTTAGATGCAGTGTTTCCTACTACGAAACTGGTGATTCCCTGACCCTGACTGCTTTGGCCTGGCAAAGAAACCTGCACAGATACTGCAGGTGGTGCGGAAAATGGTGGCCCTACACTGCCGGAAGGGATGTTGCGTTGCTGAGTCGCTGACTAGCTTCATTGGCAGAGGGTGCTACAACCTTAAGGGACGTTTCTTAGTTAGTCCAGGCTTGCAAATGCATGGTAGTTAAATGTCTATGCATGCAACTTGTATTGAGACTTTTCAGATTCTGACCTCTGCTTAAGGTAGTTGAACATTTTTGACAGATGACTTTGCGCTGATCAATTGGATGTTGTTTAAAAAAATGCCAGACTGCACTCTTTCTAGCATCGGATACCTTTTCAGGCATTGCAGACTGAGCTTTAACCGGATGGCCACGCTGTCCTCCAACAGGTTTTGACTTTGCCACGCGTTTTGGGCCAGATACGGGCCCGGCAGATGGAACCTGTTGCGATGTTGATGCCTGCTGCGGCCCCTCCTCCTCCGCTTCAGAACTACTGCCGCCTGCACCCTGTTCCCCCAATGGCTGCCAATCGGGGTCAACAACTGGGTCATCTATAACCTCCTCTTCTAGCTCGTGCGCAACTCCGTCTGTGTCACTGTGTAAGCCGGTGGTAGAGCGTTCGTGACAGGGCAACATAGTCTCATCAGGGTCTGATTCTGGATCAGTACCCTGCGAGGGCAATGTTGTGGTCTGAGTCAAAGGACCAGCATAGTAGTCTGGCTGTGGCTGTGCATCAGTGCACTCCATGTCAGATTCAACTTGTAATGGGCATGGCCTGTTAACTGCTTCACTTTCTAAGCCAGGGACGGTATGTGTAAAGAGCTCCATGGAGTAACCCGTTGTGTTGCCTGCTGCATCCTTCTCTGTTGTTGTTTTTGCTGAAGAGGACAAGGAAGCGAATTGTCCCTGACCGTGAACATCCACTAATGACGCGCTACTTTTACATTTACCAGTTTCAAAAGAGGAGGCAAAAGAGCTAGAGGCTGAGTCAGCAAGGTAAGCCAAAACTTGCTCTTGCTGCTCCGGCTTTAAAAGCGGTTTTCCTACTCCCAGAAAAGGGAGCGTTCGAGGCCTTGTGTAGCCAGACGACGAACCTGGCTCCACAGCTCCAGACTTAGGTGCAATATTTTTTTTCCCACGACCACCTGATGCTCCACCACTACCACTACCCTCATTACCAGCTGACAATGAACGCCCCCGGCCACGACCTCTTCCACCAGACTTCCTCATTGTTTTAAAAACGTAACCAAACTAACGGTATTTGTTGCTGTCAAACAACTTACACGGTGAGCTATAACTTCAGTATGATTTAGATACCCCTTTACAGGTGGGTGACACCGCAAGGAAAAGCAGGCACAATGTTACACACTCTGTTTTTGGTGGCACCAAATGAGAGAGATGCCACACACGCAGGACTGTCACTCAAGCACAAATGTCAATATTAATCTCCCACTGTTTGTTTTTATTTTTTCAGGGAGAATTTAGAAACCCCCCCAAAAAAATGATTTTTTCAGGAAGAATTTAGAAAACAAAAAAATAAAACAAAAAGGCTTTCTATGGCCCACTATCTGAGAGAGAGAGATGGCACACCCAGGAGTCAGGACTGGCACACAAGCAGAAAGGCCAATATTAATCTCCCACTGTTTTTTTTTATTTTTTCAGGGAGAATTTAGAACCCCCCCCCAAAAAAAATGATTTTTTAAGGAAGAATTTAGAAAACAAATTAAAAAAAGTGATTTTTTCAGAGAGAATTTAGAAACCAAACAAAAAAAGAAATAGGCTTTCTATGGCACACTATCTGAGAGAGAGAGATGGCACGCTCAGGACTGGCACACAAGCCCAAAGGGCAATATTAATCTCCCACTGTTTTTTTTTTTTAAGGGAGAATTTATAAAACCAATAAAAAAAAAAATAGGCATTCTATGGCCCACTATTTGACAGAGAGATGGCACGCTCAGGACTGGCACACAAGCCCAAAGGGCAATATTAATCTCCCACTGGTTTTTTTTTTTTAAGGGAGAATTTATAAAACCAATAAAAAAAAAAAAATAGGCTTTCTATGGCCCACTATTTGACAGAGAGATGGCACGCTCAGGACTGGCACACAAGCCCAAAGGGCAATATTAATCTCCTACTGGTTTTTTTTTTTTCAGGGAGAATTTTTAAAGCCAATAAAAAAAAATAAATAGGCTTTCTATGGCCCACTATTTGACAGAGAGATGGCACGCTCAGGACTGGCACACAAGCCCAAAGGGCAATATTAATCTCCCACTGGTTTTTTTTTTTTAAGGGAGAATTTATAAAACCAATAAAAAAAAAAAAATAGGCTTTCTATGGCCCACTATTTGACAGAGAGATGGCACGCTCAGGACTGGCACACAAGCCCAAAGGGCAATATTAATCTCCCACTGTTTTTTTTTTTTTCAGGGAGAATTTATAAAACCAATTAAAAAAAAAATAGGCATTCTATGGCCCACTATTTGACAGAGAGATGGCACGCTCAGGACTGGCACACAAGCCCAAAGGGCAATATTAATCTCCCACTGGTTTTTTTTTTTTAAGGGAGAATTTATAAAACCAATAAAAAAAAAAAAAAAATAGGCTTTCTATGGCCCACTATTTGACAGAGAGATGGCACGCTCAGGACTGGCACACAAGCCCAAAGGGCAATATTAATCTCCTACTGGTTTTTTTTTTTCAGGGAGAATTTTTAAAGCCAATAAAAAAAAATAAATAGGCTTTCTATGGCCCACTATTTGACAGAGAGATGGCACGCTCAGGACTGGCACACAAGCCCAAAGGGCAATATTAATCTCCCACTGTTTTTTTTTTTTTCAGGGAGAATTTATAAAACCAATAAAAAAAAAATAAATAGGCTTTCTATGGCCCACTATTTGAGAGAGAGATGGCATGCTCAGGACTGGCACACAAGCCCAAAGGCCAATATTAATCTCCCACTGTTTTTTTTTTAGGGAGAATTTAGAAACCCCACAAAAAAAAACAGAAAAAAAAATTAGGCTTTCTATGGCCCACTATGTGAGATGGCACACACAGGGATGGCACTCGAGCAGAAATGCCAATCTTAATCTCCCACAGCTTTTTTTTTTTAGGGAGGATTAAAAAAAAAAAAAAACACAGGGACTGTCCTACAATTACTATCTCCCTGCAGTAATCTCAGCCAGGTATGGCAGGCAGCAATAAGGAGTGGACTGCTGCACAAATGAAATAAAAAGTGTGGACAAACAAACAAGATAGCTGTGCAGAAAGGAAGGAACAACAGGATTTGTGCTTTGAAAAAAGCAGTTGGTTTGCACAGCGGCGTACACACAGCAATGCAGCTATCAGGGAGCCTTCTAGGGCAGCCCAATGAGCTACAGCGCTAAGGAAAAAAAAATGTAGCTTCCACTGTCCCTGCAAACAAAGGTGGTGTTGGACAGTGGAAATCGCTACAGCACAAGCGGTTTGGTGGTTAATGGACCCTGCCTAACGCTATCCCTGCTTCTGAAGAAGCGGCAGCAACCTCTCCCTACGCTCAGATCAGCAGCAGTAAGATGGCGGTCGGCGGGAACGCCCCTTTATAGCCCCTGTGACGCCGCAGACAGCAAGCCAATCACTGCAATGCCCTTCTCTAAGATGGTGGGGACCAGGACCTATGTCATCACGCTGCCCACACTCTGCGTCCACCTTCATTGGCTGAGAAATGGCGCTTTTCGCGTCATTGAAACGCGACTTTGGCGCGAAAGTCGCGTACCGCATGGCCGACCCCGCACAGGGGTCGGGTCGGGTTTCATGAAACCCGACTTTGCCAAAAGTCGGCGACTTTTGAAAATGAACGATCCGTTTCGCTCAACCCTACTAATAGGTGCTGTGCAAAATGTGTGATTATTTTGGCTAAAATATATACCCTAACCTAGATTATTGTATCCTAGTTATAGCCAATAGGATTTTTGTCAAGTATATTTAGCTCCATTTGAATGTGAAGCTCTTTGGCTGAATTATTTCCCCAAAACACTACCTAAGGTTCGATTACTCAGCTGGATCAATTTTTTATGTGTGTGCATGGTGTGGTATTTTGGGGGGCCTGGGTAGTGGATGGGGAAATTCAGGGTTATAAGGGATAGTCAGCGCCTGAGTGGGAGCGCCATATCGAACACTAGGGTGCCAACCTCCACTGCTAGGAAGGGTACAGTTGAGTAGGATCCGACTAGGGCCAAACTAGGAATTTGGCACCTTAACAACGCCCTTCCACCATAGTAAACAAACCACACATCCACGATGTGATCACAAAATACACTTTAAACATTAATTTTCAAAAAACTGCAGTAATGAAAAATGACCTGCAGGTGGCACCACACTACCCCAAAGCACAAAACCACAAAGCTGAAACAAATCCTAACATTTGCCTTGGGGGCTTTCCAGCTTGCCGAACTCCTTGCCCAGCCGATTTCAGGCAGGTACATATAAAATATTTGCTACATATGTGGAAGTAGAATAAAAGTAAAACTTTACCTGTTTAAGACTTCAGCTTTAAAACTGAAGGTATAAATGAATGCAGCCTATAAGGGACCGGACAGGTTCTGAACCATCAGATTTTCCGTATTATTGGACAGTCATTGAAGTCTATCTTCCTTCTAAGGTTGCAGCTTATTGGTGACCTGGAGTCACCCCTGGTTCCAAGTAAAAACCTGCAGCATTGACATAACTCAGACTGTTCATTGCCTCCCGATGGGAGAGATTGGTGGAAACAACCTTGCAAAAATTGAAAAGAAATCCACCCGTAGGGGGAAAAAAAGGTAAAATAATCTGCAGATATTACGTTTTTTTAAAGGGATATTCAACACAGAAGTGGAGGGCACCATCCAATATAGTAACAAAAGACAGGGGTTCAACCCAAAGCATGACCTATAGTAAGATCCATAAGCACCAAGAAAAAGATGTCATGCCATGTAAAGGGGACCACCAAGAGATAACAATAATGTATAAAATGAGTACTTTATTATAGCGGCCAAAAAACACAAAACAACACACTACAATTTAAAAACATTTAAAACAAAAGTAACAACGTAGATTCCTCTAGGGAACCTCCCCCTGGACACATAATGTATAATACAATAAGAGTACAAAATAACAAGATGATTATTAGATCAAGGGTACCGCTGATCTAAATACATATTCGGACAAATGGTAAAGCTAGACATAGCACATCAATACAGTGTAAGGGTGAAAATGAGGACATATACCTGGCCCAGCTCGCAGCACACAATGGTAGGTACTATTGCAAAACCCCAAATACCATATAATATACCCATATACGCAAATAGTAACTCATATACAAATGTGCAATTAACAAATATATCCCTTATTAAAAGGTGGTGACCAAGGGATAAATATAATAGATACACAATATCTATAACCAATAAGGTATATCACTTCAATAAAATACCCCCACACATATGTCAGGTAGATTGTCAATCAAGAGGTGATCAGCCTCTGATGCCAAAGTTCACTTAAGCTAAATTGGCATTTGTCCTATATAAAGAGGGGCCCTATCGGATGTTATAATAACCCTCAGCCTGAATGTGTATATACAGTTAGGTCCATATATATTTGGACAGAGATAACATTTTTCTAATTTTGGTTATAGATATTACCACAATTAATTTTAAACAAAACAATTCTGATGCAGTTGAAGTTCAGACTTTCAGCTTTCATTTGAGGGTATCCACATTAATATTGGATAAAGGGTTTAGGAGTTTCAGATCCTTAACATGTGCCACCCTGTTTTTTAAGGGACCAAAAGTAATTGGACAGATTCAATAATTTTAAAGAAAATGTTAATTTTTAGTGCTTGGTTGAAAACCCTTTGTTGGCAATGACTGCCTGAAGTCTTGAACTCATGGACATCACCAGACGCTGTGTTTCCTCCTTTTTGATGCTCTGCCAGGCCTTCACTGCTGTGGTTTTCAGTTGCTGTTTGTTTGTCGGCCTTTCTATCTGAAGTTTAGTCTTTAACAAGTGAAATGAATGCTCAATTGGGTTGAGATCAGGTGACTGACTTGGCCATTCCAGAATATTCCACTTCTTTGCTTTAATAAACTCCTGGGTTGCTTTGGCTTTATGTTTTGGGTCATTGTCCATCTGTAGTATGAAATGATGACCAATCAGTTTGGCTGCATTTGGCTGGATCTGAGCTCACAGTATGACTCTGAATACCTTAGAATTCATTCGGCTGCTTCTGTCCTGTATCACATCATCAATAAACACTAGTGACCCAGTGCCACTGGCCGCCATGCATGCCCAAGCCATCACACTGCCTCTGCCGTGTTTTACAGATGATGTGGTATGCTTTGCATCATGAGCTGGACCACGCCTTTGCCATACTTTTCTCTTTCCATCATTCTGGTAGAGGTTGATCTTGGTTTCATCTGTCCAAAGAATGTTCTTCCAGAACTGTGCTGGCTTTTTTAGATGTTTTTTTAGCAAAGTCCAGTCTAGCCTTTTTATTCTTGATGCTTATGAGTGGCTTGCACCGTGCAGTGAACCCTCTGTATTTACTTTCATGCAGTCTTCTCTTTATGGTAGATTTGGATATTGATACGCCTACCTCCTGGAGAGTGTTGTTCACTTGGTTGGCTGTTGTGAAGGGGTTTCTCTTCACCATGGAGATTATTCTGCGATCATCCACCACTGTTGTCTTCCGTGGGAGCCCAGGTTTTTTGCATTGATGAGTTCACCAGTGCTTTCTTTATTCTCAGGATGTACCTAACTGTAGATTTTGCCACTTCTAATATTGTAGCAATTTCTTGGATGGTTTTTTTTCTGTTTTCACAGCTTAAGGATGGCTTGTTTCACCTGCATGGCGAGCTCCTTTGACCGCATGTTTACTTCACAGCAAAACCTTCCAAATGCACCACACCTCAAATCAACTCCAGGCCTTTTATCTGCTTAATTGAGAATGACATAACGAAGGGATTGCCCACACCTGTCCATGAAATAGCCTTTCAGTCAATAGTCCAATTACTTTTGGTCCCTTTAAAAACAGGGTGGCACATGTTAAGGAGCTGAAACTCCTAAACCCTTCATCCAATTTTAATGTGGATACCCTCAAATGAAAGCTGAAAGTCTGAACTTCAACTGCATCTGAATTGTTTTGTTTAAAATTCATTGTGGTAATGTCTATACCCAAAATTAGAAAAATGTTGTCTCTGTCCAAATATATATGGACCTAACTGTATCAATAAAGCACACTGGTGCTGTTCCTGGGGAGTATCTGGACCCGGTAAGAGTGTCCAGAACCCCACTATACATAAATAACAGCCCCAATACACAATGTGTGCAGCATATACCAAAATAAGGCCCACTAAATGGGACAAAGTGCTGAGAGTATAGAGCAGTTATACCGATAGAGCATGACCAGAATACCCATCCCTATGGAAGTCCAGGGGGCAAGAGCCCAACGCGTGTCGCCACTAGAGTGGCTTCGTCAGGAAGTGATATACCTTATTAGTTATAGATATTGTGTATCTATTATATTTATCCCTTGGTCACCACCTTTTAATAAGAGATATATTTGTTAATTGCACATTTGTATATGAGTTACTATTTGCGTATATGGGTATATTATATGGTATTTGGGGTTTTGCAATAGTACCTACCATTGTGTGCTGCGAGCTGGGCCAGGTATATGTCCTCATTTTCACCCTTACACTGTATTGATGTGCTATGTCTAGAATTACCATTTGTCCGAATATGTATTTAGATTAGCGGTACCCTTGATCTAATAATCATCTTGTTATTTTGTACTCTTATTGTATTATACATTATGTGTCCAGGGGGAGGTTCCCTAGAGGAATCTACGTTGTTACTTTTGTTTTAAATGTTTTTAAATTGTAGTGTGTTGTTTTGTGTTTTGTGGCCGCAATAATAAAGTACTCATTTTATACATTATTGTTATCTCCTGGTGGTCCCCTTTACATAGCATGACATCTTTATCTTGGTGTTTAAAGGGATATTCCCAATTATTATACAATGGTGTAAATACACTCAGTTATGGGACCAATTCTCCTTCATCATTTTTACTGTCAAAGTGGCACTGCTGTACAGGGAGCTGCTCCGTTCACATACATAGGGCTGTGTTGCACTTCCCTACACTGCAGATAGATGGCAGTGCTGCTGTGGAGGGGAAAAAATGCTGCTGCCCCTGTTCTTTTGCAAGGTCTTGACAATCAGACCCCTTCTAATAAGTAAGTAAAATACCATTATGTTTAATGTTGGGGGATCTCCTTTAGGCTGGAGTCACACACAACATATAAAAAAAATCGGTCTGTTTTACACGGACGACAATCGCAGAAATGTTCCCTGAACAGTAATCCGTATGTCATCCATGTGCAGTGCGAGGATGCAATTTTCTCGCATGTAAGCATCCATGTGACATCCGTATGATATCCGTATGGAGAGATTTTCTCGCCGGCTTTCAAAATGGACATATAATGGATCCATGTGCTCAAATATTCATGAAAACATATATACAGTCTATGTATATATGTCAGTGAGACACATACCTCTCTGTGTTCATTATCTCATTAAATACATTTACATTTGACCAGCTTGATTTTCTGGAATTTGTCTGCGCCCCCGACAGCCAATGTGCAAAAATTTTGCACGGGCCAACTAGTTTATATTATTGGGAGTCAGAGATTATAGCTAATGGGAGGTACAGTGCTGCTTATTACTTTATATTTGACTAGATGGTGGCCCGATTCTAACGCATCGGGTATTCTAGAATATGCATGTCCATGTAGTATATTGCCCAGCCACGCAGTATATTGCCCAGCCACGTAGTATATTGCCCAGCCACGTAGTATATTGCCCAGCCACGTAGTATATTGCCCAGCCACGTAGTATATTGCCCAGTCACGTAGTATATTGCCCAGCCACGTAGTATATTGCCCAGCCACGTAGTATATTGCCCAGCCACGTAGTATATTGCACAGCGACGGAGTATATTGCCCAGCCACATAGTATATTGCCCAGCCACGTAGTATATTGCCCAGCCACGTAGTATATTGCACAGCGACGGAGTATATTGCCCAGCCACATAGTATATTGCCCAGTAACGTAGTATATTGCACAGCTGTATAACACTGCTACAAGAAAAAAACGGTAGCGGTATTATCAGTGTTTTGGATCAATGTGCCATCAGTCAGCCATCAGTGTGTCATTCGTGTCATCAGTGTGCATTTTGTGTGCCATCTGTTTTTTTACGGTATGGCTTAGGAAAAATCAAATTTCAAATCTTCACCTATACTTTGCAATGTTTAATACGTATAGCACATGGACAAAACACGGACGCCATCCATGTGCTGTACATGTTTCACAAAGACCCATAAATTGTAATAGTCCTTGTCATCCGAACAGCCGGGGAAAAATGGACATGTGAAGATCACCATAGGATTTAATAGGTCAATGTGGATACGTGCCTAGTATGTGTGAAAACGGATGCCACAAATACCGGAAACAAGTACATGTGAATGGGGCCTAAGTTTGGCCTTTACATTCCTTATTCATGTTCAACCACAAAATGGTAGATTATACTGTCTTAAATCTGACACTGACACTTTTACGACTTCACTTTAAAAATTTACTCAACTATTGATTGTACACTTCCAACCGTGCTGACGTAATTAAAAAGAAGTCGTCTAGATAATATGCTACTGATTCCATAAAAGTAGTTACACAGAACACAAGTGTAAATGCTTTAAAAATGCAGATTATGCAGTGTAATCGAATTGGCAAGCATTTCTCTAAAATATTCTTCTCTTTTATTGAGTACCTTTCACCAAATTTTCCATGTTGAACTGGACAGACAATTTAATAATGGCTGAAGAATTAAATAAAAGTTTTACTTTAGGATTTTGTTTTTAATTTCGAATCTTTGTTGCCGAAATATTAGAAATCAAAGTATTTGGTACCTAATGAGTTAATTTTGATAAGTCCAAATGGGTATTAGATATTTTTCACTGATGGCGTGTAATTCTTCTCCATGCATGAGTTGTCGAATCATAAGCTTGCAGTAAAACTCAAAAGAAAGAATACCCCTCACAATAAGGTTTCTCAGTGAGTTAATAGCAATAATGCAGGTTTGATCTCCTGCTCAAACCTCATGCATGGTTATATATCACCCTTAGATAAGGCCTCTGTGGGCAAAGGAGTAGCACAGCTGAGTTTAGGTGTATCACAAGCCCTTCTATCAGTTCTTCTAGCATTGTCATCTCTGCTGTACTGCCCCTTCCCACACTGCCTGTATGGAGATGAGTCACACTTTTGAGGACTCCAGACATGTAAGTGATTTATCTCTGGACAGGGAGTGTGGAGGGGAGACACAATATAGCAGATATGACAGTGCTATGAGACATGGAGAGCTGAGAAATGGGATTATGTGACAGCTAAACTCAGCTGCACTTTATTCGTGCAGGAGGTTGGATCAGGACATCAGAACTGTATCATTTCATCTCATACACTAAGAAACCGGCTCTATATTATGGTGGGGTGTGTTCTTTTTCTGCTGTGTTGATGCCTACTTATGATTAGTCAATTATTACATGGAGAACTATACGCTCACTGTGAAAAAGAACATGGACTTAACAAAAGTTACGGTAATTCATTAGATCCCAAAATATAGTGACAAGCAAAAGGGTAACAATTTTTTTATTTTATAGACAATCATCTTGGCTAACTCATACACACATTTGACATACAACTATTTAGCATATGATTATTTATGCAGATGCTTGTCATGCCACTGCATTGTTACTGCTTCACGCTTAAAAATCTAAATTTTAATTTTTATTATTTTGTTTGTATTTTGTAAATCCACCATTTGCTTTCAGTACTGCCTGAATCCTTCTGGGCTTGCTCTTCATTAGATTCAAACATATCTCAACCAAAATCTGATCCCAGATCTCTTCTACACGTTCCCAAAGTTGGTGCATACTGGTCAACTCAATTGGGTATGTATACAGCTTTTTCTTCATCTCTATCCACAAATGTTTGATTGAGTTGAGGTCTGGGAACTCTGTGTGGGTCAATCCAGCACCTCTACTTCATTGTTACTGAACCATTTCTTCGCCAATCTCCACATATGCTTCAGGTAGTTGTCCTGCTGGAACACTAAGCCGTCCTTTTCACACTCATTCTACTTGAGTCTACTAAGTAACTCATCTTGTAGGATGCTCAGTATAGCACAGCATTGAGACCACCATAGATCCTGGTCAGGTATCTAACAACTTTGACTGGGAAATAACCCCATATCACAAGGTTTCCTCCAACAAACTTGACAGCTCCTTCAATTTCTCGATCCGATAACCTCTTTTTCCCTTGTTTCTTCCAGACCCATTTTCACCTATCAGAGCCTAGTCTATTAACGTTCTCCTCATCACTCCAAATCACCAGTTTCCAATCTTCTATTATGAACTTTTCGTACTTTTTTACCAGCTTGAGACGATGCTTCTCATGATGATATTGAAGTTGAGGCTTCTTCACCTTTTTTTGAGCCACTATTCAAGACTTTTGTAATGTGCGTTGCACGGTTCTTTCATTGACTTCTGTGATCTAATTTTTACAAAGCCTATGAGCCACCTCCACTGCCATGTTTGTTTCACCAGAAATGATAGCCCTTGTGATCAGCAGACTTGTTGACTCCAATATTTTACCTGGACGTCCATCTCTTGGCTTTTGAATGGATGGACAGACTTTATTTTGTATTTTTCCAACTGTCATGGCACTCAGATGATGCAGTTTGGCAATTTTCTTGGCCGAGAGACCGCTATTGATGAGCTGGATGATGCGGTTTCTCTTTTCTTGGGAAGCCCTCATGGCTGCTCCTCAATTCAAACCAGTGTCCTTTCAATTGGCAATCAATCTAATAACACAGTGAGCCATTGGGAAATGTAAGGTCCAGTTGTATTTTGTAGTATACAGGAAGAAAAAGAGTTTTCCACCAACAACAAAACAGTAACAATGCAGTGACATGACGAGGATCTGCATAAATAAACACATGCTAAATAGTTGAATGTCAAATTTATGTATGAGATAGCCAAGATGATTGTCTATGAAGTTATGGTAGTCTCACATTCAGCACAGTAGAGAATGGAGAGATATAGAGTTTGAAAGTCAAAAGTTGAAAACATTGTTACCCTTTTGCTTGTCAATGTACTTTGATTATAAATATCTCAAAAGCAAAAGAGAGGCTAAATATTACATCATATGTCTAGTTCAACATGAAAAATTTGGTGAAAAATCCTTTTTAAAAAAACAATCCCATCCTCCTAATACATTGCAGCCATCATATTATATAGCAGTGTACTTACAATTGCTCATTTTGCCTTTCTTCCCAGTTAAATGTTCTCTTTCCTTTCTTTTGTGTAGAAACCTGATGTCTCTCTTCCCTGCATTTATCATCCCCCTCTTCAACTCTTGACCCAGCTTCTCCCTTCTTCCTGTGCTATGGATTTTTGCAGTGTCTTATGAGTCACACGTGGACAATTGACCTCCTATTTCTGCACAGAGCTTAAAAGAATTCAGCTAGTCAGTTTTTAATCACATGATGTTGAATATTACTTCTCCTTTTTTCTGCCTTCTCTGGCAACGTTTAGATCTACATGCTCTTTATCAAGCACAGCACATGTCAAAATAACCCTATTTAAATAGTATAGAAAACCACCCCATAATTAGAATCCACCAATGGTAAACATATCACAATAATTATACAACAACAATCTATATAACATATCTAAAACATCCCAAGATGATCAGGAATCAAAGTAATACCTTAAAAGTATCAGAACTATCATCCCGGATCGCTCATCGCAATAGTGTATACGGATAAATAAGTCTCATAAAGTCCGCATCGCACATCAACAACAATGTAAATCTAACCAATCATTATACAGGATTCACGTTGTCATAGCGATCTTCAGTTCTAGAGCCGTCCCATAGTCCTCTTATCAAAAATAGGCAGAAGTGGTCTCTGTGCATGCCCCAGCGTCTCTTTCTAACTGGTTATCAATCGATCTCCATCAGTAGACACTGCGCAAGCTCCAAAACCACCTGATTGAAAAGGTCCTTCATTCATCAAGTATTCCGGACCTAAGTTCTGCGCAGACTCCAACGTCACATGATATTGAAGGTCCTTCATCCATTAGGTATTACGGACCTAGTAAGTGTTCATAGTTCACAAAAGCTCTGTGCATATTCCAAGAATCACATTTTTCCCACAAAAATCTTTTTTAACTCCAAATTTTGTATTTTTGCAAGGGTAACAGGAGAAAATGGACCCCAAAATGTGTTGGGCAATTTGTCCTAAGTTCACCGATACCCCATATGTTGTCAATAACTACTTTTGAGGCACAGTGCAAAGCTCAGAAGGGAAGAAGTGCCATATTACTGTGCAGATTTTGCTGCACTTGTTTGAGGGTGCCATGTTACATTGGCAATGCCCCTGAGGTGCCAGAACAGCAGAACTCCCTATAAGTGACCACATTTTACAAACTAAACCTCTCAATGAATTCATCTAGGGGTGCAGTAATTATATTGACAGCACAGATGTGTCACAGACTTTTATATCATTGGGCAGTGAAGAAAAAAAAAATAATTATATTTTTACCACTAAGATTGTGTGTTAGCCCCAAGTTTTACATTTTCGTACTCGGATATGGGTAAAAATGGCACCAAAATTTGTCTCACAATTTCTATTGAACGTGGCAATATCCCATATGTGGATGTTGCTGAGTGAAAATTGCAAACTGCTGTTGTAGTGACCAGTACATTATGCCCAGCCCATTATTCTGGAGACACGCACCTGTAAATTAGGCTGGCTCTCATCACTACAGAAATGCCAAACATGTGGGTGCTAAATGTGGTTTAGGCAAACTGGGGCTCAGAAGGGAGAGGGGGGCAGTTGCTTTTGGGAGAGGGTAATTTGTTGAACTTCTTTTGGGGTAAGGAGCCATTTTGCTTTTCCTGAGCCTTTGTGCTACCAGTAACGTAGAAGCCCCCTATATTTCCGTTAACAGATGATGGACCTCAGTGAGGACTTGCTTTTGTGTGGATTGAGTTGAAGCTTTTATTGGGAATATTTTACATAACATTTATGATCACATTTATTCAGCACTCTATGCTGAGTACTTATAGGGTTGCCATCTAAATCTCTGAGTGACATGACAGATAAAAGATGAATCTATTCACTATAATGAGGCAGCAGAGTTACTCAGGACTCTGTCTGGCCTCTGTTCAGCGGTGTCCTTCTTTTCATAAGTGCCCAAAACTGTGGCTGAAGGCCTTTTTATGCAATCCTAAAAAGATGGACACCACCGGATCACAGGTCCTAAGGCGTCCACAGTGCCTCCATCTGCCGCATTATAGGGAATCTTCCGCCAGGGATTCTGTCTGAATCATGTATTTCAGAGATTTACCTGGAAACCCCCAAGTAAACGCTCAACGTAGAGCACAGGATAAATGTGCGCTGAGCCCAGTTACTACAATCTTTGGAAGGCAGAATGAAAAAATAAATTTTACCCAGTTCCTTGTGTGGTATAAATGATATGGCGACTTTATTCTTCGGGTCGATGCGATTACAGCAATACTAGATTTGGCTGCTGTCACACACTAAAATACGCTTTTTATTGCGAAAAATAGTTTTTACGTCACTATATTTTGAGAGCTATAATTTTTTACGTATTTCAGCTGACAGAGTCATGTTATGGCTTGTCTTTTTGTTAGACAAGTTGATGTTTTTATTGGTAACATTTTCGGGCACAAGACATTTTTTGATCACTTTCTATTCCGATTTTTGGGAAACAGAATGAACAAAAACCAGCAATTCAAGAACTGCTTTTTTTTTTTTTTTTTAATTCCGTTCAGCTTTATTCTTCGGGTTAGTACGATTACAGCGATACCCAATTTATATAGTTTTAATGTTTTGGCGCTTTTGCACAATAAAAACTATTTTAAATAAAAAATATTTATTTTTGCATCACTTTATTCTGAGAGCTATAACTTTTTTTTTTCTGCTGATGGAGCAGTATTATGGTTTATTTTTTGACTGACAAGATGACGTTTACAGCTGACATTTTTGATAATGTGTGCAAACTGTAAAGCGCTGAGGAATATGTTAGCGCTATATAAAAATAAAGATTATATTATATATTATATTATATATATTCACACTCTTCTTTTTGATCGTGTTTTATTGCACTTCTTGTTTGGCAGTATGATGATAAAGCATTGTTTTTTGCCTCGTTTTTTTTTACGGTGTTCCCTGAAGGGGTTAACTGTTGTGAATTCTGTGGCTGAGTTCACTTCTGTGGTCACAAGTGGTATTGCAGTCTCTGGGCTTCCTCCCTCAGGTGTTTTGGTGAGCTCGTTGGCTGCCTTGCTATTTAGCTCCACCTGAGTCTGTCTTCCTTGCTCCTTGTCAATGTTCCAGTGTTGGATCTGAGCTACTGCATCTTTCCTTGGGCCTGCTGCTCTGCTAGATAAGTGCTTCTAGTTTGTTTTCTGTTTTTTCTGTCCAGCTTGCTATTGTCTTTTGCTGGAAGCTCTGAGAAGCAGAGGGGTGCACCGCCGTGCTGTTAGTTCGGCACGGTGGGTCTTTTTGCCCCTTTGCGTGGTTTTCGTTTTAGGGTTTTTTGTAGACTGCATAGTTCTCTTTGCTATCCTCGCTCTGTCTAGAATATCGGGCCTCACTTTGCTGAATCTATTTCATTCCTACGTTTGTCTTTTCATCTTGCTAACAGTCATTATATGTGGGGGGCTGCCTATTCCTTTGGGGTATTTCTCTGAGGTAAGTCAGGCTTGTATTTCTATCTTCAGGCTAGTCAGCTCCTCAGGCAGTGCCGAGTTGCATAGGTAGTTGTTAGGCGCAATCCACTGCTGCTTATAGTTGTGTGAGGATAGATCAGGTACTGCAGTCTACAAAGATTCCACGTCTCAGAGCTCGTCCTATTGTTTTTGGTTATTGCCAGATCTCTGTATGTGCGCTGATTACTGCACGCTGTGTTGCCTGATTGCCAGCCATAACAGTACAAGGAGCCTTACCAATGATTCCCAATAGAGGGAAAAAAGAAATCCTGACATCATTTTTTTTTCTTAGCTCTGTCTTCAGTCTTTTTTTTCCCCTAGACATTAGAGTGCTTCAGGACACAGCTGTGGACATGGATATTCAGGCTCTGTGCTCCTCAATGGATAATCTCGTTGTAAATGTACAAAAGATTCAAGATACTATTGATCAGAAATCGATGCTAGAACCAAGAATTCCGATTCCTGATTTGTTTTTTGGTGACAGAACTAAGTTCCTGAGCTTCAGAAATAATTGTAAGCTATTTTTGGCCTTGAAACCTCATTCTTCTGGTAATCCTATTCAACAGGTTTTGATTATTATTTCTTTTTTGCGCGGCGACCCACAGGACTGGGCGTTTTCTCTTGCACCAGGAGATTCTGCATTGAGTAATGTTGATGCATTTTTCCTGGCGCTCGGATTGCTTTACGATGAGCCTAATTCAGTGGATCAGGCTGAGAAAAATCTGCTGGCTTTATGCCAGGGTCAGGATGATGTAGAAGTATATTGTCAGAAATTTAGGAAATGGTCAGTACTCACTCTGTGGAATGAATCTGCACTAGCGGCTTTGTTCAGAAAGGGTCTCTCTGAAGCTCTTAAGGATGTAATGGTGGGATTTCCTATGCCTGCTGGTTTGAATGAGTCTATGTCCTTGGCCATTCAGATCGGTCGTCGCTTGCGCGAGCGTAAATCTGTGCACCATCTGGCGGTACTGCCTGAGAGTAAACCTGAGCCTATGCAGTGCGACAGGACTATGACTAAAGTAGAACGGCAAGAACACAGACGTCTGAACAGACTGTGTTTCTATTGTGGTGATTCTACTCATGCTATTTCTAATTGTCCTAAACGCACTAGGCGGATCGATAGCTCTGCCGTTATTGGTACTGTACAGTCCAAATTCCTTTTGTCCATTACCTTAATGTGCTCTTTGTCATCGTATTCTGTCATGGCGTTTGTGGATTCAGGCGCTGCCCTGAATCTGATGGATTTGGATTATGCTAAACGTTGTGGATTTTTCTTGGAGCCTTTGCGGTGTCCTATTCCGTTGAGAGGAATTGATGCTACACCTTTGGCCAAGAATAAGCCTCAGTACTGGGCCCAGCTGACCATGTGCATGGCTCCTGCACATCAGGAAGTTATTCGCTTTCTGGTACTGCATAATTTGCATGATGTGGTCGTGTTGGGGTTGCCATGGCTACAAACCCATAATCCAGTATTGGATTGGAACTCTATGTCGGTAACCAGCTGGGGTTGTCAGGGAGTACATGGTGATGTTCCATTTTTGTCTATTTCGTCATCCATTCCTTCTGACATCCCAGAGTTCTTGTCGGACTTTCAGGATGTATTTGAAGAGTCCAAGTCTGATGCCCTACCTCCGCATAGGAATTGTGATTGTGCTATCGATTTGATTCCTGGTAGTAAATTCCCTAAGGGTCGTTTATTTAATTTGTCCGTACCTGAACACACCGCTATGCGCAGTTATGTGAAGGAGTCCCTGGAGAAGGGACATATTCGCCCATCGTCGTCACCATTGGGAGCAGGGTTCTTTTTTGTAGCCAAGAAGGATGGTTCGCTAAGACCGTGTATTGATTACCGCCTTCTTAATAAGATCACTGTTAAGTTTCAGTATCCCTTGCCATTGATTTCTGACTTGTTTGCTCGGATTAAGGGGGCTAGTTGGTTTACTAAGATTGATCTTCGTGGTGCGTATAATCTGGTGAGAATCAGGCAGGGAGATGAATGGAAAACGGCATTTAATACGCCCGAGGGTCATTTTGAGTATCTGGTGATGCCGTTCGGACTTGCCAATGCTCCATCTGTTTTTCAGTCTTTTATGCATGACATTTTCCGTGAGTATCTGGATAAATTCTTGATTGTTTACTTGGATGACATTTTGATCTTCTCAGATGATTGGGAGTCTCATGTGAAGCAAGTCAGAATGGTTTTCCAGGTACTGCGTGCTAATTCCTTGTTCGTGAAGGGATCAAAGTGTCTCTTCGGTGTGCAGAAAGTTTCATTTTTGGGGTTCATCTTTTCCCCTTCTACTGTCGAGATGGATCCGGTTAAGGTTCAGGCCATCCAGGATTGGACTCAGCCGACATCTCTAAAAAGTCTGCAGAAATTCCTGGGCTTTGCTAATTTTTATCGTTGCTTCATCTGTAATTTTTCTAGCATTGCCAGACCATTGACCGATTTGACCAAGAAGGGTGCTGATTTGGTTAATTGGTCTTCTGCTGCCGTGGAAGCTTTTCAGGAGTTGAAGCATCGTTTTTGCTGTGCCCCTGTGTTGTGTCAACCTGATGTTTCTCTTCCGTTCCAGGTCGAGGTTGATGCTTCTGAGATTGGTGCAGGGGCGGTTTTGTCACAGAGAGGTTCTGGTTGCTCAGAGTTCAAACCATGTGCTTTCTTTTCCAGGAAATTTTCTGCTGCTGAGCGTAATTATGATGTGGGCAACCGAGAGTTGCTGGCCATGAAGTGGGCATTCGAGGAGTGGCGTCATTGGCTTGAGGGTGCTAAGCATCGCGTGGTGGTATTGACTGATCATAAGAACTTGACTTATCTCGAGTCTGCCAAGCGCTTGAATCCTAGACAGGCCCGTTGGTCATTTTTGCCGTTGGCTGAGTTCGCCCTTAATAATCGGGCCAGCTCGGCTACCTTGGTCTCTCCATTTTTCTGCAATTCTGGGTTCCATCCTCGTTTCTCTTCAGGACAGGTTGAGTCTTCGGACTGTCCTGGTGTGGATTCTGTGGTGGACAGGTTGCAGCAGATCTGGACTCAGGTAGTGGACAATTTGACCTTGTCCCAGGAGAAGGCTCAGCTTTTCGCTAATCGCAGACGCCGTGTGGGACCCCGACTTCGTGTTGGGGATTTGGTTTGGTTATCTTCTCGTCATATTCCTATGAAGGTTTCCTCTCCTAAATTTAAACCTCGTTTTATTGGTCCGTATAGGATTTCTGAGATTCTCAATCCGGTGTCTTTTCGTCTGACCCTCCCAGACTCCTTTTCCATACATAATGTATTCCATAGGTCGTTGTTGAGGAGATACGTGGCACCTATGGTTCCATCTGTGGAGGGGGAATTGGAGTATATTGTGGAGAAGATTTTGGATTCTCGTGTCTCTAGACGGAATCTCCAGTATCTGGTCAAATGGAAGGGTTATGCTCAGGAAGATAATTCCTGGGTTTTTGCCTCTGATGTCCATGCCCCAGATCTTGTTCGTGCCTTTCATGTGGCTCATCCTGGTCGGCCTGGGGGTTCTGGTGAGGGTTCGGTGACCCCTCCTCAAGGGGGGGGTACTGTTGTGAATTCTGTGGCTGAGTTCACTTCTGTGGTCACAAGTGGTATTGCAGTCTCTGGGCTTCCTCCCTCAGGTGTTTTGGTGAGCTCGTTGGCTGCCTTGCTATTTAGCTCCACCTGAGTCTGTCTTCCTTGCTCCTTGTCAATGTTCCAGTGTTGGATCTGAGCTACTGCATCTTTCCTTGGGCCTGCTGCTCTGCTAGATAAGTGCTTCTAGTTTGTTTTCTGTTTTTTCTGTCCAGCTTGCTATTGTCTTTTGCTGGAAGCTCTGAGAAGCAGAGGGGTGCACCGCCGTGCTGTTAGTTCGGCACGGTGGGTCTTTTTGCCCCTTTGCGTGGTTTTCGTTTTAGGGTTTTTTGTAGACTGCATAGTTCTCTTTGCTATCCTCGCTCTGTCTAGAATATCGGGCCTCACTTTGCTGAATCTATTTCATTCCTACGTTTGTCTTTTCATCTTGCTAACAGTCATTATATGTGGGGGGCTGCCTATTCCTTTGGGGTATTTCTCTGAGGTAAGTCAGGCTTGTATTTCTATCTTCAGGCTAGTCAGCTCCTCAGGCAGTGCCGAGTTGCATAGGTAGTTGTTAGGCGCAATCCACTGCTGCTTATAGTTGTGTGAGGATAGATCAGGTACTGCAGTCTACAGAGATTCCACGTCTCAGAGCTCGTCCTATTGTTTTTGGTTATTGCCAGATCTCTGTATGTGCGCTGATTACTGCACGCTGTGTTGCCTGATTGCCAGCCATAACAGTTAACTAGTGGGACAGTTGTATAGAGTGGGGCGTTTAGATGCGGTGATACAAAATAATATGTGTGCTTTTATTGTTTATTTTTTTATTTACATAAATAAATTTTATTGGAAAATTATTTCTTTTCTTTGCACTGCAGAGCATCCGAGCAGTGTCTGACAGGCAGGAAGGAGGAATCTCAGGTCCTGCTCTCTGCAGGCACTGCAAAGCCACCTTCCATGAAGGAACCCGGGGCCATCTTGATAGAGATCATCAGGGCAACGCGATCGCATTGTGTTGTCCTGAGGGAAGCGAGCAGGGAACCCATTCCCTGCGTGATGCTCCTCTATGTCGCTGTCTCTACTGACAGCAGGATCAGAGGGGTTAAATGTCAGCAATGGGTGCTAGCATCGATCATGGCCATTGCTGCGGGGTGTCAGATCTCACACAAACCCAAACCCAGACCCCATTCACTTGAAGTAACCATGAGAACTATCCACTGCACAGTGGACTTTATCTCACTGTGCTAGCGGTGATCTCACTGAGGTCCCCACAGTTCAGGGGCCCCGCTGGGAATGCAGCCTCAGTGACCTGCAGTAACTTCGATGATGTCACTGCTAGCCACTGAGGCTGAGCTCGCAGCAGCTCATTCCACAGCGGTTCTTAGCTTGGACAATCACATCTTGGCACCATCCAGATTGAAAACTGTTTTCATTTTTGTTTTTTTACAGAAGATGTTGACTTCAGTGGAATTGAGCATTAGGTGAGTAAAACTGTGTTTGTTATTTTGAACCCCTTCCCGACCTGTAGCGCCACGTAGGCGTCATGAAAGTCAGTGCCAATCCGACCTGTGACGCCTATGTGGCGTCATGGAGGGATCGTGTCCCGGCAGATCGAGTGAAAGTGTTAACTCCAATTTCACCCGATCTGCAGGGACAGGAGTGGTACTTCAGCCCAGGGGGGGGGGGGGGTGGCTTCGCCCCCCATGGCTACAATCGCTCTGATTGGCTGTTGAAAGTGAAACAGCCAATCAGAGCAATTTGTAATATTTCACCTATGAAAAGTGGTGAAATATTACAATCCAGCCATGGCCGATGCAAAATCATCGGCCATGGCTGGAAACCCTGATCTGCCCCCCGCCAGCCCCACCGATCTCCTCCCCAGTCCTCCATTCTGTCCTGTACTGTGGTACGCTCCTGTCCGCTCCCCCCACCCTCCTGTCCGCTCCCCCATGCTCCAATCCACTGCCCCCATGCTCTGATCCACTCCCTGTGCTCCGATCCCACCCCCTCATACTTACCGAGCCTCCTGGTGTTCGTTCATCTTCTCCATGGGTGCCGCCATCTTCCAAAATGGCGGGAGAATGCGCAGTGCGCCCATCGAATCTGCCGGCCGGCAGGTACATTTTGATCACAGTGATCAAAATAAAAAAAAAGTAAATGAACCTCCCTTTATCACCCCCATAGGTAGGGACAATAAAAAAATGAAGAAAATATATTTACTTTTATTTTTCCACTAGGGTTAGGGTTAGAACTAGGGTTAGTGTTAGAACTAGGGTTAGGTCTAGGGTTAGGGCTAGGGTTAGAATTAGGGTTTGAATTAGGCTATGTGCACACCGTGCGGATTTGGCTGCGGATCCGCAGCGGATTGGCCGCTGCGGATTCGTAGCAGTTTTCCATCAGGTTTACAGTACCATGTAAACCTATGGAAAACCAAATCCGCTGTGCCCATGGTGCGGAAAATACCACGCGGAAACGCTGCGTTGTATTTTCCGCAGCATGTCAATTCTTTGTGCGGATTCCGCCGCGTTTTACACCATTTCCTCAATAGGTGAAATCCACACAAAAAACACTAGAAATCAGTGGTAAATTCGCAGGTAAAACACTTGCAAAAATAAAAAATTGCTTGCTAAAACATAATTTTTGAGGAATGAAAAATTATTATTCATTTTTACGGCTTTGCGTTATAAACTTCTGTGAAGCACTTGGGGGTTCAAAGTGCTCACCACACATCTAGATAAGTTCATTGGGGGGTCTAGTTTCCAAAATGATGTCACTTTTGGGGGGTTTCTACTGTTTAGGCACATCAGGGGCTCTGCAAACGCAATGTGATTCCCGCAAACCATTCCATCAAAGTCTGCATTTCAAAACGTAACTACTTCCCTTCCGAGCCCCGAAGTGTGCCAAAACAGTGGTTTACCCCCACATATGGGGTATCAGCGTACTCAGGACAAACTTGGCAACAACTATTGGGGTCCAATTTCTCCTGTTATCCTTGTGAAAATAAAAAATGCGTGCTAAAAATCATTTTTGAGGAAAGAAAAATTATTTTTTTATTTTCACAGGTCTGCGTTGTAAACTTCTGTGAAGCACTTGGGGGTTAAAAGTGCTCACCACATATCTAGATAAGTTCCTTGGGGGGTCTAGTTTCCAAAATGGGGTCACTTGTGGGGGGTTTCTACTGTTTAGGCACATCAGGGGCTCTGCAAACACAACGTGATGCCCGCAGACCATTCCATCAAAGTCTGCATTACCAAAATGTCACTACTTCCCTTACGAGCCCCGACGTGTGCCCAAACAGTGGTTTACCCCCACATATGGGGTATCAGTGTACTCAGGACAACCTGGACAACAACATTTGAGGTCCAATTTCTTCTGGTACTCTTGTGAAAATAAAAAATTGCAGGCTAAAAAATAATTTTTGAGGAAAGAAAAATGATTTTTTATTTTCCCGGCTCTGCGTTATAAACTTCTGTGATGCACTTGGGGGTTTAAAGTGGTCACCGCACATCTATATTAGTTCCATGGGAGGTCTAGTTTCCATGGGTCACATGTGGGGGAGCTCCAATGTTTAGGCACACAGGGGCTCTCCAAACGTGACATGGTAGCCGCTAATGATTGTAGCGAATTTTTCATTCAAAAAGTCAAATGGCGCTCCTTCCCTTCTGAGCCTTGCCGTGTGCACAAACAGTGGTTTGTGACCACATATGAGGTATCAGCATACTCAGGAGAAATTGCCCAATAAATTTTAGGATCCATTTTATCCTGTTGCCCATGTGGTAATGAACAAATTGAGGCTAAAAGAATTTTTTTGTGGAAAAAAAAGTACTTTTTCATTTGTTACGGATCAAATTGTGAAGCACCTGGGAGTTCAAAGTGCTCATTATGCATCTAGATAAGTTCCTTGGGGGTCTAGTTTCCAAAATGGGTCACATATAAGGGAGCTCCAATGTTTAGGCACACAGGGGCTCTCCAAACGTGACATGGTGTCCGCTAAAGATTGGAGCCAATTTTTCATTGAAAAAGTCAAATGGCGCTACTTCTCGTCCGAGCCCTGTCGGGTGTCCAAACAGTGGTTCCCCTTCACATATGGGGTAACGCGTACTCAGGACAAATAACTTTTGGGGTCCAGTTTCTCTTTTTACCCATGGAAAAGTAAAAAAATTGTTGCTAAAAGATCATTTTTGTGACTAAAAAGCTAAATATTCATTTTTTCCTTCCATGTTACTTCTGCTGCTGTGAAGCACCTGAAGGGTTAATAAACTTCTTGAATGTGGTTTTGAGTACCTTGAGGGGTGCAGTTTTTAGAATGGTGTCACTTTTGGGTATTTTCAGCCATAAAGCCCCCTCAAACTGACTTCAAATGTGAGGTGGTCCCTAAAAAAATGGTTTTGTAAATTTCGTTGTAAAAATGAGAAATCGCTGGTCAAATTTTACACATAACTCTCTCGTTTAACAGAATAAAAATTCAAAATTTGAAAATTGCGAAATTTCAAAATTGTAGCCAAATTTCCATTTTTTTCACAAATAAACGCAAAAATTATCGACCTATATTTACCATTATCATGAAGCCCAATATGTCACAAAAAAACAATCTCAGAACCGCTAGAATCCGTTGAAGCGTTCCTGAGTTATTACCTCATAAAGGGATACTGGTCAGAATTGCAAAAAACGGCCAGGTCATTAAGGTCAAAATAGGCTGGGTCATGAAGGGGTTAAATAAAAAAATAAAAGTGTGTTTTTTATTTCAAATAAAAGACTTTATTCTGGCGGTGTCTTTATTTACAATATAACTATATGATTAGTAATGGAGAGACGTCTTATAGACGCCTCTCCATTACTAAGCCGTTGGTTTGATGTCACCGGACAATACAAAGGTGACATCAACCAAACAAATAGGAACCCCACTTGCCACCACCACAGGACAAGTGGAAAGAGTAGGACAATGCAACAGAATTGGTGCATCTAATAGATGCGCCTTTTCTGGGTGGCTGCAGGCTGCTATTTTTAGGCTGTGGGGGCAATATTCATGGCCCCATACCAGCCTGAGAATACAAGCGTTCAGCTGTCTTCTTTAGCAAATCAGGTTATGATAAATGGGGGAACCCCAAATTGTTTTTTCAAATTATTTATTTTAAATAATTTTAAAAAATGGAGTGGGGACCACTCTATTTCTGATAACCAGTCTTGTTAAAACTTTCAGCTGAGGGTTGCAGCCTGCAGCTGTCACTTTTGCCTGGCTGATTATCAAAAATACAGGGGAACCCACACCATTTTTAAAAAAAAATATTTATTTAGAATGCAGGCACCAGATGATGAACACTCCCATCAGCTGCTGCCTGCTCTCACTGCCATTAGAAGGCATAGGCTGATGGGAGTAGTAGTCCCATCAGCTGACACCAGTGACCCGAGGTAAACTTTTTACCTCGAATCACATCTTCGAGCTCACGCTGTCATTTGACAGCATGGGAAACGTGGCTCTCTGACTGGCGGTATTGATTTTACTGCCGATCAGAGGCATTGTTTGCTGCGCTGTCATGTGCATGACAGCGTGGCTAACACAGGATGTTCAGAAAAAAACAAAAATAACTAACCTAACCAATAATCTTTATTTCAAAACCATTAGATTAAAACAAGCACGACATCCCAACTCCTTATGATAGGAGTGGGTCTATAAAAAGCCCGGTTTTGGTGGGAGAAGGGCAAAAGTACAGGGAGCAAAAAAATGGACAAAAAATCCTATATATCCCTAATATCTGCTCCCTGCCTATCTGCGGAGGTTGGCACCCTCTTGGATGCAATATGGCGCCCCCGCTCCTCGTCGGCTGGCCCTAAATACCCTACAAGTCCCTTAATGTGATGATCTCTGTTGTGAATTCTGTGGCTGAATTCACTCCTGTGGTCACAAGTGGTACTGCAGCTTCTGAGCTTCCTCCCTCAGGTGTTCTGGTGAGCTCGTTAACTGCTTCATTACTTAACTCCGCCTGATGCTGCTATCCTTGCTCCTTGTCAATGTTTCAGTGTTGGATCTGAGCTTCTCCTGATTGTTCCTGTGACCTGCTGCTCTGTATAGCTAAGTGCTTTTTGCTTTTTTGTTGATTTTTTTCTGTCCAGCTTGTCTTTTGTTTTGCTGGAAGCTCTGAGACGCAAAGGGTGTACCGCCGTGCCGTTAGTTCGGCACGGTGGGTTTTTTTTGCCCCCTTTGCGTGGTTTTGCTTTAGGGTTTTTTTGTAGACTGCAAAGTTCGCTTTACTGTCCTCGCTCTGTCCTAGAATATCGAGCCCCACTTTGCTGAATCTATTTCATCCCTACGTTTTGTCTTTTCATCTTATTCACAATCATTATATGTGGGGGGCTGCCTTTTCCTTTGGGGAATTTCTCTGGGGCAAGTCAGGCCTATTTTTCTATCTTCAGGCTAGCTAGTTTCTTAGGCTGTGCCGAGTTGCCTAGGTAGTTGTTAGGCGCAATCCACAGCCGCTTTTAGTTGTGTTTAGGATAGGATCAGGTGTGCAGTCTACAGAGTTTCCACGTCTCAGAGCTCGTTCTTGTATTTTTGGGTATTTGTCAGATCACTGTGTGCGCTCTGATCGCTAAGCACACTGTGTTTCTGGATTGCCTTCATAACACCTGTCATTAGCAAACATAACAGTACAAGGAGCCAAACTAATGATTCTCAATAGAGGGAAAGAAAAAGTTCTGACATCATTTTTTTTTTTTTCTGCTGTGTTCACTTTTTTTTTTTTCCCCTAGACATTTGGGTGATTCTGGACACAGGTGTGGACATGGATATTCAGGGTCTGTGCTCTTCAATGGATAATCTCGTTATAAATGTACAAAAAATTCAAGATACTATTGATCAGAAATCTATGTTAGAACCAAGAATTCCTATTCCTGATTTGTTTTTTGGAGATAGAACTAAGTTTCTAAGTTTCAAAAATAATTGTAAGCTATTTCTGGCCTTGAAACCTCATTCTTCTGGTAATCCTATTCAACAAGTTTTGATTATTTCTTTTTTGCGTGGCGACCCTCAAGACTGGGCATTTTCTCTTGCGCCAGGAGACCCTGCATTGAGTAGTGTCGATGCGTTTTTCCTGGGGCTCGGATTGCTGTACGATGAGCCTAATTCAGTGGATAAGGCTGAGAAAAATTTACTGGCTTTGTGCCAGGGTCAGGATGATATAGAAGTATATTGTCAGAAATTTAGGAAATGGTCAGTACTCACTCAGTGGAATGAATCTGCGCTGGCAGCTTTGTTCAGAAAGGGTCTCTCTGAGGCTCTTAAGGATGTCATGGTGGGATTTCCTATGCCTGCTGGTTTGAATGAGTCTTTGTCTTTGGCCATTCAGATCGGTCGACGCTTGCGCGAGCGTAAATCTGTGCACCATTTGGCGGTACTGCCTGAGGTTAAACCTGAGCCTATGCAGTGCGATAGGACTATGACTAGAGTTGAACGGCAGAAATACAGACGTCTGAATGGTCTGTGTTTCTACTGTGGTGATTCCACTCATGCTATTTCTGATTGTCCTAAGCGCACTAAGCGGTCCGCTAGGTCTGCCGTCATTGGTACTGTACAGTCCAAATTCCTTCTGTCCATTACCTTGATATGCTCTTTGTCGTCGTTTTCTGTCATGGCGTTTGTGGATTCGGGCGCTGCCCTGAATCTGATGGATTTGGATTATGCTAAACGTTGTGGGTTTTTCTTGGAGCCTTTGCGGTGTCCTATTCCATTGAGAGGAATTGATGCTACACCTTTGGCCAAGAATAAACCTCAATACTGGGCCCAGCTGACCATGTGCATGGCTCCTGCACATCAGGAAGTTATTCGCTTTCTGGTGTTGCATAATCTGCATGATGTGGTCGTGTTGGGGTTGCCATGGCTACAAACCCATAATCCAGTATTGGATTGGAATTCCATGTCGGTATCCAGCTGGGGTTGTCAGGGGGTACATGGTGATGTTCCATTTTTGTCGATTTCGTCATCCACCCCTTCTGAGGTCCCAGAGTTCTTGTCTGATTATCAGGATGTATTTGAAGAGCCCAAGTCCGATGCTCTACCTCCGCATAGGGATTGTGATTGTGCTATCAATTTGATTCCTGGTAGTAAATTTCCTAAAGGTCGATTATTTAATTTATCCGTGCCCGAACACGCCGCTATGCGCAGTTATGTGAAGGAATCCCTGGAGAAGGGACATATTCGCCCATCGTCATCACCACTGGGAGCAGGGTTCTTCTTTGTAGCCAAGAAGGATGGTTCGCTGAGACCGTGTATTGATTACCGCCTTCTTAATAAGATCACTGTTAAATTTCAGTATCCCTTGCCATTGTTATCTGACTTGTTTGCTCGGATTAAGGGGGCTAGTTGGTTCACTAAGATAGATCTTCGTGGTGCGTATAATCTGGTGAGAATCAGGCAAGGAGATGAATGGAAAACTGCATTCAATACGCCCGAGGGTCATTTTGAGTATCTAGTGATGCCGTTCGGACTTGCCAATGCTCCATCTGTGTTTCAGTCTTTTATGCATGACATCTTCCGTGAGTATCTGGATAAATTCCTGATTGTTTACTTGGATGACATTTTGATCTTCTCAGATGATTGGGAGTCTCATGTGAAGCAGGTCAGAATGGTTTTTCAGGTCCTGCGTGCTAACTCTTTGTTTGTGAAGGGATCAAAGTGTCTCTTCGGTGTGCAGAAAGTTTCATTTTTGGGGTTCATCTTTACCCCTTCTACTATCGAGATGGATCCAGTTAAGGTCCAAGCCATCCAGGATTCGATTCAGCCGACATCTCTGAAAAGTCTGCAAAAGTTCCTGGGCTTTGCTAATTTTTATCGTCGCTTCATCTGTAATTTTTCTAGCATTGCTAAACCATTGACCGATTTGACCAAGAAGGGTGCTGATTTGGTTAATTGGTCTTCTGCTGCTGTGGAAGCTTTTCAGGAGTTGAAGCGTCGTTTTTGTTCTGCCCCTGTGTTGTGTCAGCCAGATGTTTCTCTTCCGTTCCAGGTCGAGGTTGATGCTTCTGAGATTGGAGCAGGGGCGGTTTTGTCACAGAGAGGTTCTGATTGCTCAGTGATGAAACCATGTGCTTTCTTTTCCAGGAAGTTTTCGCCCGCTGAGCGTAATTATGATGTGGGCAATCGAGAGTTGCTGGCCATGAAGTGGGCATTCGAGGAGTGGCGTCATTGGCTTGAAGGAGCTAAGCATCGCGTGGTGGTATTGACTGATCATAAGAACTTGACTTATCTCGAGTCTGCCAAGCGCTTGAATCCTAGACAGGCCCGTTGGTCGTTGTTTTTTGCCCGCTTCGACTTTGTGATTTCGTACCTTCCGGGCTCTAAAAATGTGAAGGTGGATGCTCTGTCTAGGAGTTTTGTGCCCGACTCTCCGGGTTTATCTGAGCCAGCGGGTATCCTCAAGGAAGGAGTCATTGTGTCTGCCATCTCCCCTGATTTGCGGCGGGTGCTGCAAAAATTTCAGGCGAATATACCTGATCGTTGTCCAACAGAGAAACTCTTCGTCCCTGATAGGTGGACTAATAAACTTATCTCTGAACTTCATTATTTGGTGTTGGCTGGTCATCCTGGAATCTTTGGTACCAGAGAGTTAGTGGCTAGATCCTTCTGGTGGCCATCTCTGTCACGGGATGTACGTACTTTTGTGCAGTCCTGTGGGATTTGTGCTAGGGCTAAGCCCTGCTGTTCTCGTGCCAGTGGGTTGCTTTTGCCCTTGCCGGTCCCAAAGAGGCCTTGGACACATATTTCGATGGATTTCATTTCTGACCTTCCCGTTTCTCAAAAGATGTCAGTCATTTGGGTGGTCTGTGATCGCTTTTCTAAAATGGTCCATCTGGTGCCCTTGGCTAAATTGCCTTCCTCCTCTGATTTGGTACCTTTGTTCTTTCAGCATGTGGTTCGGTTGCATGGCATTCCTGAGAATATTGTTTCTGACAGAGGTTCCCAGTTTGTTTCAAGGCTTTGGCGAGCCTTTTGTGGTAGGATGGGCATTGACCTATCCTTTTCCTCGGCTTTCCATCCTCAGACTAATGGCCAGACCGAACGAACCAATCAGACCTTGGCAACATATCTGAGATGTTTTGTTTCTGCAGACCAGGATGATTGGGTGTCCTATTTGCCGTTGGCTGAGTTCGCCCTTAATAATCGGGCCAGCTCGGCTACCTTGGTTTCTCCATTTTTTTGCAATTCTGGGTTCCATCCTCGTTTCTCTTCAGGACAGGTTGAGTCTTCGGACTGTCCTGGTGTGGATTCTGTGGTGGATAGGTTGCAGCAGATCTGGACTCAGGTAGTGGACAATTTGATCTTGTCCCAGGAGAAAGCTCAACTTTTCGCTAATCGCAGACGCCGTGTGGGTCCCCGACTTCGTGTTGGGGATCTGGTTTGGTTATCTTCTCGTCATATTCCTATGAAGGTTTCCTCTCCTAAATTTAAACCTCGTTTTATTGGTCCGTATAGGATTTCTGAGGTTCTCAATCCTGTGTCTTTTCGTTTGACCCTCCCAGACTCTTTTTCCATACATAATGTATTCCATAGGTCGTTGTTGTGGAGATACGTGGCACCTATGGTTCCATCTGTTGAGCCTCCTGCCCCGGTTTTGGTGGAGGGGGAATTGGAGTATATTGTGGAAAAGATTTTGGATTCTCGTGTTTCTAGACGGAAACTCCAGTATCTGGTTAAATGGAAGGGTTATGCTCAGGAAGATAATTCCTGGGTTTTTGCCTCTGATGTTCATGCTTCCGATCTTGTTCGTGCCTTTCATGCGGCTCATCCTGGTCGGCCTGGGGGCTCTGGTGAGGGTTCGGTGACCCCTCCTCAAGGGGGGGGTACTGTTGTGAATTCTGTGGCTGAATTCACTCCTGTGGTCACAAGTGGTACTGCAGCTTCTGAGCTTCCTCCCTCAGGTGTTCTGGTGAGCTCGTTAACTGCTTCATTACTTAACTCCGCCTGATGCTGCTATCCTTGCTCCTTGTCAATGTTTCAGTGTTGGATCTGAGCTTCTCCTGATTGTTCCTGTGACCTGCTGCTCTGTATAGCTAAGTGCTTTTTGCTTTTTTGTTGCTTTTTTTCTGTCCAGCTTGTCTTTTGTTTTGCTGGAAGCTCTGAGACGCAAAGGGTGTACCGCCGTGCCGTTAGTTCGGCACGGTGGGTTTTTTTTGCCCCCTTTGCATGGTTTTTGCTTTAGGGTTTTTTTGTAGACTGCAAAGTTCGCTTTACTGTCCTCGCTCTGTCCTAGAATATCGGGCCCCACTTTGCTGAATCTATTTCATCCCTACGTTTTGTCTTTTCATCTTACTCACAGTCATTATATGTGGGGGGCTGCCTTTTCCTTTGGGGAATTTCTCTGGGGCAAGTCAGGCCTATTTTTCTATCTTCAGGCTAGCTAGTTTCTTAGGCTGTGCCGAGTTGCCTAGGTAGTTGTTAGGCGCAATCCACAGCCGCTTTTAGTTGTGTTTAGGATAGGATCAGGTGTGCAGTCTACAGAGTTTCCACGTCTCAGAGCTCGTTCTTGTATTTTTGGGTATTTGTCAGATCACTGTGTGCGCTCTGATCGCTAAGCACACTGTGTTTCTGGATTGCCTTCATAACACCTGTCATTAGCAAACATAACAGATCTCTAAATAGGGTAAACCGACAACCCACACACACCAAATACCAGAATAAATCACCAACGTGGCGGGGGCGCCATTTGCGTTCAAGAGGGTGCCAACCTCCGCTGACAGGCAGGGTTTCTTGGTTAGGGATTCGCAAGGGCATACTAGCCATAGCTATCAGCGGAATATTATAGAGTATAGGGCTCTGTACGGTCAGACTAGCCCGGCTGGGCTTTTACGTTGGTGATTCATTCTGGTATTTGGTGTGTGTGGGTTGTCGGTTTACCCTATTTAGACATCATCACATTAAGGGACTTGTAGGGTATTTAGGGCCAGCCGACGAGGAGCGGGGGCGCCATATTGCGTCCAAGAGGGTGCCAACCTCCGCAGATAGGCAGGGAGCAGATATTAGGGATATATAGCATTTTTTGTCCATTTTTTTTGCTCCCTGTACTTTTGCCCTTCTCCCACCAAAACCGGGCTTTTTATAGACCCACTCCTATCATAAGGAGTTGGGATGTCGTGCTTGTTTTAATCTAATGGTTTTGAAATAAAGATTATTGTTTAGGTTAGTTGTTTTTGGTTTTTTCTATTTGAGACTAATTCTGGCTTATCAGAAATTGTACTTTTTTTTTAACACAGGATGTTCAGGCACCATTTAAGTGAATGGGGTCTGGGTTTGGGATGACAGATGTGAGAAACGTCTGATGTCCGTTATGCCGAACTCAAACAGAAACACGGACGGCCTACTGGTGAAGTCCGTGTTTGGGGTCTATACTCAAACAGTAAGTGTTTGGTACGGACCCCGAACTTTATTGTTTGGGTTCACCAATCTCTATTTACGGTGCTTTTGGACATATGATGAAACAATAAACCAGATTTTATGGTCAAGTGCAAAGATGTTATTGAAAATGTTTTTTGTTTCTGTTTTTCTTTCATCACTACTAACACTGACAGCTCAGTCCAGCCTATGACAATGCAACGCGATCAATAAAGGAAAAAAAACATTATTTCTCTCCTCGCTACTTCTCCACTTCCCCCCTCTGCAAATCTTTTCACTGGCTCCCATTCCCTCAGCGTATCCAGTTCAAATTACTAATACTGACCTACAAGACCATCCATAACCTGTCTCCTCCATAAGTATCTGAACTAATCTCCCGATATCTTCCCTCATGTAATCTCCGGTCCTCCAAAGACCTCCTTCTCTCCTCCACACTTATTTGCTCCTCACCCAACCACCTCCAAGACTTCTCCCGAATATTCCCCATCCTCTGGAACTCTTTGCCCCAAAACGTCCGACTATCAACCACATTCGGATCCTTCAGATGGAACCTGAAAACCCATCTCTTCAGGAAAGCCTACAGGCTGCACTGACTCCACTGTCTCCTCCCCACTACCGGAGCTAGCGCCTCACCAACAACGGAGCTCCTGCAACCCTCAACCTACTGTCTCCTTCCCCACCATCCTGTAGAATGTAAACCTGCAAAGGTAGGGTCCTCTACCCTCTGTATCTGTCTGTAATTGTTAGTTTACTATAAGTGATATCTGTAATTTGTATGTAACCCCTTCTCATGTACAGCACCATGGAATCAATGGTGCTAAATAAATAAATAATAATAATAATAATGATGCTAATAGTGCAGCTCTGTTATGTAGAATAATAGGGCTAACATTTTTAGCTGTTATCTAAGGTTACATTCACATCTGTGCTATCAATTCCATTTTTCTGTTACATCATAGGAGCATAAAAACAAATTTCAGTTGTTTCTGATCCATCCCATAAAGGAAACCAACAATGTCCAAGGAACACCATAACCAGCACTATAAAGGAGGTAGAATCACTGTGCCCTTTATTTTACCAGAAAATAAATTTTTATTTTTTCTGTATTTTATTCACAGAATCTGTGGTAGAGGCTTTTAACGGTGCCTTCAACAAAGATGTGAAAAAAGTCTAAAATGCTAGATCCTATAACTCAGCAGCAGGTAAAATACTAAAAGACAACAGCACAGGGTGTAAATATTATCTTTGGAATGTTTAGATGAAGTGCAGAAGACGGTCATAAACATAACACAAGTTTAGCTTCAAATATTTATCTCCATGACGTCAGACATGTATGCAGTAGCTGAAAGAAGCCTAAACAGATTTAAGAGTGGAAATAAAGGAATGAGGCGCATGCCGAGCAGTACAATGTGTTTAGAATACAATATAAACAGATAATGGGCAACAACTGGGTTCAAATGGTCGTTTTTTGGGCTTGTTCACACCACTGTATTTTTGGTTTGAATGCTGTATGCACATAGACATCACTAGGACCATTGTTATTCAATGAGACAGTGCAGATGGGTAAATTTTCTCACTGTCTGAATCTGCTTCTTTTTATAAATTGCAACATACACTAGTTTCTTCGATGTGTCAGATGAGACTCACCCATTCCAATTTATGGGTGCGCCAAAAAATCAGATCCCATATGGAGCCACATTATGACATCCGTGTTCTATGGATACATTTCAATTCTGTTACATAGGAAGGCATAAAGTCTGGTAAATGATTAGCAGCTGTAAAAAATTGATTGCATACATACTACACATGGATGACAAGTAAGAAAACAATCACCCAAGTTTTTTGGACGAAGCTGAAATGATGCAATGACTTTTTATACGGTCATGTGAACCTAGCCTTTCAGTCAGGGTGATGTCCATGTGGTCAACACACAGCTCACCGATCCAATTATTGCACATGTGCCTATGCACAGCAACATTTTCTCTCATGGACCTATGGTCTGATAAGAAAAAAGTCGGACCAGGCAAAGGCGTGCCAATAGAAGGAAGTATCTACACCTAGCAATGACCACATAGCGCTAGTCATTTCCACAATTTGGAAGAAAGGTCCGAGTTTTAGTATTAGGCCGAAGTCACACTACCATACAACAACGGCCAAGTGCTATATGGTAAAACATCGCATAGCACTCGGCCCAGTGTTACTCTACAGGGCAGCTCACATCTGCGATAATTTTCTCATCAGCATGCGAGAACAATTGTGGCATGTTGTGATTGGCACCGAGACTCGGCTCACTTGCACCCATACAAGTCTATGGGTGCAAGTGACACAACACACAGCACTCGGATATCACCTGAGTGCTGAGCAATATACGCCGACGCCAGCAGCAGGGAAAATGAAAAAATTACTTTCTCTGCCTCCTCCACAGCTGTGCTCCGATCCTCTCTGTGCCAGAGGATCAGAGGACAGTAGCATGACACTCGGTTCACACTCGCAGCAGAGCAGGAGCCGAGGGTGATTAGCATTAACCCCTTAATCCCATATGACGTACTATCCCGTCGAGGTGACGGAGCGTTCCGGCAGCACAGGGAAGCATCGCGCAGGGAGAGTGCTCCCTGCGTGCTTCCCTGAGACTCTCGGAGCAACGCGATGTGATCGCGTTGCTCTGAGGGTCTCCTACCTCCTCCTACCTGCACGCCCCAGATCCAAAATGGCCACGGGGGGGCCTTCCGGGTCCTACAGGGAGGTGGCTTTCAAGCGCCTGCTCAGTGCAGGCGCCGGGAAGCCTCCCTGCGGTGCCTGTCAGATCGCTGCACTACCGCAAAGTTATAGTCCTCAGAATAAAGCGATATAAATAACCATGGTACAGCTGAAAACGTCATCTTGTCCCCCAAAAACGAGCTGTCATATAGCATCATAACCAAAAAAATAAAAAAGTTATAGTCCTCAGAATAAAGCGACGCCAAAATAATCATTTTTTATATAAAATAGTTTTTATCGTATAAAAGCGCCAAAGCATAAAAAATGATATAAATGAGGTATTGCTGTAATCGTACTGACCCAAAGAATAAAACTGCTATATCAATTTTACCAAACGTGGTATGGTAAAGAAATTCATGAATAGCTGGTTTTTGGTCATTCTGCCTCACAAAAATCGGAATAAAAAGCGATCAAAAAAATGTCACGTGCCCGAAAATCTTACAAATAAAAACGAAAAATTATAGCTTTTAACCCCTTACCGGCTTCGGACGTACTATACCGTCCGATGCCGGCTCCCCTGCTTTGATGCAGGGCTCCGCGGTGAGCCCGCACCAAAGCCGGGACATGTCAGCTGTTTTGAACAGCTGACATGTGCCCGTAATAGGCGCGGGCAGAATCGCGATCTGCCCGCACCTATTAACTAGTTAAATGCCGCTGTCAAACGCAGACAGCGGCATTTAACTACCGCTTCCGGCCGGGCGGCCGGAAATTACGTCATCGCCGACCCCCGTCACATGATCGGGGTCGGCGATGCTTGTGAATGGTAACCATAGAGGTCCTTGAGACCTCTATGGTTACTGATTGCCCGTCGCTGTGAGCGCCACCCTGTGGTCGGCACTCACAGCACACGTGCAATTCTGCTACATAGCAGCGATCAGCAGATCGCTGCTATGTAGCAGAGCCGATCGTGCTATGCCTGCTTCTAGCCTCCCATGGAGGCTATTGAAGCATGGCAAAAGTTAAAAAAAAAGTTTAAAAAAATGTGAAAAAAATAAAAAAAACATAAAAGTTTAAATCACCCCCCTTTCGCCCCAATCAAAATAAATCAATAAAATAAATATCAAATCTACGCATATTTGGTATCGCCGCGCTCAGAATCGCCCGATCTATCAATTAAAAAAAAGTATTAACCTGATCGCTAAACAGCGTAGCGGGAAAAAAATTCGAAACGCCAGAATTACGTTTTTTTGGTCGCCGCGACATTGCATTAAAATGCAATAACGGGCGATCAAAAGAACGTATCTGCACCAAAATGCTATCATTAAAAACGTCATCTCGGCACGCAAAAAATAAGCCCTCAACCGACCCCAGATGATGAAAAATGGAGACGCTACGAGTATCGGAAAATGGCGCAATTTTTTTTTTTTTTTAAGCAAAGTTTGGAATTTTTTTTCACCACTTAGATAAAAAATAACCTAGTCTTGTTTGGTGTCTATGAACTCGTAATGACCTGGAGAATCATAATGGCAGGTCAGTTTTAGCATTTAGTGAACCTAGCAAAAAAGCCAAACAAAAAACCAATGTGGGATTGCACTTTTTTTGCAATTTCACCGCACTTGGAATTTTTTTCCCATTTTCTAGTACACGACATGCTAAAACCAATGATGTCGTTCAAAAGTACAACTCGTCCCGCAAAAAATAAGCCCTCACATGGCCAAATTGACAGAAAAATAAAAAAGTTATGGCTCTGGGAAGAGGGGAGCGAAAAACGAACACGGAAAAACGAAAAATCCCCCGGTCATGAAGGGGTTAAAATATGGAGACACAAAAACTATTTTTTGAAATAAAAAGCGTCTTTTAGTGTGTGACGGCTGCCAATCATAAAAATCTGCTAAAAAACCCGCTATAAAAGTAAATCAAACCCCCTTCATCACCCCCTTAGTTAGGGAAAAATAATAAAATTTTAAAAAATGTATTTATTTCCATTTTACCATTATCGTTAGGGTTAGGGCTAAAATTAGGGTTAGGGTTGGGGCTAAAGTTAGGGTAGAGTTGTGGCTATAGTTAGGGTTGGGCTAAAGTTAGGGTTAGGGATGGCAGAACGCACCAAGTATATATATATGTACTATTAGGTGCGTTCGCAACCCAGGGTCCACCGTGCAGGAGAGGAACCTGCTGCTGGCAAAAAGCGGCGCTATATGGTGGTATAAGCGAACTCTATTAACTCCACAGAGTCACTAGGAACAAGATGCTGTGCCCTGTTCACCTCACAGAGGTACACAGCTACCAACCAAAGCAAACTGTGGTCATGCAGTCAGAGAAAACAGACAAACAACTCCTCACCGGAGGTGCCGGTATTCTAGTGGCTTTTTTCAGCCAAACCCTAACCGCATCCAGACATGACCACACTGGCGCTGAGCTCATAGACATTGGTTTGATGCTAGCGCATGGCTGTGCGGCCATGTGAACCTTTTATAGCTGCAGCAACTTCAGGACCTTCCTAGAGGACCAATGGGAGCTGCTACAGGACCTGAGCAACTTTAGGATCTTCCGAGAGGACCAATGGGAGCTGCTGCAGTATCTGAGCATGTGATACCCGACCTCCAATGAGAGGTCTTACCCTGGACATACTCAGAAGGGGAAAAGCAGGACTTAGTCTCAGAGACGTCTGCTCGCCGCTGACCAATACTGGCTACAAAGGCAGAGCCTGGAAGAACAGAATAACCAGTCGCCCAGTATCAGCCTGAGCCAGACACTGGGACCAACGTCTACGCTGAGCAGGCTCTACTGTGGCTGGAGAAGAATGGGAGACCGCAGCGGAGGTGGTCGAGATTCCCCCTGTGCAGAGGTGGGAACTCGACACCTAACAGGGTTGGGCTAAAGTTAGGGTTGGGGCTAAAGTTAGGGCTGGGGTGCGGATAAAGTTAGGGTTTGGATTACATTTACTGTAGGAATTAGGGTTGGGATTAGGGTTAGGGATGTGTTGGAGTTAGGAATGTGATTAGGGTTAGGGGTGTGTTGGGGTTAGGGATGTGGTTGTGATTAGGGCTAGGGGCATGTTCGGGTTAGGGTTAGGGTTATGATTAGGGGTGTGACAGGGTTAGCGTTTCAAGGGTTTCAGTTAGAATTCGGAGGTTTCCACTGTTTAGGCACATCAGGGGCTCTCCAAACGCGACATGGCGTCCAATCTCAATTCCAGCCAATTCTGCGTTGAAAAAGTAAAACAGTGCTCCTTCCCTTCCAAGCTCTCCCGTGCGCAAACAGGGGTTTACCCCAACATATGGGGTATCAGCGTACTCAGAACAAATTGGACAACATCTTTTGGGGTCTAATTTCTCCTGTTACCCTTGGGAAAATACAAAACTGGGGGCTAAAAAATTATTTTTGTGGAAAAAAAAGATTTTTTTATTTTCAAGGCTCTGCGTTATAAACTGTAGTGAAACACTTGGGAGTTCAAAGTTCTCACAACACATCTAGATAAGTTCCTTGGGGGGTTTAGTTTCCAATAATGGGATACTTGTGGGGGGTTTCTACTGTTTAAGTACATCAGGGGCTCTGCAAATGCAACGTGATGCCTGCAGACCAATCCATCTAAGTCTGCATTCCAAACGGCGATCCTTCCCTTCCGAGCTCTGCCATGCGCCCAAATGGTGGTTCCCCCTGTGGTGGGACTGGTGGTTGCGTGGTTAATGGGAGGTGTGTGTCACAGGGATGGATGCTCCCTGCGATGCAACCCGGAATATTTTGTCTTTAGTGCATGTGAGCACTAAAGATGTCGTTTAGTGCACCTGGGTCTGGGTTGCGGGTAGCTATGAGAGATGGGAGGGTCTGGCTACCCACATGCCTCACCTCTGGGTGAGGGTGCTTACTGTACCCCTTTTCTGTGGGAAGTGCTTGAGTTTGAGGACCTGCAGTGATGTCATGATCATGTGACCAGTGCATGTGATGTTACCTCACCTGTGGGTGTGGTTACAGGCTACCTAAAGGAGGTGAGTTTAGCACATGGTAGTGAGTTTTTGGGAGTCTGCCAGTGTGCACAGACTTCCATGTCTCCCGGCTGGACACTACAAAGAGACCGTGTTTAGGCTGTAGAGCCGGCGTGCTGGACATAGCACCGCCTGTGTGCCCACAGACCTGAGAGAGCGGAGCTCTACTATGGACATTGAGGATTTATCTGTCTGATGTAAGACTGTTTATCGTTTGTTCATCTTTCTATGGTTTATGGAGAGAATAAACCAAACAGACTGCTTTAAGTGGAAAAACCGGGCCTATGGCTATGTGCACACGTTCAGGTTTTTTCGCATTTTTTCGCGGTAAAAATGCTATAAAAACTCATTAAAAACGCATACATTATGCATCCTATCATTTAGAATGCATTCTACATGTTTTGTGCACATGATGTTTTTTTCTGCGAAAATTTTATTTTTGTGAAAAAAATATGATTTTTTATTTTTACGGCTCTACATTATAAACTTCTGTGAAGCACTTGGTGGGTCAAAGTGCTCACGACACATCTGGATAAGTTCCTTAGGGGGTCTACTTTCCAAAATGGTGTCACTTGTGGGGGGTTTCAATGTTTAGGCACATCAGGGCCTCTCCAAACGCGACATGGCATCCGATCTCAATTCCAGTCAATATTGCATTGAAAAGTCAAATGGCGCTCCTTCCCTTCCGAGCTCTGCCATGTACCCAAACAGTGGTTTACCCCCTCATATGGGGTATCGGCGTACTCAGAACAAATTGTACAACAACTTTTGGGGTCCAATTTCTCCTGTTACCCTTGGTAAAATAAATCAAATTGGAGCTGAATTAAATTTTTTTGTGGAAAAAAGTTAAATGTTAATTTTTTTTTTAAATATTTCAAATTTCCTGTGAAACACTTGAAGGGTTAATAAACTTCTTGAATGTGGTTTTGAGCACTTTGAGATTTGCAGTTTTTAGAATGGTGTCACACTTGGGCATTTTCTATCATATAGACCCCTCAAAGTGACTTCAAATGTGATGTGGTCACTAAAAAAATGGTGTCGTAAAAATGAGAAATTGCTGGTCAAATTTTAACCCTTACAACTACCTAACAAAAAAAATTTGGTTCCAAAATTGTGCTGATGTAAAGTAGACATGAGGGAAATGTTACTTATTAAGTATTTTGTGTGACATATCTCTGTGACTTAAGGGCATAAAAATTCAAAGTTGGAAAATTGGGAAATTTTTTCAAAATTTTTGCCAAATTTCCTTTTTTTTCACAATAAACGCAAGTAATATCAAAGAAATTTTACCACCATCATGAAGTACAATATGTCACAAGAAAACAATGTCAGAATGATCAAGATCCGTTGAAGCGTTCCAGAGTTATAACCTCAAAAGGGACAGTGGTCAGAATTGTAAAAATTGGCCCGGTCATTAATTTGCAAACCACCCTTACTGGTTCAATATCGACATACAAGGAAAGTTCAAAGATGCTTTACCTAATTTTTTTCCTTTTTCAGTTATAGCCCCCCTTTTCAGTCATCCCACAGAAAATAGAAAATCCGGCTTCATAGGCTTCTCATGAAATCTAGACATAATGGAAAAGTCTAATGAGCATGCGCAACTGTTTCTGTATTTCCTCTTCTTTATCAATGGAGAAAGCCCTTTGAGACCAAGTCCATGAAAATAACCCTTGAGGGCACATACTAATTGACATTGCACCCAATTCTTTGAACTGTGAAAAAAAAATACTATTACTAACATTAAAGGGTTTGTCCGATTATAAAAAAAAAAAAAATTTAAGGCATGGATTCTCTTAAAATAATTGTGACATTCTTAGCTTCCAACGCGCTCTACTATTCATGTGACCACAGCAGTCAATAATAGGCTGCAGATGTCATCCAGCTTTAAGAGCTGGCGCAGACCTCCGAAGCTACAATTTTTCATCTTAAGCACATCCATGCTTAAAAAAGATTTTTTTTCTATATCTGAAGACCCCCTATAAGGGCACAAACCCTTTTGCGCTGCAGCCAGTTTTCATCTTCCGGACCATGCCCCATTTTTAAAATATGACATGCGTTTCTCTACATATCCTCGCGATTCTGAAAATGCGTTTTTCTTCACATATTTTACTTTATGTCTTTGGTAAATTTGGTTTGATATACCTTTATTTATGAAAATATCTAAAATGTAATGAACATTTTGAAACAGCAGCAATTTTCTGGTGTTAGGTTCCCCTGAGGGTGGTTTGCTTGTCAATGACCAGGCCATTTTTTGCAATTCTGACCACTGTCCCTTTATGAGGTAACTCTAGAACGCTTCAATGGATCCAAGTGACTCTGACATTGTTTTTTCGTGACATATTTTACTTTATGTTAGCGGTAAAATTTCTTTGACATGACTTGTGATTATTTGTGAGAAAATGGCGGAAATTTTGAAAATTTCTCAAATTTTCAACTTTGAATTTTCATGCCCTTAAATTACAGAGATATGTCACATTAAATACTTAATAATTAACATTTTCCACATGTCTACTTTACATCAGCACAATTTTGGAACCAAATTTTTTTTTGTTAGGAAGTTATAAAGTTAAACAGCAATTTCTCATTTTTACAACACCCTTTTTTTTTAGTGACTACCTCACATTTGAAGACACTTTTAGGGGTCTATATGATAGAAAATACCCAAAATTGTAAAAACTGCACACCTCAAGGTTCTCAAAATCACACTCAAGATGTTTATTAACCCTTCAGGTTTTTCACAGGAATTTTTGGAATGTTTAAAAAAAAGTAACATTTTTTCACAAAAAAATTATTTCAGACAAAAATTTTTTTATTTTACCAAGGGTAACAGGAGAAATTAGACCCCAAAAGTTGTAGTGCAATTTGTACTGAGTACGCTGATACCCAATATGTGCAGGTAAACTACTTGGGGGTTCACAGTTCTCACAACACATCTAGATAAGTTCCTTAGGGGGTTTACTTTCCAAAATGGTGTCACTTGTGGTGGGTTTCCACTGTTTAGGCACATCAGGGACTCTCCAAATGCGACATGGCATCCGATCTAAATTCCAGCCAATTTTGCATTGAAAAGTCAAACGGCGCTCCTTCCCATCTGAGACCTGCATCTATCTCCAGAATAAATATCCCATATCTAGGCGCGGAATGAAGGGGCTATTGAACAGGTCTCTACCTGTCTTCCTTTATGTGTATTGGAGTCATGGAAAGAGACAACAGTCTATATCTACTATACTTTTTCCCTGTGTCATTACATATAACATTATTTATGGACATCTACAGTGGGTACGGAAAGTATTCAGACCCCTTTAAATTTTTCACTCTTTGTTTCATTGCAGCCATTTGGTACAAATGAAACCCACCTCAATCTCACCGACACCCCAAGCCTGCTGTCTTTCAGGACAAGCTGTGAGGATCGTCACCAAGTGCGTACATACAAATCATAGGGCGACATAGCATAAGGTCTAATTGCCCCCCCCCCCCAAAAAAAAAAAATAAAAAAATAAAATAATTGTGGGGGTCACAGAAGGGCATAGCTCACAACTTTCCTGCCTTTACATAATAAATATACCGCCATATATATTTATTACATAATACTGCCATATAGGTCATACATAATGCCGCCAGATATATCTATTACATAATACTGTAATATGGACGGAACGTAATGTTGCCATATATATATTTTTTGCATACTGCTGCCATATAGATCAAACATTATGCCACCATATAATGTATATTTTTTACATAATGCTGCCATATAGACCACACTTGATGCCGCTAATTATTATGTGTGACCTGTATGATGGCATTATGTGTGATCTATATGACAGTATTATATGTAATATGTATGGTTGTATTATGTTTGATCAGTATGGTGCAATAATATAAGAACTATATGACGGGATTATATGAGAACTGTATTGTGGGATTATGTGTGATCTATCTATGTGGCAGTATTATGTGAGAATTATATGGTGGTTTTATGTGTGATCTACATGGCGGTATTATGTGTGATCTGTATGTCAGTATTATATTCAGAAAGCGGACCCATTCTAGGGTGGTTCTGGCTGAGCACCTGCACGTGGGTCTGGGGTAATAGAGGGGACAGCATGACCTCCAGTTAGGTGTAGTCAGGGGAAGGCTGGTGAGGCAGCTGAAGAGAGGGGTCTCATTTTTATTGTTACTATATGGCTACATTTCCTTCCCAGCGTCACCCCGACTGTGCCTGTCGCCTTGCTTTCACACATCGCCAGGACAGGATCTGAGGAGGGGAATGGGGTCTGCATGCAAAGTCTGGATCAGAACAGGCCATCAATCCTCAGAAATGTTTCCTGGATTTCTGTGGAGCAGACGGTCCATCCAGGTGTGTATAAGACAGCGCTCTATGTATAATCCCTGGCTGCTCCGCGCACAAAACAGGGGGCCCCTATAGACCAGCACACTGCTCTCCTGAAATACTCTGTGCTGCTGTCACCCTGCTCCCTCCACCACATATCTCCCAGAATCCTTGCTGCCTGCCATGGTGACTGTCTACTTGTCAGTATAAGGCTATATTCACACTTTGCGGATTTTGCTGCGGATCCGCAGCGGATTTGACCGCTGCGGATCCGCAGCAGTTTCCCATGAGTTTACATTTCAATGTAAACCTATGGGAAACAAAAAACGCTGTGCACATGCTGCAGAAAAATCCGCGCGGAAACGCTGCGGATTACATTCCGCAGCATGTCACTTCTTTTCTGCGGATTTTCAGCTGCTCCAATAGAAAACTGCAGTTGAAAATCCGCAGAAGAAAACGCAGTAAAAACTGCGATAAATCCGCAGTAAAAACCGCGATGGGTTTTCACTGCGGATTTTGCAATTCCGCTGCGGAAAAATCCGCAGTGGAATCTGCAAAGTGTGCACATAGCCTTAGGCTGCTTTCACACTAGCGTCGGTACGGGCCTTTCACAGTGCGTCGTACTGACGCATGCTGTGAAAGAAATGCCCGACGTGGGCAGCGGAAGCAGTCTTGCGACGCTTCCGTTGCCCCATTGTAAGGTCTGGGCATGAGGGGGCGGAGTTTCGGCCGTGCATGCGCGGTCGAAAATGGTGGACTCGACGCACAAACGTTACATGCGTCGGTAATGTTAGTCTATGGGGAAAAACGCATCCTGCAGACAACTTTGCAGGATGCGTTTTTTCTCCTGAATGACGCATTGCACCGTACAGCCAAAATCGCTAGTGTGAAAGTAGCCTAATACTGCCGTCCACGCTCAGTATTTGGTCAGTATTTTACCTCAGTATTTGTAAGCCAAATCCAGGAGTGGGTGATAAATGCAGAAGTGGTGTATATGTTTCTATTATACTTTTCCTCTATTTGTTCCACTCCTGGTTTTGGCTTACAAATACTGAGGTAAAATACTGACCAAATACTGATAGTGTGACGGCAGCCATACTCTGCAGTCACCAACAAAATGGCTGCTCACTGGGTTCCTGAATATCATCTTCTCTAATCCCTTAGCAAACACCCAGAAGGGGAGGAGAGGAGACATCACACACGTCAGCAGACTCCGCCCAGAATTACTGCAGTGCAGTAATGTGAGCTATTTGTACACTAGGTTTTTCTGAAATTTCAGCAGCTGCTCCCCCTAGTGTTGAAAAGTGGAAATTCCAAAACTTTTCAAATTATTTTTCATATTTTACTAAATTATAAACAAATGATAATATTTTTTAAGAAAATGTAATCATTAATTCTTTACATTTTTACAATTTCTGAAAAAAATTTTTTTTATGGCACCTTCCCTTTAATGACCGAGCCAATTTTTACAATTCTGACCACTGCCATTTTATGAGGTTATAACTCTGGAACGCTTTAACGGATCCCGCTGATTCTGAGATTGTTTTTTCGTGACATATTGTACTTCATGTTAGTGGTAACATTTCTTCGATATTACTTGCGATTATTTATGAAAAAAATGGAAATATGGCAAAAAATTTTAAAATTTTGCAATTTTCAAACTTTGTATTTCTATGCCCTTAAATCAGAGAGATTTGTCACGAAAAATAGTTAATAAATAACATTTCCCACATGTCTACTTTACATCAGCACAATTTTGGAAACAAAATTTTTTTTTTGTTAGGGAGTTATAAGGGTTAAATTTGACCAGCAATTTCTCATTTTTACAACACCATTTTTTTTAGGGACCACATCACATTTGAAGTCATTTTGAGGGGTCTATATGATAGAAAATAACCAAGCGTGACACCATTCTAAAAACTACACCCCTCAAGGTTCTCAAAACCACATTCAAGAAGTTTATTAACCCTTTACGTGCTTCACAGGAACTGAAACAATGTGGAAGGAAAAAATGAACATTTCACTTTTTTTTTTTTTGCAAACATTTTACTTCAGAACCATTTTTTTTTATTTTCACAAGTGTAAAAACAGAAATTAAAGCATAAATTTTGTGGTTGAATTTCTCCTGAATACGCTGATACCACATATTTGGGGGTAAACCACTGTTTCGGCGCACCGCAGAGCTTGGAAGAGGAGTGCCGTTTGACTTTTTCAATGCAGAATTGGCTGGAATTGAGATCGGACGCCATGTCACGTTTAGAGAGCCCCTGATGTGCCTAAACAGTGGAAACCCCCCACAAGTGACCCCATTTTGGAAACTAGACCCCTTACGTAACTTGTCTAGATGTGTGGTGAGCACTTTGAGCCCCCAAGTGCTTCACAGAAGTTTATAACGTAGAGCCTTGAAAATAAAAAAATCGCATTTGTTAACACTAAAATGATCTTTTCGCCCACAAATTCTTAATTTGACAAGGGTATCAGGAGAAATTAGACCACAAAAGTTGTAGTGCAATTTCTCCTGAGTACGTCAATACCCCATATGTGGGGGTAAACCACTGTTTGGGCGCACCGCAGAGCTTGGAAGAGAAGGAGTGTCGTTTTACTTTTTCAATGTAGAATTGGCTAGAATTGAGATCGGACGCCATGTCGCATTTGGAGAGCCCCTGATGTGCCTAAACAGTGGAAACCCCCCACAAATGACACCATTTTGGAAACTAGACCTCCAAAGGAACTTATCTAGATGTGTGTTGAGAACTTTGAATGCCCAAGTGCTTCACAGAAGTTTATAATGCAGAGTCGTGAAAATAAAAAAAATATTTTTCCACAAAAAAGATTTTGTAGCCCCCAAGTTTTTATTTTCACAAGGGTAACAGGAGAAATTGGACCCCAATAGTTGTTGTCTAATTTATCGCGAGTACGCTGATGCCCCATATGTGGGGGTAACCCACTGTTTGGGCACACGGCAGAGCTCAGAAGGGAGGGAGCACCATTTGACTTTTTGAGTGCAAAATTGGCTGTCGTGTTTGGAGACCCCCTGTTGTACCTAAACAGTGGAAACCCCCCCAATTCTAACTCCAACCCTAACCCCAACACACCCCTAACCCTAATCCCAACCCGATCCATAATCCTAATCACTAACCCTAACGATAATCACAACCTTAACCCCAAAACAACCCTAATGTCAACCCTAACCCTAATCAAAACCCTAAATCCAACACACCCCTAATCCTAATCTCAACCCTAACCTCAATCATAACCCTAATTCCAATACACCCCTAATCCAACTCTAACCTTAACCCTAATCCCAAACCTAACCCTAATCCCAAGCGTAACCCTAATGCCAACCCTAACCCTAATCCAAACCCTAACCTTAATCCCAACCCTAGCCCTAATTTTAGCCCCAACCCTAGCCCTAACTTTAGCTCCAACCCTAACCCTAGCCCTAACTTTAGCCCCAACCCTAACCCTACCCCTAAGGCTACTTTCACACTTGCGTAGTTTGGCATCCGTCGCAATCCGTCGTTTTGGACAAAAAACGGATACTGCAAATGTGCCCACAGGATGCGTTTTTTGCCTAAATTTAGCCCCAACCCTAACCCTATATTTAGCCCCAACCCTAACCCGGCGATCGCAAAACATGGGTCGGTAAAACTGACCCCAATCATCTTCTTTGGGGGTCTCGGCTACTTTTGGCAACCGAGACCCCAAAGATCCTCCCGATGCCGGCCGGCGGGCACACTGCGCATGCGCCCGCCATTTTTTTGCCGGAAAAAGATGGCGGCGCCCATCGGGAGCCACGAGGAGCACCGGGGGAGACAGTATCGGGGGGGCTATCGGGACCCCATTTCTCTGTCCTCTGATGTGCGATCACATCGGAGGACAGAGAAATTAAAAGGGAAATCGCGTTTTTTTTTTTTTTTTTTTTTTTTTTGCGATCGCCGGTAAACGGTTAATTACCGGCGACCGCAACTCGGGGGGCGGTAAAACCCCCCCGAATCATGTTCTCTGGGGTCTCGGCTACGCCGACCCCAGAGAACATCCGACTCTGGGGGGCGCTATTCACTTTTTCCACAGTGCCATTAATTAACGGCGCTGTGGTTTAAGTACACTTAACTGCCGCCGTTAAAAGGCGTATCGGCAGTCGTTAAGGGGTTAACCCCTTTCTGACCTCGGACGGGATAGTACGTCCGAGGTCAGATCCCCTGCTTTGATGCAGGGCTCCGCGGTGAGCCCGCATCAAAGCCGGGACATGTCAGCTGTTTTGAACAGCTGACATGTGCCCGTAATAGGCGCGGGCAGAATCGCGATCTGCCCGCACCTATTAACTAGTTAAATGCCGCTGTCAAACGCAGACAGCGGCATTTAACTACCACTTCCGGCCGGGCGGCCGGAAATGATCGCATCGCCGACCCCCGTCACATGATCGGAGGTTGGCGATGCTTCAGAATAGTAACCATAGAGGTCCTTGAGACCTCTATGGTTATTGATCCCCTGCAGCTGTGAGCACCACCCTGTGGTCGGTGCTCACAGCACATCTGCAATTCTGCTACATGGCAGCGATCTGATGATCGCTGCTATGTAGCAGAGCCGATCGTGCTATGCCTGCTTCTAGCCTCCCATGGAGGCTATTGAAGCATGGCAAAAGTAAAAAAAAAAAAGTGAAAAAAAAGTGAAAAAAAAATAAAAAAAATATAAAAGTTTAAATCACCCCCCTTTCGCCCCCAATCAAAATAAATGAATAAAAAAAAAATCAAATCTACACATTTTTGGTATCGCCGCACTCAGAATCGCCCGATCTATCAAATAAAAAAAAGCATTAACCTGATCACTAAACGGCGTAGCGAGAAAAAAATGCGAAACGCCAGAATTACGTTTTTTTGGTCGCCGCGACATTGCATTAAAATGCAATAATGGGGCGATCAAAAGAACGTATCTGCACCAAAATGGTATCATTAAAAACGTCATCTCGGCACGCAAAAAATAAACCCTCAACCGACCCCAGATCATGAAAAATGGAGATGCTACGAGTATCGGAAAATGGCGCTTTTTTTTTTTTTTTTAGCAAAGTTTGGAATTTTTTTTTCACCACTTAGGTAAAAAATAACCTAGTCATGTTAGGTGTCTATGAACTCGTACTAAGTAAAGTAAATAAGGCAGCACACTGCAGCACTAGAACATGCAAACTTGAAAACACGAAATTTGAACTGCATTACTGCACTAGAAATATGAAAAATGAGAGCGTTTAGCGCATAAAAATGGCCAATTTTATGTGTACCTGGTAGCCCCTTTACGGCATCTCTCTTATACCAGGTCCTAAACTTGCCTTACCTCGCTGAGAATAAACGTCTCCATCTGAACGGGTACAGCGGCCTCTCCCCTCTGTCAATCCCTTCACTGGCTCCCCATTGCCCAGAGACTCCACTACAAAACCCTAACCATGACGTACAAAGCCATCCACAACCTGTCTCCTCCATACATCTGTGAACTCGTCTCCCGGTACTTACCTACCCGCAACCTCCGATCCTCACAAGATCTCCTACTCTACTCCCCTCTTATCTCCTCTTCCCACAATCGTATACAAGATTTCTCTCGCGTATCACCCCTACTCTGGAACCCTCTACCACAACACATCAGACTCTCGCCTACCATCGAAACCTTCAAAAAGAACCTGAAGACCCACCTCTTCAGACAAGCCTACAACCTGCAGTTACCACCGATCGACCAAACCGCTGCATGACCATCTCTACCCTCACCTACTGTATTCTCACCCATCCCTTGTAGATTGTGAGCCTTCGCGGGCAGGGTCCTCATTCCTCCTGTACCAGTTATGACTTGTATTGTTTAAGATTATTGTACTTGTTTTCATTATGTATACCCCTCCTCACATGTAAAGCGCCATGGAACAAATGGCGCTATAATAATAATATGTCTACTTGATGTGTTATGTGCTGTATTTTTGATATAGTTAGCGGCTTGATGCTGATTGGTGCCCTGCGTGGTAAGCCAGCATTTTGTACTGATGTATATGCTTGAAAAAGACAATATTTTGGTCGAAACGTTGCTGTACCATGGCTAAATAAATATTTTATTTTGATATTACTACACCTGGTTGTAGCGCTGTTCATCTATTTGCGGACTGTTTGGAGTATCCGGGATGGTTCCCTGGACATGGAAAGGGTGCCCCATTGAGTGAGTGCTGTCAGCCCTTTCTCTTTTTTTCCTTTTTAGGACAGTCTCACACGTCCAGATATTTCTGGTACCGGAAAAATCGGTACCGGAATTATCCGTGTCCATGTGCCGGTGCATTTCTGTGGCACATCAGTGTGGCACACGTGTGCCGCCCGTGTGCCCACTGGGTACCACACACACCATGCCAGAGATAGCGCTAAAGTTTAGCGCTGTCCCCGGCTTCGTGCTGAAGCCCCATTCATATCTTCCCTGCAGCAGCGTTTGCTGTAGAGAAGATATGAATATTAGTGTGTAAAATCAATATCCAGGTCACCACCCCCCTCCCACCCCCTGTGCGCCCCCACCGCTGTGATTAAAATACTCACCTAGCTTCCGGATCCCTCGCAGCGCCCTGTCCTGGCCGCACCTTGTACTCTATGAGCAGTCACGTGGGGCCGCTCATTTACAGTAATGAATATGCGGCTCCACCCCTTTGGGAGGTGGAGCCGCATATTCATGATTGTAATCGGCGGCCCCACGTGACCGCATACAGGAGAAGATGCGGCCAGGAGAGGAAGCAGCACCGGCGAGGGAGCGAGCCGGGTGAGTATTTTCAGAACAATGGGGGGGGCGCACAGGGGGTGGGAGGGCGGGGGGCACATAGATCTTTATTTTAAACACACTTATTCATATCTTCTCTACAGCAAATGCTGCTGCAGGGAAGATATGAATCGCGGCTTCAGCACCAGTGGGGGGACGGCGCTTAATGTAGCGCTGTCTCCTGCACGGCACACGGACTGCACACGGACAACGTCCGTGTGCGGTTCGTGCTTTACACGGACCCATTGACTTTAATGGGTCCGTGTAATACGTGCGCTCCCACGAACACTGACATGTCTCCGTGTTTGGCACACGGAGACACGGTCCGCAAAAAATCAATGACATCTGAACAGATGCATTGATTTTTATGTGTCTACGTGTGTCAGTGGCTCCGGTACGTGAGGAAACTGTCACCTCACGTACCGGAGCCACTGACATGTGAAACCGGCCTTAGCCAAGATTTTGTGACTTTTCACTTTCTCGCGCCATTATTGTCAGACAGTGGGCAGAGCTAGTGCTGGACATGCCTGGCAACGCCTGTTCATCAAATTCATAACAAGCGGCAGCATTCCTTACACAACTCTTCCATTAGTCCCCGACTGCAGTAATGTGCACTTGGAGGTGCACACCACTTTTCAGTCATGCCAGATTTATTAAGAAGCATGCCTCTTATTGAATCGAGTATATCAAAAGAAGTATCTGGCTTTTCAACGAATATATGTACAGTGGGGAAAAAAAGTATTTAGTGAGCCACCAATTGTCTAAGGGTACCGTCTCACAGAGGAACTTTGGTCGCTACGACGGCACGATCCGTGACGTTCCAGCGATATACTTACGATCTCGCTGTGTCTGACACGCTACTGCGATCAGGGACCCGCTGAGAATCGTACGTCGTAGCAGATCGTTTGAAACTTTCTTTTGTCGTCAAGTGTCCCGCTGTGGCAACATGATCGCATCGTGTAACAAAGGTGTGCACGATATTCTCCACCTCCTCTGCTGATTCTATATCGCAAATACGTCATGAAATTATCGCTCCAGCGCCGTGCATTGCGAAGTGTGACCGCAGTCTACGACGCTGGAGCGATAATGGAGCGACGCTGGAACGTCACGGATCGTGCCGTCGTAGCGACCAAAGTGCCACTGTGAGACGGTACCCTTAGTTCTCCCACTTAAAAAGATGAGAGAGGCCTGTAATTGACATCATAGTAGATCACAACTGTGAGAGCCAAAATGAGAAAACAAGTTCAGAAAATCACCTTGTCTGATTTGGCAAGATTCATTTTGCATATATGAATTACACCAGTGCCCTCAATGACAAGGGAAACCTAAAAAATGATTTTGATTAAAAAAATAGGATATGCAGCTGCTGGCAAAACTCAGGACCTGTGTGAAAAATCCCATATGCAAAATACTAAAATCAAATGGTTTGCCGCGCTAATCCTTTTAATGATCACCTAATGAATATATAACCTTGAATGATGCCTAATGAATAATTTAACTATAACAATAATGTTCAATATAACAAGTAGAAAGCCAATGTCATGTAAAACTGTGCAAAACAGCAAGCTTAATATCCAAATTAAAACAGCTACCAGCCTCTAGTTAATCCCACGCACTGTACTGCAAACTGCTCATATAGTTGTCCTTAAATGATGAGCAAACAACTCCAATGAATGCATTCACATCACAAGAAATCTATATAAGCCGTGCAGACACACTTGTGTACTGCGATAAATCTCAAGGCTAACGGCAGTACAATGCGTTGCAAAAGGCTTGTGACAGGACCAGGCGACACAAAAGACCTTGTACAAAGAAATCAACAACAGAAGAAGACCGATCATCACCTGTTGGAGAAAAAAAATGTAGCGTCAGCGGCGACTGACCTGCTGAGTACATATTACCGTATGTGTTAACTGTAAAAATGAAAACTCACTTATGGCGGTATGCGGGCAGTATTTTGCATTAGTGTTTGCATGGACCTTACAGAGAAAAACTATAGTTGAAAGATTGACACCTGTTCTGTGACACTCCTAGTTTTGGCATACAAAGCTGATGAAATACTGATCAAAATACAGATGTGAAAATAAAGCCTCAACCATTATCAGCTAAATCACCGTAGTCAATGCTAAAAATTATTTTTTTGTGATAAAATGTATTTTCAAGTTACTAAATAAGTTCCTAAAAAGGGAGCATCTTACTTTTCATAGTAACTATGTCCTTTAATTCAGAGCAAAGAATGAAGAGGTCACATATTTTAGATAACAATCCCAAGCCTTTAAAACTTGAAAGGAAGCCAAAGTTCATTTGGGGTTATGGAAATAAAAGCAGAAAGAGGCCTAAATGCTTTTGTAAACCTAAATAGGAACATTTAGAGCTGTATGATTGCTTAAAAAAAGGTCCAAATTATATTGTAAGCCAACATAAAAGCATATATTTACAATTATCCACTTCATTTACTCTTGTTTGGAATTAAAGGAGTTTTCCCGAATTTAAAGCTTATCCTTTATCCACAGAACTACAGGTCCTTCTCAAAAAATTAGCATATAGTGTTAAATTTCATTATTTACCATAATGTAATGATTACAATTAAACTTTCATATATTATAGATTCATTATCCACCAACTGAAATTTGTCAGGTCTTTTATTGTTTTAATACTGATGATTTTGGCATACAACTCCTGATAACCCAAAAAACCTGTCTCAATAAATTAGCATATTTCACCCATCCAATCAAATAAAAGTGTTTTTTAATAACAAACAAAAAAACCATCAAATAATAATGTTCAGTTATGCACTCAATACTTGGTCGGGAATCCTTTGGCAGAAATGACTGCTTCAATGCGGCGTGGCATGGAGGCAATCAGCCTGTGACACTGCTGAGATGTTATGGAGGCCCAGGATGCTTCAATAGCGGCCTTAAGCTCATCCAGAGTGTTGGGTCTTGCGTCTCTCAACTTTCTCTTCACAATATCCCACAGATTCTCTATGGGGTTCAGGTCAGGAGAGTTGGCAGGCCAATTGAGCACAGTAATACCATGGTCAGTAAACCATTTACCAGTGGTTTTGGCACTGTGAGCAGGTGCCAGGTCGTGCTGAAAAATGAAATCTTCATCTCCATAAAGCATTTCAGCCGATGGAAGCATGAAGTGCTCCAAAATCTCCTGATAGCTAGCTGCATTGACCCTGCCCTTGATGAAACACAGTGGACCAACACCAGCAGCTGACATGGCACCCCACACCATCACTGACTGTGGGTACTTGACACTGGACTTCAGGCATTTTGGCATTTCCTTCTCCCCAGTCTTCCTCCAGACTCTGGCACCTTGATTTCTGAATGACATGCAAAATTTGCTTTCATCAGAAAAAAGTACTTGGGACCACTTAGCAACAGTCCAGTGCTGCTTCTCTGTAGCCCAGGGCAGGCGCCTCTGCCGCGGTTTATGGTTCAAAAGTGGCTTTACCTGGGGAATGCGGCACCTGTAGCCCATTTCCTGCACACGCCTGTGCACGGTGGCTCTGGATGTTTCCACACCAGACTCAGTCCACTGCTTCCTCAGGTTCCCCAAGGTCTGGAATCGGTCCTTCTCCACAATCTTCCTCAGGGTCCGGTCTCCTCTTCTCGTTGTACAGCGTTTTCTGCCACATTGTTTCCTTCCAACAGACTTACCATTGAGGTGCCTTGATACAGCACTCTGGGAACAGCCTATTTGTTGAGAAATTTCTTTCTGGGTCTTACCCTCTTGCTTGAGGGTGTCAATGATGGCCTTCTTGACATCTGTCAGGTCGCTAGTCTTACCCATGATGGGGGTTTTGAGTAATGAACCAGGCAGGGAGTTTATAAAAGCCTCAGGTATCTTTTGCATGTGTTTAGAGTTAATTAGTTGATTCAGAAGATTAGGGTAATAGGTCGTTTAGAGAACCTTTTCTTGATATGCTAATTTATTGAGACAGGTTTTTTGGGTTATCAGGAGTTGTATGCCAAAATCATCAGTATTAAAACCATAAAAGACCTGACAAATTTCAGTTGGTGGATAATGAATCTATAATATATGAAAGTTTAATTGTAATCATTACATTATAGTAAATAATGAAATTTAACACTATATGCTAATTTTTTGAGAAGGACCTGTGTGTGTGTATATATATATATATATAATTGTCTAAGGGTTTTTCCGTCTCTGTCTGTCTGTCTTTCTGTCTGTCTGTCTGTCCTGGAAATCCCGGCTCTCTCTGATTGGTCGAGGCCGCCAGGCCTCGACCAATCAGCGACGGGCACAGCGACGATGATGTCATAATGGTTGCCATGGCGACGATGATGTCATAAAGGTTGCCTCGACCAATCAGCGACGGGCACAGTGTGCCGCGAATTCTGGAATCATCATTGTCCATATACTACGGGGACATGCATATTCTAGAATACTCGATGCGTTAGAATCGGGCCACAATCTAGTATATATATAATTGTCTAAGGGTTTTTCTGTCTGTCTGTCTGTCTGTCTGTCCTGGAAATCCCGGGTCTCTGATTGGTCGAGGCCTGGCGGCACAGCATCGACGTAGAAATCCCGCGTCTCTGATTGGTCGAGGCCGCCAGGCCTCGACCAATCAGCAACGGGCACAGCGACGATGATGTCATAAAGGACGTAGACATCTCACGTTTCTGATTCAGCGACGGGCACAGTATCGACGTAGATGCCATAATGGTTGCCATGGCGACGAAGATGTCATAATGGTTGCCATGGCGACGATGATGTCATAAAGGTTGCCTCGACCAATCAGCGACGGGCACAGTGTGCCGCGAATTCTGGAATCATCATTGTCCATATACTACGGGGACATGCATATTCTAGAACAGGGGTCCCCAACTCCAGTCCTCAAGGCCCACCAACATGTCATGTTTTCAGGATTTCCTTAGTCTTGCCCAGGTAATAATTGCATCACCTGTGCAATGCAAAGGAAATCCTGAAAACATGACCTGTTGGTGGGCCTTGAGGACTGGAGTTGGGGACCCCTGTTCTAGAATACCCGATGCGTTAGAATCGGGCCACAATCTAGTCTATATATATAATAGTCTAAGGGTTTTTCCGTCTGTCTGTCTGTCTGTCCTGGAAATCCCGCGTCTCTGATTGGTCGAGGCCGCCAGGCCTCGACCAATCAGCGACGAGCACAGCGACGATGATGTCATAAAGGACGTAGACATCCCGCGAATCTGATTGGTCGAGGCCGCCAGGCCTCGACCAATCAGCAACGGGCACAGCGACAATGATGTCATAATGGTTGCCATGGCGACGATGATGTCATAAAGGTTGCCTCGACCAATCAGCGACGGGCACAGTGTGCCGCGAATTCTGGAATCATCATTGTCCATATACTACGGGGACATGCGTATTCTAGAACAGAGGTCCCCAACTCCAGTCCTCAAGGCCCACCAACATGTCATGTTTTCAGGATTTCCTTAGTTTTGCCCAGGTAATAATTGCATCACCTGTGCAATGCAAAGGAAATCCTGAAAACATGACCTGTTGGTGGGCCTTGAGGACTGGAGTTGGGGACCTCTGTTCTAGAATACCCGATGCGTTAGAATCGGGCCACAATCTAGTGTATATATATATATATATATATATATATATATATATATATATATATATATATATATATATATATATATATATATATATATATATATATATATGATAGTGGCCCGATTCTAACGCATCAGGTATTCTAGAATATGCATGTCCTCGTAGTATATTGCCCAGCCACATACTATATTGCCCAGTCCATTACCGCCGGCATTAACCATGTGTTAGCGGTGACCGAAGGGAAGTATGTGGGCGACAGGCACGGATTGCGGGGAGTAAGGAGCGGCCATTTTCTTCCGGACTGTGCCCGTCGCTGATTGGTCGCGGCAGCCATGACAGGCAGCTGCCGAGACCAATCGGCGAATGAATAACCATGACAGACAGACAGACAGACAGACGGAAGTGACCCTTAGACAATTATATAGTAGATATATATTTATATGCAGTACATACCAAAAGTTTGGACACACCTTCTCATTTAAAGATTTTTCTGCATTTTCATGACTATGAAAATTGTACATTCACACTGAAGGCATCAAAACTATCAATTAACACATGTAACATAGTAACATAGTTAGTAAGGCCGAAAAAAGACATTTGTCCATCCAGTTCAGCCGATATTCCATCATAATAAATCCCCAGATATACGTCCTTCTACAGAACCTAATAATTGTATGAAACAATATTGTTCTGCTCCAGGAAGACATCCAGGCCTCTCTTGAATCCCTCGACTGAGTTCGCCATCACCACCTCCTCAGGCAAGCAATTCCAGATTCTTACCACCCTAACAGTAAAGAATCCTCTTCTATGTTGGTGGAAAAACCTTCTCTCCTCCAGACGCAAAGAATGCCCTCTTGTGCCCGTCACCTTCCTTGTGGAATTATATACTTAACAAAAAAGTGTGGAACAACTGAAATTATATCTTAGATTCTAGGTTCTTCCAAGTAGCCACCTTTTGCTTTGATGACTGCTTTGCACACTCTTGGCATTCTCTTGATGAGCTTCAAGAGGTAGTCATCGGGAATGGTTTTCACGTCACAGGTGTGCCCTGTCAGGTTTAATAAGTGAGATTTCTTGCCTTATAAATGGGGTTGGGACCATCAGTTGTGTTGTGCAGAAGTCTGGTGGATACACAGCTGATAGTCCTACTGAATAGACTGTTAGAATTTGTATTATGGCAAGAAAAAAGCAGCTAAGTAAAGAAAAATGAGTGGCCATCATTACTTTAAGAAATGAAGGTCAGTCAGTCAGAAAAATTGGGCAAACTTTGAAAGTGTCCCCAAGTGCAGTGGCAAAAACCATCAAGCGCAACAAAGAAACTGGCTCACATGAGGACCGCCCCAGGAAAGGAAGACCAAGAGTCACCTCTGCTTCTGAGGATAAGTTTATCCGAGTCACCAGTCTCAGAAATCGCAGGTTAACAGCAGCTCAGATTAGAGACCAGGTCAATGCCACACAGAGTTCTAGCAGCAGACACATCTCTACAACAACTGTTAAGAGGAGACTTTGTGCAGCAGACCTTCATGGTAAAATAGCTGATAGGTAACCACTGCAAAGGACAGGCAACAAGCAGTAAAGACTTGTCTGGGCTAAAGAACACAAGGAATGGACATTAGACCAGGGGAAATCTGTGCTTTGGTCTGAGGTGTCCAAATTGGAGATCTTTGGTTCCAACCACCGTGTCTTTGTGCGACGCAGAAAAGGTGAACGGATGGACTCTACATGCCTGATTCCCACCGTGAAGCATGGAGGAGGAGGTGTGATGGTGTGGGGGTGCTTTGCTGGTGACAGTTGGGGATTTATTCAAAATTGAAGGCATACTGAACCAGCATGGTTACCACAGCATCTTACAGCGGCATGCTATTCCATCCGGTTTGCGTTTAGTTGGACCATCATTTATTTTTCAACAGGACAATGACCCCAAACACACCTCCAGGCTGTGTAAGGGCTATCTGACCAAGAAGGAGAATGATGGGGTGCAACGCCAGATGACTTGGCCTCCACAGTCACCAGACCTGAACCCAATCGAGATGGTTTTGGGTGAGCTAGACCGCAGAGTGAAGGCAAAAGGGCCAACAATTGCTAAGCATCTCTGGGAATGGATCTCTTTCAAGATTGTTGGAAGACCCCTTTCACTATTTTCACAACCCTTTAAAGATGGTCCCTTTTATTTGGGTGCCCAGGGCCACGGACCGGGTCGCTGCCACTGTGACCAACCCTTTAACTGCGAAAGGTATACTGAGTACCCCACTGCCCTGACGGGCAACTCAGGGTGATTGCCTGAATTTAAATATATGGATGCTGATTTGGTTGCAGTGCGTGTGTACCCGCTTGCCTCCCACCCCTGCCCCTTTTGATCCGGCCACACCCTGTCCTCGACACAGGACTTGGAGCCATGGCAACCGCTGTGCTCCAACTCTTGTGTACTTGAGGACATGTGGGTACAGGGCGGTAAGCCATGGGCACATGCGCCATGGATATACAACCAATGAGTCCCTGGTCACATGACTGACACGTGACCGGTTACCAACCAGTGTTACAAAAAGGTCCTGTCTGGGAAGCAATACAAACCTCCCATTGAGAAAGCATGGTATAATTGCCACAAAACGCTTATCAGAGTTGTGCACTGACTTATTTGGAGTGCTTCTCAGTACTTGGTAAGATGGCCCTTGTTTTCCTTTTATATCTAAATGCATTTACAGTATATGTTGGGTGTACATATTAACATGCTGTGATTGTCTTTTGAACCTGAATTTCTAACCCCATCTTTGCAACATTACTTAACTTGTAATAGGAAAGAAAAAACATTGTTAACCCCTTTCTGCCAGCTGACGGAATAGTACGTCAGCTGGCAGATCCCCTGCTTTGAGGTGGGCTCCGGCGGTGAGCCCACCTCAAAGCCGCGACATGTCAGCTGTTTTGTACAGCTGACATGTGCGCGCAATGTGCGCGACCGGAATCGCGATCCGCCCGCGCTCATTAACTAGTTAAATGCCGCCGTCAAGCGCTGACAGCGGCATTTAACTAGCGCTCCCGGCCGCGCGGCCGGAAGTGCTCGCACTGCTGACCCCCGTCACATGATCGGGGGTCAGCAGTGCATCGCCATAACAACCAGAGGTCTCCTTGAGACCTCTATGGTTGTTGATGGCCGATTGCTTTGAGCGCCACCCTGTGGTCGGCGTTCAAAGCAACCCTGCATTTCTGCTACATAGAGGTGATCTCTACTTCACCTCTATGTAGCAGAGCCGATCGAGTTATGCATGCTTAAAGCCTCCCATGGAGGCTATTGAAGCATGCTAAAATTAAAAAAAAAGTGATTAAAAATATAAAAAAAATTAAAAATATATAAAAGTTCAAATCACCCCCCTTTCGCCCCAATCAAAATAAAACAATTAAAAATCAAACATACACATATTTGGTATCGCCGCGTTCAGAATCGCCCGATCTATCAAAAACAAAGGATTAACCTGACCGCTAAATGACGTAGCGAGAAAAAAAATCAAAACGCCAAAATTACGTTTTTTTTGGTCGCCGCAACATTGCATTAAAATGCAATAACGGGCGATCAAAAGAACGTATCTACACCAAAATGGTATCATTAAAAACGCCAGCTCGGCACGCAAAAAATAAGCCCTCACCTGACCCCAGATCACGAAAATTGGAGACGCTACGGGTATCGGAAAATCGCGCAATTTTTTTTTTTTTTTTTTTTTTTAGCAAAATTTGGAAACATTTTTCACCACTTAGATATAAAATAACCTAGACATGTTTGGTGTCTATGAACTCATAATGACCTGGAGCATCATAATGGCAGGTTAGTTTTAGCATTTAGGCTACGTTCACATTGGCGTTCCACCAATGTGCGTCGCTGTTGCGCCGGCGACGCAGCGGCGACGCGCCCCTATGTTTAACATAGGGGACGCGTGCGTTGTTTTGGTGGCGTTTTTCGCCACGTGCGTCGTTTCCGACGCTAGCGTCGGACGCAAGAAAACGCTACATTGTAGCATTTTCTGTGCGTCCGATTTTCGTCAAAAACGACGCACGCGTGCGTTTTTACGTGCGTCGCGCGTTGCGTCGCCGACGCAGGGCGGCGCAACGCTAGTGTGAACCTAGCCTAAGTGAACCTAGCAAAAAAGCCAAACAAAAAACAAGTGTGAGATTGCAATTTTTTTGCAATTTCATCACACTTGGAATTTTTTTCCCGTTTTCTGTTACATGGCATGGTAAAATCAATGGTATCGTTCAAAAGTACATCTCGTCCCGCAAAAAATAAGCCCTCACATGGCCATATTGACGGAAAAATAAAAAAGTTATGGCTCTGGGAAGGAGGGGAGCAAAAAACGAAAATGAAAAAGCTCCGGGGGTGAAGGGGTTAAAGGACATTTACAATTAATATTAAATTTGCTGCAATATCTATTTTCTCTGAAATGGGGATGTAAAGGGGTGGTTGCCAAAGAAACAGGGCATCTCTTTCCAGCTTCTATACTGTAATATGACACTTATAAGTGATGCAGTACTGAGTGCCTCTTACTGGTGTCCTTAATTGCACTTTCTATGTATGTCTTTTTATACTGTTTATGTGTTTAATAAAGATTTTTTTGTATGACTGTTGTGAAAAACACTCCTACGTTTCTCCTTTTTTTGAATATGTTATTTTTGGAGTGGTTTAGTAGGGGTTAAGGTAAACCCACCCGGCCAACAAATCAATATGAGTCTGGGTATTTGTGTATTGACTCTGTTTCATTGCAGCCGTTTGGTAAATTCAAAAAAGTTAATTTTTCACATTAATGTACACTCTGCACTCAATCTTAACTGAAAAAAAGCAGAAATGTAATTTTTCCAAATTTATTAAAAAAGAAAAACTGAAATATCACATGGTCATAATTATTCAGACCCTTTGCTCAGACACTCATATTTAAGTCACATGCTGTCCATTTCCTTGTGATCCTCCTTGAGATGGTTCTACTCCTTCATTGGAGGCCAGCTGTGTTTAATTAAACTGATAGGACTTGATTTGGAAAGGCACACACCTGTCTATAGAAGACCTCACAGTATACCCAAAAATCCTACTATATACAGTATGAGCCCGCACAAATCTGCCCATATAGTGTGAACCCAAACATAGCATCCTGTATACAGTATAAGGCACACATAGCCTCCTATATACAGTATGATCCCCCACATAGCCTCCTGAATACAGTATGAGCCCCCACATAGACTCCTGTATACAGTGTGTGCCCCATATAACATCCTGTATACAGTATGAGCCTGCACATAGCCTCCTTTATACAGTATGAGCCAGCATATAGCCTCCTACATACTGTATGAGCAGGGCTGTGGAGTCGGTAAGCCACAGTTGCGACTCCGACTCCTGGATTTTATCAGCTTCCGACTCCGGCTCCGACTCCGACTCCTTCACTAATGTCCAATTCGTAACAATAAATTTACTGTTGTCAAATATTAACATTGTACTTATTCAGTTTCTCACCATCATATAAGTAATCAGACCACTTAGAGCAAAAACTATATTTATTAGAATACAATTAGAATATAGCAAATAACTTTTATAAACTTTTCTAAACTCTTGTAAGTAAATATGCAATAAACACTGTTATGCAGTTAATAAGAAGAAATCTATAAATTTGTCCTCAGAAAAAGTTTTGCCTCTGTCAGATCCTCCTTCATTGATGCCCTCAAATCTGATCTAATTATTTTGAGAGCAGAGAACAATCTCTCTACACCAACTTGGGTTGGTGGCAAAGCAGTAACCACTCGGGCAACATCTCTGACAATGTCAGGATACAGAGGAATACAGAAATGCTTATCACTGTTGTTCATAGTTTGATAGAACATATATATTTGAGTAACATTTATAAAATTCATATAAAAGTTCAATTATGAAATATTAATACTTTTTTTTTAAAAAGCTGGAGTCGGTACATTTCTACCGACTCCGACTCGAACCAAAACTAACTCCGCCTCCACGACTCCGACTCTACAGCCCTGTGTATGAGCCTCCATATAGCCTCCTATACAGGTGGGGAAAGTATTTGATCCCTTGCTGATTTTGTAAGTTTGCCCACTGACAAAGACATTTTCTTACTATTGCACCAACAGTTGTCTCCTTCTCACCCAGCATCTTACTTATGGTTTTGTAGCCCATTCCAGCTTTTCATCTTGTCCCTGACATCCTTATAAAGCTCTTTGGTCTTGTCCATGTTGTAGAGTCTGACTAATTAATTGAGTCTGTGGACAGGAGTCTTTTATAAAGGTGAATATGTAAGACAGCTGTCTTTAATGCAGGTAACGAGTTGATTAGTGCAGAGCAAGTGCAGAGCCGCAGGACATGGAGAGCAGAGCAAAATCGCAGGACGTGGAGAACAAAGCAGAACCGCAGGACACGGAGAGCAGAGCTGCTGGATGCAGAGAGCGGAGCAGAGCAGAACCGCAGGATGCGGAGAGCAGAGCCGCTGGATGCAGTGGGCAGAGCAGAGCAACTGGATGCGAAGAGCATTCCCCTGTGGGTGGAGAAGCCTTAAGTACCTGATGCCTCTTGGCAATTGGCCGGGGACACCTTAGGAAGGTGCACACAGTCTCTATAAGAATCAGGGAGTGCCGGGGCTGCCACACTAAGCATACAGCCAGGAAGTATTCAGCAAGCAAGGACATGAGGCCCAGAGCATGGAGCTGGCAGAGAACAAAACTCACAGCACGGCCTGGAGAGGTGAGTAAGATGGGAGATGGGAAGCCATGCAGTGATGCCGGCAGAGATGTTACAGTGAGCCCCTGTATAGCCTACTACATACAGTGCGATCCCCTATTTAGCCTCCTCTATACAGTGTGAGCCCCTATATAACCTCGTATATACAGTGTGAGCCCTTATATAGCCTCCGGTATACAGTGTGAGCTCCTATATAGCAACTTGTATACATTGTTGGCCCATATATAGACTCCGGTATACAGTGTGAGCCCCTATATAGCCTCCTGTATACAGTGTGAGCCCCTGTATAGCATCCTGTATACAGTGTAAGCCCCATATATAGCCTCATATATACAGTGTGAGCCCCTATATAACCTCCTGTATACAGTTACAGAAGAAGAGGTAATCAGGTGCCTTGCATCTTCTCGACCGACCACTTGCACCAGTGACCCCATTCCATCACATCTCCTCCAGTCCCTTTCCCCGGCTGTCACCTCTCACCTAACAAAAATGTTCAACCTTTCTCTCTCTTCCGGTATCTTTCCTGTTGTGAATTCTGCTCTTGGGTTCCCTCCAGCGGTTGTAGCTGGGAATGCAGTTGTCTCCGAGTCACAGTCCTGGCCAGGTGTATCTGCTAATTGCTGTTCTGACTGGGATATTTAAGTGTGCAGGATTCATTAGCCCTGGCCAGTTGTCAATGTTTCTTTGGAAGTATTGGATCTCTGCCTGGCCTCACCTGCCTAGCTGCCAGTTCAGCAAAGATAAGTGTTTATTTCTTTTTCTGAAGCACACTTGCTGTGTGCTTATTTTCAGTGCTGATCTTTTGTTTCTATTTGCTCCAGCTTTGACTGTGTCAGTTGCTTTTCTCAGTCTGGTTGGATTCTCTGGAGTTGCAGTTATACTCTCCACATCTTTAGTTAGGTGGTGGAGTTTTGTATTTTCTGCTGTGGATATTTTTGCAGTATTTTTATGCTGACCGCTTAGTATCCTGTCCTTTTCTATTTAGCTAGAAGTGGCCTCCTTTGCTAAGCCTGTTTTCTGCCTGCGTGTGTCTTTTCCTCTCCAACTCACAGTCATTATTTGTGGGGGGCTGCCTATCCTTTTGGGGTCTACTCTGAGGCAAGATAGTTTTCCTATTTCTATCTTTAGGGGTATTTAGTTCTCTGGCTGTGTCGAGGTGTCTAGGTTTTGTTAGGCACACCCCACGGCTACTTCTAGTTGCGGTGTTAAGATCAGGGTTTGCGGTCCGTATAGTTACCACCTACTCCAGAGAAAGTTTTCATGCTGCTCCAAGGCCACCTGATCATAACACTTTCCCTCCTCATTTAAGCATGCCATCATATATCTATTACTTAAAAATATCATCCCTCGATCAAAACTGTGCCGCTAATTATAGACATGTCTCTAATCTTCCCTTCATCTCTAAACTCTTTGAACGCCTGGTCCACTCCCATCTTATCCGCTATCTCTCAGACAACTCTCTTCTCCACCCTCTACTATCCGGTTTCCACTCTTTACACTCTACTGAAACTGCCCCCACTAAAGTCCCTAATGATCTACTAACAGCTAAATCTAATGGTCACAACTCCATGCTAAGGGTACGTTCAGACTAGCGTTGTGCTAGTGTGCGTCGGCGCCGCGTCGGGCGACACAGCGGCGACGCACGCGTCATGCGCCCCTATGTTTAACATGGGGGACGCATGCGTTTTTGCTTGTTGCGTTTTGCGACAAATGCGTCTTTTTTGCCGCAAGCGTCGGACCAAGAAAACGCAACAAGTTGCATTTTTCTTGCGTCCAATTTTCGGCAAAAAACGACGCATGCGTCGCAAAACGCAGCGTTTTTGCGTGCGTTTTGCCGCGTTTTTCGGTGCATTGTGCGTCGCGTCGCCGACGCAGCGGCGCACAACGCTAGTCTGAACGTAGCCTTATTCTCTTGGATCTCTCCGCAGCATTCAATACTGTGGATAATCAGCTCCTCCTCACTATGCTCCGCTCCATCGGCCTCAAGGACATCGTTCTCTTCTGGTTCTCCTCCTATCTCTCTGACCGCTCCTTCACTGTATCTTTTGCTGGTTCCTCCTCCTCTCACCTTTCCCTTACTGTTGGGGTTCCTCAAGGATCAGTCCTAGGTCCCCTCCTCTTCTCTTTGTATACTGCCCCTATTGGACAAACAATTAGTAGATTTGACTTCCAGTACCATCTCTATGCTGATGACACCCAGTTATACACGCCTTCTCCTGATATCACACCTGCCTTTTTAGAAAACACCAGTGATTGTCTTACCACTGTCTCTAACATCATGTCCTCACTCTATCTGAAACTGAACCTGTCAAAAACTGAACTCCTCGTGTTCTCGCCCTCTACTAACCTACCTTTGCCTGACATTGCCATCTCTGTGTGTGGTTCCACCATTACTCCCAAGCAACATGCCCGCTGCCTTGGGGTCATACTTGATTCCGAGCTTTCATTCACCCCCCACATCCGATCACTGGCTCGCTCTTTTTATGTGCATCTCAAAAACATTTCTAGAATTCGCCTTTCTTTAACTTTTGACTCTGCAAAAACTCTTACTGTTTCACTCATTCATTCTCGTCTGGACTATTGTAACTCTCTACTAATCGGCCTCCCTCTTACCAAACTCCCCTCTCCAATCTGTCCTGAATGCGGCTGCCAGGATCATATTCCTCGCCAACCATTCTACCGATGCCTCTACCTTGTGCCAGTCATGACACTGGTTACCCATCCACTCAAGAATCCAGTACAAAACTATTACACTCATCCACAAAGCACTCCATGGCTCAGCACCACCCTACATCTCCTCCCTGGTCTCAATCTACCACCCTACCAGTGCTCTCCGTTCTGCTAATGAACTGAGGTTAGCGTCCTCAATAATCAGAACCTCCTACTCCCGTCTCCAAGACTTTTCATGTTCTGCGCCAATTCTTTGGAATATACTACCCAGGTTAATAGGATTAATCCCCAATCCCCACAGTTCTAAGCGTGCCCTAAAAACACATTTGTTCAGACTGGCCTACCGCCTCAACGTGTTAACCTAACTATCCTTGTGTTGCCCATTCAAAAAATTTAAACCATAATCAGGTTCCTCGCATAATGTTCTCATACACTTTATGCAGTTAATAGCCCTCTGTGTCTGTACTGTTACATATTTAGGCTATTAACTGGTTCATGCAGCTTTACAGGAACACCCGATCCTTACACTATGGCTGGGCTGAACAACTAAAGCAATTATTACCATCCACGTCTCGTGTTTCCCCCTTTTCCTATAGATTGTAAGCTTGCGAGCAGGGCCCTCACTCCTCTTGGTATCTGTTTTGAACTGTGATTATTGTTATGCTGTCATGTCTATTGTCTGTACAAATCCCCTCAATAATTTGTAAAGCGCTGCAGAATATGTTGGCGCTATATAAATAAGATTATTTTTATTATTATAGTGTGAGCCCCTAGTCTCCTATATACAGTGTGAGCACCAGGGCCGGACTGGCCATTTGGCAATTTTGGCAAATGCCAGAAGGGCCTGTCTGGTTGTGGGCTGCCTTGCTGCTGCATTGTTAACAAAATCTGTGTTATCAGGACACCCATATTGTTAAGAGCTGTGATGGAGCACAAAGTCGCTGACTCCTTTACTTACCCCAGCAGGCCACGGGTATCATGAGACATATTGGTCTTGTATTAAATCTTGTTTTCCCTCTATCCAGGATATTATTATTAATATATCCCATCTGGTGCTTGGTGATGGAGACAACATGGGCCTGTGTGATTTCAAATGCCAAGGCTGAATTTCAGCCCCAGTCCGTACCTGGTGAGCACCTATATAGCTTCCTGTATACAGTGTAGGCCCCTATATAGCCTCCTGTGTACAATTTGAGCCCCTATATAGCTTTCTGTATACAGTGTGAGCCCCTATATAACCTCCTATATACATTCCTGCCAACGCCGGCAGCAGAGGAGATGGAGAAATAAATTCTTCTGCCATGTGTTAGGAGTCGAGTTTCCTCTGCTGCACAGGGGTAATCTCGATCCGTCTCCGCTGCGGTCTCCCATTCTCCTCCAGCCGCAGTGGAGTCTGCTCAGCAGGGACGTCGATCCCAGCGTCTCGCTCAGTCTGACTCTGTGCGAAGAGTTACTGCTGCTTTTCCTGCTTCTGCCATTGAAGCCAGTGCTGGGCAGTGGCGAGTGGACGTTTCTGGATCGAAGTCCTTATTTGCACACACTGAGCATGCCCAGGGCAAGATCTCCTGTTGGAGATCGAGGGTCACATGCTCAGGTACTGCAGCACATCCCATTGGTCCTTTTGGCAGGTCCTGAAAGGGCAAAACTTCTGTAGCTGTTTCCTGTGCTGCAGCTAAATAAACTGCGCATGACCGCACGGCCATGCGCTAGTATTGTCTTGTAAATATGTGTGTGTGTTGTGAGTGAAAGTCGCTCTTTAAATAACCCTCCCTATTGAATGTCTGTTCGCGGAAGGTGTATGTTTGCTATCTAGCGCCCGACTTATCCAACAGCACGTAACACACATTACAGCAACCAGTTGCTGTGTCCGCCTGTACGGCGCCGTGCGCTTGCTCTGCGCTTTCCTGACCCAAGCCTGGGTGGTTAGTGGCGTCCGTCTGTGCGGCACCGCACGCACTCTTGTGCCTTTATATTCTTATTTAGTTTACTTACACACCCAGTTGCGGTGTTGTGCCAGCAAGTGTCTAATCGGACTTCAATCCTAGTTGGGGTTGAGTTCGCTGACTACTTGCTCGCGCTCTATGTGCGGTACCGCGGTCCTGTGACGCAACAGGATCGCTTCCTTCACGCAGGGTGTAGTTAACCCGTGCGTGTATACTTGTAGTACCGCCATATAGTCCGTCTTACTAGCAGCAGGGTTTTTACCTGCACGGTGGACCTCGGACTGCGAACGCACCTAGTTCCATTTCATCTTGTACTTGGTGCGTTCCGCCAGTCCTAACAACATGTGAAAGGATCTGAGAACAGAGCACTGACACTCAGCTCCCACTCGCAGCAAAGCAGGAGCCGATTGTCATTAGTATATCATATGCAATGCTCTCACATCAGAAGTGATTCACTTTTGGGAATGTCCTTATCATGACCACCATACACAGTAACAACAGCTCCCTTGCCATTGTCAGAGGCACCACAACACAAGTCCCAAATACAGATTGTAGCAAGTACATGGGGATTGTAGATCTCGCAGATCAGGTTCTTAACCCCTTAATGACCCAGGGTATTTTCAGCTTTGCGTTTTCGCTCCCCTTATTCCAAGAGCCATAACTTTTTTATTTTTCAGTCAATATTGCCATGTGAGGGCTCATTTTTTTGTGGGACGAGTTGTACTTTTGAACGACAGCATTGATTTACCATTTCATGTACTAGAAAATGGGAAAAAAATTCCAAGTGTGGTGAGATTGCAAAAAAAGTGCAATCACACACTTGCTTTTTTGTTTGGCTTTTTTGCTAGGTTCATTAAATGCTAAAACTGACCTGCCATTATGATTCTCCAGGTCATTATGAGTTCATACACACCAAATATGTATAGGTTCTTTTTTATCTAAGTGGTGAAAAAAAATTCCAAACTTTGCTTAAAAAAAAAAGTGCGCAATTTTCCGATACCTGTAGCGGCTCCATTTTTCGTGATCTCAAGTTGGGTGAGAGATTATTTATTGCATGCCGAGCTGACATTTTTAATGATACCATTTTGGTGCAGATACATTCTTTTGATCTCCCGTTAATGCAATGTCGTGGCTACAAAAAAAAACATAATTCTGGTGTTTTGTCTTTTTTTATCCTTACGCCAGTTAGCGATCAGGTTCATCTTTTTTTATTGATAGATCGGGCGATTCTGAACGCAGAAATATCAAATATGTGTAGGTTTGATTTTTTTATTGTTTTATTTTGAATGGGGCGAAAAGGGGGTGATTTAAACTTTTATATATTTTTTTCATAATTTTTAAAAACATTTTTTTTTATTTTGGCATTCTTCAATAGCCTCCATGGAAGGCTAGAAGCTGCCACAACTCGATCGGCTCTGCTACATAGAGGCGATGCTCAGATTGCCCCTATGTAGAATTACTGCATTGCTATGTGCGCTGACCACAAAGTGGTGCTCACAGCAATCCGGCATCAACAACCATAGAGGTCTGCAGGAGACCTCTGGTTGTTATGCCAACACACCGATGACCCCCGATCATGTGACGGGGTCACGGGCGCATGCATTTCATGGTCGGAATCGCTTGTTAAATGCCGCTATCAGAGTTTGACAGCGGCATTTAACTAGTTAATAGGAGCGGATGGATCACGATTTCACCCACGCCTATTGCGGGCACATATCAGCTGTTCAGAACAGCATGTCCCGGCTTTGATGCGGGATCACCGTCGGAGCTGACATCAATGTTCTGCCCTCCGACATACTATTCCGTCCGATGGCAGAAAGGGGATAAAACATATAGTGCCATGCTAAAAGCTTAAATATGGTACAAAAAATTGGCTATGCACATTGTACAGATGGCACTTTTAGTTAAAAGGATCCCCCAGCCTGCCGCCCCTACGCACGTTTCACCATAACTTCGTCAGGAGGCATGATGAGCTCCTGACGAAGTTATGGCAAAACTCGCGTAGAACTGGCATGCTGGGGGATCCACTTTGCTAAATCACACCAGTAAGTACTAGCCCATTTCAAGCACCTTACTATATTGTAACACTGTTATACTTATGCACTCTATGCACTTCATTCTGTTATTACTGTTTGCACTTTATTAAGTTCTAGTAAGTTCTAGCATCCTCTCCCTCACATGAGGACATTTCCCTGAATTGGGTTAATGGAGCGGTTGGCCAGAGACCATTTTGTGTTTTAGTCTGCATTATTTTTTTATATTTTGCTGTTATATATTATTACTTAAATTCTTGCCTAGATTTATATGTGCGCTAGGGCAGTACATCTGTTCACATGGATCCCCAATCAAATCCTTAGTTAGGGATACTCTGTTTGCTTTTTATATACATATGTCATTGTATGTTAATAAAAATTATTTACTTAGTTTAATATACTCTATGATCCACTTTTTGCTCTAATCAGCCAGTTTGGGTTTTTGGTGTTAATTATGCAATAGGTCAGCTAGACATCTTGGTGACTTTGAAAAGAGAGGAGGGAAATCTATCCAAATAGATTAAATAATCAAGTAATGCTACTTGATCTCATGTCCATTCTTACCCTTTAAGTCAATACAGAATGAAGGACACTTGTCAAGTATAAAAAGAGATTACATGCCTCTATAGAGAGAGAGACAGAGGGAGAGAGAGAGACAGGCAGAGGTTCTGCCAAGACATCCAAACATTCAGGGGACCCTATAGGACTGCTGCCAATACATCATGGCTCCATCACGAAGGACACGGATCTATCATTCTACAGGAAACAACCTAGGGTACTTCGGCCCCAGTTGGAAGAATACAGATCTGCCTAATTGACCATCACTGATCCATGAATACAGTTGGAGAAGCCAGGTTGTGACTGGCTTCAACAGGACTTGCAACTAAATGGACTGTCATTTTCCTACGCTTGTTGTTACCTCCTCTCTGTGTGCATGCCACAGGTGTGGTAGTTGATACTGGTAGCTCTGAAGTACCAGCTGCCATTATCCCAGTGAGTTAGCGGATGGGTGAGACTCTGTATTGTGCAACATCTTGGGGTACTTTTCTGGGACTGTTCTACATGTTATCTGCCTGTTTTGTGGTTCAATAAAGCACTGCCACACTGTTTTACCCTCACCCTGTGTTGTCTGAGTAGCGTTATGCCCATGTTAAAGTGAGAGCGGGAATTCGGAAAGACAATCCCTGGCTTATGCGGTTTCGATTAGTGGATCTGGGCGCCCGCCGACTCCGTGTTCCTCTACACACCACATATGGGGAATCGGCATACTCAGGAGAAATTGCACAGCAATTTTTAGGCCCATTTTCTCCTTTTACCCTTGTAAAAATAAAACTTTTGGGGCTAAAAGATTATTTTTTTCTATTCACAGCTCAATGTTATAAACTTCTGTGTAGCATCTCAAGTGAATGCAGACTTTCATCCCACGCTTGGACAATTCTTTATTAAAGGGAACCTGTCACCCCGAAAATCGCGGGTGAGGTAAGCCCACCGGCATCAGGGGCTTATCTACAGCATTCTGTAATGCTGTAGATAAGCCCCCGATGTTACCTGAAAGAGGAGAAAAAGACGTTATATTATACTCACCCAGGGGCGGTCCCGCTGCTGGTCAGGTCGGATGGGTGTCTCCAGTCCGCTGCGGCGCCTCCCATCTTCATTACAAGACGTCCTCTTCTGATCTTCAGCCACGGCTCCGGCGCAGGCGTACTTTGCTCTGCCCTGTTGAGGGCAGACAAAGTACTGCAGTGCGCAGGCGCCGGGCCTCTGACCTTTCCGGCGCCTGCGCACTGCAGTACTATGCTCTGCCCTCAAGAGGGCAGAGCAAAGTACGCCTGCGCCGGAGCCATGGCTGAAGATCAGAAGAGGACGTCTTGTAATGAAGATGGGAGGCGCCGCAGCGGACCGGAGACGCCCGTTTGACCTGACCAGCAGCGGGACCGCCCCTGGGTGAGTATAATATAACGTCTTTTTCTCCTCTTTCAGGTAACATCGGGGGCTTATCTACAGCATTACAGAATGCTGTAGAGAAGCCCCTGATGCCGGTGGGCTTACCTCACCCGCGATTTTCGGGGTGACAGGTTCCCTTTAATTTACAGTTATCATGTGTCTACTAATGATGAGCAAGCATGCTTGCCACTACTCTGTGCACGCCCAAGCATCGCAGTGCTCGCGATACTCGGAGCTCGCCGAGTATTTTAGGCTTTGCCTGGCAGAAGCTCGTGTCTCCATTCTGCATGTTTGGCGCTCTTTAGAGAGCCAATGAACATGCAGGGACTGTCTGCCACACACAGTAATGTCGCAGCCATGCTGATTGTGGCATTATAGTGATTGGCTGGCCACACAGTGTCATCAGGTCTATATCAGACCTGGCACCGCCCTGCTCGTCCAAGTCAGCCCTGGACTTAGGCATTGTAGGGAAAGTTGCTGCAGAGATAGGGACAGGTTTGGTGGTGTATAAGTTAGTCTGGATATACCATATAGAGTACACAAATGCAGCTAAACCAACAGTAATTTTGAGGACTAATTACAGTGTATATACAATAGATATCAGTGCTAGGTAGGCAGCGTATGTGGCATTCTTCATTTCATACAGCAAGAGGATCCATTCCATTACAGTATGCTGCTGCCCATTACAGATATTTACCGTATATACATATTCCCAGGTATCAGTGGCCAGGAAAAAAATTTTTTGAATCTTAATCCTGATTATTTTCAATCCGAGGGCTGCTCGGTGGGAGTTCAGGTCTCCGCCCTGCATGTTTGGCGCTCTTTAGAGCCAATCAACATGAAGGGATTGTCTGCCACTCACTGCAATGCCGCAGCCATGTTGGTTGTGGCATTACAGTGATTGGCTGGCTGCACAGCATCATCAGGTCTATATCAGACCTGGCCCCACCATGCTCGTCACAGTCAGCTCTGGAATAAGAAAATAGAGTAATGCATCCAAACTGAATTTATCACAAATATTTTTATTATAATACACCAAATACAAAAAATGCGCAATACATATTACTGGTAAATTTGCCCAGTGACAGAATGTGAAAAAAGGGAAAAACAGGTGCAGCAAAACTGCAACACCCCTAGGCAAGAGTAAGAGGAAAAAGTATAAATTTTTCTATGTCCATAAAGGTCAGACTAAAGTGACAGTGCAATGATAGATCCAATCTATATATCAAAAAAGTGACAGTGCAAAAATGGATCAAAAATTTCCAGTGTGGTCATGTCAGCATAAATGTTGTATAGCCTCCAGTGAGTATTTTTTTTTAAATAAACCATAGCTGAACATCAGACCACAGTCAATAATTACAACAAGTGAATCCTCTTACCCATAACTATAGAGGGTGCCACACGCTCCGCCCTGACGTGCGTTTTGCATGGGCTTCTTCCGGGGGCCTACTGCTGCTGCTTCCTACTGCCAGGCCAGCATCAGCAGGCTGGTCGCAAAACTACCCGCCTGACCACCACAAGCATGATCAGGCACATGGCAGCAAAGCACCCGACTTTGTTGGCCAAACCCCAGGGTCCAGGAACAGTGTATGTGAGAGACATCACTGTTTCTTCCGCTGGTGTGAGTGCAAGCCAATCCCCTGTCCATAGTGCATGCGAAGATGCCTTCTGCCCTGCACTAGTACATCAGCAACCACATCCACGTCCTTGTCGCAGTGCAGCGCTGAGTTGTCCATACCCCAGTCCTTGCAACGCAAGCGCAAATACGCATCCAATGCCCCACAGGCCACACTACTAAATTCACACACTTCACAACTGCCTGCGCTCGAAATTTTGCCTTTTAGGCTCGTGGAGACAGAGGTTTTCCACAAAATCATGGTGGTAGCCATCCCTCGGTACTCGGTCCCCAGCCGCCAACATTTCTCCCGGTCTGCCATCCCCACATTACACCAGCACGTGTCCCACATTAGCCGTGCCCTCAACAATGCAGTTAAAGGGAAAGTCCACCTAACCATGGACACGTGGACAAGTGCTTGTGGGCAGCGACGGTACATCTCGCTGATGGCACACTGGGTTAACATAGTGGAAGCCGGGACCCAGTCGGACCTTGGGATGGAACACGTCCTTCCAACACTGAGGATTGCAGGCCCTATGTAAATCAGGATTGCCCCACAGTCTACAGTTCCTGCACCTCCTCCTCCTCTTCAGCCTCCATCTCCAAAATGACCACATCAGTCACAAGCTGGAAGCACTGCAGCACTGCCTCAGCCAAGCGGCAACAGGCTGTGCTGAAGCTAAAATGCTTAGGTGACAAACCGCACAATACTGAAGAGTTGTGGACAGCTCTGAAAAAGCAGGCTGATGCCGCTGAACCTATAGCTAGGCATTGTTGTGTGTGACAATGGCCGTAACCTGGTGCTGGCTCTGAGGCGAGGCAAGCTCACACAAGTACCATGCCTGGCCCATGTGCTTAACCATCGAACAGCCGGATTTGCTTGTCAAAGTACACCGCCTGTGTGCCCATTTTAGAAAGGCAGCTACAGCTTCCGCCGCCCTTGCCGTGCTTCAGCAGCGTTTGCAACTTCCAGCTCACCGACTGTTGTGTGATGTCCCCATGCGTTGGAACTCTACACTGCAGATGTTGGAAAGGATTTGTGAGCAGAAGAGGGCAGTTGTTGATTACCAGCTCAGACTCCACACATAAGACCTCAGGAGTGGACATGGATGTCAGACATATGTACCATCCTCCAAAACTTTGAGGACTCAACCAACATGGTGAACGGCGATGACGCCATAATTAGCATCACCATCCCATTTCTGTGTGCTTCTCACAATCAGAGAAGATGACTGTTCAGTGTGGATGGCCTGAGGACAGGGAGAAGGAGGAGGAGAGCATGGTCAGTCATCCTCTTGGTGAGGACATGGAAATCTTGCCTGATAGCAGTCTGGCTTGTATGGTTGAGTTTATGTTACACTGCCTTTCCTGTGACCCTTGTGTTCTCAAAATTTTGGGTGACAGTCATTACTGGTTGGTGACACTTTTAGACCCATGCTACAAAGGAGAACTTGCTGTCTCTTATTCCAGAGACAGACAGGTCTACTAAAATGGGGCAGTACAAGAGGGCCCTTGTTGCAGAATTATTACAAAAATTCCCATCTGAAAACGCTGGCAGCAGAGGTCACAGCTCATTAAACAACCAAGGAGTACAGGCGAGAGAGACACAACTCCAATCCAGCAAAGGCACGGGAACACTGGCGAAGTTCTGGAAGAGTTTTCTCAGACCCTACCATCGCACTGACTCAGAGACATGGGGTACTCTCACATCGCATGGCACGGTGATTAGGGATCAGCTGACGCCTGAAGAAGGTGGAGGGAGAGGAGTGAGAAGCGAAGATATGCACTGCGCATGCTCATGAATCCCAGCCCCGCAGTGTGAATAAATTAGAAGACACTGCGGGGCCGGATCTCGGGCAGCGCGGCCGCTGCACAGGCGCAGTCAGCCTGACATCAAATGATGTCAGAAGACGGGCAGCGCTAACTGCACATGCCCAAAAGATAAAATAACAGCGCAGGCTCCGGGACAGATTCAAACAACACTGAGGAGGCGGGTATGAATGACGGCTGTGCTGCGTCTGATTAGGAAGGAAGGTCCCGCCTCTGGGACGGTTTCACAGTATGAGAGGGCACATTTTATAAGTGTTTATTTCAGCCTGTGCAAGGAGCATAACTAAAAGAGCCACCTTGTCCAAATGCAGCATTAATGCTGCACAAGGTGGCTCTTTTAGTTACAAACGCCTGGGGGGTGACAGGTTCCCTTTAACAATGATATTCTCCACTGCAGGGTCTTCAGCCTCCACACTGCAATTCTCCACTGTTGGTTCTTCAGCCTCAACACTGCAATTCACTGCAGGCTCTTCATCTTCAATATTGCAATTCTCCACTGCAGGTTCTTCAGCCTCAACACTGCAGTTCTCCACTGTCGGTTCTTCAGCCTCAACACTGCAATTCACTGCATAGGCAAATAGTATGGGAGACCCAATTCCTAATAAAGGGAATATTCTTTCAGGAGGCCCTCTTGAACGTCTCTTCAAAGGGGTATTGGGCCGCGTTTAAATTTGGTGCAGGGCAGGCCTTGCATTCAATGTATAGGCAAATAGTACGGGAGGACCAAATTCCTAATAATGGGAACATTGTTTTCAGGAGGCCCTCCTGTATGTCTCTTCAAAGGGGTATTGGGGTGCATCTAAATTTGGTACAGGGCAGAGCTTGCATTCAATGCATAAGCAAACAGTATGGGAGGACCAAATTCCTAATAATGGGAATATTGCTTTCAGGTGGCCCTCCTGTATGTTTCTTCAAAGGGTTATTGGGATGCTTCCAAACTTAGGGCAGGTGTTGCATTCACTGCATAGGCAAACAGTATCGGAGGAGCCAACTTCCTAATAATGGGAACATTGCAGGGTTTGCATTCAATGCACAGGCAAACAGTATGGGAGGACCAAATTCATAATAAAAGCAACATTGAAGACACGTACAGGAGGGCCTCTTGAAAACAAAGGGTTATTGGGATACATCCAAATTTGGGGCAGGTGTTGCAATCACTGCATAGGCAAACAGTATGGGAGGACAAACTTCCTAATAATGAGAACATTGCTTTCTGGTGGCCCTCCTGTACGTCTTTTCAAAGGGTTATTGGGGTGCGTCTAAATTTGGTGCAGGGCAGGCCTTGCATTCAATGCACAGGCAAACAGTATGGGAGTACCAACTTCCTAATAATGGGAGCATTGCTTTCAGGTGGCTCTATTGTACATCTCTTCAAATGGTTATTGGGGTGCATCCAAACTTGGTGCAGGTGTTACATTCACTGGCCCTCCAGTACATCTCTTCAAAGGGGTATTGGGGTCCGTCCAAATTTTGGCCAGGCCTTACATTCACTACATAGGCAAACTATATGGGAGAACCACTTCATAACAATGGGAACATTGTTTTTAGGAGGCCCTCCTGTACATCCCTTCAAAGGGGTACTTGGGTGCATTCTAATTTTTGGCAGCCCTGCCACTCACACTGCAAAGGCAACAACAGTGTAGGATACATACTGTTTAATAATAGAAACAACAAAGCATAGGTGGCTGATGGGTGAATAGTAAAGGCCACCTGATTGCCCTATAAAAATAGGCTTTGTGACTTTCATGGTACCGCCTTCATAAATGAAACAGGATGTGTCTGATGTTGTGTCACACACCACATGGACATCTAAGCTTGTAAAATGTTAAAATGACATTTTCCAGTGAATGCATTTGTCTTGGTTGAAAGCAATGCTAAAGTTCAAAAACACATCAAAAATGCTACGTGTGAACAAAGCCCAAGGTGCTGAGGAGCATTTTTGTTTTTGGTTATTTATTTTGCCTTAAGGTACCGTCACATTAAGCGATGCTGCAGCGAGGATCTGTTTATACCAAGGAAAGTGACGGGCACAAGGGGGCATTCTTTGCGTCTGGAGGAGAGAAGGTTTTTCCACCAACATAGAAGAGGATTCTTTACTGTTAGGGCAGTGAGAATCTGGAATTGCTTGCCTGAGGAGGTGGTGATGGCGAACTCAGTCGAGGGGTTCAAGAGAGGCCTGGATGTCTTCCTGGAGCAGAACAATATTGTATCATACAATTAGGTTCTGTAGAAGGACGTAGATCTGGGGATTTATTATGATGGAATATAGGCTGAACTGGATGGACAAATGTCTTTTTTTGGCCTTACTAACTATGTTACTATGTTACTATGATCTAGACAACGATGCCGATCGCTGCAGCGTCGCTGTTTGATCGCTGGAGAGCTGTCACACAGACAGCTCTCCAGTGACCAACGATCCCGAAGTCCCCAGGTAACCAGGGTAAACATCGGGTTACTAAGCGCAGGGCCGCGCTTAGTAACCCGATGTTTACCCTGGTTACCATTGTAAAAGTAAAAAAAAAAACACTACATACTTACATTCCTGTCGCGTCCCCCGGCGTCAGCTTCCCTGCTCTGTGTAAGCACGCTTGTCGGAAAGCAGAGCGGTGACGTCACCGCTGTGCTTTGCTTTACGGCCGGCCGGCGCTGACACTGGGGGACGCAGGGAAGCCGACGCTGAGGAACGTGACAGGAATGTAAGTATGTACTGTTTTTTTTACTTTTACATTGGTAACCAGGGTAAACATCGGGTTACTAAGCGCGGCCCTGCGCTTAGTAACCCGATGTTTACCCTGGTTACCAGTGAAGACATCGCTGAATCGGTGTCACACATGCCGATTCAGCGATGTCAGCGGGTGATCCAGCGACGAAATAAAGTCCTGGACTTTCCCCAGCGACCAACGATCTCCCAGCAGGGGCCTGATCGTTGGTCGCTGTCACGCATAACGATTTCGTTGCTACGTCACAAAAAGCAACGATATCGTTAACGATATCGTTATGTGTGACAGTACCTTTACATACAAGTCATTACCATGCAAAGGATATTCCTTAACATATGTACCAGGAAAATCCCTTTTGGTTTCATTTTTGTATGTTTAATTGTGAGCCTGTAAAAGTGTCGTAAGACTCTTGACATCATTGTTCACAGCTGTGACCTGGGAGTCAGAAATGCTTTGAGGGATCTTCCCCATGCTGTTCCCATGTCATTTTAGCACTGTTCCTATTGATTTCCTCAATTTCTAGTCCCTCTAAAGACCACCGGGGGGCGCGGTAAAAATGCTTGAGTTTCTCATAGACTTACATTGGGCTTGCTGCTCGGGTCGAGCACCAGAGCGTTCCCATTTGCTCGACCCGAGCAACGAGCACTCAAGCATTTTAGTTCTCGCCCATCACTAGAGTCTACCATTAATTTATTTTTGGGGAGACTTCAGACAGCTTACAAATTTGGCATCAATTTTTAAATCTTTGAATTTACTTTAAGAATGCTAGTTTATAGGAACCAACTCAGTTCTCAATTACCCTTGAGGGGCTTATGTATTAAGCCAAACAAAAAATTACACCTGTCAAGTATTGCACGACTCGTTAAAGAGTTGATTGTGACTTGTAGGATTGCTACTTCCAACACGTGGCGCTATAGAGTTTAAGTCCTCTTTTTCTCAGAAGAGGCAATTTGCACCTGTCAAGTATACATTTCTCAGCACGTGAGGTATGGTGTGACTACTAGGGTTAATTAATCTCCACTCACTCAATATTGCCCTTGCTCACTATAGGCTGCAAAGTGAGCATAAATCACACCTCAAGATAGTCCACACACCCTGGATACGCAACATGCTCAACCACATCAAGCACACAGGGTCATCAGTCCGTGAAATACAGTTGAAACCAGAAGTTTACATACACTATATAAAAAGACACGTGTTCATGGTTTTCTCAATATCTGACATGAAATCAGAATAAAACTTTCCCATTTTAGGTCCAATAGGATTACTATAATTATTAATATTTGCCAAATGCCACAATAAAGAGAGAGAATGGTTTAAGTCATTTTTATTACTTACTGCAAAGTCAAAAGTTTACATACACTAAGATTACTACGCCTTTAAACAATTCTGGACTGCCCATATGATGATTTCATGTGTTTGCAAGCTTCTGATAGGTTGTTTGGCGACATCTGAGTTAATTAGAGACACACCTGTGGATGTATTTTAATGCACACCTGAAACACACTGCTTCTTTGTGTAGCATCATGGGAAAGTCTAAAGAAATCAGTCAAGATATCAGGAAGAGTATTGTGGACTTGCACAAGTCTAGCTCATTCTTGCGTACAATTTCAAGATACCTGAAAGTGCCTTGTTCATCTCTACAAACAATTCTACACAAGTACAAACAAGATGGGAATGTCCAGCCATCATACCGTTCAGGAAGGAGACGGGTTCTGTGTCCCAGAGATAAACGTGCTTTGGTCCGACGTGCATATCAACCCAAAGACTAAAGCAAAAGACCTTGTGAAGATTATGTCAGATGCTGGTAAGTTTGTGACAATATTCATAGAGAAATGAGTACTGTATCAACATGGGCTGAAAGGCCACTCTGTCACGAAGAAGCCATTACTCCAAAAGAAACATAAAAAACAAGACTAATGTTTGCAAATGCACAGAGGAACAAAAACCTTAAATTTTGGAGACATGTCCTGTGGTCTGATGAAACTAAAATAGAACCTTTTGGCCATAATGACCATCGTTATGTTTGGACTAGGGTTGGCAGATTGCGCTAAATAAAATAGAGTGCAATCGCAACCCGGGGTCCACCATGCAGAGATGGAAAACTGCTGCTAGTTTATAATGACGGAATACACGGAGAGCGATTACCCGTACACAGGTTGAATGCCACACAGTTTGAACAGCACATGAACTGAATTCACACAGAAAAATGAGACAGATGCTCTTCAAGTGAACAGGTAAATCAAAAGAAAAAATTAGAATGGCACTAAGAAACAGTCTATTTACTGGTAGAGTAGGTGGACTTTGAGTCAGCGACACCTAACTGGGTGATATCACGGTGATGAAGGTACTTGCTTGAAGAAACACATATGTAGTAATCCAATGGATTGCTCTGCAACTGAGCTGTGTCACTCGCACACAGAAATGAAAGAGATGCTCTGCAACTGAGCTGTGTCACTCTTCCACAGAAATGAAGGAGATCCTCTGCAACTGAGCTGTGTCACTCGCACATAGAAACTAATGAGATGCTCTGCAACTGAGCTGTGCCACTCGCACACAAAAACGGAACAGATGCTCTGAGCTAAATACCCCGACTAGGGTTTGTGCTTGCTCTGGAACTCTGCTGTGCTAACCACACACATGTAGGAACCAGATGCTAAGCCAACAGCTAATTGCCCCCACTGACACTAGCTGCCTGCCTACGTGTATAGTCCCAAGCTAGACAGACACTCAACACTTGCAGACAGAGTGGTAGAGACTCCATTTGCATAGCCATACATAAATTGATACTAGCGCAATGGTGTGCGCCTCTGAGAACCTTTTATATGCTAGGCTCATGTCCAGTCGGACAGGACCTTGCCGTGGACCAATCCGGAGCTGCCTCATCCCCACAGCAGCTGACATCCGTCCACAAATGAGAAGACGCCACCTCACGGACATGCTCAGTAAGGTGATTTCTGGACTTAGACTCCAGAGCTTCAGGCTTCAGCTGCCTATCGCTGATTGCCATAGACTTGGCTGGAGAACCAGCAGTAACTAAACGAACACAGGCAGACTGTTGTGGATTCTGTTTTTGGGCTCCCTCTGGTGGTTACAGATGGTACTGGGTGACTTGTGTTCTCTGCGGTCTCTGGTGTCCACCTGTTCTATCAGGATATGGGAGTTTCCTATTTAACCTGGCTTTCTTGTCATTTCCTCGCCGGCTATCAATGTAATCAGTGTGTCTTGTTACCTCTGCTTCCCGCTTCTGTATTCTTCAGGACAAGCTAAGTTTTTTATTTTCCTGTTCCACGTTTTGCTTAATTTTTGTCTTAGTCCAGCTTGCAGATATGTGATTCCTTTTTGCTGGTTGCTCTAGTGGGCTGATATTACTCCTCATGTTCCATGAGTTGGAACATGAGTTCAAGTAATTTCAGGATGGTTTTTTGTAGGGTTTTTCGCTGACCGCGCAGTTCACTTTTGTATCCTCTGCTATCTAGCTTTAGCGGGCCTCATTTTGCTGAATCTGTTTTCATAACTACGTATGTGCTTTCCTCTCATTTCACCGTCATTACATGTGGGGGGCTGCTATTTCTGTGGGGTGATTCTCTGGAGGCAAGAGAGGTCTGTGTTTCTTCTAATAGGGAAAGTTAGTTCTTCGGCTGGCGCGAGACGTCTAGGAATCATCGTAGGCACGTTCCCCGGCTACAGCTAGTTGTGTGTTGAGGTTCAGGATCGCGGTCAGCTCAGTTTCCATCACCCTAGAGCTTGTTTTGTTTATTGTGCTTGTCCTTTTGTGATCCCCTGCCATTGGGATCATGACAGTATAGCCGGCCAAATAGTGGTAATCGTATTGGCTGAAGTAGGAGGAAAAGTGTTGTGAATTCTGTGGCTGAATTCACTCCTGTGGTCACAAGTGGTACTGCAGCTTCTGAGCTTCCTCCCTCAGGTGTTCTGGTGAGCTCGTTAACTGCTTCATTACTTAACTCCGCCTGATGCTGCTATCCTTGCTCCTTGTCAATGTTTCAGTGTTGGATCTGAGCTTCTCCTGATTGTTCCTGTGACCTGCTGCTCTGTATAGCTAAGTGCTTTTTGCTTTTTTGTTGCTTTTTTTCTGTCCAGCTTGTCTTTTGTTTTGCTGGAAGCTCTGAGACGCAAAGGGTGTACCGCCGTGCCGTTAGTTCGGCACGGTGGGTTTTTTTGCCCCCTTTGCGTGGTTTTGCTTTAGGGTTTTTTGTAGACTGCAAAGTTCGCTTTACTGTCCTCGCTCTGTCCTAGAATATCGGGCCCCACTTTGCTGAATCTATTTCATCCCTACGTTTTGTCTTTTCATCTTACTCACAGTCATTATATGTGGGGGGCTGCCTTTTCCTTTGGGGAATTTCTCTGGGGCAAGTCAGGCCTATTTTTCTATCTTCAGGCTAGCTAGTTTCTTAGGCTGTGCCGAGTTGCCTAGGTAGTTGTTAGGCGCAATCCACAGCCGCTTTTAGTTGTGTTTAGGATAGGATCAGGTGTGCAGTCTACAGAGTTTCCACGTCTCAGAGCTCGTTCTTGTATTTTTGGGTATTTGTCAGATCACTGTGTGCGCTCTGATCGCTAAGCACACTGTGTTTCTGGATTGCCTTCATAACACCTGTCATTAGCAAACATAACAGAAAAGTAGTCTGAGGAAGTTTTTTTTTTTTTTTTTTTCCTCAGAGTTTGCTGCATAGCCTTAATTGCAGCCTGGCTGCGTCTTACCTCCTCTTAATCCTTGAATGGCTCTGACCTCAGCTGTTTATCATGGACGTCCAGAGTTTGGCTTCCAGCCTGAATAATCTTGCTGCTAAGGTTCAAAATATACAAGATTTTGTTGTACATGCTCCTATGTCTGAACCTAGAATTCCTATCCCAGAGTTTTTTTCTGGAGATAGATCTAGTTTTCTGAATTTTAGGAACAATTGCAAGTTGTTTCTTTCTTTGAAATCTCGCTCTTCTGGAGACCCTGCTCAGCAAGTTAAGATTGTTATATCTTTCCTGCGGGGTGACCCTCAGAATTGGGCATTTGCATTGGCACCAGGGGATCCTGCGTTGCTCAATGTGGATGCGTTTTTTCTGGCATTGGGTTTGCTCTATGAGGAACCTAACCTAGAGATTCAGGCTGAAAAAGCTTTATTGGCTCTCTCTCAGGGGCAAGATGAAGCAGAAATATATTTGTCAGAAATTTCGGAAATGGTCGGTGCTTACTCAGTGGAATGAGTGCGCCCTGGCTGCAAGATTCAGAGATGGCCTTTCTGAGGCCATTAAAGATGTCATGGTGGGGTTCCCTGCGCCTACGGGTCTGAATGAGTCTATGACTATGGCTATTCAGATTGATCGGCGTTTACGGGAGCGCAAACCTGTGCACCATTTGGCGGTGTCTTCTGAACAGGCACCTGAGACAATGCAATGTGATATAATTCAGTCCAGAAGTGAACGGCAAAACTATAGGCGGAAAAATGGGTTGTGTTTTTATTGTGGTGATTCAGCTCATGTTATATCAGCATGCTCTAAACGCACAAAAAAGGTTGATAAGTCTGTTGCCATTAGTACTTTACAGTCTAAGTTCATTCTGTCTGTGACTCTGATTTGTTCATTATCAGCCATTTCCGTCGATGCCTATGTGGATTCAGGCGCTGCCCTGAGTCTTATGGATTGGTCATTTGCCAACCGCTGTGGGTTTACTCTGGAGCCTCTGGAAGTCCCTATTCCTTTGAAAGGAATTGACTCTACACCTTTGGCTATGAATAAACCTCAGTACTGGACACAAGTGACCATGCGTATGACTCCCGTTCATCAGGAGGTGATTCGCTTCCTGGTACTGTATAATTTACATGATGTCTTAGTGCTTGGTCTACCATGGTTACAAACTCATAACCCAGTCTTGGACTGGAAAACGATGTCTGTGTTAAGCTGGGGATGTCAGGGGGTTCATGATGATGCACCTCCGATTTCTATCGCTTCATCTACTCCTTCTGAGGTTCCGGTACTTTTGTCTGATTATCGGGATGTTTTTGAGGAGCCTAAGCTCAATTCGTTTCCTCCTCACAGGGATTGCGATTGTGCTATAGATTTGATTCCTGGCAGTAAATTTCCTAAAGGTCGTTTGTTCAATCTGTCAGTGCCAGAGCATACTGCTATGCGGGATTATGTTAAGGAGTCCTTGGAAAAGGGACATATCCGTCCATCTTCGTCCCCTTTGGGAGCAGGTTTTTTTTTTGTGGCCAAAAAAGATGGTTCCTTGAGGCCTTGTATAGATTACAGTCTTTTGAATAAGATTACAGTTAAATATCAGTATCCTTTGCCATTGTTGACTGATTTGTTCGCTCGCATTAAGGGGGCTAAATGGTTGACTAAGATTGATCTTCGGGGTGCGTATAATCTTGTGCGGATAAAGCAGGGTAACATAGTAACATAGTAACATAGTTAGTAAGGCCGAAAAAAGACATTTGTCCATCCAGTTCAGCCTATATTCCATCATAATAAATCCCCAGATCTACGTCCTTCTACAGAACCTAATTGTATGATACAATATTGTTCTGCTCCAGGAAGACATCCAGGCCTCTCTTGAACCCCTCGACTGAGTTCGCCATCACCACCTCCTCAGGCAAGCAATTCCAGATTCTCACTGCCCTAACAGTAAAGAATCCTCTTCTATGTTGGTGGAAAAACCTTCTCTCCTCCAGACGCAAAGAATGCCCCCTTGTGCCCGTCACCTTCCTTGGTATAAACAGATCCTCAGCGAGATATTTGTATTGTCCCCTTATATACGTATACATGGTTATTAGATCGCCCCTCAGTCGTCTTTTTTCTAGACTAAATAATCCTAATTTCGCTAATCTATCTGGGTATTGTAGTTCTCCCATCCCCTTTATTAATTTTGTTGCCCTCCTTTGTACTCTCTCTAGTTCCATTATATCCTTCCTGAGCACCGGTGCCCAAAACTGGACACAGTACTCCATGTGCGGTCTAACTAGGGTGATGAGTGGAAAACCGCATTTAATACGCCTGAGGGCCATTTTGAGTATTTGGTGATGCCTTTTGGACTTTCTAATGCTCCTTCTGTCTTCCAGTCCTTTATGCACGATATTTTCCGTGAATATCTGGATAAATTTATGATTGTGTATTTGGATGATGTTTTGGTTTTTTCGGATGACTGGGAGTCCCATGTTCAGCAGGTCAGGAAGGTGTTTCAGGTCCTGCGGGCCAATTCTTTGTTTGTTAAAGGTTCAAAGTGTCTCTTTGGAGTCCAGAAGATTTCTTTTTTGGGGTATATTTTTTCCCCTTCTACTATTGAGATGGATCCCGTCAAGGTTCAGGCTATTTGTGACTGGACGCAGCCTACATCTCTTAAGAGTCTACAGAAGTTCTTGGGCTTTGCTAATTTTTATCGTCGTTTCATAACTAATTTTTCTAGTGTTGTTAAGCCTTTGACGGATTTGACTAAGAAGGGTGCTGATGTTGCTGATTGGTCTCCTGCGGCTGTGGAGGCCTTTCAGGAACTTAAACGCCGGTTTTCTTCTGCTCCTGTGTTGCGTCAGCCAGATGTTTCACTTCCTTTTCAGGTTGAGGTTGATGCTTCCGAGATTGGAGCGGGGGCGGTTTTGTCACAGAGAAGCTCCGATTGCTCAGTGATGAAGCCATGTGCGTTCTTTTCTAGAAAGTTTTCGCCCACTGAGCGGAATTATGATGTTGGTAATCGGGAGCTTTTGGCCATGAAGTGGGCATTTGAGGAGTGGCGTCATTGGCTTGAGGGTGCTAGACATCGTGTGGTGGTCTTGACTGATCACAAAAATCTGATTTACCTTGAGTCTGCCAAGCGTCTGAATCCTAGACAGGCTCGTTGGTCACTGTTTTTCTCCCGTTTTGATTTTGTGGTTTCATACCTGCCAGGTTCAAAGAATGTGAAGGCGGATGCTCTTTCTAGGAGTTTTGTGCCTGACTCCCCTGGAAATTCTGAGCCCACTGGTATCCTTAGGGATGGGGTGATTTTGTCGGCTGTCTCCCCAGACTTGCGACGTGCTTTGCAGGAGTTTCAGGCGGATAAACCTGATCGTTGTCCGCCTGAAAGACTGTTTGTTCCGGATAATTGGACCAGTAGAGTCATCTCCGAGGTCCATTCTTCTGCGTTGGCAGGTCATCCTGGAATATTTGGTACTAGAGACTTGGTGGCCAGGTCTTTTTGGTGGCCTTCCTTGTCGAGGGATGTGCGTTCTTTTGTGCAGTCTTGTGAAGTTTGCGCTCGGGCTAAGCCTTGCTGTTCTCGGGCCAGTGGATTGTTGTCACCTTTGCCTATCCCGAAGAGGCCTTGGACGCACATTTCCATGGACTTTATTTCGGATCTCCCTGTCTCTCAAAAAATGTCCGTCATCTGGGTTGTGTGTGACCGCTTTTCTAAGATGGTTCATCTGGTACCCTTGCCTAAGTTACCTTCCTCCTCTGAGTTGGTCCCTCTGTTTTTTCAGAAAGTGGTTCGTTTGCATGGCATTCCGGAGAACATCGTTTCTAACAGGGGATCCCAGTTTGTGTCTAGATTTTGGCGGACGTTCTGTGCTAAGATGGGCATTGATTTGTCCTTTTCGTCTGCATTCCATCCTCAGACGAATGGCCAGACGGAACGAACTAATCAGACCTTGGAAACTTATTTAAGGTGTTTTGTTTCTGCTGATCAAGATGACTGGGTTACCTTTTTGCCGCTTGCCGAATTTGCCCTTAATAATCGGGCTAGTTCTGCTACCTTGGTTTCTCCTTTCTTTTGTAATTCGGGGTTTCATCCTCATTTTTCCTCTGGTCAGGTGGAGCCTTCTGATTGTCCTGGAGTGGACATGGTGGTGGATAGGTTGCATCAGATTTGGAGTCATGTGGTGGACAATTTGAAGTTGTCCCAGGAGAGGGCTCAGCAGTTTGCTAATCGCCGTCGCCGCGTGGGTCCTCGACTTCGTGTTGGGGACTTGGTGTGGTTGTCTTCTCGTTTTGTTCCTATGAAGGTCTCTTCTCCTAAGTTCAAGCCTCGGTTCATCGGTCCCTATAGGATCTTGGAAATTCTTAACCCTGTGTCGTTTCGTTTGGATCTCCTGGCATCGTTTGCTATTCATAATGTGTTCCATCGGTCGTTGTTGCGGAAGTATGAGGTACCTGTTGTTCCTTCGCTTGAGCCTCCTGCTCCGGTGCTGGTGGAGGGAGAATTGGAGTATGTTGTGGAGAAGATCTTGGATTCTCGTGTTTCCAGACGGAAACTCCAATATTTGGTCAAGTGGAAGGGTTATGGTCAGGAGGATAATTCTTGGGTGGTTGCCTCTGATGTTCATGCTGCTGATTTGGTCCGTGCATTTCATAGGGCTCATCCTGGTCGCCCTGGTGGTTCTCGTGAGGTTTCGGTGACCCCTCCTCAAGGGGGGGGTACTGTTGTGGATTCTGTTTTTGGGCTCCCTCTGGTGGTTACAGATGGTACTGGGTGACTTGTGTTCTCTGCGGTCTCTGGTGTCCACCTGTTCTATCAGGATATGGGAGTTTCCTATTTAACCTGGCTTTCTTGTCATTTCCTCGCCGGCTATCAATGTAATCAGTGTGTCTTGTTACCTCTGCTTCCCGCTTCTGTATTCTTCAGGACAAGCTAAGTTTTTTATTTTCCTGTTCCACGTTTTGCTTAATTTTTGTCTTAGTCCAGCTTGCAGATATGTGATTCCTTTTTGCTGGTTGCTCTAGTGGGCTGATATTACTCCTCATGTTCCATGAGTTGGAACATGAGTTCAAGTAATTTCAGGATGGTTTTTTGTAGGGTTTTTCGCTGACCGCGCAGTTCACTTTTGTATCCTCTGCTATCTAGCTTTAGCGGGCCTCATTTTGCTGAATCTGTTTTCATAACTACGTATGTGCTTTCCTCTTATTTCACCGTCATTACATGTGGGGGGCTGCTATTTCTGTGGGGTGATTCTCTGGAGGCAAGAGAGGTCTGTGTTTCTTCTAATAGGGAAAGTTAGTTCTTCGGCTGGCGCGAGACGTCTAGGAATCATCGTAGGCACGTTCCCCGGCTACAGCTAGTTGTGTGTTGAGGTTCAGGATCGCGGTCAGCTCAGTTTCCATCACCCTAGAGCTTGTTTTGTTTTTTGTGCTTGTCCTTTTGTGATCCCCTGCCATTGGGATCATGACAGCAGACGTCTATGCTGAGGAGCACCGGCCTCAGCTGAATCGAATGGGAGAGACCGCAGAGGCAGATAAGGCTTGGTATCTATCCTATGCAGTGGGAAGAGCCCAATGCCTAACAGTGAGAAAAATATAGGCATAAATTAAATTAATGGGATCAAATAACTAAAAATTGACATGTGCATATGTATTCACCCCTTTTGCTACGAAGCCCCTAAATGTCTGGTGCAAGCAATTGCTTGCTGCCAATTCAGCTAAGATACCGTATATACTCGAGTATAAGCCGACCCGAGTATAAGCCGACCCCCCTAATTTTGCCACAAAAAACTGGGAAAACTTATTGACTCGAGTATAAGCCTAGGGTAGAAAATGCAGCATTTACCGGTGAATTTCAAAAATAAAAATAGATGCTCCATACCGTTCATTATTGCCCCATAGATGCTCCATATACAACTGTGCTATATAGAATGCTCTGCACCGTTGATTATGGCCCCATAGATGCTCCTTATAATGCTGTGCCATATATGCTCTGCACCTTTGATCATGGCCCCATAGATGCTCCTTATAATGCTGTGCCATATATGCTCTGCACCTTTGATTATGGCCCCATAGATGCTCCTTATAATGCTGTGCCCCATTTATGCTCTGCACCTTTATGGCCCCATAGGTGCTCCTTATAATGCTGTGCCCCATATATGCTCTGCACCTTTATGGCCCCATAGGTGCTCCTTATAATGCTGTGCCCCATATATGCTCTGCACCTTTATGGCCCCATAGATGCTCCTTATAATGCTGTGCCCCATTTATGCTCTGCACCTTTATGGCCCCATAGGTGCTCCTTATAATGCTGTACCCCATATATGCTCTGCACCTTTATGGCCCCATAGGTGCTCCTTATAATGCTGTGCCCCATATATGCTCTGCACCTTTATGGCCCCATAGGTGCTCCTTATAATGCTGCCCCATATATGCTCTGCACCTTTATGGCCCCATAGGTGCTCCTTATAATGCTGTGCCCCATATATGCTCTGCACCTTTATGGCCCCATAGGTGCTCCTTATAATGCTGTGCCCCATATATGCTCTGCACCTTTATGGCCCCATAGGTGCTCCTTATAATGCTGTGCCCCATATATGCTCTGCACCTTTATGGCCCCATAGGTGCTCCTTATAATGCTGTGCCCCTTATATGCTCTGCACCTTTATGGCCCCATAGGTGCTCCTTATAATGCTGTGCCCCATATATGCTCTGCACCTTTATGGCCCCATAGGTGCTCCTTATAATGCTGTGCCCCTTATATGCTCTGCACCTTTATGGCCCCATAGGTGCTCCTTAGAATGCTGCTGGTGCTGCCATAAAAAAAAAAAAATCACATACTCACCTCTCTTCTCAGGACGCCGGCGCTTTCAATAATTACCTGCTCCTCTGCGGCTCCGTCTCCAGCACTGACGCTCAGCAGAGGGCGCGCACTGACTACGTCACAGCGCCCTCTAACCTGAGCGTCACTGCTAGAGGACGCTGGAGACGGAGACGCATCGGAGCGAGGAGCAGGTAATTATAGCGCTGCGCTCCCCTTACCTGCTGCGGCGCGGTCCCTGCAGTCCCTGGCTTCTCCCTGTAATTGAGCGGTCACATGGCACCGATCATTTACAGCAATGAATATGCGGCTCCTCCCCTATGGGGGTGGAGCTGCCTATTCATTTCTGTAATGAGCGGTGCCATGTGACCGCTCAGTGCAGGAAGAATCTGCAGCGCCGGAGAAGCCAGGGACTGCAGGGACCGCGCTGGGAGCAGGTAAGTATAATTACACAGCCCCCGCTCCCCCTCCCCTGCTGACACCCGGGTATATGACTCGAGTATAAGCCGAGAGGGGGACTTTCAGCCCAAAAAAATGGGCTGAAAATCTCGGCTTATACTCGAGTATATACGGTAAGTGTTTTCTTCATTTTTTTAGACACACTGCTGTGTGTTTATTTTCTGTGCTTATTTTGTTTCTATTTTGTTCCTGCTAGACTGTGCCTGATGTTTTTCTCAGTCTAGTTGGACTCGCTGGAGTCGCAGATATACTCTCCACATCTTTAGTTAGGCGGTGGAGTTTTTGTATTTTTCTGCTGTGGATATTTTGTAGTGTTTTATGCTGACCGCATAGTATCCTGTGCTATCCTTTCCTATCTAGGTAGAAGTGGCCTCCTTTGCTTATCCCTGTTTTCTGTCTGCGTGTGTCTTTTCCTCTCCTACTCACAGTCATTATTTGTGGGGGGCTACCTATCCTTTGGGGGTCTACTCTGAGGCAAGAGAGTTTTCCTATTTCCATCTTTAGGGATATTTAGTCCTTAGGCTGTGTCGAGGTGTCTAGGTCTGGTTAGGTACACCCCACGGCTACTTCTAGTTGCGGTGATAGGATCAGGGTTTCCTGTCAGTAAAGTTACCACTGCTCCAGCGAAGGTCATTTCATGCTGCTCCAAGGCCACCTGATCATAACAGTACTACTGGCCAACAATGAGTTAATTGCATCTTAGAAGAAGGGAGGAAAGATCTTGAGCCATTTTTTTTTCTTCAGTCTGTTTTGTCTTATCCTCCCTCTTTATCTCTGGGTGGCTGAAGAGCCTTGTGCTAGCATGAGTGTTCAGGAATTAGCTTCTCGTGTAGACCAGCTTGCTGCTAGAGTACAGGGTATTTCTGATTACATTGTTCAGACTCCTGCTTTAGAACCGAAGATACCTACTCCTGATTTGTTTTTTTGGTGACAGGTCCAAATTTTTGAGTTTTAAAAACAACTGTAAACTGTTTTTTGCATTGAAACCTCGATCCTCCGGTGATTCCATTCAACAAGTTAAAATCATCATTTCCCTGCTGCGTGGTGATCCACAGGATTGGGCATTTTCCCTGGAATCTGGGGATCCTGCTTAGCTTAATGTAGACTCCTTCTTTCAGGCGTTAGGATTACTGTATGATGAACCTAATTCGGTGGATCAAGCTGAGAAGACCTTGTTGGCCCTGTCTCAGGGTCAAGAGGCGGCAGAATTGTATTGTCAGAAATTCAGAAAATGGTCTGTATTGACTAAATGGAATAATGATGCTTTGGCGGCAATTTTCAGAAAGGGTCTTTCTGAATCCGTTAAAGATGTTATGGTGGGGTTTCCCACACCCTCAAATCTGAGTGATTCTATGTCTCTGGCCATTCAGATTGATCGGCGCTTGCGGGAGCGCAGAACTGTGTGCGCTATGGTATTATCCTCAGAGCAAATTCCTGAGCCAATGCAGTGTGATAGGATTCTGTCTAGAACGGAACGACAAGGTTTCAGACGTCAGAATAGGTTGTGTTATTATTGTGGTGACGCTTCCCATGTCACTTCTGTCTGTCCTAAGCGGACCAAGAGGATCGCCAGTTCATCAGTACTGTACAACCTAAATTTCTGTTATCTGTGTCCTTGATCTGTTCATTGTCATCATTTTTTGTCATGGCATTTGTGGATTCAGGCTCCGCCTTGAACTTAATGGACTTTGAGTTTGCCAGGCATTGTGGTTTTCCCTTGCAGCCTTTGCAGAACCCTATTCCTTTAAGGGGCATTGATGCTACACCCTTGGCTAAAAATAAGCCCCAGTGTTGGACACAGGTGACCATGCGCATGGCGCCAGCCCACCAGAAAGATTGGCGATTTCTGGTGTTGCATAATTTGCATGATGCTATCGTGCTGGGTTTTCCATGGTTGCAAGTACATAATCCTGTTTTGGATTGGAAGTCCATGTCTGTGACTAGTTGGGGTTGTCAGGGGGTTCATAATGATGTTCCTCTGATGTCTATCGCCCCTTCTCCTTCTTCTGAAATTCCGGAGTTTTTGTCTGATTTTCAGGATGTATTCGATGAGCCCAAGTCCAGTTTCCTTCCAACACACAGGGACTGCGATTGTGCTATTGACTTGATTCCAGGCTGTAAGTTTCCAAAGGGCCGACTTTTCAACCTGTCTGTACCTGAACATACCGCCATGCGGAGCTATATTAAGGAGTCTTTGGAGAAAGGGCATATTCGGCCATCTTCTTTACCGTTGGGAGCGGGGTTCTTTTTTGTTGCTAAAAAAGATGGTTCCTTAAGACCCTGTATTGATTATCGCCTCTTGAATAAGATCACAGTCAAGTTTCAATATCCTTTACCTTTGCTTTCCGATTTGTTTGCTAGGATTAAGAGAGCTAGTTGGTTTACTAAGATTGACCTTCGGGGGGCTTATAATCTTGTTCATATTAAGCAGGGTGATGAATGGAAAACTGCGTTTAACACGCCCGAGGGCCATTTTGAATACCTTGTGATGCCATTCAGACTCTCTAATGCTCCATCTGTTTTTCAGTCCTTCATGCATGATATCTTCCGGGATTATCTTGATAAATTCCTGATTGTATATTTGGACGATATTTTGATTTTTTCCGATGATTGGGAGTCTCATGTGCAGCAGGTCAGGATGGTATTTCAGATCCTTCGTGACAATGCCTTGTTTGTGAAAGGGTCTAAGTGTCTTTTTGGGGTGTAGAAAGTTTCCTTTTTGGGCTTTATTTTTTCTCCCTCGTCTATAGAGATGGATCCGGTTAAGGTTCAGGCCATTCATGATTGGATTCAGCCCACATCCGTGAAGAGCCTTCAGAAACTTTGGGGTTTTGCTAATTTTTATCGCCATTTCATTGCTAATTTTTCCAGCGTGGTTAAACCCTTGACTGATTTGACGAAGAAGGGCGCTGATGTGGCGAATTGGTCCCCTGCGGCTGTCTCTGCCTTTCAGGAACTTAAGCATCGTTTGTCTTCTGCTCCTGTGTTGCGTCAACCGGATGTTTCTCTTCCATTTCAGGTTGAGGTTGACGCTTCTGAGATTGGGGCAGGGGCTGTTTTGTCTCAGAGGGATCCTGTTGGTTCCTTAATGAAACCGTGTGCCTTCTTTTCCCGTAAGTTTTCGCCTGCTGAACACAATTATGACGGCGGCAATCGGGAGTTGTTGGCTATGAAGTGGGCATTTGAGGAGTGGCAACATTGGCTTGAGGGAGCCAAGCACCGTATTGTGGTCTTGACCGATCATAAGAATCTGATTTCCCTCGAGTCTGCCAAACGGCTGAATCCTAGACAGGCTCGATGGTCTTTGTTTTTTTCTCGTTTTGATTTCGTGGTCTCGTACCTTCCGGGTTCTAAGAATATTAAGGCTGATGCCCTCTCTAGGAGTTTTTTGCCTGATTCTTTTGAGGTCTTGGAACCAGTCGGTATTTTGAAGGAAGGGGTGGTCCTTTCTGCCGTTTCTCCTGATTTACGACAGGTTCTTCAGAAATTTCAGGCTGACAAACCTGATCGTTGTCCTGTGGGGAAGCTGTTTGTTCCTGACATATGGACTAGTAGAGTGATTTCTGAGGTTCACTGTTCTGTGTTGGCTGGTCATCCTGGCATTTTTGGTACCAGAGACTTGGTTGGTAGGTCATTTTGGTGGCCTTCTTTATCGCGTGATGTGCGGTCTTTTGTGCAGTCCTGTGGGATTTGTGCGCGGGCCAAGCCTTGTTGCTCCCGTGCTAGTGGGTTGCTTTTGCCATTGCCAGTCCCTGAGAGGCCCTGGACGCATATTTCTATGGATTTTATTTCCGATCTTCCTGTTTCCCAGAGGATGTCGGTTATCTGGGTTGTTTGTGACCGATTCTCTTAAGATGGTTCATTTGGTGCCTTTGCCTAAATTGCCTTCTTCTGATTTGGTTCCGTTGTTTTTTCAGCATGTGGTCCGTTTGCATGGTATTCCTGAGAATATTGTGTCCGACAGAGGTTCCCAGTTTGTTTCTAGGTTTTGGCGAGCCTTTTGTGCTAGGCTGGGCATTGATTTGTCTTTTTCTTCTGCATTTCATCCTCAGACAAATGGCCAGACCGAGCGTACTAATCAGACTTTGGAGACTATTTGAGATGCTTTGTGTCTGCTGATCAGGATGATTGGGTGGCTTTTTTGCCATTGGCTGAGTTTGCCCTTAATAATCTGGCTAGTTCGGCTACTTTGGTTTCGCCTTTTTTTTGTAATTTTGGTTTTCACCCTCGTTTTTCTTCTGGGCAGGTTGAGTCTTCTGACTTTCCTGGTGTGGATTCTGTGGTTGACAGGTTGCAGCAGATTTGGGCTCAGGAGGTGGACAATTTGGTGTTGTCTCAGGAGGAGGCTCAACGTTTTGCTAACCGACGTCGCTGTGTTGGTTCCCGGCTTCGGGTTGGGGATCTGGTTCGGTTATCTTCCCGTCATGTTCCTATGAAGGTTTCTTCTCCTAAGTTTAAGCCTTGGTTTATTGGTCCTTATAGGATTTCTGAGATTCTTAATCCGGTGTCTTTTCGTCTGGCGCTTCCGGCCTCTTTTGCTATCCATAATGTCTTCCATAGATCTTTGTTGCGGAAATATGTGGAGCCCGTTGTTCCCTCTGTTGATCCTCCGGCCCCTGTGTTGGTCGATGGGGAATTGGAATATGTGGTTGAGAAGATTTTGGATTCTCGTTTTTCGAGGCGGAAGCTTTAGTACCTTGTCAAATGGAAGGGTTATGGCCAGGAGGATAATTCTTGGGTTTCAGCCTCTGATGTCTATGCCGCTGATTTGGTTCGTGCCTTTCATCTTGCTCGTCCTGACCGGCCTGGGGACTCTGGTGAGGGTTCGGTGACCCCTCCTCAAGGGGGGGTACTGTTGTGAATTCTGCTCTTGGGCTCCCTTTGGTGGTTGTTGATGGTAATGCAGTTATTCCTGAGCAGCAGTCTTGGACAGGTGTTTCTGCTAATTGCAATTTGGACTGGGGTATTTAGCTGTGCAGGACTCATTAGTCCTTGCCAGTAGTCAATGTTCCTTTGGAAGTGTTGATCCTCTGCCTGGCCCCTCCTGCATGCTCCCAATTCAGCTAAGATAAGTGTTTTCTTCATTTTTTTAGACACACTGCTGTGTGTTTATTTTCTGTGCTTATTTTGTTTCTGGTTTGTTCCTGCTAGACTGTGCCTGGTGTTTTTCTCAGTCTAGTTGGACTCGCTGGAGTCGCAGATATACTCTCCACATCTTTAGTTAGGTGGTGGAGTTTTTGTATTTTTCTGCTGTGCATATTTTGTAGTGTTTTATGCTGACCGCATAGTATTCTGTGCTATCCTTTCCTATCTAGGTAGAAGTGGCCTCCTTTGCTTATCCCTGTTTTCTGTCTGCGTGTGTCTTTTCCTCTCCTACTCACAATCATTATTTGTGGGGGGCTACCTATCCTTTGGGGGTCTACTCTGAGGCAAGAGAGTTTTCCTATTTCCATCTTTAGGGATATTTAGTCCTTAGGCTGTGTCGAGGTGTCTAGGTCTGGTTAGGCACACCCCACGGCTACTTCTAGTTGCGGTCATAGGATCAGGGTTTGCGGTCAGTAAAGTTACCACTGCTCCAGCGAAGGTCATTTCATGCTGCTCCAAGGCCACCTGATCATAACACATGGAATGTTAGAATATACAAACCTTTTCTAAAAGGCTACAGAGGCTGCAACACCATTAAGCAAGAGGCATCACTATCCAAACACCATGGAGACCAAAGGGATCTCCAAACAAGTCAGGGTTAGATTATAAAAGAAAAACAACAATCTCTGAGGATCCCCTGGAGCACCATCAAATCCACTATTATTAAACTAAAAAACATGGTACCACAACAAACCTGCCAAAAGAGGGCAACCCACCAAAACTCTCAGCCTGACATTAATCAAAAAGGCAGCACAGACACCATAGGTATCCCTGAAGGAGATGCAGAGTTCCCAAGCAGAGACTGGAGTATCTATTCACTATCTATCTATCTATAAAATCAGAAAAAACAGGCAGCACTCCAAAAATCAAAGTGAAAAACCGTGGCTTTACTGATCCATTAGCAGCAACGTTTCGGCAGATTTCTCTGCCTTTCTCAAGCAGAGAAGTCTGCCGAAACGTTGCTGCTAATGGATCAGTAGAGCCACGGTTTTTCACTTTGATTTTTGGAGTGCTGCCTGATTTTTTCTGATATTCTATTTTGAAGGTTTGGACATCACCTTAACAGGTTTTATTGCACCCGCTTTTTTGGTTGTGCTGCCAAATTTTCTTTAATTATATACGAGCTATCTATCTATCTATCTATTTTCCTATCTAGCTGTTATACCACAATAAACTATACACTCCATAAAGGTGGCCTTTATGCAAGTGTGCAGAAAAAAAGCCTTTACTTACACACCAACTGTAAGACTCAATTTGAGTTAGCCAAAACACATGTGGGAGACTCCCCAAATATGTGGAGAAAGGTTCTGTGATCAGATGAGACCAAAATTAAACTTTTTGGCCATCAAGGTTAACACTATGTCTGATGTAAAATCAACACAGCTCATCACCCCATAAACACCAATCTCCACATGGTGGTGGCTGCATCATCCTGTTAGGATTTTTTTAGGCAGCAGGGACAAAGAAAATGGCCTGAGTCGAGTGGAAGATGGATGGTGCGAAATACAGAGATATTCTTGAGCAAAACCTGATTCAATCTTTCAGTGATTTTAGACTGGGACAGAGATTCACCTTCCAACAAGACAATGACAAAAAGCATACTGCTAAAACAACACTCAAGTGGTTTAAGGGAAAACGTGTAAATGTTTTTTTGAAGTGGCATAGTCAAAGCCCAGACCTTAATTTAATTCAGAATCTGCGGTCAGACTTGAAGATTGCTATTCAACAGAATAAACCATCTAACTTGAATGAGTTGGAACAGTTTTGCCTTGAAGAATGGACAAAAATCCTAGAAGACATGGAAAGCTCATAGAAACTTATCCAAAGTGGCTTGCATCCGTAATTTCTGAAAAAGGAGGCTCTACAAAGTACTGACTTTAGTGCGGTGAAAAGATATGCACTGATGTTTTCAGTTATTTTGTCCTTTTTATTATTTGTTCACAATAAAAAGAAAACCAAATGTTCACAGTTGTAGGAAAGTTCTTGATAAGAACTGATGCAAACACTTAAAAAAACGAAAAATGCTAAAGGGGAAGGGTGAATACTTTTGCAAGCTACAGTACTATTGATTAGGTGCAAGCCATGGGTCTGAAGGGAAGCAAACCAAGGCTCAAAGGGAAAAAGTACCATTTTAGGACCTACATTTTACTTGAATGGTTTTCTGATGCAACATAGCTTTTGCTGAGCCACTGAGGTATTAGAACAGATAAGAGAACATTCAGAAATGACTCAATTTTTAAGAACTGTGTTCCTCAAGGCATTTATCAATGGGTGGTATTTACTATTTTGTACCTGTATTGTCTTCAAGAAATTAACGTGAACATTTTTTTTTCCCAATTAGGGCTTATTCAGACGTCAGTTATTTTTCATCAGTATTTATATGCCAAAAACCACGAGTGTCTCCAAAACACAAAACAGGTATCAGTATTTCAAAAATGAAAAATCACTGACATCTGAATGAGCCCTTAGGGATTATTATTATTTTGACAGTGTCATATAAGTAATCACATATTCTGCTGGTCAGTACGATTAACAAGATGCAAAACTTTTATGTTAACTTATATTTGCACAATGTTTTTTTTCTATTTATGGTGTTTACTAGATGGGATAACTAGCATATAACTTGGCTTGTTATGGAGACGGTGATACCAAATATTTATATTTTATAAATGTATTACAATCAAATTTCAGTTTTCCAAAAGGTTTATTTTTTTTCTCTGTCAGAACTACACCTTTAATTTTGTCATTGACAGAGATGTGTTTGGGCTGACTAACTGAAGTATTTATAGGTGTAATTTTGGAGTTCAAGTAACTTTTTATTCATTCATTTTTTTAAGTGTTTTGTTCATAAAACTACAATTATGGTTTTGTGCTCATTTTATAGTTTGATTCATCTATGACACAGATATGCCTTTTTTCTGCTTTCTCAGAAAAAAATCCCCCCCACCCAAAAAATAAAAAGATTATTGACAGGGTGTAAGAAGCATGTTTTTGTGGGGAAAAAGTGTAATTTTACTTGGTATTATTTTTGGGCTTGCGACTTTTTTGATTGCTTTTTATTCAATTTTTTCATGGCAAAGTGACCAGAAAATAAGAAATGATGGCTACTGATGGGTGAACCTGAACATTAAAATTTGGGCTTTGTACTGAAGACCTACTGTTCGGGCATGGACCCAGAACACCAACTTTTCCAGGAACACAGTGCCACTGTTTAGGTTCCACACTCCAAACATCAGATGTTTCCTGTGCTGTCATTTACATAGTAACATAGTTAGTAAGACCGAAAAAAGACATTTGTCCATCCAGTTCAGCCTATATTCCATCATAATAAATCCCCAGATCTACGTCCTTCTACAGAACCTAATAATTGTATGATACAATATTGTTCTGCTCCAGGAAGACATCCAGGCCTCTCTTGAACCCCTCGACTGAGTTCGCCATCACAACCTCCTCAGACAAGCAATTCCAGATTCTCACTGCCCTAACAGTAAAGAATCCTCTTCTATGTTGCTGGAAAAACCTTCTCTCCAACATATTCCACAGCGCTTTACAGGTTGCACACATTACACTGGGGAACACAATTTTTTAAGAGTTAGGTCAGACAACTGTTCTTAATTAATTTTTGGATGCTGAATCCAGAAATGATCTGTTTTTCTCTATCACGTCAAGTTTTTGAACTATAGGATTTTTGTCTTCTCAAAACTATGTAAACTACTGTACCTAAAAAGTGTTTTGCTTTTTTTAAATAGTACAAATATGAACAAAAAATGAAATATATAAGAAATAGGCATGACAAAGTTGTGACTACTCTTACAAGTTGCCACGTAATCTATGTGAGTCGAATTGTAATCAGATAACAAGTCTTATTACAGATATCAGTGCAATTGTGCTTCTCTGGCAGGTAAGTTGTGTAGGAAAAACTTGACGTGCTAGAAAAAAACTGACTACATTTTTGGTATCAGCATGCCAATTTTAGTATAAATCAGCTCAAAAACCTAACTCAACAGAATTTTTTTTTCAAATTGTTCCCCTGTGTTATCATCGCTGTCCCCGTTGGGGCTCACAATCTAGGTTCCCTATCAGTATGTCTTTGGAATGTGGGAGGAAACCGGAGTACCCAGAGGAAACCCACGCAAACACGGAGAGAACATACAAACTCTTTGCAGATGTTGTCCTTGGTGGGGTTTGAACCCAAGACTCCAGCGCTGCAAAGCTGCTGTGCTATCCACTGCGCCACCGTGCTACCCTGTCATTTACATGACAGCCTGAGAAACACCGGCGGCTCTGATTGGCGGTAAGATCATTACCACCAGTCAGAGAGTTGTGTGAGCCAGCAGCTGTGATCGGAGATAAAAAGTTTACCGCCAGTCATGGAGGTGTCAGCTGATGTGAGTACTACTCCCATGAGCCTATGCCTGCTCTCACTGATAACAGCAAGAGCAGATGCTGCTGATTGTAGCATTCATCAGCCCATGCCTGCACTATAAATAGATAAATTTAAAAAAATGACATGGGGTCTCTTTTATTTTTGATAACCAGCATGGCAAATCTGACAGATACAGGCTGCAATCATTAGCTGTCAGCTTTATCATGGCCGGTTATCAAGAATAGAGGTGTCCCCATTCCATTTTCTTTTATTTAAATAAATAATTTAAAAAAAAGGCTTGTGGTCCCTCCCATTTTTGACAACTAGCTAGGCTAAATCTGCCAGCTGGGGGCTGGTATACTCAGGATGGTAAGGAGCCATGGATATGTAAGGGGCCCCCTCCCAGCCTCAAAATAGCATTCTGCAGCCACCCCAGAAAAGGCGCATCTATAATGTGCACCAATTCTGACATTTTGCCTGGCTCTTCTCACTTGCCCTGTGGCATTTGCAAGTGGGGTAATATTTGTGGGATTGGTGCACTTCTATATTGTCAGGTTACATCAAGCCCAGCAGTTAGTAATGGAGAGGAGTTTATAAGACATCTATTCATTACTAACCCCATAGTAATATTGTAAATAAAAAACACCAAGAATAAATTCCTGTGTTTGAAATAAAAATCCACACCCTGTTTTACAAATTTATTTAAAAATAACAAAGTTATATTCACCTTATGCCATGGAATGCCATTGAAGCCCTTGTCACCTGTAAAACAGAACATAATAAAGAACCATGATACTCACCTTAGGCCCATTCCAATAAAGCCCATGTCCCCTGTAAAAAAAAAGAAAAATAATAGAAAACCATATCCCTCATCTGTCCGAAGTGAAGGTGGCCCACACCGTAATCCATGTCTGCGATATGTAGTTTAAAACCTAGATGGTGCCATGAAACCGTCCAGGCTGAAAACCACGGGAGAATGTGTGCAGCCTCAGTGACAAGTGCTGACATCATCGAGGATACCACAGGTCACTGAGGCTGTGTTCCTGCATTTCACTGTGAGCTGCGCAAATCAACTGTGGTTACCTGAGAAAAAGTCTCACAGTGCAGCACTGAGCTCAGTAAGTTCACTATAAAAAAAATTTCATGGTGAACTCACTGAGCTCAGCGCAGCACAATGAGACTATTGCTGAATGTGTTAGTGGTGATCTGGGATCTGCAGTGAAGTCACTGAGTTTAGAAATGCACCATGAGACTTTTTCTCAAGGTGCTAGCGGTGATCTCATGTAGGTAACCGCAGTTTATTGGCCCAGCTCACAGTGAAGTGAGCTGGGAATGCGGACTCAGTGACCTGCGGTAACCTCAATGACGTCACCACTAGTCACTGATGCTACACTCACAGCATCTCATTCTGTCTGGATTTTCAGCCTGGACGGTCGCATCTTGGCATTGTCCAGGTTGAAAACCACTTATGGCAAACATGGATTAGGGTGTGGGACAGTATGTCAGACAGTTGAGTTAAATGGTTATTTTATATTTTGCTTTTTTACAGGGGACCAGGGCTTCAATGGAATGAGCATAAGATGAGCATAACTTTGTCTTTTATTTTTTTTTAAATGTGCAAAATGGTGTGTATTTTATTTCAAATAAACTTTATTCAGGGTGTTTTGTATTTATAATATTACTATGGGGTTAGTAATGGAGAGGCGTCTTGATGTGGGCTTGATGTCACCGGACAAAGCAAAGGTGACATCAACTCCACAAATATTACACCACGGTGTGGGGTACTCTGTAGTTTTCATAAGCAGCAGGTGGAAAACCGATGACTGAGGGCTTATGTTAATATTCTGGGAAGGAGTGTAATACCCCTAAAGGTTCCCAGGCTATTAATATCAGCTCACATCTGTTTGTTTAGCCTTTACTGGTTATTGCTTTTTTTGGGGGGATCCCAGAAAAAATTATGTAAGGTCCCCCCATAATTTCAAAGAACAAAGACAGCTGAGGGTTGATATTAATAGCCATGGAAGAGGAAAGGGAAATTGGCCCTCCTCCAGGCTAAGAACACCAGTCCTCAGCTGCTCCAGAAATGGCGAATCAATAAGATGCCCCAAATCTGGCGCTTACCATCGCTCTTCCCACATGCCCTGTAATGTAATGTCAGGTGACATCAAGCCCAGGGGGTAGTAATGAAGAGTTACCCCACTAAAATTTAACATTTAACTATTTTATTTAAAAAGATCCAGATTATAGTTTAGCAAAAAATTGATTAAAAAAAATAGATAACAAAAATACACCTAGGATACAGATAATAATGGCTGTGTGTTTATTTCAAAACTTGCTAAGGTGTTCGTAATGGAGATGCATCTTATAGACATCTCTCCAATGCTAACCTCTGGGCTTGATGTCAATGGCCATAAAACTCTTGACATCAAACCCTCAGCTATTACCCCACTTGCCACTGCCACAAGGCACGTAGAAAAAGCTGTGCAAAGCGCCATGCCCACCAGCCATGATAAAGCTGACAGCTGAGGATTGCAGCCTGCAGCTGTTAGTTTTGCAATGCTGGTTATCAAAAATAGAAGAGACCCCACATCATTATTTTTACAGCGCAGGTACCAGCTGATGAATACTCCTATCAGCGGCACCTGCTCTTGCTGTTATCAGTGACAGCAGGCATAGTCTGATGGGATTAGTACTTTCTTGTCAGTTGACGCATGTAACCGCAGGTAAACTTTTTACCTCGGGTCACAACTGCTGGCTCACGCTGTCATCTGAGAGCGTGGGAACTGCAGCTTTCTAACTGGTGGTAATGATCTCACTGGCGATAAGAGGCAGTGTTTACCACGCTGTCATGCAGATCTGAATGAGGTTCGGATTTTGGTACTGTTCTGGTACTGTTCTAGTATCTGAACCAAACTTTTTTTACATGTTCGGACGAAGCCACCAGACCCGAACATGCAGGGGTTTGCCCATCACTAATTATGACTATTTTATATGACGTTCACCAGTAGAATTGAATTGAAGTGACAAGCTAGTTTTAGGCTATGTGCACATGATGCGGATTTGCTGCGGATCCGCAGCAGATTTTTACACACAGAAACGCTGCAGATACACACTGTGATGTACAGTATAATGTTATTCAATGGCAAAAAAAAAAGATGTGCAGATGGTGCGGAAAAATCAGTGCGGATTTGCGGCGGATTTCAAAGAAGTGCATGTCACTTATTTTGTGCGGATCTGCAGCGTTTCTGCACCCCTCCATGATAAAATTCCGCAGTGGCAAAAACCGCTGAAAATCCGCACAAAATCTGCATAAAAACCGCGGTAAAACAGCAGCTGCGGATTCGGCCAGGAGATGCGGATTTTCTGCAGAAAATTCTGCACCTATTTTCCTACGTGTGCACATACCCTTATAGTTCGGGTTGTTTCACACAAAACGCTGTCAAATGTGTGGTTTCTTTTGTTTAATAATAAAAGACTTAAAAGAAAAAAAAAATGATATTTACATTTTTTACATGACTTTTTCAATTTTTCTAGACATATAATTTAACTTTGACTTTTCCAAATGGTCGAACCCTGTCCTGCAGTGTCCAGGTAAATGGCGTCCATGCGCCTTCTTTTTAAAAAATGTTTCTTCAGCTGAGAGAAATTATGACGTGGGTAATAAGGAGCTCTTGGCAATCAAGTTGGCATGTGAAGAACATTGTTTGGACGGGGCTGTCCATCCTATTACTGTTATCACTGACCATAAAGAACTTATATCTTCTGTTGTCTAGGCAGGCCGGATTAGACACCCAAAGTGCAATTTGTCCTGAGTACCCCATTTGTAGTGGTAAACCACTGTTTGGGAGCACGGCAGAGCTGGGAAAAGAAGGAAAGGAGGAGCACCGTTTGAAACCCCCCACAAGAGACACCATTTTGGAAACTAGGAAGGAACTTATCTAGATGTGTGGTGAGAGCCATGAAAATAATCTTTTTTTTCTCCTCAAAAATTATTTTTTAGCCCGCAATTCTTTATTTTCACAAGAGTAACAGGAGAAATTGGACCCCAAACGTTGTTGTCCAGTTTGTCCTGAGTACATCGATACCCTATATGTGGGGTGGGACCACTGTTTGGGCACACATAGGGGCTCAGAATGGAATTAGTGACATTTTAATATGCAGACTTTGATGGAATGGTCTGCAGGCACCATGTTGCGTTTGCAGAGCCCCTGATGTACCTAGACAGTAGAATCCCCCCACAAGTGAACCCATTTTGGAAACTAGACCCTCCCAAGGAGCTTATCTACATGTGTGATGAGCATTATGAACCCCCAAGTGCTTCACAGAAGTTTATAATGTAGAGCAGTGAAAATAAAAAATCATATTTTTTCCACAAAGATTTTTTAGCCCCCAATTTTTTCCCCTAGGGTAACAGGAGAAATTGGACCTCGAAAGTTGATGTCCAATTTGTCCTGAGTAAGCTGATGCCCCATATATGGGGGCAAACCACTGTTTGGCCACACGGCAGAGCTCAGAAGGGAGGGAGCACCATTTGACTTTTTGAACACAAAATTGGCTGGAATCAATCGTGGCGCCATGTCGCGTTTGGAGACCCCCTGATGTACCTAAACAGTGGAAATCCCCTAATTCTAACTCCAACCCTAACCCCAACCCACCCCTAACCCTAATCCCAACCCTAACCATTACCATAATCACAACCCCAACCCACCCCTAACCCTAATCCCAACCCTAACCATAACCCTAATCACAATCCTAACTCCAACACACCCTTAACCCTAATCCCAATCCTAACCATAAACCTAACCACAAACCTAACCCTAAACCCAACCCTAACCCTAATCTCAACCATAACCCTAGTCCAAACCCTAATTCCAACCCTAACCCTAATCCCAACCCTAACCCTAATCCCAACTCTAACCCTAACTTTAGCCCCAACACTAACCCTAGCTTTAGCACCAACTCACAGCGAGACTCAGGAGGAACGGAGCGCTTTTTGCCTCCTGGATGGCAGATTTTCCTAGAATAGTTTGCAGACTCCATATACAGAGCCCCTAAATGCTAGCGAAATATCCCCTTAAGTGACCATATTTTTGGAAATTATACCCCTTTAGGAATTTATCTTCAGGTATAGTGATGTTTTGATTCCATGGGTGTTTTCCCGAAACAAGCAGTAGTGGATGTTGCTGAGTGAAAATTTCAAACTGCCATTGTAGTGCCTAGTAGGTTGTAGTAGTAGTTGCAGTCACCAGTACGCTATTGTGCCCAGTATGTTGTGGTGCCCATCTCATGCACCTGTAAATTAGGAGGGCTGTCATCGCTACAGAAATGCCAAACATGTCGATGCTAAATGTGGATTAAGGCACACTGTGGGCCTCAGAAAGGAGGGGGCATTTTCATTTGGGAGTGCAGAATTTGCTGAATTTCTTTTTGGGGGCAAGGAGCCATAGCTATTTTCCAGCGCCTTTGTACTACTAGTAACGTGTAATATTTCCGTTAACAGATGACAGACCTTAGATGGGACTTTCGTTGAAGCTTTTATCGGAGTATTTTAAATAACATTTGGGATCACATTTATCCGGCGCTCTATGATGAACAGTTATATAGAGGTTTCCGTCTAAATTGGTTTTATTTATTTTTTTATGTTGCTCTTCGTGTGGTATAGGTGATTAGGTGACATTATTCTTCAGGTCGGTGCAATTACAGCGATACCAGATTTATAGCGGGTTTTTATGTTTGGCAGCTGTCACATACTAAAAGACGCTTCTTTTTATTGGAAACAATTATTTTTGCATCAATATATTTTGAGAGCTATAATTTTTCCAGATTTTGGCCCACAGAGTCATGTGAGGTCTTGTTTCTTGCGGGACAAGATGACGTTTTTATTGGTACATTTTTTGATTGCTTTTTATTCCAATTTTTGAGAGGCAGAATGAACAAAAACCAGCAATTCAGTATTTTTTTGGGGGGAGGGGGGTTATGTCATTCCACATGTGGCAAAATTGATAAGACAGTTTTATTCTTCGGGTCAGTACGATTACAGCGATACCACTTTTACACAATAAAAACTATTTTATAGACAAATATTATTTTTGCATCGCATTATTCTGAGAGCTATAACTTTTATCTTTCTGCTGATGGAGCTGTATGGGGGCTTATTTTTTGCAGGACAAGATATCATTTTCAGCGGTAACATGTTTATTTATATCCGTCTTATTGCTCGCCTTTTATTCCACTTTTTGCTCGGCTGTATGATGATAAAGCATTGATTTTTGCCTTTTTTTATGGTGTTCACTAAAGAGGTTAACTAGTGGGACGGTTTTATAGGTTGCGTCATTCCAGACTCGGAGATACCAAATATGCATAATTTTACTGCTTATATTTTTTTTCATACAAATATTTATTTATGGGTACAACATCTTTTGATTTTGCTATTATTATTTTTTTTTTAATATATATATTTTTACAATTATTTAAAAAAAAAGTTTTTACTTTTTTTTTAACTTTTTAACTTTGTTCCTCAAAGGGACTATCATTTTTTTGCCGGCTGATCGCTTGTATAGTATGGGGATGCACTGTGCTATGCAAACTGTCAGATAAAGTTGCATTGACAGATAAAGTTGCTCCTCATGGGGGGCGTAGCTATCTAGCCGAGCGGAGAGGACATGTCTGACTGGAGCTCCTGTGATCCTGATTTGAATCCTGGAGGGTTCCTTCGGCTGCCGCTGTGTTCCCCTGGATACCTGGAGGCGCCCAGCTTCAGAGGAGGTGTTCGGTGCAGCTCTGGCTGGGTGAGCACCGGGGAAGCCAGGACGGTGGACGGGCCTTGAAGGAGACTGGGTCCATTTTACCTGCCGTGTGCGCCGGTGGGGAAGGACGTGGAGCGGCGGCACTCGGCTCAAGGGGAGTTAGCTGGACGCAGGCAAAGCTCCAGGAGGTACGACAGGGGGACCGCGCAGTGTGAGCCCCGAGAAATGGGTCCTGCGCTCCCCCCATCCTCAATACGGTATAGTGCCTGAAAGTTCCAGTGTCTGTTCCCAAACGGATGTATCTCCCTCCGCTCCCGCCATACAGAGTTTAACTGTGGACGCTGTGGTGCCTGGTGGGTGGCTGACATGCCGAGCACCACACAGAGATTGAGATATAGATAAATTCACCGCATACAAACATTGTTTGGAGGAGGACCCTATATCTCTTGATAAACATTGAGCTTTAGTTATCTCGGCTTTGTCCTCCTGACTTGCACCTCCCCCCAGGGTAATAAGTGCAGCAGCTGCAATAAATCCTTGTTGCCACACGCTGATTCCTCCAAGGATCTTCTGTAGGCTTCTTTTAATAAATATACCCCAAGATTTACATATAGACGTGCTCACAACCTGTCAGATTTATTAGTGCATAATAGAATTACCGCACCCAGTAAAACTTGGCTCACTTATACTCCTCCAGCCGGCAATCATAAATGTGGCAGCTGTAGATTTTGCAGCTTACATGTTACTAATAATCCACTGCAGATAGGTTCTATCACTCATGTCGTGACAGATTTTATCTCTTGTAAAAGCAAGTTTGTGATTTATGTTTTGTTTTGCCCGTGCCGATATTTCTACATAGGCAAGACAATCAGACCCTTGATTGTGCGTTTTAAAGAGCATTATAACTCTATTATGTCGGGAAAAGGGTGCTTAAGATTAATTCAGCACGTTAGAGAAAAACATAACGCTAACCCAGACTCACTTTGCTTTGCTGGCATTGAAATAGTCCCATACCCGCAAATGGGAGGAGATCAAAATAGGATTCTATTACAAAAAGAAGCCAAATGGATACTTAATGCAAATGCACAAGGACCTATTGGTCTAAACGACCGTCTTGATATGTCCGTATTCTTGTAAATTCCTTATAGGCAATAGTCTTGGTTAGTGTTATAATTGATATTCCGGATGATTCTCGTAAATAACACTATGATTATTAGATTAATATATTCTTCAGATATATGTCAGTCTGCAATGTAGATTATTTATATGTATTATTTATATGCATTATCACTTTCACAGTTTGTGCACATTGATTAGTTTATTCAGATCACGTTCTTTATTATACGTCAGATATCCTTTAAAAGGAAATGACGTGTTGTAATCTACTATCCGGACCCGTCGAAGCACCTGTGTGTGCGAAACGGCCGTCGTCCGAGCTCCTATGCCGCACCCTCGTATATACCTGATGTCCTGATGGATGTAACTTGCATTTTTCTCCAATAAAGGCCACAATCTTCACAGTTATCCCGGGGTGAGTGCCGCATATTTTCTTCTTCTCTGCTGTTGATTAACTAAGTAGTGACTGTATTTAATTATAGTGCAACAGTGCCTGGACCTTATTTCACAAAACATTAACTATGCATAGTCCAAGAACCTCGGGTGCAACTGAAAAGTTGAGAAAATATGCACGACCTCTCCCCCCTGATAACCTGCGGTCGAATAAAGATAATTCACCTGGGGCCAAGACTGCTAGTCAGCAAAAAAAAAGGTGCTTCTGATAATGAGGAGGATGGAGATTGGGAGGATTTAACTTTGAAACAAGCATCCGAGCAGTTAATGCAGGCTATATCACTAACCAGGACATCCTTAACTGGGAAAATAGAGGAGGTGCACTCTGAGGTGGGACGCCTGCGACAGGTCATGCAATCTATGAGGGGCCGCATTACGGAGGTGGAGTCCCGGGTATCTCGCCTGGAAGACAACTCTGTGCCCTTGGAAACTAAATTGACAAAAGTGGCTGGCTCTATAAATGCCTGGAAGCAAAAGGCGGACGACCTGGAAAATAGACTACGTTGGAATAATATCCGCATTATTGGGCTCCCAGAACGCTCAGAGGGTCAGCAACCGGAACAATTCCTGGAAAGTTGGCTTAACCCCTTCATGACCTTGGGATTTTCCGTTTTTCCGTGTTCGTTTTTCGCTCCCCTCCTTCCCAGAGCCATAACTTTTTTATTTTTCCATCAATATGTGAGGGCTTATTTTTTGCGAAACAAGTTGTACTTTTGAACGACATCATTGGTTTTAGCATGTCATGTACTAGAAAATGGGAAAAAAATTCCAAGTGCGGTGAAATTGCAAAAAAAGTGCAACCCCACACTTGTTTTTTGTTTGGCTTTTTTGCTAGGTTCAATAAATGCTAAAACTGACCTGTAATTATGATTCTCCAGGTCATTACGAGTTCATAGACATCTAACATGACTAGGTTATTTTTTATCTAAGTGGTGAAAAAAACTTTGCTAAAAAAAAATTACGCCATTTTCCGATACCCATAGCATCTCTATTTTTCATGATCTGGGGTCGGTTGAGGGCTTATTTTTTGCGTGCCAAGCTGGCGTTTTTAATGATACCATTTCCGTGCAGATATGTTCTTTTGATCGCCCGTTATTGCATTTTAATGCAATGTCACGGCGACCAAAAAAATGTAATTCTGGCGTTTCGAATTTTTTTCTTGCTATGCTGTTTGGCGATCAGGTTAATGCTTTTTTTTTTTATTGATAGACCGGGCGATTCTGAACACGGCGATACTGTGTAGGTTTTTTTTTTTTTTTATTGATTTATTTTGAATGGGGCGAAAGGGGGGTGATTTAAACTTTTATATTTTTTTCACATTTTTTTTTCTTTTTTTTTTTCTTTTGCCATGTTTCAATAGCCTCCACAGGAGGCTATAAGCTGGTACAACTTGATCGCCTCAGCTACATTAGATCGCTGCTATGCAGCAGAAATGCAGGTGTGCTATGAGCGCCGACCACAGGGTGGCGCTCACAGTTAGCCAGGTCTCAAGGACCTCTATGGTTACTATACAGAAGCATCGCTGACCCCCGATCATGTGACAGGGGTCAGCGATGCGCTCATTTCCGGCTGCCCGGCCGGAAGCGCCGGTTAAATGCCACTGTCAGCGTTTGACAGCGGCATTTAACTAGTTAAGAGCGGCGGGTGAATCGCGATTTCACCCGCCTCTATTGCGGGCACATGTCAGCTGTTCAAAACAGCTGACATGTCCCGGCTTTGATGCAGGCTCACTGCCAGAGCTCTGCATCAAAGAGGGGGATCTGACTTCGGACGTACTATCCCGTCCGAGGTCAGAAAAGGGTCAAAGATACTTTGGGAGACGAATTCTCCTCTACCTTCTCTGTGGAAAGGTACCAACAAAACCTCTTCCCCCGGGCGCCCCACCGAGACCCTTTTTGGCGCGCCTTTTGAATTGCAGGGATAGAGATGCAGTGCTCCGCAAGGCAAGACAAAAAAGCCCTATAAAATTTAATAATGCCACTATATCAATATTCCCGGATTTCCCTATGGAATTGCAGAAACAACGTGCCCAATTCATGGAGATAAAGAAACAACTTGGGGAAAACAACATTTTATATTCAATGATCTATCCAGCCCGTCTCAAGATTGTTTACAAGGGCTCTTCCTCTTTCTTTATGACCCCGGCAGAAGCCGGAGATTGGATGCAATCTCCTGTGGGAGCGAATGGGGGGGGGGGGGGGGAATCCTAGATCACCTGCCATCTTTACATATAGATACTCCGGAAATGGAACTCTTTCACTGGGTTTTCTCCTTTTATTTTTTCTTCCATTTTTAATGATAAGAGCTCTTTCCGCAAAAGTCCAAGAAAACAACCATACCGGAATCTACTTTCAGAGATGGTGCCCTCTTTTTTTTGGACAGAGATAGGAGCAAGAAACTTTGCTCCCTCTTGAAGCGTATTTTGCTTTATCTTGTTTTAGTATTGTTAGGAATTGGTTATATAAGAATTGCTGCCATCTTTTTTTCCATTATATACCAGAAATGTGATGGGGGTGATAATGTGTATTATTTGTGGATGAGGAGGTATGGCGTCTGATCTTACATGTTTGACCTGGAATGTGAAAGGTCTTGGATCACCCCGAAAGAGAGTTAAAGTATTTTCTCAAATAAGACATCACCATCCTCATAGTGTAACCCTAGTTGAAACACACTTGACCAGAGACACAGCCCGCTATGTACAAAAACCGTGGGTACAATGGTCTGTACATACATTCCATACTAGTTATTCTAGGGGGGTCTCTTTATTAATTCATAAGGATGTTAGATGGGACGTTGGGGAGGTACGGAGGGATCCTGAGGGCCGGTTTATCTTTGTACATGCGTGGATTAACTTGAAAGACTATGTTATAATTTGTATATACAGGTCCTTCTCAAAAAATTAGCATATAGTGTTAAATTTCATTATTTACCATAATGTAATGATTACAATTAAACTTTCATATATTATAGATTCATTATCCACCAACTGAAATTTGTCAGGTCTTTTATTGTTTTAATACTGATGATTTTGGCATACAACTCCTGATAACCCAAAAAACCTGTCTCAATAAATTAGCATATCAAGAAAAGGTTCTCTAAACGACCCATTACCCTAATCTTCTGAATCAACTAATTAACTCTAAACACATGCAAAAGATACCTGAGGCTTTTATAAACTCCCTGCCTGGTTCATTACTCAAAACCCCCATCATGGGTAAGACTAGCGACCTGACAGATGTCAAGAAGGCCATCATTGACACCCTCAAGCAAGAGGGTAAGACCCAGAAAGAAATTTCTCAACAAATAGGCTGTTCCCAGAGTGCTGTATCAAGGCACCTCAATGGTAAGTCTGTTGGAAGGAAACAATGTGGCAGAAAACGCTGTACAACGAGAAGAGGAGACCGGACCCTGAGGAAGATTGTGGAGAAGGACCGATTCCAGACCTTGGGGAACCTGAGGAAGCAGTGGACTGAGTCTGGTGTGGAAACATCCAGAGCCACCGTGCACAGGCGTGTGCAGGAAATGGGCTACAGGTGCCGCATTCCCCAGGTAAAGCCACTTTTGAACCATAAACAGCGGCAGAGGCGCCTGACCTGGGCTACAGAGAAGCAGCACTGGACTGTTGCTAAGTGGTCCCAAGTACTTTTTTCTGATGAAAGCAAATTTTGCATGTAATTCGGAAATCAAGGTGCCAGAGTCTGGAGGAAGACTGGGGAGAAGGAAATGCCAAAATGCCTGAAGTCCAGTGTCAAGTACCCACAGTCAGTGATGGTGTGGGGTGCCATGTCAGCTGCTGGTGTTGGTCCACTGTGTTTCATCAAGGGCAGGGTCAATGCAGCTAGCTATCAGGAGATTTTGGAGCACTTCATGCTTCCATCGGCTGAAATGCTTTATGGAGATGAAGATTTCATTTTTCAGCACTGACCATGGTATTACTGTGCTCAATTGGCCTGCCAACTCTCCTGACCTGAACCCCATAGAGAATCTGTGGGATATTGTGAAGAGAAAGTTGAGAGACGCAAGACCCAACACTCTGGATGAGCTTAAGGCCGCTATTGAAGCATCCTGGGCCTCCATAACATCTCAGCAGTGTCACAGGCTGATTGCCTCCATGCCACGCCGCATTGAAGCAGTCATTTCTGCCAAAGGATTCCCGACCAAGTATTGAGTGCATAACTGAACATTATTATTTGTTGGTTTTTTTGTTTGTTATTAAAAAACACTTCTATTTGATTGGATGGGTGAAATATGCTAATTTATTGAGACAGGTTTTTTGGGTTATCAGGAGTTGTATGCCAAAATCATCAGTATTAAAACAATAAAAGACCTGACAAATTTCAGTTGGTGGATAATGAATCTATAATATATGAAAGTTTAATTGTAATCATTACATTATGGTAAATAATGAAATTTAACACTATATGCTAATTTTTTGAGAAGGACCTGTACAACCCCCTTCCTGCTAATATGTCCATCATAAAAAAGGCGCTGAGTTTTGCTCTGAATTATCCAGATGCATATATCGAGACTTCAATTTGGTTATGGACGAGGGCCTTGATAGGCTTAGGCTGGATGGCGAGGTTTTGGGGGTGACTCCCTCCCCTTCCCGTTTGTCCACATTCATGGAGGGTAGTGGGTGGCTAGATCTGTAGAGAATACGTCATCCGGATGTAAAAGAATACACCTGCCACTCGTCCGTTAGACGCACCCTATCCCGCTTGGATTATATTTTTGGCTCTAGTAACTTGGAGATGTAGGTGGGGGAGATAGAAAATGGAAACGGGCATTTCAGACCATAGCCCGGTAATACTTAAGCTCAACTTTGGTCAGAGAAGACATAATGCGGTCTGGAAACTAAATCCATCCTGGCTCAAACTGATAGGCCCTAATGATAGAACTATAGACCAACTAGACTGTTTCATAACATCTGACCCGGAGCCACAGAATTTAAATATGTTTTGGGATGCTCTTAAGGCGTATTGAGAGGATGCTTGACCTCTACAATTTCCTACATTAAACGTATGACCTCACGGGAAGATGAGATGGAGAGACGACTGAGAGACTCAGAAGAGGCCTATATTACTAGCCAAACCAGCAAGAATAGGGCTGAATGGTTACTTTCCCATATATTATATACTCAATATGTAGATACTAAGTCTAAACGTAAACTCTTTTTTACTCGACAAGCATACTTTGAGTTGAGGACTCAATCGAGTAAACTATTAGCATTCATGGTACGACAACACAATACATCTAATACTATACTTAAAATCTGGAAACCAGATGGTGCAATAGTGACTTCCACAAATGATAATCTTCAATGCTTGTCAGGAATATTATAAAGAGCTGTATCGCTCTCAGGGGGACCTCGATACACCAGGCTGTTTAGACTATTTATCAGACATTGAGTTCCCTACGTTGAGCCTTACACAACAAGCTTTTCTAGATGCAGATTTCACTCTGGAAGAGATTAATGCGGCTATAGCGGATATGGCTTCTGGAAAGGCAACAGGCCCAGATGGGTTCCCCATAGAAATGTTTTAATCAAAAAAGTAACTAATTGTATGTATAAATGATGTGTCATGCACCAATAAACAATCAATCCTCCCAAATAAAAAGTGCAAAAAATCGACGGTATTAAAAATAATTTTTATTGAAAATAATACAAAATAAAATAAGGTTATATATTCATCAAATATAGCTGATAGATAGGAGCATATATAATAGTATTTATAGGACAACCCAAATAATATAATAACTAATAACCTAATACTTGTAATGTGATAAATCCTCAAAACAAAACAAAAATATGGTAATCTACTATATAATTGTCTAAGGGTCACTTCCGTCTTTCTGTCTGTCTGTCTGTCTTTCTGTCACAGATATTTATTGGTCGCGGCCTCTGTCTGTCATGGAATCCAAGTCGCTGATTGGTCTCGCCAGCTGCCTGTCATGGCTGCCGCAACCAATCAGAGACGGCCACAGTCCGATTAGTCCCTCCCTACTCCCCTGCAGTCAGGTGCCTGGCGCCCGCTCGATACTCCCCGCAGTCACCGCTCACACAGGGTTAATGCAAGCGGTAACGGACCGCGTTATGCCGTGGGTAACTCACTCCGTTACTGCCGCTATTAACCCTGTGTGACCAAGTTTTTACTATTGATGCTGCCTATGCAGTGTCAACAGTAAAAAGATCTAATGTTAAAAAAATAATTAAAAAAATAAAAAATCATCATATACTCACCCTCCGGCGCCTTTCCTGCTCTTCGCGACGTACCGGTGCTAAGGATGGTATGCTACAAGGACCTTCCATGACGTCACGGTCATGTGACCGTGACGTCATCACAAGTCCTGCGCGCCTGCGCGAGAAGGACCTTCCATAACATCGCGGTCACATGACCGTGACGTCATGGAAGGTCCTTCTCGCGTAGGCGCGCAGGACCTGTGATGTCGTCGTGGTCACATGACCGTGACGTCATGGAAGGTCCTTCTCGCGTAGGCGCGCAGGACCTGTGATGTCGTCGCGGTCACATGACCGTGACGTTATGGAAGGTCCTTCTCGCGCAGGACCTGTGATGATGTCGTGGTCACATGACCGTGACGTTATGGAAGGTGACAGAATTACAAGGGGCCCTCGGATCGGAAGGCGAGTATATGTTTATTTTTTATTTTTTAACCTGTGACATACGTGGCTGGGCAATATACTACGTGGCTGGGCAATATACTACGTAACTGGGCAATATACTACGTGGCTGGACAATATGATCTGTGCTGTATACTACATCGCTGGGCAATATACTACGTGACTGGGCAATATACTACGTGACTGGGCAATATACTACGTAGCTGGGCAATATACTACGTGGCTCTGTGCTGTATACTATGTCGCTGGGCAATATACTACGTAACTGGGCAATATAATACGCAACTGGGCAATATACTACGTGGCTGGGCAATATACTATGTGGCTGTGCAATATACTACATGGCTCTGTGCTGTATACTACGTGGCTTGGCAATATACTATGTGGCTCTGTGCTTTATACTCCGTCACTGGGCAACACAGTATACTACGTGGCTGGGCAATATACTACGTGGCTGGGCAATATGATCTGTGCTGTATACTACATCGCTGGGCAATAAACTACGTGACTGGGCAAAATACTACGTGACTGGGCAATATACTACGTAGCTGGGCAATATACTACGTGGCTCTGTGCTGTATACTACGTGGCTGGGCAATATACTACGTGGCTGGGCAATATATTACGTGACTGGGCAATATACTACGTGGCTGGGCAATATACTACTTGGCTGGGCAATATATTACGTGACTGGGCAATATACTACGTCGCTGGGCAATATACTACGTGGCTGGGCAATATACTACATCACTGGGTAATATACTACGTGGCTGGGCAATATACTACGTGGCTGGGCAATATAGTACGTGACTGGGCAATATACTACATCACTGGGTAATATACTACGTGGCTGGGCAATATACTACGTGGCTGGGCAATATAGTACGTGACTGGGCAATATACTACGTAGCTGGGCAATATAGTACGTGACTGGGCAATATACTACGTGGGCTGTGCAATATACTACGTGGCTCTGTGCTGTATACTACATCGCTGGGCAATATACTACGTAACTGGGCAATATACTACGTAACTGGGCAATATACTACGTGGCTGGGCAATATACTATGTGGCTGGGCAATATGCTCTGTGCTGTATATTTATATATATATATATATAATATATATATGTGTATTTTTCCAAAGCGTTTGATACCGTGCCGCACAAGAGGTTGGTACACAAAATGAGAATGCTTGGTCTGGGGGAAAATGTGTGTAAATGGGTTAGTAACTGGCTTAGTGATAGAAAGCAGAGGGTGGTTATAAATGGTATAGTCTCTAACTGGGTCGCTGTGACCAGTGGGGTACCGCAGGGGTCAGTATTGGGACCTGTTCTCTTCAACATATTCATTAATGATCTGGTAGAAGGTTTACACAGTAAAATATCGATATTTGCAGATGATACAAAACTATGTAAAGCAGTTAATACAAGAGAAGATAGTATTCTGCTACAGATGGATCTGGATAAGTTGGAAACTTGGGCTGAAAGGTGGCAGATGAGGTTTAACAATGATAAATGTAAGGTTATACACATGGGAAGAGGGAATCAATATCACCATTACACACTGAACGGGAAACCACTGGGTAAATCTGACAGGGAGAAGGACTTGGGGATCCTAGTTAATGATAAACTTACCTGGAGCAGCCAGTGCCAGGCAGCAGCTGCCAAGGCAAACAGGATCATGGGGTGCATTAAAAGAGGTCTGGATACACATGATGAGAGCATTATACTGCCTCTGTACAAATCCCTAGTTAGACCGCACATGGAGTACTGTGTCCAGTTTTGGGCACCGGTGCTCAGGAAGGATATAATGGAACTAGAGAGAGTACAAAGGAGGGCAACAAAATTAATAAAGGGGATGGGAGAACTACAATACCCAGATAGATTAGCGAAATTAGGATTATTTAGTCTAGAAAAAAGACGACTGAGGGGCGATCTAATAACCATGTATAAGTATATAAGGGGACAATACAAATATCTCGCTGAGGATCTGTTTATACCAAGGAAGGTGACGGGCACAAGGGGGCATTCTTTGCGTCTGGAGGAGAGAAGGTTTTTCCACCAACATAGAAGAGGATTCTTTACTGTTAGGGCAGTGAGAATCTGGAATTGCTTGCCTGAGGAGGTGGTGATGGCGAACTCAGTCGAGGGGTTCAAGAGAGGCCTGGATGTCTTCCTGGAGCAGAACAATATTGTATCATACAATTATTAGGTTCTGTAGAAGGACGTAGATCTGGGGATTTATTATGATGGAATATAGGCTGAACTGGATGGACAAATGTCTTTTTTCGGCCTTACTAACTATGTTACTATGTTACTATGTTACTATGTTACTATGTATACTACGTCGCTGGGCAATATACTACGTGGCTGGGCAATATACTTCGTGACTGGGCAATATACTACATGGCTGGGCAATATACTACGTGGCTGGGCAATATACTACGTGGCTGGGCAATATGCTACGTGGGCTGTGCAATATACTACATGGACATGCATATTGTAGAATACCCGATGAGTTAGAATCGGGCCACCATCTAGTTATATATAACCACCATAATTCATAAAAAATAGTAACACAACATATTTTTAAAGAATATAATCACCACTCATAAACAGTGCAAAGTGCAATAAATTTGCAAAATTGCAAATAAGATTGTAATAGTGCAGCTTGTGGTCATACCTCATTGGCATTTTTTGCACTTTTTTAGCCTTATTGCACATTCTTGTCCATATACAGTGGGTATATTGGTGGCACTGTTGTACTTTCATTACGTTTCAGTTCATCGCTGTAAACGTTTGACAGTGCTGTTGGCATTGTAGCGCCTTAGTTCTATATATTTCCCTGTGCTTTTTTGCATATTATTATAACATACAGCGGCTAGCTTGATATATCATTGACAAAAGCAGTGCCATTATATATATATATATATTTATTTATTTTTTTATTATTTTTTTTTACAGCACATTATTGTATATTTTTTAATATTTTGATATTATTAGCACTGATGCACTTTTATTGTATTGTTGCTAAGTTTCTGACAGTACTCATTAGCACTTTAGTTGCACATTATTTTTTATACATATTTTTGTGTGTGGTGATTTCACATCATTATTGCAAAATGTGCCTTTTTTAGATATACCTTGATTTTAGCTGCACTATTGCACTCTTATTTGCAATTTTGCACAATTTTGCACTTCATACAATCCATTATATTCAATTTACTAGATGGTGGTCCGATTCTAATGCATCGGGTATTCTAGAATATGCATGTCCACGTAGTATATTGCCCAGCCACGTAGTATATTGCCCAGCCACGTAGTATATTGCCCAAGCACGTAGTATATTGCCCAACCACATAGTATATTGCCCAACCACATAGTATATTGCCCAGCCACATAGTATATTGCCCAGCCACATAGTATATTGCCCAGCCACATAGTATATTGCCCAGCCACATTGTATATTGCCCAGCCCACATAGTATATTGCCCACCCACATAGTATATTGCCCAGCTACGTAGTATACTGCACAGCCCACGTAGTATATTGCCCAGCCACAAAGTATATTGCCCAGCTACGTAGTATGTTGCCCAGTGACGTAGTATATTGCCCAGTGACGTGGTATATTGGCCAGCCACGTAGTATATTGCCCAGTGACATGGTATATTGGCCAGCCACGTAGTATATTGCCCAGTGAGGTAGTATATTGCACAGCCACGTAGTATATTGCCCAGTCACGTAGTATATTGCCCAGTTACGTGGTATATTGCCCAGTGACGTAGTATATTGGCCAGCCACGTAGTATATTGCCCACCCACGTAGTATATTGCCCAGCCATGTAGTATATTGCCCAGCCACATAGTATATTGCCCAGCCACGTAGTATATTGCCCAGCCACGTAGTTTATTGCCTATTTATGTAGTATATTGCCCTGTTACATAGTATATTGCCCAGTGACGTAGTATATTGCCCAGCCACATAGTATATTGCCCAGCCATGTAGTATATTGCCCAGTCACGTAGTATAATGCCCAGTCACGTAGTATATTGCCCAGTTACGTAGTATATTGCCCAGTGACGTAGTATATTGGCCAGCCACATAGTATATTGCCCAGTGACGTAGTATATTGCCCAGCCACGTAGTATATTGCCCAGCCACGTAGTATATTGCCCAGTTACGTAGTATATTGCCCAGTGACGTAGTATATTGGCCAGCCACCTAGTATATTGCCCAGTGACGTAGGATATTGCCCAGTGACGTAGTATATTACGTAGCCACATAGTACATTGCACAGCAATGTAGTATACAGCACAGAGCCACATAGTATATTGCCCAGTTACATAGTATACAGCACAGAACCACGTAGTATATTGCTCAGCCACGTAGTATATTGCCAGCTACGTAGTATATTGCCCAGCCAAATAGTATATTGCCTAGCCACGTATGTCACAGGTTAAAAAATAAAAAATAAACATACTCACCTTCCGATCCGAGGGCCCGTTGTAGTTCTGTCACCGTGCGGCAGCTTCCGGTCCCAGGGTGTGATGACGTCGCGGTCACATGACCGTGATGTCATGGCAGGTCCCTCTCGCGCAGGCACGCAGGACCTGTGATGACGTCGCGGTCACATGACCATGACGTCTGGCAGGTCCATACCATCATTGCCACCGGAACCTGCCGGTTGCATAAAGCGGTCACCAGAGCGTCGCAAGGAGCGGGAAAGGCGGCGGAAGGTGAGTATATAATGATTTTTTATTTTTTTTTAACATTAGATGTTTTTACTATTGACGCTGCATAGGCAGCATCAATAGTAAAAACTTGGTCACAGAGGGTTAATAGCGGCGGTAACGTAGTGAGTTACCCGTGGCATAACGCGGTCCGTTACCGCCGGCATTAACCCTATGTGAGCAGTGACTGGAGGGGAGTATGTGGGCGCCGGGCAGTGACTCATTGGTAAATGTAGATTATAAAATTTTCACTAAAATATTAGCCACTAGGTTAAATACGGTAATACTAGACATAATACACCCAGACCAGACCGGATTCATGCGAGGTCCATTAATATTAGGAGGGTCCAGTCGGTCGCCCAATATAGCTCACTGGTATTGAAGAATAGATGGGCTTTGGACGCAGCCAAAGTGTTCGACTCCCTTGAATGGCCCTTCCTGTCCGCATGTTTACAGAGATACCGATTTGGCCACAAATTTCAAAAATGGATCAATGCAATATATATGAAACCTAAAGCCCGGATAATTATTAATAGCTCCATGTCAGAGACATTCTCCCTGAATAGGGGAACCCGACAGGGTTGCGCTCTTTCACCGACCCTTTTTGTTCTCGCGATTGAAGCACGAGCAATACGTATGAGATCCACTCCATCCATTAAAGGTATTGAGACAGCAGACCGCGTGGAGGTTATTGGCTTATACGCCGATGATATGGTAATATTCATGGATGACATAGATGAGACACTGCTGCATGTGATCACCACCATAAATAGATTTAGTAAATGCTCAGGATTGTATATAAATTGGGACAAATCCGCCTTGATGCCTCTCTCCCATGATTCAGCAGATCATCTTAAAGAGTTATCCTTATTGCCAGTGGTGTCCCACTTTAAATATTTAGGGATAATTATACCCAAATACAGTAGATTTGATCTACAATTTAATGTCCTCCCGTTATTGGATCTAGTCAAGCATAAATTTGCAGTGTGGAGTAAATTACCCTTGTCTGTTTCTGGTCGCATAAATCTGATCAAGATGATATTACTTCCGAAGCTCAATTATTCCCATCAGCACAGTGCAGTTCCTGTTCCCAGACCCTTTTTTTTCAAATCTAAATTCGTTAATCTCATCCTTTATATGGGGGAAAGCCAGGCCTAAACTTAAATTATCTACTTTACATAGATCCAAGCAAATGGGAGGTGTGGCGCTACCTGACTTTTTCCTGTATTATTTGGCCGGACAACTTAAGGCTCTGGTTAAGTGGATGCCTGGGGGTCATTTACCAAACTCAGAGAGTCATCTGGCCCACGCTAGGAAGCTTGATTGCGCGCTAGGCTTTTTAGAAATTGATAGACCCAACACCTCTAAATTATTACGGCTTCTCTGCTTAGAAGATTGCAAAGAAGCGAGATTGGTTTGGAAGCAGGTGAAAAGGGCCATTCATTTTGAAGGTATTATGCCTATGTAGCATTAATAGTAAAAAGATCTAATGTTAAAAATAATAATAAAAAAAAACATTATATACTCACCCTCCGTCGGCCCCTGGATCCAGCTGAGGCCTTTCCCGCTCCTCGCGACGCTCCGGTGACCGGTCCATGCATTGCGGTCTCACGAGATGATGACGTAGCGGTCTCGCAAGACCGCTACGTCATCAGCTCACGAGACTGCAACGCACTCTTGGGACCGGAGTGTCACGAGGAGCATCGGTAAATGCCTCGCCTGGATCCGGGGGCCAACAGAGGGTGAGTATAGAACTATTTTTTACTTTAATTCTTTTTTTTAACAGGGATATGGTGTCCACATTGCTATATATTACGTGGGCTGTGTTAGATACTGCGTGGGCTGTGTTATATACTACATCTCTGTGCTATATACTATGTGGGCTGTGCTATATACTACGTGGCTGTGGTATATATTAAGTGGCTGGGCAATATACTACATCGCTGTGCTCTATACTACGTGGCCTGTGTTATATACTGCATGGGCAGTGTTAAATACTACGTCTCTGTGCTATATACTACATGGCTGTGCAATATACTATGTGTCTGTGCTATATACTACGTGTCTGGGCAATATACTATGTGGCTGTTATATCTACTGTGCTGGCTGTGCTATATACTGCATGGGCTGTGTTATATACTACATCGCTGTGCTATATACTACGTGGTTGTGCTATATACTACGTGTTGTGAATTCTGTGGCTGAGTTCACTTCTGTGGTCACAAGTGGTATTGCAGTCTCTGGGCTTCCTCCCTCAGGTGTTTTGGTGAGCTCGTTGGCTGCCTGGCTATTTAGCTCCACCTGAGTCTGTCTTCCTTGCTCCTTGTCATTGTTCCAGTGTTGGATCTGAGCTACTGCATCTTTCCTTGGGCCTGCTGCTCTGCTAGATAAGTGCTTCTAGTTTGTTTTCTGTTTTTTCTGTCCAGCTTGCTATTAACTTTTGCTGGAAGCTCTGAGAAGCAAAGGGGTGCACCGCCGTGCTGTTAGTTCGGCACGGTGGGTCTTTTTGCCCCTTTGCGTGGTTTTCGTTTTAGGGTTTTTTGTAGACTGCATAGTTCTCTTTGCTATCCTCGCTCTGTCTAGAATATCGGGCCTCACTTTGCTGAATCTATTTCATTCCTACGTTTGTTTTTTCATCTTGCTAACAGTCATTATATGTGGGGGGCTGCCTATTCCTTTGGGGTATTTCTCTGAGGTAAGTCAGGCTTGTATTTCTATCTTCAGGCTAGTCAGCTCCTCAGGCAGTGCCGAGTTGCATAGGTAGTGATAGGCGCAATCCACTGCTGCTTATAGTTGTGTGAGGATAGATCAGGTACTGCAGTCTACAGAGATTCCACGTCTCAGAGCTCGTCCTATTGTTTTTGGTTATTGCCAGATCTCTGTATGTGCGCTGATTACTGCACGCTGTGTTGCCTGATTGCCAGCCATAACAGTACAAGGAGCCACACCAATGATTCCCAATAGAGGGAAAAAAGAAATCCTGACATCATTTTTTTTTCTTAGCTCTGTCTTCAGTCTTTTTTTTCCCCTAGACATTAGAGTGCTTCAGGACACAGCTGTGGACATGGATATTCAGGCTCTGTGCTCCTCAATGGATAATCTCGTTGTAAATGTACAAAAGATTCAAGATACTATTGATCAGAAATCGATGCTAGAACCAAGAATTCCGATTCCTGATTTGTTTTTTGGTGACAGAACTAAGTTCCTGAGCTTCAGAAATAATTGTAAGCTATTTTTGGCCTTGAAACCTCATTCTTCTGGTAATCCTATTCAACAGGTTTTGATTATTATTTCTTTTTTGCGCGGCGACCCACAGGACTGGGCGTTTTCTCTTGCACCAGGAGATTCTGCATTGAGTAATGTTGATGCATTTTTCCAGGCGCTGGGATTGCTTTACGATGAGCCTAATTCAGTGGATCAGGCTGAGAAAAATCTGCTGGCTTTATGCCAGGGTCAGGATGATGTAGAAGTATATTGTCAGAAATTTAGGAAGTGGTCAGTACTCACTCTGTGGAATGAATCTGCACTAGCGGCTTTGTTCAGAAAGGGTCTCTCTGAAGCTCTTAAGGATGTAATGGTGGGATTTCCTATGCCTGCTGGTTTGAATGAGTCTATGTCATTGGCCATTCAGATCGGTCGTCGCTTGCGCGAGCGTAAATCTGTGCACCATCTGACGGTATTGTCTGAGAGTAAACCTGAGCCTATGCAGTGCGACAGGACTATGACTAAAGTAGAACGGCAAGAACACAGACGTCTGAATAGACTGTGTTTCTATTGTGGTGATTCTACTCATGCTATTTCTAATTGTCCTAAACGCACTAGGCGGTTCGATAGCTCTGCCGTTATTGGTACTGTACAGTCCAAATTCCTTTTGTCCATTACCTTAATGTGCTCTTTGTCATCGTATTCTGTCATGGCGTTTGTGGATTCAGGCGCTGCCCTGAATCTGATGGATTTGGATTATGCTAAACGTTGTGGATTTTTCTTGGAGCCTTTGCGGTGTCCTATTCCGTTGAGAGGAATTGATGCTACACCTTTGGCCAAGAATAAGCCTCAGTACTGGGCCCAGCTGACCATGTGCATGGCTCCTGCACATCAGGAAGTTATTCGCTTTCTGGTACTGCATAATTTGCATGATGTGGTCGTGTTGGGGTTGCCATGGCTACAAACCCATAATCCAGTATTGGATTGGAACTCTATGTCGGTAACCAGCTGGGGTTGTCAGGGAGTACATGGTGATGTTCCATTTTTGTCTATTTCGTCATCCATTCCTTCTGACATCCCAGAGTTCTTGTCGGACTTTCAGGATGTATTTGAAGAGTCCAAGTCTGATGCCCTACCTCCGCATAGGAATTGTGATTGTGCTATCGATTTGATTCCTGGTAGTAAATTCCCTAAGGGTCGTTTATTTAATTTGTCCGTACCTGAACACACCGCTATGCGCAGTTATGTGAAGGAGTCCCTGGAGAAGGGACATATTCGCCCATCGTCGTCACCATTGGGAGCAGGGTTCTTTTTTGTAGCCAAGAAGGATGGTTCGCTAAGACCGTGTATTGATTACCGCCTTCTTAATAAGATCACTGTTAAGTTTCAGTATCCCTTGCCATTGATTTCTGACTTGTTTGCTCGGATTAAGGGGGCTAGTTGGTTTACTAAGATTGATCTTCGTGGTGCGTATAATCTGGTGAGAATCAGGCAGGGAGATGAATGGAAAACGGCATTTAATACGCCCGAGGGTCATTTTGAGTATCTGGTGATGCCGTTCGGACTTGCCAATGCTCCATCTGTTTTTCAGTCTTTTATGCATGACATTTTCCGTGAGTATCTGGATAAATTCTTGATTGTTTACTTGGATGACATTTTGATCTTCTCAGATGATTGGGAGTCTCATGTGAAGCAAGTCAGAATGGTTTTCCAGTTACTGCGTGCTAATTCCTTGTTCGTGAAGGGATCAAAGTGTCTCTTCGGTGTGCAGAAAGTTTCATTTTTGGGGTTCATCTTTTCCCCTTCTACTATCGAGATGGATCCGGTTAAGGTTCAGGCCATCCAGGATTGGACTCAGCCGACATCTCTAAAAAGTCTGCAGAAATTCCTGGGCTTTGCTAATTTTTATCGTCGCTTCATCTGTAATTTTTCTAGCATTGCCAGACCATTGACCGATTTGACCAAGAAGGGTGCTGATTTGGTTAATTGGTCTTCTGCTGCCGTGGAAGCTTTTCAGGAGTTGAAGCGTCGTTTTTGCTGTGCCCCTGTGTTGTGTCAACCTGATGTTTCTCTTCCGTTCCAGGTCGAGGTTGATGCTTCTGAGATTGGTGCAGGGGCGGTTTTGTCACAGAGAGGTTCTGGTTGCTCAGTGTTCAAACCATGTGCTTTCTTTTCCAGGAAATTTTCTGCTGCTGAGCGTAATTATGATGTGGGCAACTGAGAGTTGCTGGCCATGAAGTGGGCATTCGAGGAGTGGCGTCATTGGCTTGAGGGTGCTAAGCATCGCGTGGTGGTTTTGACTGATCATAAGAACCTTACTTATCTTGAGTCTGCCAAGCGCTTGAATCCTAGACAGGCCCGTTGGTCGTTATTTTTTGCTCGTTTTGATTTTGTGATTTCATACCTTCCGGGCTCTAAAAATGTGAAGGCGGATGCTCTGTCTAGGAGTTTTGTGCCCGACTCTCCGGGGTTATCTGAGCCGGCGAGTATCCTCAAGGAAGGAGTCATTGTGTCTGCCATCTCCCCTGATTTGCGGAGAGTGTTGCAGAAATTTCAGGCTAATAAACCTGATCGTTGTCTGGCCGAGAAACTGTTCGTCCCTGATAGGTGGACTAGTAAAGTTATCTCTGAACTTCATTGTTCGGTGCTGGCCGGTCATCCAGGAATCTTTGGTACCAGGGAGTTGGTTGCTAGATCCTTCTGGTGGCCGTCTCTGTCACGGGATGTGCGTGCTTTTGTGCAGTCCTGTGGAATTTGTGCTAGGGCTAAGCCCTGCTGTTCACGTGCCAGTGGGTTGCTTTTGCCCTTGCCGGTCCCGAAGAGGCCTTGGACACATATTTCGATGGATTTCATTTCTGACCTTCCCGTTTCTCAAAAAATGTCGGTCATTTGGGTGGTCTGTGATCGCTTTTCTAAAATGGTCCATCTGGTGCCCTTGGTTAAATTGCCTTCCTCCTCTGATTTGGTGCCTTTGTTCTTCCAGCATGTGGTTCGTTTACATGGCATTCCTGAGAATATTGTTTCTGACAGAGGTTCCCAGTTTGTCTCGAGGTTCTGGCGAGCCTTTTGTGGTAGGATGGGCATTGACCTATCTTTCTCCTCGGCCTTCCATCCTCAGACTAATGGCCAGACCGAACGAACCAATCAGACCTTGGAAACATATCTGAGATGTTTTCTTTCCGCTGACCAGGATGCTTGGGTGTCATTTTTGCCGTTGGCTGAGTTCGCCCTTAATAATCGGGCCAGCTCGGCTACCTTGGTCTCTCCATTTTTCTGCAATTCTGGGTTCCATCCTCGTTTCTCTTCAGGACAGGTTGAGTCTTCGGACTGTCCTGGTGTGGATTCTGTGGTGGACAGGTTGCAGCAGATCTGGACTCAGGTAGTGGACAATTTGACCTTGTCCCAGGAGAAGGCTCAGCTTTTCGCTAATCGCAGACGCCGTGTGGGACCCCGACTTCGTGTTGGGGATCTGGTTTGGTTATCTTCTCGTCATATTCCTATGAAGGTTTCCTCTCCTAAATTTAAACCTCGTTTTATTGGTCCGTATAGGATTTCTGAGATTCTCAATCCGGTGTCTTTTCGTCTGACCCTCCCAGACTCCTTTTCCATACATAATGTATTCCATAGGTCGTTGTTGAGGAGATACGTGGCACCTATGGTTCCATCTGTGGAGCCTCCTGCCCCTGTTTTGGTGGAGGGGGAATTGGAGTATATTGTGGAGAAGATTTTGGATTCTCGTGTCTCTAGACGGAAACTCCAGTATCTGGTCAAATGGAAGGGTTATGCTCAGGAAGATAATTCCTGGGTTTTTGCCTCTGATGTCCATGCCCCAGATCTTGTTCGTGCCTTTCATGTGGCTCATCCTGGTCGGCCTGGGGGTTCTGGTGAGGGTTCGGTGACCCCTCCTCAAGGGGGGGGTACTGTTGTGAATTCTGTGGCTGAGTTCACTTCTGTGGTCACAAGTGGTATTGCAGTCTCTGGGCTTCCTCCCTCAGGTGTTTTGGTGAGCTCGTTGGCTGCCTGGCTATTTAGCTCCACCTGAGTCTGTCTTCCTTGCTCCTTGTCATTGTTCCAGTGTTGGATCTGAGCTACTGCATCTTTCCTTGGGCCTGCTGCTCTGCTAGATAAGTGCTTCTAGTTTGTTTTCTGTTTTTTCTGTCCAGCTTGCTATTAACTTTTGCTGGAAGCTCTGAGAAGCAAAGGGGTGCACCGCCGTGCTGTTAGTTCGGCACGGTGGGTCTTTTTGCCCCTTTGCGTGGTTTTCGTTTTAGGGTTTTTTGTAGACTGCATAGTTCTCTTTGCTATCCTCGCTCTGTCTAGAATATCGGGCCTCACTTTGCTGAATCTATTTCATTCCTACGTTTGTTTTTTCATCTTGCTAACAGTCATTATATGTGGGGGGCTGCCTATTCCTTTGGGGTATTTCTCTGAGGTAAGTCAGGCTTGTATTTCTATCTTCAGGCTAGTCAGCTCCTCAGGCAGTGCCGAGTTGCATAGGTAGTGATAGGCGCAATCCACTGCTGCTTATAGTTGTGTGAGGATAGATCAGGTACTGCAGTCTACAGAGATTCCACGTCTCAGAGCTCGTCCTATTGTTTTTGGTTATTGCCAGATCTCTGTATGTGCGCTGATTACTGCACGCTGTGTTGCCTGATTGCCAGCCATAACAACTACGTGGCTGTTATATACTACGTGGCTGCTATATCCTACGTGGCTGTGGTATATATTACGTGGCTGGGCAATATACTACATCGCTGTGCTCTATACTACGTGGCCTGTATTATATACTGCATGGGCAGTGTTATATACTACGTCTGTGCTATATACTACGTGGCTGGGCAATATACTACGTGGCTGTGCAATATACTACGTGTCTGTGCTATATACTACGAGTCTGGGCAATATACTACGTGGCTGCTATATCTACTGTGTTGGCTGTGCTATCTACTGCGTGGGCTGTGTTATATACTACGTGGGCTGTGTTATATACTATGTGGCTGTGTTATATACTACGTAAATTCAGTGATATTGGCGCGGAATTTAACCCCCACTCACGGCACGACGTACATACGTACAACCATATTCTAGAATACCCAATGTGTTAGAATCAAGCCACCATCTAGTACATGTATAATCCTCAAAGGGTCTGTTTGTCTGAAACAGAAATCCCACGTCGCTGATTTGTCGCGGGCGGCTGGCGCGACCAATCAGCGACAGGTGAATTGGTGGGGGATTTATACCATGCTTCGCTGATTGCTCGCACCCGGCCGGCCGCCACCAATCAGCGATATTGCAGCGGGATTTAAATACCACTTCGTAAATAAAGTACATACATATTCTAGAATATCCGATGCGTTAGAATCGGGCCACCATCTAGTAGATATATAATAGCAAGGCCGATGTTTGTGAATGAACGTTTAATTTAAAAAAATTTAATGGGAAAAAAAATGTCGTGGGCTCCGCGCAATTTTCTGCACCAGAGGGGAAAAGCCGATGGCCGGGGGCCAATATTTGTAGCCTGGGAAGGGGGTAATACCCATGACCCCTCCCAGGCTATGAATATTAGCTCGCAGCTGTCTGTGTAGCCTTTACTGGCTATTAAAATAGGGGGACCCCGCCAAAAAAAACTACATGGGGTCCCCCTATAATTTATAGCCAGAAAGGCTACGCAGACAGCTGCGGGCTGGTATTCATAGCCTAGTCAATAAGACGCCTATCCATTATTAATCCTAGAGTAGTGAAAGAGTTAAAAAAGAAATAAAGACAGTCAGAAAAAAGTATTTTATTATGCTTAATTTCACCATACTTACCATACTCGATCGCCTGCAAAAAACGTAAAATAATAAACCGTATAATCCCTGTCCGATGCAGTCCAATTAATAACGAGTGTCCCACGATGATCTCCCCTATAGAACAGTGACATCGGGTGATGTCACCGCTCTATAGACCTCCAGTGACACACTAACAGGAGACAATGGCTCCTGCAGTGCATCACTGAGAGGTTACTCTAGTTCACTGGTCTCACTTTATGGCAATTGCTGCGTGGGAACTTTCTCACACAGCAATGCTAAAAGTGAGACTAGGGACTATTTTCTCGCAGGGGCGTAGGAATACATTGTGAGGAATACATTGTGGAAGGATACCCTCCATCATTGTATTCCTGGAGCCCCTGGAGAGCGGTCGCATCAGCTGATGCTGCTGCTCTCCACGAGAGATCGTCGTGGGACACTCGTTTTAATTGGATTTCTGCAGACAGGGAGTATATTGTTTGTTAATTATTTTAATATTTTTTACAGGTGAAAATGGCTTCGGGGATCAAAGTGACAAGTGATGGTGAGTATGTACTCTATGTTTAATGTACTTTATGTCTATATGTGTGTTGTATGTATGTACTGTATGTATTTATTGTATGGTGTATGTTGCATGTTGTATGGTGCATGTTGTATGGTGCATGTCGTATGGTGCATGTTGCATGTCGCATGATGTATGTTGCATGTCGTTGCATGTTGCATGTCGAATGTCACATGTCGCATGTGGCATGTCTGATGTTGTTGCATGTCGCATGTCACATGTCGTATGTCGCATGTTGTATGCCGCATGTTGTTGCATGTCGCATGTTGTCAAACGTCACATGTCATCACATGTTGCATGTTGCCGCATGTTGTATGTTGCATGTCATATGTCGCATGTCATCGCATGTTGCATGTCGCATGTCACATGTCGAATGTTGTCGCATGTTGTTGCATGTCGTCATATGTTGCATGTTGTAGCATGTCGCATGTTGTTGCATGTTGTCACATGTTGCATGTTGTATGTTGTTGCATGTCATCGCATGTTGCATGTCGTCGCATGTTGCATGTCGTCGCATGTTGTATGTCGCATTTCACATGTTGCATGTGTCATGGTATATGTTGTATGGTGTATGCTGTGTGTTGTATGTTGTGTGTTGTATGCGCACACAGTGTAGACGAGTCCGGCTCTGCTACATCTGGATTCCTGACATCCAGATGTAGCAGAGCCGATAGATGATCGCCGGAGATAACTCTCCAGCGATCACCTACACTACAGCGTTCTCGCAAACAGCTGATCAGCTGTTTGCGAGAACCAGACTAGTGAACGGAGATAAGTCCCAGTCACGTGCACGGAGATAAGTCCCGGTCACGTGCACGGCAGTTCTCGCGATAACATAAGTTATTGCGAGAACTGCAGTGGACGAGGGACTTCCGGCGGCAGGACAGGTGAGCCGGCAGACATGCGTAGTAAGCTGCTTGTACACAGTTTCTATGCATGTGACTAATCATTAGATGCGATTTTATCACATCTAATGATAGTCTATGGTAAATATACGGCGCGGCGACGGAGCGTCGTCGCTTTGTAAACAAACATGCTGCATTCTGAAAATATGCGCCGCATGTTCGTTTACGCGGGTCTGCCGCCTCCGTGTTTTACCGCATAGTGGAGACGGGATTTCATGACATCTGGACGCTGCGTGTTTGACGCTGCGGCTCTACGCAGCATCATACACGCAGCGTTTCCTGAATGTGGAAACATACCCTTATAGGGATCCTTAAATCACAGGGGCCCCGGGGTCTTATATCCACATTGTACACGCATATGCTGTCCGTAAGTGCAGACTCGACGGTATTGCCGGTTAAGGAAAAATGGAAACTCCTAGTTCCTGATCTTCAAGATGAGGACTGGGAGACAATTCTTGAATCTCCATCTAGGGTTTCCCCTTCGGCCAACAATAAGATGATCCAACTATATATAATACATCAATCATATTTAACCCCGTCATGACTATTTAAAATTGGTTGGACTAACTCTTCAGAATGTCTGAGATGCTATATAGGGGAAGTAGATTTTTTACATATGGTCTGGGGATGTCCAGTTATTCAAGCTTTTTGGAGTGAGGTGACATCGTTACTAACCTCCCTTGTACATATCCCCATTCCTTTGAACCCATTAATATGTTTATTCGGGGTGCTGGAAGAAGAGACGTGGGGGCACCATGTTCAACTTTTTTTGAGAGAAACGCTTTTTCTGGCAAGGAAAATAATAGCTTTGCGCTGGATGGGAAACAATCACCCATCCCTTAGTGCCTGGATTGATCCGGTGAATTCAGTTATACCTTATGAACGCACATTATACCAGAATAGGGGTTGCATGGGAAAATTTTATAAGATCTGGGATATATGAAACTCATCATACCTCACCATGTCATCACGGGACAGATAGGCTTGCCTCATTATAATAAATGGTAGAATTCTACATTGGTTCGCGCCTCGTTTCAACATTTAAACACAATTAAAATTGAATTGGCTTTGGCAGCAAGACAGTTTTAGAGTTTTATTACAGGTCCTTGGATATACTGTATTACTTTAAGTTTTCTGAGACTGGGTCTATGTACCAGGATATGTGCTGATATGACTTTTGCTGCACATTTGTACTGGCTTGGTTGCAAGCAACTTGTATGTCTTATTGTTCTTTTGATGTTTAATAAACATATTTAAAAAAAAATAGTTGCTCCTCATGCTCTGAGCATGATCTAGCAATAACTAGCTCTGATGACCCGGATGTCGTCATGACATAGCCTCATCATGGCAAAGAATCGGGACCTGGCGATGACGCTTTGGAGTCTCCAAATCAACGGCAGAGGGGTTGTCTTTCCTCTACCGTCTCCCGGAATGCTGCGATCGAGTTCAATACCAGCATTTAGGAAGGTTAAAGTGCCGGGAGTGGCGTGTGACGGTTCCTGGCACTTAGTGTTGGGTGTCAGCTATCAGAATCAGCTGATATCTGGCGGCAAATGCGCGTGCACATCCGCCCCAGGTCAATAAGGCCAAGGTCACAGGTATGTATGGATATGTCCAAGGTGGGAAAGGGGTTAATATGATATTGATTTTTCGGAAATGTAATTTGAAATTTTGTATTGGATTCCACTTTAGTATTAACAAAGATACTCTTGTGACATATTTTTTAAAAGCCTATATTGTTATGAATTAAATTGTGCTTTTCCCATTTCTCTTGATGCTTCTTGCCTGAGTGATGAGGAGAAACGTAAAAGCAGGCAACACAGAAATGTGCATTTTTTCATAACTTTGAAAATTAATTAAAAAAATGTTTATACAATTTTTTCTCCTTCTTCACATTTTTCATCCTCTAACACACTATTACCAAAGAACAAATTCTGAAAAGAATTAAAAATAGTGGTAATATTGACTGGCTCACATGGAATGATCCGGCATCAGCTAGCACCGATCGTGGGTGTTGTGCAGGGTATCAGCTCTCATATAGAACTGACACCCACATTTGAGCTAGGCAAGACTTTTTCAGGGGAATCTACAGAGGAATGGCTGACTATGTATATCATTGGGCCCAATCGGGCACAGCAGAAAACCACTTCTTCAGCAGTTCCAGCATTTTCATACAGGGCTTTTGGCTTGGGATAGGGACAGTAAAAGTTGGAAAAAACTAAATATTGCTATCTCATTTAAACACTGATATACATTTTATGTTTCTACTGGAATACTTATCTGCTATTTTTTTTACATGAGTCATAAAGTCGAGAGCAATACATTGCCATTTCTACAATATACATTCTAACATACAGTATGCAAACCACAAAATTGTCAATTCCAAGGCAAGGTTGGGGACACTACATTGCAAAATGTTATGAATGCTGGCATTAGAGACCATTGGTATAGTCATGATCGCACTATGAACTACAAACCATTATGCCTGACAGCAATAGCATGGAATGTTTGGATGAGTTGCATAGTGACAGCAGGCGCTGACACTGTATGTAGCTGACAACATGATTAAATGCAGCATTGTTTTAGCATTAACAAGTGACTGATGACAGTCTCGGCATGGCAAATTTAGCTAGCAGGTACATATGGCAACAGTTTTCTGTTAATTTTTTTTTCAACAGTAAAAATACAACATAAAATATTTAGTGCAAGAAATGACACTCAGTATTTTCAACCAGATCAGCAACAACACAATGTGACAGTCAAGGGCCGAGCAGCAAGATTACAGCGTGTATAAATATAGAATTTGATGGAAAATATTATGCTGTTTTTTTCCTGGCAGCAATATGTTGTGCCCGCTCTTTAAATATGAGATTGCTTTATGCAAAGCCCCAAATTACAAAACAGAGAATTAGAACTTCTAGTTTGAAGATGTTTTATTTAAGTACATTTGACAAAATAAAGTACTCTACTACCTGCAGATATCGAGGAAGGAATTTAGAAGTATTTGGAAATAATGGAGACAAAGATCATAGACAGTGAGTTTTCTAGGAAATTGGATATAGAAACAAAGGAAGTGCGTGGGACAATGTTCTGAAAAGTGTGGCTGCGACAAGGGTGCACCAAGTGTTTGCGCTTGGTTTGAACAGTTGTGTAGCACAGACTGATTACATTAGGCACCGCTCCAGTCTTTTTATCTACTGCACAGCTGGAGTGGTGCTTTAAATGTAAATCCCCTCCCCCTCTCTCATACTCACCTACCGCCTTCATCATTTTCCAGCGTCGCTTCCATCGGTCTCAGGCAAAAGTGACCTTCTCGTAGCTCTAGTAACATAGTTAGTAAGTAACATAGTTAGTAAGGCCGAAAAAAGACATTTGTCCATCCAGTTCAGCCTATATTCCATCATAATAAATCCCCAGATCTACGTCCTTCTACAGAACCTAATAATTGTATGATACAATATTGTTCTGCTCCAGGAAGACATCCAGGCCTCTCTTGAACCCCTCGACTGAGTTCGCCATCACCACCTCCTCAGGCATAGTAACAGTGTTTCATGGTGCTGAGCGGAGGTCACTTTTCAGTACATCTCTATGAAAGCTTTGTCCTGGCCTGGATCTCATATACTTGTATTGAGAGCGTGTGACGTAGCTTCTCACTTCCGGCCAATCAGAAGCTGCACTCACAAGATAGCGCAGGGCAGGTGTGGACTGGGGCTGAAATTCAGCCCTGGCATTTGAAATCACACAGGCCCATGTTGTCCCCGTCCCCATGAACCAGATGGGATATATTACTAATATTACCTTGGATGGAGGAAAGGAAGATTTTCTACAAGACCAATATGTCTAATGATACCTGTGGCCTGCTGGGGTAAGTGACGGAGTCAGCAACTTTGTGCTCCATCACAACGCTTAACAATATGGATATCTTGAGAACGCCGATTCTGTTAACAACGTAGCAGAAAAAAGCATCCCATGACCCCTTCTGGCATTTGCCAAAATTGCCCGTCCGGCCCTGGTGCAGGGCGACCAGACTGGCTTTGGGAAAACACCGGAGGGTGAGTGTATGATCGGGGGCAGGGGGCTTATATTTAAAGTGCCACTCCAGCACTGAAAAAACAACAAAAGATGTAGTGGTGCCACCGGTGACAAACTTTTGACAGGTTTAGGGCTCATTTTGATGTACCGTAATAAGCTTTTTGTACGATCACCCTCCCACCCCCTACACTAGATATATAGTAATACATGTCTTTGCAATGTACATTAATCAAAACCTTTGCATTAACTGCTTTGGGCTTGACCAAGCAACTTAACAAGTCCCTTGAGTTCTGTGAATACATTGGTATTCATATGTAGGTATTTATATTGGAGTAACCCACTGCTCTAAGGCTATGTTCCCACGATCAGGAAGTAGCAGAGCTACATATCTTCGCTGCGTCCAAAGCACTGTATTCTACTCAAGTAGGTAATTTGACATGTGTTCACTGAACCATGCAGATTTACCGCATCTAGTACAATCTATTGTGGAAATTTCTGTTGCGGATAGGTGCTGCGACTCGTAAACTTGCTCCTCCGGTGAGTTTATGCAGCGTTAAACAGAACCAGAAACACATTGGCTACTTGCACAATGAACAAGTCTGAAGGAACCTGTTCACACACCACCAAGAAACTTGAAGACACAAAAGAGCACAGTGAGGTCAAAAATACTCTGTTGTAAAAAAAAATCACAGTAATAAGCAAGTGTTAGTCAAAAGATGGAAAAAACCCTGTGATTTTTTTTTTTTACAAGTAGCCCATGTTTTTCTGGGTCTGTAATTGGTCTCTTGTTTCTACAAGACTAGGGAGTCCGCCATTCCTTATGGGTCATTTGCATCAAAACTGTTCCATCCAGCATGTCCACATGAAAATTCCCTCTCTGAACCCTGCTTATACAGGTACTATACAGATGATCAGGTTTTTAAATACATCAGATAGGGATTATATACATTAGGTAGGACTGCTCTATTATGGGTATACCTTGACGATTGGTGGAGCAGCTTAGTATACATTTTTTTGCAAAAAAAGTATCAACTAAATACTCTGTTTTTTCCATCTTTTGACTAACACTTGCTTATTACTGTGATTTTTTTTGTACAACAGAGTATTTTTGACCTCACTGTGCTCTTTAGCGTCAAACAGAAGCAGAGGGGGCATGGGATGTCTATAAATCCGATCCACTGTGCTTGGACTGTACAAAGCAGTGCACTCTGTCCAAAACGCTGCTATTCCTGATCCTGGGCACGTACCCTTACTTTTCCATATGCTGATAGATAGACTGATCTCAATAAGTCTCTGGACAAAGTGAATATTTCTATGTGATTTTGGAACATTTGTATGGTCATTTTTCTGGTATTGTCACAACACAAAAAAACCCCGCAATTTGATGTTTTAATTTTTTTTGTGTTTACTGATCTGATTATTTTTATATTTTGATGGATTTGACTTTCTGAATGCAGCGGTACTACCACAGGGCTGTGGCGTCGGCAAGCCACATCTCCAATTCCGACTCCTCAATTTCTTTGACTCCCGACACTGGCTCACTACGGAGCATGTACATAAAGTGCAGCATAGATTTATCTCAACTAAAAGACTAGATCCTTAGATAAGGAACAGAACAAGTATCAAGGGGGTTGTCCACTACTAGGACAACCCCTTCTTAAACCAAATGTTATAAATAATAAAGCCTATACTCACCTCCCATGCTGGCTCCGTTCCCGCGGTGTCAGCACTCGCTCCCCCGCTGACATCACATGTCACAACACCTGCATCACAGCCCCGGGGAGAGCAAGTGCTGACACTGCGGGAACAGCGCCGGAACGGGTGGTGAGTATAGGCTGGAATGGATGGTGAGTATAGGCTTTATTATTTTATTGGGGCATAACATTTGGTTTAAGAAGGGGTTGTCCTAGTAGTGGACAAACTATGTGCCTACGATCAGGAATAGTAGCATTTTGGATGCTGTGTATTTTCGCTGCGTCCAAAACGCTGCGTTCTATTTATCGCACTTTTGTTTAGGTACATGCGGATCCACCGAATGCATTGGCATTCTATTGTTGAAAATACGCAGCAGAGAGTAGCATCTCCACTACAGAAATTCATATGCTGTGGCTCGTAAACCCGCACCGCGGGTGAGTTTAAACAGTGTTAGAAGCACAGTGGGCATGGGATTGCTTGTAATGTAGAATGCAGAGTATTGGAAGCAGTAAAAATACGCTTCATCCAAAATGCTGCTATTCCTGGTCGTGGTCACATAGTAACATAGTAACATAGTTAGTAAGGCCGAAAAAAGACATTTGTCCATCCAGTTCAGCCTATATTCCATCATAATAAATCCCCAGATCTACGTCCTTCTACAGAACCTAATAATTGTATGATACAATATTGTTCTGCTCCAGGAAGACATCCAGGCCTCTCTTGAACCCCTCGACTGAGTTCGCCATCACCACCTCCTCAGGCAAGCAATTCCAGATTCTCACTGCCCTAACAGTAAAGAATCCTCTTCTATGTTGGTGGAAAAACCTTCTCTCCTCCAGACGCAAAGAATGCCCCCTTGTGCCCGTCACCTTCCTTGGTATAAACAGATCCTCAGCGAGATATTTGTATTGTCCCCTTATATACTTATACATGGTTATTAGATCGCCCCTCAGTCGTCTTTTTTCTAGACTAAATAATCCTAATTTCGCTAATCTATCTGGGTATTGTAGATCTCCCATCCCCTTTATTAATTTTGTTGCCCTCCTTTGTACTCTCTCACGCAGCCCTCCTTTGTTGCCCTCCTTTGTACTCTCTCACGCAGCCTTATAGGACAGTTCATAGCTTTCCCAAATTCTTATGAAAACATTTACAGCACATCCTGCACTGAAATACTGAACCCAATTTATTATATATTTTAGGAGATGGAGTTGGTCCGTTTTATACCGACTCCAACTCTGACTCCACCATAATGGACCTCAACTCTGCGCTCCACAACTCCGCAGCCCTGGATACCACATTTGTGTATTTTGTTTTATCATTAGCTTTTTTCTTTTATATAAAGTATATATAGCAATCTCACAGTATTGCTTCATGTAGTAAAAAACACATTCTCGTTTGATGCTCAGCCACAGGCTGAATTTCAGGGAAGCTCCATAATGACAGACATGGAGGTCTTCTACAGACCCTGGGCGGTCATTACAACCCATCGGCGCCCCGATCGATCGTGACAGGGATAGAATTATAACCCATGCCGATGCGCTTTTAATGCTTCTGTCAGAGTTCCACTGTGGCATATAGCAGGTTAACAGTCATGGGCGGACCTTCACTCTATCTGCGGCTGTCAGAGACAGGTCGTGGAAGTAACACACAACCATTATCTGCCAGGTATGGGGCAGGCTCAACCCGTGAGCCCGCTCCACACACCCGCTACTGACTTGTGCGGTTCATGTACAACGGATATCGATACGGGGTTAATGTGTCCCTCACTTTGCTGTTACTTTATCATTCTGTGGCTTTTCCACATTGAAATCTGTGTGAAAAAGCCACACCAAATCCACATTCTACGATTTTCTTTAGGCTTGATGCACCCATGCCTTTTTGCTGTGTATTCAATGATGTTTTGATTGTTATGTGATAGCCATCCCCATTATGTATAGTACTAGATGGTGGCCCGATTCTAATGCATCGGGTATTCTAGAATATGTATTTATGTATATATATGGCAGCCACATAGTATATAGCACAGGCCGTGTAGTATATAGGAGCCATGTAGTATATAACAGACAAATACTACGTGGCCTGTGCTATATACTATGTGGCTGCTATATACATACATATTGTAGAATACCCGATGCGTTAATACAGGCCACACAATATATAACAGTGGCCACGCAGTATATAACACAGCCACGTACTATATAACACAGCCCACGCAGTATATAGCAGCCACGTAGTATATAACACTGCCCGCGCAGTATATAGCAGCCACGTAGTATATAACACTGCCCAAGCAGTAGATAGCAGCCACACAGTATATAACACTGCCCACACAATATATAGCAGCCACGCAGTATATAACACTGCCCATGCAGTATATATCAGCCACGTAGTATATAACACTGCCCAAGCAGTATATAGCAGCTACGTAGCATATAACACTGCCCACCCAGTATATAGCAGCCACGCAGTATATAACACTGCCCACGTAGTATATAGCAGCCACGTAGTATATAACACTGCCCACGCAGTATATAGCAGCCACGTAGTATATAACACTGCCCACGCAGTATATAGAAGCCACGTAGTATATAACACTGCCCAAGCAGTAGATAGCAGCCACACAGTATATAACACTGCCCACGCAATATATAGCAGCCACGCAGTATATAACACTGCCCATGCAGTATATAGCAGCCACGTAGTATATAACACTGCCCAAGCAGTATATAGCAGCCTCGTAGTATATAACACTGCCCACGCAGTATATAGCAGCCACGCAGTATATAACACTGCCCACGCAGTATATAGCTGCCACGTAGTATATAACACTGCCCACGCAGTATATAGCAGCCACGTAGTATATAACACTGCCCACGCAGTATATAGAAGCCATGTAGTATATAACACTGCCCAAGCAGTAGATAGCAGCCACACAGTATATAACACTGCCCACGCAATATATAGCAGCCACGCAGTATATAACACTGCCCATGCAGTATATATCAGCCACGTAGTATATAACACTGCCCAAGCAGTATATAGCAGCTACGTAGCATATAACACTGCCCACCCAGTATATAGCAGCCACGCAGTATATAACACTACCCACGCAGTATATAGCAGCCACGTAGTATATAACACTGCCCATGCAGTATATAGAAGCCACGTAGTATATAACACTGCCCAAGCAGTAGATAGCAGCCACACAATATATAACACTGCCCACGCAATATATAGCAGCCACGCAGTATATAACACTGCCCATGCAGTATATAGCAGCCACGTAGTATATAACACTGCCCAAGCAGTATATAGCAGCCACGTAGTATATAACACTGCCCACACAGTATATAGCAGCCACACAGTATATAACACTGCCCACGCAGTATATAGCAGCCACGTAGTATATAACACTGCCCATGCAGTATATAGCAGCCACGTAGTATAACACTGCCCACGCAGTATATAGCAGCCACGTAGTATATAACACTGCCCACGCAGTATATAGCAGCCGCGTAGTATATAACACTGCCCACGCAGTATATAGCAGCCATGTAGTATATAAACACTGCCCACACAGTATATAGCAGCCACGTAGTATATAACACTGCCAACGCAGTATATAGCAGCCATGTAGTATATAACACTGCCCACGCAGTATATAGCAGCCATGTAGTATATAACACTGCCCACGCAGTATATAGCAGCCATGTAGTATATAACACTGCCCACGCAGTATATAGCAGCCATGTAGTATATAACACTGCCCACGCAGTATATAGCAGCCAAGTAGTATATAACACTGCCCACGCAGTATATAGCAGCCACGCAGTATATAACACTGCCCACGCAGTATATAGCAGCCACGCAGTATATAACACTGCCCACGCAGTACATAGCAGCCATGTAGTATATAAAACTGCCCACGCACAGCCCACGGAGTATATCACACAGCCCACATAGTATATAACACTGCCTATGTAGTATATAGCAGCCACGCGGTATCTAACACAGCCCACGTAGTATACAGCAGTGTGGGCACCATGTCCCTGTTAAAAAAATAATTAAAATAAAAAATAGTTATATACTCACCCCTGGGATCCAGCGAAGCTCCGGCAATACACGCACGGCTGCCGCCATCTTCCGTTCCCAGGATGCATTGTGAAATTACCCAGATGACTTAGCGGTCTCGCGAGACCGCTAAGTCTTCTGGGTAATTTCGCAATGCATCGCCGGGAACGGAAGATGGCGGCCGGCGCGAGCGGCTCGGCGGACTACGGAGGGTGAGAATAGCAGGTTTTTTGTTTTTTTTTATTATTTTTAACATTACATTTTTTTACTATTGATGCCGCATAGGCAGCATCAATAGTAAAAAGTTGGGGACACACAGGGTTAATAGCAGCGGTAACGTTACCCGCGGCATAACGCGGTCCGTTTCCGCCGGCATTAACCGTGTGTGAGCGGTGACCGGAGGGGAGTATGCGGGCGCTGGGCACTGACTGCGGGGAGTAAGGAGTGGCCATTTTCTTCCAGACTGTGCCCGTCGCTGATTGGTCGTGGCTGTTTTGCCGCGACCAATCAGCGACTTGGATTTCCATGACAGACAGAGGCCGCGACCAATGAATATCCGTGACAGAAAGACAGACGGAAGTGACCCTTAGGCAATTATATATATATAGATAATCCCCCTGAGGACGCTGAATAACAGTGAAATATATTGGGAGGACATTTTTGGAGCATGTAATACATTTTAGTTGCCATGTGGTGCTATAGGGACACTAGCTATTGAACCCGTTCTACGCCCGGGTGGCGAGCATTTATATTGGTATATGGTCTCCATCCTGGTATGTGCTGCTCCATCCTGTGCCTCAATTCTGACATGTGCTGCTCCCATCCTGCGCCTCCATTCTGACATGTGCTGCACCCATCCTGCGCCCCCATCCTGTCATGTGCTGCTCCCATCCTGCGCCCCCGTTCTGTCATGTGCTGCTCCCATCCTGCGCCCCCATTCTGACATGTGCTGCACCCATCCTGCGCCCCCATCCTGTCATGTGCTGCTCCCATCCTGCGCCCCCGTTCTGTCATGTGCTGCTCCCATCCTGCGCCCCCATTCTGACATGTGCTGCTCCCATCCTGCGCCTCCATTCTGACATGTGCTGCACCCATCCTGCGCCCCCATCCTGCAATGTGCTGCTCCCATCCTGCGCCCCCGTTCTGTCATGTGCTGCTCCCATCCTGCGCCCCCGTTCTGTAATTTGCTGCTCCCATCCATATGCCCCATACGTTGCTCCATGAAGGTTTATGGCCCCCATAAGATGCTCCATAGTATATGCCCCGTACACTGCTCCATAAAGGTTTATGGCCCCCATAAGATTCTCCATAGTATATGCCCCGTACACTGCTCCATAAAGGTTTATGGTCACCATAAGATGCTCCATAGTATATGCGCCGTACACTGCTCCATAAAGGTTTATGGCCCCCATAAGATGCTCCATAGTATTATATGCCCCGTACACTGCTCCATAAAGGTTTATGGCCAGCATAACATGCTCCATGGTATTATATGCCCCGTACACTGCTCCATTATGGTTGATGGCCCCATACGATGCTCCATGGTATTATATGCCCCCATACACTGCTCCATTATGGTTGGTGGCCCCATAAGATGCTCCATGGTATTATATGCCCCCGTACACTGCTCCATTATGGTTGATGGCCCCATAAGATGCTCCATGGTATTATATGCCCCCGTACACTGCTCCATTATGGTTGATGGCCCCATAAGATGCTCCATGGTATTATATGCCCCCGTACACTGCTCCATTATGGTTGATGGCCCCATAAGATGCTCCATGGTATTATATGCCCCCGTACACTGCTCCATTATGGTTGATGGCCCCATAAGATGCTCCATGGTATTATATGCCCCCGTACACTGCTCCATTATGGTTGATGGCCCCATAAGATGCTCCATGGTATTATATGCCCCCGTACACTGCTCCATTATGGTTGATGGCCCCATAAGATGCTCCATGGTATTATATGCCCCTGTACACTGCTCCATTATGCTTGATAGCCCCCATAAGATGCTTCATGGTATTATATACCCCCATACACTGCTCCATTATGGTTGATGGCCCCCATAAGATGCTCCATGGTATTATATGCCCCCGTACACTACTCCATTATGGTTGATGGCCCCATAAGATGCTCCATAGGATTATATGACCTGTATGCTGCTGTGATATATATAAAAAAAAAATACCATACTCGCCTATCGTCGCTGGGCGCCGAGTGCTGGGGGGCCTGAGCAGGTGGGGACACCGGCGCGCTGTGGGGGTCAGGTGCCGGAGTCACCGCTCGCTCAGGCCCCCGGCACTTGCTATATTCACCTGGCCCTGATCCAGCGCTGCGTCCGCTCCGTGTTCCGGCTCCTCTGGCTGTGACTGTTCAGTCAGAGGGCAGCGCGCATTAAGCGCGTCATCGCGCCCTCTGAACTGTGAACGTCACAGCAGAGGACCCGGGAGACGGAGCCGCATGCAGCGCTGGAACGGGGGACAGGTGAATATACTCATCCTCCTGGCGCGTCCCTGCCTCTCCGGTGGAGATCGCGGTGTGCGTTTCAGTGTTTCAGTGTTTACGCATACCGCGATCTCCTGGGAGCGTCACTCTGTGGGGTCCAGACTGTGCCGGCGCTTGCGCAGTCTATAAAGGCTTCGGACAGAGTGACCCTCCCAGAGTTATATTATAGATAGAGAGCTGATATTAAGAGCTACCAATCCGTGATAAAGATATAAATATAGTACCAATAATGCTAGTCGCAATATAAAACATTCTATATAAAGCACAAGACAAGGCAATCTTAATTGACTACTGTAGTCTGATCCACTTCACTGTTAAAATTGTAAGGAAATAAAATGTTAGGGTGTTTTCACATTGCGTCTTGGCACCCTTTCAGTGGCCCCGTTGGGGCTTACGTCTGAACCCCCAGCAAAACGGGATTTGGACGTATGCGACAACGGGCCATAGACTATAATGGTGACAACAGAGAGAACATGCGCTACGATGTGAATCATTTTTGGATGTATATACCTAGTGGAGGTGGACACTCAGATATAGTAAACTGCGTCTACATCTACATTTATACGGATTCCCTTTCTATTTAAATTATTACGTCCACTTTTTATGTTTGTGTTGATCTACATTTATACGCTGTTAGGGTTGGCGGAACGCACCGAGCATATATATATGTATAAATAGGTGCGTTCGCAACCCGGGGTCCACCATGCAGGAGAGTAACCTGCTGCTGGCAAATGGCGGCGCTATATGGCGGTATAAGCGAACTCTTTTAACTCCACAGATTCGCTAGAAACAAGATACTGTGCCCTGTTAGCATCACAGGGGAACACAGCTAACTGCTGAGCTGATGGCAGTCAGTGGTCACGCACCAGAAAAGCACACAAACACTCCTCACCGGAGGTGCCGGTATTCTAGGGGCTTATTTCAGCCGGGTCCCTGAATACATACATTCAAAACTCCTCACCGGAGGTGACGGTATTCTAGGGGCTTATTTCAGCCGGGTCCCTGAATACATACATTCAAAACTCCTCACCGGAGGTGCCGATATTCTAGGGGCTTATTTCATTTGGGTCCCTGAATACATACATACAGGCGCGACCACAAATAACAAGCTCATCACATGAGGTGATACTAGCGCATGGCCGTGCGGCCATACAAACCTTTTATAGCTGCTGCAGCAGCTTCAGGACCTTCCTAGGGAACCAATGGAAGTTTCTGCAATACCAGAGCAACTTCAGGACCTTCCTAGAGGACCAATGGTAGCTGCAGCAGTACTTGAGCATGTGACCCCTGACCTCCAATGAGAGGCCTTACCTTGGGAACGCTCGGTGTGTGCAAAGCAGGACTTAGTCCCAGAAAAGCCTGCTCGCTGCTGACCAGCGCAGGCTACAACAGCAGAGCCTGGAAAGGCAACAGTAACCCTTTGCACAGTATCAGACTAAGTGAGATGCTGGGACAGATGTCTCCGCTGAGCAGGCTCCACTGCGGCTGATGTAGAATGGGAGACCACAGCAGACATGGTTCGAGATTCCCCCTGTGCAGAGGTTGGAACTCGACTCCTAACATACGCCTACCTCCAGTAGGTGTATACTGTATGCCCAAAAATGATCCACTGATCCACTTCGCTCTGTTGGCACCATTACAGTCTATGGCCCCGTTGATGCATAAGGATCACATTTTGCGGGCTGTTCGGCCCAAAACCCAGACAGGCCCAATGAACGGGTGACAAAACGCAATGTGAAAGCACCCTTGATCAGGTCACAGATGAGAGCTTTTTGTTATATTTTGCTGCATTTGAATTAATTCCTTTCCAGTGTCCTATGTCACCTTGTGCAATTGTGATTTATGCACTATGTTTACTGCATGGACTACTCATGGTAAATTGTTTTCACAGGCAAAATTTTCAGGCCTCCTTGAGTCTCCACCCAGGCTCCACCCCAGCTCCACGCCTTCACCCCTCAAATTTTCCACAGTCCCACCGCCCGCTCTTGGAAAAACTCCACTTCTGCACCAATCCTCACCAATCACACATTCACAGTTCCCATCGAACACTATATGACATACATAGATATTTCAGCTTTTGATTTGATCAAAAGATTTTTTAAGCCGCCATTATGACAAGCTAGACTATTTTGGCATGGCCCTTCTCTACTCCAACAAATTAAACATTTCTTAAAATATTCAATACTCTTTTTAGGTATATTTTTCTTTTTCTTTAAGGGAAAGTGTCTCATACATTTTTTTTAAATGACTAACAATACCACATACAAGGGACAAATACCGTTACACCATGACCAGATAACATATTACCATAACATAGTGACCGAATAATACCACATACAAGGGACAAATACCATCAAACCAAGACCAGACCACATAGCTACCGAATAACACCACATAGAAGAGAGAAATATTGGCACACCATGAACAGATCGAATATTGCCACCGCACAGTGACAGAATACTACCACAAACACAGAACAAATACCGTCTTACCATGACCAACCACATATTACCACTACATAGTGACCGAATACAACAATACTGATCATTAATCAAAAACACCCACAATAATTATATATCACGATAAGTGCCATTATACACAGGAGCTCTGTACATAGCATACAGTGTATAGTGGAAGTACAGGTAATACACTAAAGGTACCTTCACACTGACCAACTTCACAACGATATCGCTAGCGATCCGTGACGTTGCAGCGTCCTGGATAGCGATATCGTTGTGTTTGACACGCAGCAGCGATCTGGATCCTGCTGTGACATCGTTGGTCGGAGAAGAAAGTCCAGAACTTTATTTTGTCGCTGGATCTCCCGCAGACATCGCTGAATCAGCGTGTGTGACGCCGATTCAGCGATGTCTTCACTGGTAACCAGGGTAAACATCGGGTTACTAAGCGCAGGGCCGCGCTTAGTAACCCGATGTTTACCCTGGTTACCAGTGTAAATGTAAAAAAAAACAAACACTTCATACTTACATTCCGGTGTCTGTCGCGTCCCTCGGCGTTCTGCTTCCCTGCACGGTCAGCGCCGGCCAGCTGTAAAGCAGATTACAGCGGTGATGTCACCGCTGTGCTTTACGGCCAGCCGGCGCTCACAGTCAGTGCAGGAAAGCACAGCGACGGGGGACAGACACCGGAATGTAAGTATGTAGTGTTTGTTTTTTTGTACATTAGCACTGGTAACCAGGGTAAACATTGGGTTACTAAGCGCGGCCCTGCGCTTAGTAACCCAATGTTTACCCTGGTTACCAGGGGACTTCGCATAGTTGGTCACTGGAGAGCGGTCTGTGTGACAGCTCTCCAGCGACCACACAGCGACGCTGCAGGGATCGGGATCGTTGTCTAGATCACTGCAGCGTCGCCAAATGTGACGGTACCTTAAAGGGACTCTGTCACCTGAATTTGGCGGGACTGGTTTTGGGTCATATGGGCGGAGTTTTCGGGTGTTTGATTCACCCTTTCCTTACCCGCTGGCTGCATGCTGGCTGCAATATTGGATTAAAGTTCATTCTCTGTCCTCCATAGTACACGCCTGCGCAAAGCAATCTTGCCTTGTGCAGGCGTGTACTATGGAGGACAGAGAATGAACTTCAATCCAATATTGCGGCCGCATGCAGCCAGCGGGTAAGGAAAGGGTGAATCAAACACCCAAAAACTCCGCCCATATGACCCAAAACCAGTCCCGCCAAATTCAGGTGACAGGTTCCCTTTAACTCACCAATGACATTATACAAGAGATCTCTGTCTATAGTGTCAGTGTACAGGTAATAGAGGGATAACTGGTGACATTATACACAGGAGATCTGCACTTAGTGTCAGTGTACAGGTAATACAGGGATCACCAGTGACATTATAGACAGGAGTTCTGTATTTAGTGTCAGTGTACAGATAATAAAGTGATCACTGCTGACATTATACACAGAAGCTCTGTATACAGTGTCAGTGCACAGGTAATGCAGGGATCACTGGTGACATTATAAACAGCTCTGTATTTAGTGTCAGTGTACAGGTAATACAGTGATCACCGGTGACATTATACACAGTAGCTCTGTATATAATTTCAGAGTACAGGTAATACAGTTATCACCAGTGAGATTATAACACAGGAGATATGTATATAGTGTCAGTGTACAAGTAATACAGGGATCACCGGTGACACTATGCACAGGAGCTCCGTATTGTCAGTGTACAGGTAATACAGTGATCACCAGTGGCATTATACACAGGAGATCTGTATATAGTGTCACTGTAACAGGTAATGCCTGGATCACCAATGACATTATAAACAGGAGCTCTATATTTAGTGTCAGTGTTCAAGTAATGCAGTGATCACCGGTGATATACATCAGAACTCTGTATATAGTGTCACTGTACAAGTAATACAGTGATCACCAGTGAAATTATACACAGGACCTCTGTATATAGTGTCAGTGTACAGGTAATACGGTGATCACCAGTGACATTATACGCAGGCCCTCTGTATATAGTGTCAGTGTACAGGTAATACAGTGATCACCAGTGACATTTTACACAGGAGCTCTGTATATAGTGTACAGGTAATATAGTGATCACCAGTGACACTATCCAGGCCCCCCTCTGCTCACCGGATCCAATATGCCAGTAATTGCCTGATAGCGGCCCTGAACACAAGTGCATTACCATTTCTACAACCAGCTTTTTGTGTACACTGTTGACTTCCTTGCAATCATCTATATACAATGCTGCTCACAATACACCTGTCATTCTGTTATTGACCTGTCACCTAGCAGTGAGAATGAAGTATTTACATTTAGCTTGATAGGAGGCTGTAAAACACGATAGGATTGCAGTGTAGCCTCTTTGTTTGACATTAGATATCATGATCCGAACAGTGGATTTTCAACTACCTGAATTCCCACTGCAATACATACAAAAATGTATCACTGCACAGCAACGCACCGACGTCAGCTGTGAGGTGTAGTGCAGCACAGCCTCATTAACTTGGATAAAGAAGTGATCCCTGACAATTATGGGTTGTCCACTACTCTGACAACCCTTTTTCAAACCTCCGGTGCTGGTGCCATCCCAGCAGTGTCAGCACTGTCTCTCCAGGTGATCTTGTAGCAGCGTGACATCACACGAACCCTGCGGCCAATCAGCGGCCGTATCAATCTCTGCACCTTTGGACAAATTGCTTTCATCAGGAGGAAATGAGTGCTGCTGCTCTCTTTCTCTAGATGTATGGAATATGTCCAAAGTCGGGGAGAGTAAAGCGGCCCAGAGACCAGCGTTCATAGCAGATGATCATTTCTGCTACACATAGCAGAGCTTGTAGCACAACTGATCAGAAGATCGCGGCTTCGGAACTCCGATCTAGACTACTGAAGCAAGTAAAAAGTGTGACAAAAATGTTTTAAAAAACTAAATTAATAATAATAATAAATAATAATAATAATAATAATAAAAGGTCAAATCACCCCTCTTTTGCCCCATTCAAAATGAAACAATAGTAAAAAAAAATTAAAAATACACATATTTGGTATTTCTGCCTTCAGAAATGCCCGATCTATTAAAATATAAAAAGAATTAATCAGATCGTTAAACGGCGTAATGAGAAACAAAATCAAAACGCAGAATTACCTTTTTTTGGCTGCTGCAACATTGCAATAAAATGTAATAACGGGCGATCAAAAGATCTTATCTACCCCAAAATGGTATCATTGAAAACATCAGCTCAGTGTGCAAAAAATAAGCCCTCACCCGACCCGAAAATGGAGACACTACGGGTATCGGAAAATGGCATTTATTTTCTTTTTTTTTTAACAAATTTTGGATTTTTTTTTTCACCACTTAAATAAAAAAGAACCCAGACCTGTTTGGTGTCCATGAACCCGTAATGACCTGGAGAATCATAACGGCGGGTCAGTTTAAGCATTTAATGAACATGGTAAAAAAAAAAAAAAAATACTCCCAAAAATTGTGGAGTTGCACTTTTTATTTAGCAATTTCACATCACTTGGCATTGTTTCCCCATTTTCCAGAATACGACATGGTAAAACCAATGGTGTTGTTCAAAAGTACAACTCGTCCCGCAAAAAACAGGCCCTCACGTGGCCATATTGACTGAAAGATAAAAAAAAAAAAAAAGGTTATGGGAAGAAGGGGAGCGAAAAAAAAAAAAAAAACCCTGAAAATTCCAAGGTGGTGAAAGGGTTATGGAGAACAAAAAACTTAAAAAAGAACTCCTGATATGGACAGCAAAGTGGATGTCCCATAGAAATGGATTGGAAGAGTTTTCTTGTGCAGTCTTTGAGGAGGAATCTGTTTTACCGTAGCCTATGGGTTTGTTCACACCAAATCTTTTTTCCGAATTTTTGGAGCTCGAAAAGTCAAAACTCCTCATAAAAGGTACGTGCACACCAAGTCTTTCAAGATGCCAAAGATTTTCCTGGCCATAAATGCCATCCACTTGCTGGAAATGTATGATGCTACATTTTTTGCTCCCAAAATTAATGATGGAAAGGTAATATTAGCGCTGAAACTGCCCCAAAGACCCCATGTGTTTCTTCCCTGCAGCTGCTGTAATGTAGAGGAGGGTATTTGGGCTGCTGCCCCACCGCTGACACCTGCCCCAGCCTGGGTTTGCAGTGCTGTAGTAGAGGGGCAGTCCAGTATCACAGCCCTGTGGACGCGCTCCGGAGCCCCCAGCACTGGCTGTACATACCGGGGCGGCAGCACATACCGGGGCGGCTCACACTGGAAACTTACTCACAGTGTCGGCGGGACGTTGTTCCTGGACGGGTCCTGTGTACGCTGCAGCCGCTAGATCCGGGACACCATAACCGGCTGCTCCCGCTCCGTGTGGTGACACTCACCAGTGACTCCCGCAGTCACCTCCCCGTAGTGCCCGGCGCGCAGAGTGTGGCGCTGAGGGACGGTAGCGCTGCGCCCGGTGCTGGAGAGCAGCCATACCTTCCCCGTCCTCTATATTACTGCCGTCCTCAGTCACAGCTTCCCATCACTCCCTGGCATAGGACACGTCTCCCACAAAAGTAGCCACCAACTTCCAAAAAAAAAGGGGGAAAAACTTGAAGAAATGAGTGGTCTCCAGTTGGAAACACACTATATTATTACCCCAACAAATCTGTTTCTTTTAGGCTACGTGCACACGTTTCAGGATTTCTTGCAGAAATTTCCTGAGCAAAAGCGGACGTTTTCTGCAAGAAATCCCCATGCGTTTCTGACGCGTTTTTTTGCCGGAGATTCCCAATGCATTAAATAGCGAAAAAATCCGCAAAATTAATGAACATGCTGCGTTTTTTACCGCGATGCGTTTCTTTTTGCGGGAAAAAAAGCGCATAATGTGCACAAAAATTGCGGATTGCATTCTAAATGATGGGATGCATAATGTATGCGTTTTATAGCGTTTTTATAGCAAAAAAAATGCCAAAAATCCGCAACGTGTGCACACAGCCTGAGGGTAATGTTGTTGGATGCATCATAAACACGACATAATAATGAATTATGGGGCATACTCAGCTACCGCAATCGCCAAAAAGTGAGTTTCCCCTAATAATACGATGTTTCGTGATTTATTACTGGTGTTGTCTTTTTCGTTTCATCCCTAAAATCCAATATTTTTAATAATTCTGTTAATATGGTTGTATGAGGTTTGCATTTAATGTACAATGTGATATACTGAAACTGTTTTTATTCTCTGCGGTGCAGAATGGAAAAAAAAGCTATTTTGAGGCATAGTTTTTCGATTGCTATTTATCCTCTAGAAATGACATTTTACATTTATTCTGCGCGCCAGTACGTTTAGGGTGCTGCCAAATTTGAATACAGTTTTTGTTTTGTTTTATTATTTTTTTTACATAATAAAAACGTTGTAAATACACACTCTTACCTCCATGATGGGTCCTTTTTAAAGGGAACCTGTCATTAGATTCATACTGCCAGAACTAGAGGCGGCATGACTCCGAGCCTGGGTGCAGGATTACAGCCAGGTATGTTTCACATTTCAGAGCAAACACAGTTTAAAAAGCTACAGACCCCTGACTAGTTCAATGACGCCCCCCTGGCTTCTCCTTGCACAGGTCTCTCCCTTGTGGGCACATAATGAGAGACCCATGTAAGGCCCCCTTCAAGCATCCATATTTCCAGTACGTGTATTGTCCGTTTTCACACATACCGGACACATTACACACACGACTGACTCATTATAATCTATGGGGTTACGCATATGTACAGTCCTGGCGACTGTGAATAGCAGTAACTACTGATGGGCGAACCAGAACGGTAAAGTTCGGGTCAGTACCAGACACATAGTGTCTGTGTACAGACCTAGAACACGGACTTCTCCCGGAAGTCAATGTTACTGTTCGGGTTCGGCGGCCTGAACAAAGCTTGTTGAAAGGCTGCAGTGCAGCCAATCAACAAGCTTTTACTATGTGGGCACTCCTGACTCCATCACAGCCATGTCAAATATTGGCATGGCTGTGATTGTCCGACGGCACGCTATATAAAAATAAATACATTTTAAAAAAGTTGCGTCCCCTCTACTTTTGATAACCAGTGCAGGTAAAGCTTGCAGCTGTAGGCTGCAACCCTCAGTTGTCAGTTTTATCTTGGCTGGTTATCAAAAATAGAGGGGTACCACACCTTTTTTTTTTTTTTAAAGGGAATCTGTCACCTGCTTTTTCGTATATGAACTTTGGCCACCACCATCAGGGGCTTATCTACAGCATTCCATAATGCCCCCGATGTAACCTGAAAGATTAGAAATGCAAGTTAGATTATACTCACCCAGGGGCGGTTCCGCTGCGGTCCGGTCCGATGGGCGTCGGAGGTTCGGGTGCCCCCATCTACATGCAATGACGTCCTCCTCCTTGCTTCCTGTGGCGGCTATAGCGCAGGCATACTTTATCTGCCCTGTTGAGGGCAGAGCAAAGTACTGCAGCGCGCAGGCACTGGGCTTCTTTGACCTTTCCCGGCACCTGTGCTACTGCTGTAGATAAGCCCCTGATGGCAGTGGCCGAAGCTCATACACGAAAAAGTAGGTGACAGATTTCCTTTAAATTATTTAAACAAAAAATTTGAAAAAACGTGATGGGGTCACCCCCATTCTTAACCCCTTAGTGACAGAGCTACCAAACCAATTTTTACAATCCTGAACACTGTCACTTTATCCCTTAGTGACAGAGCCAATTTGGTACTTAATGACCGAGCCAATTTTTGCAATTCTGACCACTGTCACTTTATGAGGTTATAACTCTGGAACGCTTCAACGGATCCCGCTGATTCTGAGAATGTTTTTTCGTGACATATTGTACTTCGTGTTAGTGGTAACACTTCTTTGATATTACTTGCGATTATTTATGAAAAAAACGGAAATATGGCGAAAATTTTTAAAATTTTGCAATTTTCAAACTTTGTATTTTTATGCCCTTAAAACAGAGAGATATGTCATGAAAAATAGTTAATAAATAACATTTCCCACATGTCTACTTTACATCAGCACAATTTTGGAAACAAAATTTTTTTTTGTTAGGTAGTTATAAGGGTTAAAAGTTGACCAGCAATTTCTCATTTTTACAACACCATTTTTTTTAGGGACCACATCACATTTGGAGTCATTTTGAGGGGTCTATATGATAGAAAATAATGAAGTGTGACACCATTCTAAAAACTAGACCCCACAAGGTTCTCAAAACCACATTCAAGAAGTTTATTAACCCTTTACGTGCTTCACAGGAACTGAAACAATGTGGAAGGAAAAAATCTACATTTAACTTTTTTTTGCAAACATCTTAATTCAGAACCATTTTTTTTATTTTCACAAGTGTAAAAACAGAAATGTAACCATAAATTTTGTTACGCAATTTCTCCTGAATACGCCAATACCCCATATGTGGGGGTAAACCACTTTTTGGGCGCACCGCAGAACTTAGAAGTGAAGGAGCGCCGTTTGACTTTTTCAATGCAGAATTGGCTGGAATTGAGATCGGAAGCCATGTCACGTTTAGAGAGCCCCTGATGTGCTTAAACAGTGGAAACTCCCCACAAGTGACACCATTTTGGAAACTAGACCCCTTAAGGAACTTATCTAGATGTGTGGTGAGCACTTTGAACCCCCAAATGCTTCACAGAAGTTTATAACGTAGAGCCGTGAAAATAAAAAAATCACTTTTGTTTACACAAAAATGATCTTTTCGCCCACAAATTCTTATTTTCACAAGGGTAACAGGAGAAATTAGACCACAAAAGTTGTTGTGCGATTTCTCCTGAATACGTCGATACCCCATATGTGAGGGTAAACCACTGTTTGGGCGCATGGCAGAGCTTGGAAGTGAAGGAGCGCCGTTTTACTTTTTCAATGTAGAATTGGCTGGAATTGAGATTGGACGCCATGTCGCGTTTGGAGAGCCCCTGATGTGCCTAAACAGTAGAAACCCCCCACAAGTGACCCCATTTTGGAAACTAGACCCCTTAAGGAACTTATCTAGATGTGTGGTGAGAACTTTGAATGCCCAAGTGCTTCACAGAAGTTTATAATGAAAATAAAAAATATTTTTTTTTTCCACAAAAAAGATTTTTAGCCCCCAAGTTTTTATTTTCACAAGGGTAACAAGAGAATTTGGACCCCAAAAGTTGTTGTCCAATTTGTCCTGAGTATGCTGGTACCCCATATGTGGGGGTAAACCACTGTTTGGGCGCACGGCAGAGCTCGGAAGGAAGGAGCGCCGTTTTGGAATGCAGACTTTGATAGAATGGTCTGCGGGCATTATGTTGCGTTTGCAGAGCCCCTGATGTACCTGACCAGTAGAAACCCTCCACAAGTGACCCCATTTTGGAAACTAGACCCCCCAAGGAACTTATCTAGATGTGTGGTGAGAACTTTCAATGCCCAAGTGCTTCACAGAAGTTTATAATGCAGAGTCATAAAAAAATATATATATATATATATTTTTCCACAAAAAGGATTTTGTAGCCCCCAAGTTTTTATTTTCACAAGGGTAACAAGAGAAATTGGACCCCAGAAGTTGTTGTGCAATTTATCCCGAGTATGCTGATGCCCCATATGTGGGGGTAACCCCCTGTTTGGGCGCACGGCAGAGCTCAGAAGGGAGGGAGCACCATTTGACTTTTTGAACGCAAAATTGGCTATCGTGTTTGGAGACCCCCTGATGTACCTAAACAGTGGAAACCCCCCAATTCTAGCTCCAACCCTAACCCCAACACACCCCTAACCCTAATCCCAACCTGATCCATAATCCTAATCACTAACCCTAACCATAATCACAACCCTTACCCCAAAACAACCCTAATGTCAACCCTAACCATAACCCTAATCAAAACCCTAAATCCAACACACCCCTAATCCTAATCTCAACCCTAACCTCAAACCTAACCCTAATCCCAATACACCCCCAATCACAACCCTAACCTTAACCCTAATCCCAAACCTAACCCTAATCCCAAGCGTAACCCTAATGCCAACCCTAACCCTAATACCAACCCTAATCCAAACCCTAACCCTAATCCAAACTCTAACCCTAACTTTAGCCCCAACCCTAGCCCTAACTTTAGCCCCAACCCTAACCCTAGCCCTAAGGCTACTTTCACACTTGCGTTGTTTGGCATCCGTCGCAATCCGTCGTTTTGGACAAGAAACGGATCCTGCAAATGTGCCCGCAGGATGTGTTTTTTGCCCATAGACTTGTATTGCGGACGGATCGTGACGGATGGCCACACGTCGCATCTGTCGTGCACTGGATCAGTGTTTTGGCGGACCGTCAGCACAAAAAAACGTTCAATGTAACGTTTTTTTGTACGTCACATCCGCCATTTCTGACCGCGCATGCGTGGCCGTAACTCCGCCCCCTCCTCCCCAGGACATAGATTGGGCAGCGGATGCATTGAAAAACTACATCCGCTGCCCACGTTGTGCACAATTTTCACAACGTGTGTCGGTATGTCGGGCCGATGCATTGCGACGGCCCCGTACCGACGTAAGTGTGAAAGAAGCCTAACCCTAAATTTAGCCCCAACCCTAACCCTAAATTTAGCCCCAACCCTAACTCTAAATTTAGCCCCAACCCTAACCCTAAATTTAGCCCCAACCCTAACCCTAAATTTAGCCCTAACCCTAATCCTCGCCCTAACCCTACCCCTAACCCTACCCCTAGCCCTAACCCTACCCCTAGCCCTAACCCTACCCCTAGCCCTAACCCTAGCCCTAACCCTACCCCTAACCATACCCCTACCCCTAACTCTACCCCTAACCCTACCCCTAACCCTACCCCTAACCCTAACCCTAGCCCTAACCCTACCCCTAACCCTAATTTTAGCCCCAACTGCTCTTCTCCTGCCGGCCGGCAGATGGAGACAGATGGCGGGCGCACTGCGCATGCGCCCGCCATTTTCTTTTGCCGG